>NW_027287205.1:24103191-25303191 GCF_022747635.1 Hetaerina americana
TTATCAGCTATTTGGGATAAGTAAAATGGTTAAAATTAATTTTAGTTCCCTGCAAACTAAGTTGATGCTGCAGATGCCCAGAGTCGACCCAACTTTCTGATGCAATGCGCACTCAACACTTAATCACCTCTCCCAGAGTCTCAGCGCGATCCTTCCCAACTGTTCCTTCCATCCGATTTCTCCAACCGCCCCCTTCACCCCCAGAACATGGGAGTGTACGCCTACATTGTCGGTTCTGACAATGCCCGTCCAGTACCACTCTCACCTCCAAATTCCTCAGTAATCTGAAACTACAAGCAAACTGCGCTCATCCCAAACTGCATCTAGTTCAGAGGTCCGTCTATACAGTCCAACGCCGTCCCGTCGGAGCATTTATCCTTTCGCTCATTGCATGTAGGCCCTACTCCAAGGCACCGCCTTTATTAAGGTCCTACCCTCAAACGCTCCTCCCTGAAAACCACCTTTCAGTTTCCGCTTTTCTAATTCCCTCCTGCTACTACAGCACCCACATTATACGCATAAGGATTGTTCGGCGTCCGTTAGGTACCAGAGATGCATCCTATTCATAAAAAAGTTACAGAAGCGAGCATAGCAAGTTCTTGTGAAAATAATATGCCATTGACTTTCCAAAAATGTTTTCAAGATACTTAAATGATGTCCAACTTGAGTGCTACTGAATAAACGTTACGACAAATTTTGGCATATCTATAGGTACAACTGGTAAAAATATAACGAAGCTGATCAAACTGTTAACTTAACATAAATTAAACAATCTTTTACAGGTGTCGAAAATAATCGTCCGTCTGGTGAAGAGGAATAACTGAGCCGTTTCAAGACGAAATCATAATCCGTTGGAAGAAGAGCCACCGATGGAGAAATCGATTACAAGGAATTCCTAATGTGAGTCCATCGTACAGTTTTTACCCCCTTATTTGCAGGTTGTTTTACGAGTGTCATTTAACCCAACCCGATTTACGGAAATGTTTGCTAAACCACATTTAAAAATTTTACAAAAGATTATTTAATCTTCCAAAAATAATCTTTCCATAGACTTTTTAGCCGAGCAACTTTTTATCGTAGGCTATTGGGCAATAGTTGGACAAGTAATAAAATTTAATTCATATCCGTCTGCATACAGTTTCTTCGCAAAAATATTTATTGTTGCGCAAGTGGTGAATCAGCGTGGTTTAAAATGCAAAGTTAACCATCTGAATGAATAAACGCCTTGTATGGTTTCAAGTCGGATGTTATAATATGGAATCTACGTCTACACAATACCCCACAAGGAGTTGCATGAACTTGTGGCAAGGGGTGGTAAGTCACCAGCCATTACGCATATGTTCCCACTATTTTCTCTTGCACCCAGAGAGCCATAAAAACCGCCAGGAAAGGAGGTAAACGCACATCATTCATGCACATGCCAACACATGTTACGAGCATTACATGGTTAGGATTATTTTCTGTTTCTACGCAAAGAGGACAAGAAAAAACATAACAAAAGGGCGGTCATACATGCAATTCAGACACTTAATACCGGTTATCATTCTAAATATTTCGGACGCACAATTCACAAATACAATAGACTATCAACGCACTCCCCACCCGGCAAAAGGGCTCACGGCAAGGTACGTTTGAACGGAAGACTCTGAGAGACTTTTGTGGAAGTTTAATCATGCATGCACGTCTTTTCTAAAGCTTATACAAAATATTTAATTAGATTCTTCCACATTTTATTGTTGTCACAAATAGTGGGCGGGAAAAATTAATACTTGAATCTATAAGTTCGACGGTCTCTTTTATTTTGTGACAATTCTCGGTCCTACCAATGTAATTAGGGTGCTTATTACATCTCCAATGTCGGATGCAAAACCACACGCATCATCTTTGTCATTAGTTTAATCTAGCCCTGAGTCTTAGCATATCTTACGGTTCCCACCCAAAATTCTGTGTTAAGTGTGTGATTCTTTGTCCCCATTAGTATGAATTTTTCGCACTCCTATTGGCTTTTCTCTGTACCTTATTTAATTCTGTAAACAATGTTTTCTAAAATGGATCCCATACGCTTGACGTACTCTATACGATACTCTATGTTAGGTTTTAGTAAAGAGAATCTGCACGTTTCGTTCACTTTTTCGTTGCCACACCTTCCAACTAAACGTTAGACGAATGCGCGCGTTTTTAGCGCCCCTCCGAAAATAGTGCTTATGGTTTTCCCAAGTAAAATCCGATGTGACTACGAACCCCAAGTATTGTACTTCATCCGTGATGCTCATATAAAAATTCGATTTGATATGTTGGTAACATTTGGTCATTTTTTCTATTCTTTAAGAAATACATAACGGTACATTTTTTCGTATATAATTCGAGGTCTCATTTTTCACACCATTTTAAAATGTTGTTTAAGTTAGTTTTCACGATCTGCGGCATTCGCTATTTCCCTGTAGATTACACTGTTGCTGGCCAAGAATCTTACGGAAACAACAGCCCCATATTCCCTAATATCTATTCCAAAGTTCTAATACCATCTAGGCGACCGCAAGCAAGTTTCCGGACATGAGACGGAATAGTATACGTGTCGTAAAATGCTTCCGGTATCTCAAGAGACCTAAAGTAGTTCGGAAAGTTAGACCTCTCTCGACTGGACGAATGATACAGTTCTGCCGCAACGGCTTGATGGTTCTTTGAAAATGTAATTGACACCGCAGTACTAACTGCATGTGATTTACCACGCCACAAACTTATTTGGAAATCCTTCGGTCATCCGTTTACAGGCAAGCAACCTCTTGTCGGTAACCGGATGAATTATATATCACGAGGCTGCCATCGGAGGTGGCAGGAGTGTAGGATTTTTTCAAAACCACTTCAAACACGTGAATTATAGACTTTTATGTTGAATATACTTTCTTTGGAATGTGGGACGAAGTATTAAGTCGATGAGATTTTGCTACAAAGTATGCCCAAATTTTAGAGCTCTTGAAGTGAAGGTGAAATTAAGGGAAACTCTTCTACCTCTGACGACTCTTTTCAAATCGTACGCGTAAATTTCATCTCAATTAAAATATATTTAACTGAAAAAGCGAATAATTAAAACGATATCTTTCAGTTTTGTTTTCTTTTTCAATTTCCCTTTATGGAACTGAATTAAAGTCGCAAATTAAACTATTGGGAATCAACGAATTCAAGGCTTACCAATGCGATAGGGTGCAAAAAATAAAATACTCATAAGACACTTTAATACTAAAAGGTATTTTTATTTCATTTTTGTTACTGAGAAGTGCTATGATAGTCACACACGCTCTAGCGATATTTTACAGTATACGGATTAAATTGGATAAATAAACTTCAGTACTCTTAGCGTTATTTCTACGTTTAATACACCAATTTCATTGGTATGAATTTAATCTGAATCATCCAAATATGTTAAACGAAATTAGAACTTTTCATTATAATTATTTTAGGTTAAATACATTTATACCCACTATTTCGTAGCTATTCAAGTGTGAATATTCAGTCTTCCCCAGACCTGGCCTCTCTCTAGTTATGAAATGGTTTTATAACTTATATTTTAAAGAAGAAGATACAACGATAAGTAAAAACGTTTGATAATTCTTATATGGGAATCCTAAATTCACGCAAAACGCCTACATTTTGAAGCATGAAATGTACATTAATTACAAATGCAAAACTGTGAGACATAGGTTAAACGAGACGCGCCTAGGCAATCGTGGGATGCGCAATCTCTTAGGGAGGTTGGCAAGGGCATTGCCCGCCGACATCCAGATCGACGGGAGCCGTCTGCTCGTGAGTGTCTGAATTGAAGCCTTAGGGGCTGTTCGATGGCTTGGTGCGGGATGGTAAGAGGAGGCTGAAGGGTGGACATGTATTAGAATGGGAGGAGGGGTGGAAATGGGAGGCGTTGGAAGGGCTGCAGTCAGGTTCTCACGTCACGTCTCAGGCGGTCGCTAATGGAAGTATTATTACCCTGGAAACGCCTACTCATATCCCCTGTTGACGACCACCCACGTGACCTCATCTGCATGCAGCCATTCTTGCTTCGGCCTCTTCTCATTCCTTCCCGAAGTCCATATATTCCAGTAGTCTCGCTTAAAAGTTCCACATAGGCTGACATTGAATTGAGAGGACGTAAATCATAAAGCAGTCTCGCTTCTTTCTCCTAGCTTCACTAAGCGGCTTTATGTTTAAAAATGTTGCTGTCTATAAGAACAAATTAAGATGACATTTATCAACTTTTTATCCATGGATGACTGCTAAATTTTTGTCGAAAGTACTTGTTTTATATCAATAGATATTCTAAATGTGGTCTTTTGAAATTGGCTGGCATTAAAGCTTAAAAAAATGAATTTTTCAAATCATGTTTTTAAGTTAAAGAATGTTGAATGAAATGACATGCAATGAATTAATACTTTTTTAGTTATTATGGTCACAACTAATGTACTTTGATATTAAATATCTTTATGAAATATGGTAAAGAACTGTGTAAAGTGGCGAATGAGTGTAAAACTATAAGCAGTTGAATATTACGCATGATTTATTTACAAATGAAGAAAAACCGCCGCTATATTGGTCATGAATCAATGAATGTCGTGTTTACATAACGCTTGTGAAAGATTTCTATTGTGTACTCATTAATTTTTTATGCGCGATAATAAGCACAGGAAGACATGTTCCGATAAAATCTAATTTAGCGGATAAAATGGTTTTGAAATAGAGGCAAAGAACACGTTTAATTACGTTTTTTGGATCAAAATACGCGTTCGAAATTATTCTCATGACTTTAATTCATAAAAGAACGCTTATTGAATCACCTGACCTTTTCATGCAGCTTAATTGATATTGTTTTAACTTGGTGCTATAATAACAGCAACGGGATCTAAAAAGGTTTGTCTATGTAGAATACCAAATTTGAGAGTTCGAATCTCATTTTCAAACTGTTGAATGTAACAACATTTTAGACTAAGGTATCCAATTATTCATCGGTTAACGTATCCCATCTACGTTCACTGCGAAGAGATTTGAAATTGATAATGATTAGGGCTCTACAGTAGAATTCTATGGTATTCCGATTAACTTTATGAAACTTCATGATAAATTGAAATTAAGTAAATCTTTGTAATTCAAAGATTTTATTTATAACTTTAAAAATAAAAAAAATACCTTAAACAGGTTCATTTTTTAACATTTCACGGTTGAGTTTGAAACTTTCTCTACCAGATTATAAGCTCATGGCTAAAATGTGCAAGTATCGAGGTTTTATCTTTATAAAGAAAATTAAATCCTCGATATATGTGGCGTAGCACCATTGGGTGGGTCCTTTGAAAGTAATTTGGTTATCACGCATTCTCATTCGTGTAATGAACCTTGTTACTCCCAATTTAACCAGCCCGTGAGATATTCTGTGCCCATGTATTTTCAGGGGAATCACAGGACCCGCAGTATACAAACACGTTCACTGATAATGAAATTAAGAATACAAAGTAACTTCCACAAGGTTGAGCCAGAAACAATTGAATACGTTCACTGATATTTGAATACGGTTCTTGCATGCCTGTTACAATAAGACGACGTCCTTTAGTCTGTCTGCACTACAAGCCATGTATGCTGATCGGTAGATTTCAGACTATCATCTTGTATATCCGTAAATTCCTACTACTTATTTCAAAATCTAGAGCTGAAGGTGAAGTCCCGAATGAGCGGCTTTGGCCGATGTATTTTGGTTTTTCAGTGTAAAATTATTAGCTCAATGTTATGAGTTTTTATTTTTCATATTATTCATGTAATTTTTCCGATATATCAAAATCTTATGGGGCACTATTTTGCCTCAGATATTGGTACCCAGACATCCCTGATAGAGCTCGACACAAATTGATCCCAATATAGGTATAATCTAGTACCTACCTTGCCCACCAATAGTTTCTGAGGGATATCTCGGATATAAGATCTTCCTGAGAAGGCATAGGTATCAAAGGAAATCAACTGGCACCCCCTATTATGATATGTGAATTCCAAACGTTGCTTGGCTTAGTAAAAGGTTAGCTCCAACCTAATCTGTCAAACCAAATTTTGGATTGGATTATGCGTTTTAAATGTACGTATCATCAAGAAAGGTGTGGTTAAAATATACATCTCTGGGTTTCATACTAATGATATGTGATTACAAAATTTTAATTTTCTCAATGTTCCCATTGTGGATATAACCATGTACTCATAGAGTCGTTGACACTTAGCCACGATCAGTCGCTGTATTGAAATTATGTGTTCTAAATCTCAGCCTTCATCAACGAAACAAAGTCTTATAGTTTAACAAATAAATTCGTTTAAATTTTGAAAAAAACATGGTTAGTGTAGGTTAGATAATTCAGGCAATACACGCTATTTTGGATGTAATCATAATTTTTTTCATGCCAGTAGTGCTAGAGAAGCTGTAGGTAGAAATCTGTGGTTACTCCTTTCTAAAAATTTTATTCAATATGTCCTATTTAAAGATGCCTCATTGTTTTTGACTTGTTTTTCAATATAAAATGACAATTGAATTAAACCGTTGAAATACTGGAATTAATTTAATGTGCAGAAGATAATTTCTGCGATTATTCGCGGATCTTTCGAGTTGTTTGGTTAATTACTTTAATTAACCATATTTTCAATGAGGTATTTGTATAAATTGTAGCAGTATTTTGAACTTTAATTAAAAATAACAAAATGTATATTATGTCATATTAAATGAGTAATATAAGTGCGAAACCCAGTTAAAAAAAGAAAGAATCCAGTGTAAAAGTGTACACATACTGTGGTGAAAACTGAGAAAAACGCCATTAGATACAAATTAAAGAAATCGTGAAGTGAAATTCACAAAATCCAAAAGTGAAAATACTGGGCTCGGCATCACACCGTTCAAGTAGGGTCGTGTAGTGCGTACAATTTATTAGAACTGGCACCCTTTTTCAAATTTTCCTCTCTTTTCAGGTTAATATCAAATTGGTGCAGTTTAACTATTTCACAAATGAAAAATATAAATTTATTTTGTAAGGATTAATTTTTTTATGCATATTGTCGCTCAAACCTAAAGCCTTCCTCCCTGGAAAGCATAATTTCCACAATATAATGAAAACATGGTGATTACTAATACAAAATTTCTGTTTGTTGCATAAAATTAGGGTTTATTTCATTTTGAAAGATAAATATGTGTTTATTCATTTATTAAGCATCAAATTCACTGCCACACCGCCGAATTCATCAAACGATCAGTCACTTTGGAATGTATCTCTTAAAAGTCCAAACGTTCATAATTCTCCATGGTTATAAATATAATAATACTCATAAAATATTTATCACTCAATTTATTCATTTTATTCCTTAGAGAGGATAGGGCATATTACTTTTATTGTGTCTCATTCAATGGGCTGCTTTCGACTGTTACCGGATTTCAAGAGGAAAAAATTTCTGAATGGCGTTCTTTCATAAAAAGTAAAGTGATGAAATTCGCTGTAGAATACCCGTCATTTTTTTAGGTTTCGGGGAAATGTCTTTAATTAAGATCACTGTAAAGAACATGGATAAGAATTTCTGGAAAGGAGACATTTTTTTTAATACGAGAACTACCTTTATTACCTGATTCTCGTGCTATCCCTAGCAAATGGAAAACAATGTGACAGTATTCAATACAACTGGTTGGGTTTATATATCATAACCCTGTCATTTTTTCTGCCAGAAAAAAATAATTTATGATATTAAAGCAAAATTAATTACATTCCAATTACAGTAAAAATCAAAGGGTGCAAGTAGTAAAATGTAAAAGTGACCATTATAGAATGTCATTTTTACTTATTTCCACCATACTGCATGTCATTAAGCGTATGCAATTTACCATTTGGAAAAACCAACACTGTCGTAACTCTTTAAACGGGAATAATCAAATCAATGCCGTTTTTTAGTGCTAAAAATGTAGAATCCCCCTCTATAACTGGATAATTAATGTAGTATATACTCAAATATCATGATATAATCAAAATGGATTTTTACTCTTCGAGTAACTAGCACTGAAATGAAATAAGAGTATGGAGTAAAGTTTACATATTTTTCTGGAGGCCTATTGGCTAGTAAAACAATAGAGAATAAGGAATGTATGACCAAGGGTATTATGAAGCCCGAACCAATTAGGTAAAATTAATGACTTAATCGCAGTTGAATTTATTATTCATGCTTGAAAAGTGAATGAATTTTACGCTCGAAGCCAAAATTTAAAAAATCAACAATAATGAAAAATGTATATGTATTCACATATATACTATATATAAATTGACTTTGTAAAGTATAGGTTTTAATCTTTACAGCGTAATATAGACATCATTTCCATTGTAAAAATCCGTGTTGATTGTAAATGAATTTTGAATTTTTATTTTCAAGAGAAGAACGACGAAACATTGAGGTTTTACATTCTTATAATCGATTTATTCGTGAATAACTTACGCAACCATTGGTCATAAATGTTTACCGTAAAGACTGATGTTGTCTAGTAGGCAATGAGTTTTTCACATTACGTTAAGCATTTTTCCCAGTATTTCAATTTTAGATGGCCAACAAAGCCTGAGCTAATATGTTTACTACCATGTCTTTACTCAATACTTAAATAATAAATTCTAGTTGGAAGAAAAAATGTTATTGTGTTGTTCATACGAATACATTCATTAATGCGATGAGGTGGTCGTCAATTTTAATCAATTACGATTGAAGTTCGAATGTGTTATGAGGTTGGAAGGCTGTTGAAAAGACAATATAACTCGATTCTCTATTTTCTAGATTTTTCCAACGCTTATCTCTCAACACAGTTGCATTAAAAAAAACCCGTAACCCCTTTCAGCCCCAAAAATATCCCTTTCCGGCTTCTCCGGAATTCGAAGCCACACTGCAGTAATACCTCTTGTAATGATAATACTATCAGCATTTTCGAGGGCCCACTCAGCTCGGAGATATGGAAATTCTCCCAAGGAATCCTCCTTTAATCGCACTCATTGGATCCAGATGCCGGTTTGGCAAAAGCAGACATTTTATGGAATTAAAAAAAGGTAATTTCGGGCCCCCGTTAAGAGAGATGAGAGACGGAAAGAAAGAGATCGTGTTGCCGTCAAGATCGCTATAACCTCTTGGTTGGGAAGGGGGTTGAGAGGAAGGAGGGAGGGCTGCAGGGTTAGAGGATTGGGTAGGGGGGAGGTGCGCTAACTCGGCAGGGGAAAGAGCGGCGGTTAGGCCACCTGGCGTCTTCTGGCCGTAATAGTTGGTTAGCGTTAAGGCCTCGAGAGGGCGAGGGCGTAAAACAGGATACGCGGAAATCCTAAAGGAATAGCAAAAAGCAATTCAGGACGGTTTTTACAGCCAACCCTTAAAAAAAACATGCGAGTGAGTGGGAGCGTGGTAGAGTTGTGGAGAATGGAATGAATGGTGGAAATGGAATGGTGGGGGAATAAGGATATGAAGAGGGGGTTTCGGAAGGAAAAAATGCAACAATGCAAGGAACATAGGCAGTATATATTTATCCACAGAAATGAAGTATGAATCGTATTTGCACTCATCATTGCCCAAATATAGCGAAATCTGAAAGAATGAAATCGTGTTATTAAACAACACGGTCTTCAGAGAAACGTTGATAAAGAAATTTAGCTAATTCTGATTTAAAAAATATACAATTAATTTATTTTGCTCCATACTTATCTTCTCCATGTTTTCGGACTAATTAACAAGAAGATTCAAACATGTGATATACTTATATAGTTATGAATTCTTTGAATAAGTAAGTTTATTTTCAATAATTACAGTCATATACCACGTGCGGTGACTAAACTTCGGATTTCTTCACGTCTAAGGTTCTTTAGAACCTGTATTTTCTTAATATCACATGGCATATATTAAATTTGGAAAAATTGTTTTGCCTCATGCGACTTGAAATGAAAATTCTGTAAGCAGCAGACTCCACTCCCCAAGAGAGAAATATATTTACCGAAATTAGTTAGAGATGAGTCATAATATACGAGGGTCATCCGGAAAGTAGTACCCGTTCGTGAAATAAAGACACAAAAGTAAATATTAACAAACATAAAAAATTTTATTTGAAAGAGGATACTTTAAACTACTTCTCAACATAATCTCCAAGCAAATTAAGGCATTTGTCATAACGTGTGACAAGTTTCTGTATTCCTGCTGCATAGTCCTTCGCCGCCAGCTCATTGAGATACGCGAGGGACCCATCTTGCACAAATTTTTGCATAATGCAGATGGTGTTTAACAATTTCATGAACAATTGTTCGAGAAACATTGGGAAAATGCTCACAGATGTCATCAATTGTGACGCGCCGATCGTTCCTCACGAATTCGTCAACTGAGCTCACCAGTTGGTCTGTAATGACAGACGGTCTCCCCGAACGCTCATCGTCGTGTGTGTTCCCCCTCCCCATGTTGAAGTTGCGACACCACCGCCGAACAGACGACTCGTCCATTACATTGTCTCCATACACCTCCTTTAATTGGCGATGAATATCACATGGGCGAACGTTTCTTGCATTGAGGAATTTAATCACTGCCCTCACTTCACAACTGGCGGCGTTCTCAATTTTTTTAAACATTGTAAACAATCACAGAAACAACACAGGCAATGCTAGCGTCACGCAACTTGGCTCAGAGAAGGCAGACAAGCCACTGAAGCTATCTGACCTCGTCCAGCGGCTACTCGCGTCGTCAGCACTTCATGCGGCACGAACGGGTACTACTTTCCGGGTGACCCTCGTATATTGATTCCCGAAGGCAAAGAAATATTTTTCTTGGAATAACTTCCATATATATCTGTGTGTGTGTGTGTGTGTATATATATATATATAAATAGATATATATATACATACATATACATATATATATACTTACATATATATATATATATATATATATATATATATATATATATATATATATATATATATATATATCCCTCCCCGGACTACAACCTTGACGTGGTGGAAGGGCTTGTGCGTTCCGATGACCCCTAGAGCCGTGCTGGCGGGAGTAATAAAAATTGCTCCTGGTAGGGTCACCCATGCCAGATAGGTCGAAGGTTAGGAGCCGGACGAAAGGTAGTTCACGCAGCGTCTGTTCCTCAGTGAGGCGGCTGCAATGGCGTCTGACCCCAGTGGGGCGGCCAGTAAGTGATGGTGTCACGTTAAAAACACTATTGAGGAAGGCAACGGGAAACCACCTCAATTATCATTCCCAAGAACAATGTGATGGACAATAGAGATATTTTGAGTCCTGGCAACCACGGGGCTCGGCCCAATCGGCCGTGTGTCGTGCCCGGCAGCGGGGGAGGCAAGGCTTCCGCGGTCGTCATCCCACGAAACCCATGCAAGGGAAAACCAGCAGCAGCAGGACAGAAGACGCAGGAGAAGAAGACAAAATTAGTTAGAATAGGAACGTGGAATGTTAGGACAATGATGAGGACAGGGAAATTGGAGAATGTTAAGCGAGAGATGGAAAGGGGAAATATAGATGTTTTAGGTCTATGCGAGGTGAGATGGAAAGATAGCGGGGATTACTGGAGTGATAAGTATAGAATAATATACAGAGGTGGGGACGAGAGCCAACGAGGGATTGCCATAGTATTAAATGAAGAGGTAGGAAGAAGCGTAGTCAACATAGAGCAGGTAACGGATAGAATACTACTAGTGGAGATAAAAGCAGAACCGACGAACTTAGTTATTATTCAGGTATTCATGCAACCGAGCAACCACAAGGAAGAAGAGGTCGATAAGATATACGATCAGTTAGAGGACATGATCGCGTGTGTTCCAGCAGGGAAACATTTGATAGTGAAGGGGATATGAATGCGACGGTAGGCGAAGGAAGAGATGGTGATGAGGTGGGCGACTACGGTTTAGGCACGAGGAATGACCGCGGGGAGAAAGCAGTTGAGTTCTGCAGGAGACAGGGGTTAGTCATCACCAACACTTGCTTTAGACACCACAAAAGACCCAGGTATACATGGAAAATGCCAGGTGACTCAGGAAGATATCAGCTATATTATATCCTGGTTAGACACAGGTTTAGGAATAGTGTGATAAATTCCCACAGCTTTCCGGGAGCGGATGCGGACTCACACCACAATTTAGTTGTTATGAAATGTAGCGTACGTTTCAAAAAGATAAGGCAGGGGCGGCGAGTTAGAAAATGGAATGTAAAAGCGTTAAATGGGTTGAAAAGAAATAAATACAAAGAGGCGGTAGAGAAAATCATGGAGGATGGTAAAGGGCTTAGTACTATTGAAGAAAAATGGGGAATGATCAAGAAGGGGTTGTCTAAAGCCGCAAAAGACACTATTGGAACCGTTAACGCTAAAAGGACTAGGAAACCATGGATCACGGATGAGATGATTACAAAGATGGATGAGCGGCGAAAATGGAAGAATATAAATACAGAGTTAGGCAAAATGAAGTAAAAAGAATTGAACAATAAATTGAGGCGGGCAACAAATAAAGCAAAAGAAGCATGGTGGAAGACGCAGTGCGAGGATATGGAAAGTCTGCAGAGGAAGGGTGAAATCGGTGCCTTGTACAGCAAAGTTAAATCGTTATCGGGAAGTAAGAAAGGAAGAGCTATGCTAACAGTTAGAGATAAGGCGGGTAAGGTAATAGTTGACGCAGGAAAGATCCAAGAGAGATGGAAGGAGTATATAGAAGAACTGTATGGTAAAGAACTCAGACCAACAAAGTTAGACATTGAAAAAGAAAATGACATAGAGGAGGACAGCTTAGGTCCAGGCATACTAGACAATGAGATAGAAAGGGCATTAAGGGAGATGAAACTAAATAAGGCCGTGGGGGTAGATAACATTCCCGTGGAACTTTTAAAATGCTTAGGAAAATGTGGGAGGAAGAGGCTATATGGGCTGATCCGTAGTATTTATGAGAAGGGAATCTGGCCGGAAGACTTTGTGAGATCAGTTTTAGTTCCTATTCCGAAAAAGGTAAAGGCCACGTCATGTGAGGACTATAGGACAATTACGAGGGTCATCCGGAAAGTAGTACCCGTTCGTGAAATAAAGACACAAAAGTAAATATTAAAAAACATAAAAAATTTTATTTGAAAGAGGATACTTTAAACTACTTCTCAACATAATCTCCAAGCAAATTAAGGCATTTGTCATAACGTGTGACAAGTTTCTGTATTCCTGCTGCATAGTCCTTCGCCGCCAGCTCATTGAGATACGCGAGGGACCCATCTTGCACAAGCTTTTGCATAATGCAGATGGTGTTTAACAATTTCATGAACAATTGTTCGAGAAACATTGGGAAAATGCTCACAGATATCATCAATTGTGACGCGCCGATCGTTCCTCACGAATTCGTCAACTGAGCTCACCAGTTGGTCTGTAATGACAGACGGTCTCCTCGAACGCTCATCGTCGTGTGTGTTCCCCCTCCCCATGTTGAAGTTGCGACACCACCGCCGAACAGACGACTCGTCCATTACATTGTCTCCATACACCTCCTTTAATTGGCGATGAATATCACATGGGCGAACGTTTCTTGCATTGAGGAATTTATTCACTGCCCTCACTTCACAACTGGCGGCGTTCTCAATTTTTTTAAACATTGTAAACAATCACAGAAACAACACAGGCAATGCTAGCGTCACGCAACTTGGCTCAGAGAAGGCAGACAAGCCACTGAAGCTATCTGACCTCGCCCAGCGGCTACTCGCGTCGTCAGCACTTCATGCGGCACGAACGGGTACTACTTTCCGGATGACCCTCGTAGTTTGATATCCCACGCAGCTAAAGTTGTTCTCAGGATCATAAAAAAAAGGATAGAGAGTAGGGCAAATGATTACTTAGGGGATGATCAGTTTGGATTTAGGAAGGGGAGAGGTACGCGTGATGCCATTGCAGTAATGAGATTATTAATCGAGAGGAATATAGAACACAACCAGGAGGTATTTGCCTGTTTCGTAGATTTCGAAAAAGCGTTTGATAGAGTGAATTGGGAAAAACTAATGAGTATATTGCAGAAAATAGGAATAGATTGGAGGGAAAGGAGGCTAATCCGCAACCTGTACATGTCTCAGACTGCTCAGGTGCGGGTGGGAAACGGGGAGTCAGGATGGGCAGTGTTAGGAAGGGGTGTAAGGCAGGGTTGCCCATTATCACCGTTGCTGTTCAACCTGTATGCAGAGGAAATGATTAAAGAGGCATGGGAAGAACTCGAGGTAGGAATGAAAGTGGGCGGGGAATTCGTAAAATCAGTTAGGTTTGCTGATGACCAAGCTTTAGTATGTCAGTCAGCCAAGGGGCTGCAAGCGTTGCTGAGTGAATTGGAAATTCAGTGCGACAGCTATGGGATGAGAATCAATATTAATAAAACAAAGGTTATGCGATTTTCTAGAAAGAAAAAGGCCAAGCTTAACATTAAAATAGGAGGGCAAAAACTAGAGCAGGTAGAGCAGTTTACGTATCTCGGTAATGTTTTGGACCAACACGGTCAAAGTAGTAGGGACGTAAGGAGAAGAATTGCGCTAGGCAGAGATGCTTTCATAAGGAGGAGGGAGTTGATGACAGGGACGTTGAGTAAGGATGTTAAGAAAAGACTCGTAAAAACTTTGATATGGAGCGTAGCTATGTACGGCGCGGAAACATGGTCATTGAAACAGGAGGATAGACGTAGATTTGAGGCTTTTGAAATGTGGGTGAGGAGAAGAATGGAGAAGGTGAAATGGACAGAGAAGAAAACAAATGAGGAAGTACTCGGTATGGTGGGCGAAGAGAGGGGTTTGTTGGGAGCAATCCTATGGAGGCAGGAAAAGTGGATGAAGAGGGTGTTGACCGGCAGTGGGATGTTGAAGACTGTGATAGAGGGTAGAATGTTGGGCAAAAGAGGAAAGGGAAGGAACAGGATAGGGATTTTGGACGGGATGAAGGGAGGAAGAAAGTACTCAGAGATGAAGAGGGACCTGATATAGAGTAGGATGATGGATTTTGTGTTTTGTTAGGAGTAATAAAATATTTGTTTGGTAGTTGTGTCCATCCAAAAACCTACCTTAACCGGTAGATTACCTTAAAAAAAAAAAAATATATATATATATATATATATATATATATATATATATATATATATATATATATATATATATATATAAATATATATATATATATAAATATATATATATCTTTATTTTGGTGTTTTTATTTTATAGGAAGCGTTTTATCTTGCATACTTCACGTTGAATAAATATGATAGAAAACCAGTTAAATGGGGCAGGTATATTTAGAAATGGCTTAACATGCAAAAATTACATATATTAGTATTAATTACCCTAACTTCATGGTGTTTCATGTTATTAACACTCTCAGATAAGTAGCGCGAAGTGCCATCAATTTCAAATTAGGATTTTGGGAAAAAATTGAAGTTCATAACTTTTCGTTATTTAATGTTTCAGTTCATAGCATGTATTTTAGCGAGCAATAATGGCAACTGCGAAAATATTAAAACATATGCATAGTATTTCATGGAACTATCTTAAAAATGTACATAAAATGACTACTTTCGTTTTCTGGACTAGTGTTTAGAAAAATAAATTCACTTCAGTGAACATCAGAATTTTAATAAACAAACGTTTGAACCATATTTTGTTGGTAAAAAATTTTATTTACGACAAAATGCCTTTCCATAGAAGTCCCAAACCGTATTAAGTGTTCTGGAAGCTTATAAATAATATGCGTTCGTTTCCTCACGCTAGAATTAGTCATTAAATTGGTATCAAAGAATCACCTTAAAATTTTCAACCTTTTCATTTAGTGGAAATGAAAGGCGACAGGAATATTGCCTTAATTCCTTGATATAGTTTTGTTCATAGGATTCTGTAAAATAAACTGGTCTCTTGACAAATCCCATTCACAATGGAGGTGGCTCACTTGAATTTGGATTCCCTGGTGAAGTTCCTCATAGCAGAAAATCGTCGAAAACAGTGAGGGTTAAAAAGTTGGTCTTTTGAAGCCTCCTCCTTTCTCCTCGCCTTACCTCTTCAGAGGTTCTTTCATAAATTTTAACGCGGAAACATTTTCCCTTCCTCTCTCGGAATTATAGGAAGGGATCCTTCCAGTTGTTTCGAAATAAAAAACCTTTCAATCATGTTCTGCGCTTATTAAGGGATTTCCCTCTTAAGTTAGGGTGAAGAAAAAAAGGTTGGATGGGAACGGAAGGATGAGAGTAAGGAGTATCTCTTTGTTTCTGCTGAGAAGATAATTAGGCCCAGCACGCCAATGATGGTAAAGGGCAATGGAAGATAGCGGGAATGGAGCGATGGGTGGAGCGGCGTAAGAACCTGTCTTTATTCACCCCCCTCCCGGAAACACTTCCTGCCCTCCAGTCATCCCATTAGAGGCCCTCTTCGCGATCGACTCTTACGTTGTGCATAGGCGAGACAGAGCGCGCCCAAAAGGAGGCCCTCTTCGACCGGCAATCTAAACTTCCCTCGTGTTGCAACGTAATGGACCCGTTAAGCATTGTTCGAGTTTATTTTGGCGAATGCGTAATCAGTTCGGAAGGGAACACGGTGGATAAATTCCTTGATCATCATCGAAAGATGATGATTTATTGCGGTTTTATCGTAGTTTAGGGTCAAGGTAAACATATATTGATCTGAGGTTTATTTGAATTCACTGACATAAATCATTACCGGATGTGGAGGCATGTCTATTATGGGTTTAATAACTCTGAGCATCGATTCATTTTGTTGAAACACCATCAGTCAAAACGGATTCATGCGAAAAATGCCATTGGGCGTTGATAATCAGTCTGAATGCTTCTTTTCTTAGAAGAGTGGGAATACTCAAGGAAACGTCTGCATCTTTAAAAAACACTATAGCAATTATCTGTTATACACTCATATCAAAGAAATACGTAAAATAAAAAAAACAATATTTGGTTATTCTGAGGTGGGTTCATATGCCAAGTGGGAACTCTCTTGCCTCGTCTGTTGTATTATTTTTACGAGAATATATTTGATTCAACATTCCAAAATGGAAATTTCATTAGTTGGAATATGTCATGCGTAAGAAATTTCCATCTAGAAAAAGAGAAAATGAATATATCATTCAATGTAATCATTCAAATATGAATTTCAGGAAACTGCGGAAGATGCCGCGATAGTCACTTTTTGACAGAGTCATCTGCTAATGATTTTAGGCGAATGATTTTTACACTCTGAAATTGCTGAATTGTATTAAATTATGGGTTTAAAATAGATGCATGCTTTTAAGAAATCCGATATTAGAGAATGCAATATGACCAAGTGACTGGTGTCCATGTAAAATCTGGTAGTGTTCCCCTGGAAGAATGCCTCTCACTTGTAATCCAGATATAAATTTCAAATATTGATTAGTTACATATTCATCGCCTGCTTTACTCCTTGAAAATCCAGGTTTCACAATGGCAACCATCCTTATTCTGCTGATATGGTAGTATACAAATGACATATTAAATTTTTCGCCGATCTTACCGTCACAACGGTGCTAATTTTAATATTGTTGCATATGATGAGCAAGCCCATGGACGTAACTAGCGTTATATCCCAATCCTCCAAACAAAAAGGTCTAAAGAAATTATGAGTCCAAGATGGGACCCTAAATTCATTTTGTGTGCTCTTAAATAAATTGAAATTTGAATACTTCACCCAAAATTAGTTTAGAACTTTCTTTATTTTAATGGGGGAGTATATAAATGTATATTTTTATGTTTTGATGAAAATGTTTTCCATTTTTTATAATTGATGAAGTCTTTCAATTATTTTATATCAGTCTGTCAATCATTGTGGCACGTAATAATATTTTCTTCGCACTGCAAATCTGTTTGGTTCTGCAGTCATGCAGCAATGATTTAAGATAAATTTGCCGTCAGTAATTTTTCAACAGAACTAATTGCTTCACTTATATCTCTATTCACACTTGCATCGGTCATTGAGAGAGACTGGTAAGGTGATTATACAATTTTGAAGAGAGACAAAGCAAGTACAAGATTCCATAAATGTATACAACCTTCGAGTAAAGTGTCTTTTGCCTTGATGAATTGCATATCTATCGAATAAAAACTTGTTCAAATGCCAGTGAGGAATGGAGCATCATTTGGCATTACATGAAAAAAGAACGACCGCGTATCATAATTACTCTTCCCTGGGAAATGCATTTCAATGTTGGCTATAATCGTTGTAAGTATATCACTTTCATATCGGAAGTGCCGTTTGTGCAATGGGTAAAGAATAAGCATTGCCAACCTGGACATCAGATCACAGTGCTTGCAACTCAGCCGGTCATACATGATTTCCAAAATAGTACTTCGCGAAGGCAATGAAAGTGAGAACTAGAGGTAATTGACCAGGAGGTTTCGCAAAATGTTTCCAAGATAATAGTATGTTGCCATTGTTACGACTTGAAAAGAATTGAGGTTCAGGGATAAATTAGGTAATTAAGGCAATAAAAGAACAGGACCAGAGCGGTTAGTAGATAATGTTAGGAAGGAAGTGATAAAATTAATTCTGATTGCTAATTAAAGACTTCCCTGATCCCTTTTTCTTTAATGTCGAACTAAAGGTCTTTTGTTCCACACCTAATCCTCAGTCCCTATGTGGACCCCTCCAATATTGCCTTTCACTCGCATTAAACGTTTAACCGCACAAAGTTGTATCTCATTCACCTATCCCTCTGTTTTCTGTAATCGCACTGACGGAATTTGGATAATCGGATTCAAGAATCCATTAACGTTAATGTAATCAGGGCACTGCATAGGATTAACTACTTCAGAGTCGTAGTTATATATTTTTCTGCGCCCAGGAATTAATACTCACACTAAAATACCATCTTATTAATTGTTTAAAGATTTTAAAACCATAGTGAAGTTATAGAATAGATTTATTCTTTTGTTCATGAAATAATTCAATGAAATATTTATACCTTGAACTAGTACTGACGTGTGGAACTACCAATACTTTCATTTTATTTGGTAAATACGCTTGTAAAATTGATTCTTTCATCTGCTAAGAATGGAGACGGCTTTATGCGTACATATTCAATAATATTTGGCATTTTTAAATTATGTTAATTATTCAAACGTACGTTTATAATGCTAAGTGATCGTTTTACATTGACTTTTTTACGCTCCAAAGTTAAAAATATGTAACATTTTTTTGTGTAATGTTAACTTTATTCATACGAGGGTGGTCTTATGGTTATTCGATCTTTGTCCGGGGAAAATATATCACTTATATGACGGGTTGAGACTCTAATCCCCTTCAAATAAGGCCCACTCCATTTGGCCTCCACTCAACTAGACCACCGTTCCTTCGACTGCCTGTCACACTTCTGAAAGGCTCCTTTTGGAATGGTGTTCATCTACATATTTTGCCCCTCTTCCTACTTTCAAAACAACCAGAAGCCAAGTCATGTGTCGTACCTGCCAAAGCCGATGGCGAACAGACGATGATGCGATGCCATGTAATAGGACGATGATGACGAAGTTTTCTTGAAACAAAATTGTAAGCATTAGGTTTTTGAGGAAATAAGATTTGTTTTGTTCATTGCCTTATCACTTCTAAGTGTGAGCACAGAAGTAGAGAGAGTAGGTGAGATATCAAACAAAGGATTTCATTGGTCATACCAATCGCTACAAATTATGTCAAAGTTATTTTACCATAATATTTATTTAAAGATTCCATATATGTTGATAGTGAATTTTTTCTCTAATTTTTTACTATTTGAATATGCTTGACAAAATAACCTCTTCAATTATTTAGTTATCAATCGGTATCATTGGTTTGATTGGTACATGTTAAATGCAGTAATCAATTTAATTGGCCCTAAACTAACAATTTGATACCATCAAGAAAAGAAGTAGAATGGAATTTCTCTAGTATTAATTATGCGAGTCTTTAAGCTTGTTTCTTCATACTTCCTTCTTTTCCCATATCGATTCACGAGTACTTTTGTATGATAGTTTAGGACTTATAACGTAATCCATCGTCTTAAGATAGGTATTTTGGATTGAAATAGAATTTACTATCCCTCATAAATAAGCCTAGAATTTAAGGACTACGCCTGACATTTCGCCCTACAATAAACTTTTTATTTTAATTTCACATTTATACTTTTCATGTCGCCCAATATTCCTATCATTTTCCTCCCCCTATCTTGCATGACTAACATCCTCCCAACCATTTGAGTCTATTATTCTATCGTAAATCCAAATGCTGTAAATATGTTTTTCCTGTGTATTTTATGGTTCTTCCAACGCTCTTTCCCCACCTAATATATTAATTACTATTCATCATTTGATATCTTATCCGTTCATTTTACATTTTCCATCCTTCTCAAACGAACATCTTAAATTCTACCAATAAAACCTATTATTCGACTCCAACGACCAAGTTTCCGAGCCGTATAAAACTACCTTTCATACCGGGGTTTTCACTAGTGCTTTCTTTAGCTCCATGTTAAACGTCCCTGTCATCAATTTCCTCCTCATTTTTTAATCTTATTAACCGAACAAAATTTTTCATTTTTATAATTATTTCAATTCAAAATTGATCCTGGAAGATTCCAGAATTGATTAATCTGTTCAAAAATATACAATTAGTCATAATTTATTTAAACTGATGGGTCTATAAGGTCTGTTCAAAAATTAATGAGACTTTTTTGCCCTCGGATTGACGGACGGGCGGCGGTTTGTCCGGCTGGGTTCAAGGGAGAGGAGTCGGAGGATAAGTGGAGGTTACTGTCAGTAGGCTCCCAGCCATTGCTGAGTGTGGATGGTTATAATGAACCGGTTGTTAGAACAACGCCACCAAATTTTGCGTGAAACTGGGCAAAACCAGGAAAGAGACTCATGACATACTCAAGACACCTTATAGTGATATCGCCATGGGGAGATCGTGTGTTTTTGACTAGTGCAAATTGATTTGGGAAGTTAGAGAAAATGTTGAAGACGCCGAACGTTGAACGTTTAGGAAACCTTTTGATCTCAATAAGTTAAAAAAATTGCAAGAGTGAAAGCTTTGTAAGACATGGATCGCAGATTAATTGTTTCCATAGTTTCGAATGAACTTGGTATCCCTTAAAGTCACATGCATCAACTTGTAAACGAAAACATGGGCATAAGAAAGATGTATGCGAAGTTGGTGCCACGAGTGCTCTCGGACGAACAAATGGAAACTCGCACACAGATCTGTGGAGAGGTTCTTGACTATGCCAATGAGAATCCAAATTCTTTTGACAATGCCCCGCTAGATATTTTTCTCTCTCCCAGCCTAACATCCGTGCTGAAAGGAAGTCACCACGACTCAGTGGAAGCGTTGGAACAGGCCGTGACGAGGGAACTTAGTAGCATTTTGGGTGCCTTCAAGAAGGCTGAAAACCAGCTGGCAGTGGTTTGCGAGCGCACAAGGGTCCTACAGGTATATCAAGATGTATATAAGAGTAGATATATCAATTCGGGCAATGTATTTCTTTAATTTACTCAGTCCTACTAATTTTGGAACAGGTGTTGTATGAATCCCCAGGAATTTGTTATATCCACCTATGTCTATTTTGGCGTCATTATGATCAAGCCACGTCTTGCCTCTCCAGCTGCCGTGAACAGTACACGTTCCCGAGTGCCAGGTTTCGTCGTTTCCTGGACTCTTCCCGCTTATCGAGGAATTCTCTAGTATTTTCCATATTTATTTCTTGGGATGTACAATTGAGGCGGTTTTCCACTTCTTCCTCAGTCGTGTTTTTAACTTGTCGTCACTAACGAAATAGTATCATTATTTTAGTTTATGATAGAGCTCGCCCAGGCCTACGCTCAGCGGCATATGGAGTTCATAGATCAGGGTACGGGGGTCCCGTCATCATAGGTATTGCTAGATATTTACTCCCGGGTAAACTTATTTTTTTATTAATGAAATTCTGTAATTGGAAAAAGGGGATTAAGTTTCCTTTTGCTGATTCAATTTTTTCAGTTAGCTTTGGTTTCCAAGAAATCATACAGATGTGGTTAGGCTGTGGTTAATATCCAATGATCACTTAAATGCTATCTACTGTACAAATACTATTTTTGTAAAATTTATCGCCGTAATAAGTACCAAATTAATTCTTTTTTTGATATGCTCGATTCTGTGGAAATTAATGGCGCAAAATATCCATTTCGTTGAAGAGTTATAGGGAATCTCTGAGTTTGCAAATGAGTTTTCTGAGGCCGATACGCAATTTTCTAGTCACCAATTCGGAAAAAAAAATTGGAGAATTTTATTTTCAGTTAATCACAAGGAGGAAAAGACAGTTTTGACGATAAAATCGAGGCAATAATGGAATAAAAGAAAAGCAATAGTAGGCTATTTGAGGTATGTGGAAAATATCGAGTAAGGTTCAAGAATTAGAAATGATCGGAGAGGGAAAATTGTGAGTTGTCATTTATTCCTTTGATTGTTCATTATATATTGTAATTAATTTCTCATTATTCCGATCAGTGTGATTTAACTAAGGTATCAGAATTTTTTAATTGAATGTCAATCACAAGTGCGGCTACTACACATTATTTTTTAGTCACCTAATCACAGAAATACTCCTCTTGTTACCACATTATTGACGCAATAAATTCAGGATAACTTCATTTATTCGACTCAGCTTATTATTTTATGCTCGTAATCCACTTACGTACTTAAATGGTAAAGAAGTGCATTTTTATTCAATGATACTTCTGGTGCATGAGAAAAAATAATTTAATAATGCTCTACCTCCGGGTACTATTGAGAAACCATGTTACTATTAATTTGTACTACCTTTTTTCTTGTTCTATCATTTTTATTCTCATCCCAGATTTTCGGAAACATTTTTCTATTCTGAGCTTCCTCATATTTAGCCAATGTATATAACACTTCATGCATACCTAATAGTTCTCATCCTGCAACTAGATATCACATTTTATTTTCCCACCACGCCTTTTCCAAACCTACATGTGAATCCCCTAGCATCACTGTCAATTTAATTTTTGATATTTTTATAACATGCGGCTGCGATTCAAGGATATTGTTTTTTACATTCCAAAAATATTTAAAACATGTCTTGTCACAATAATAGTCGTTACATATACTTTACATTTTCTTGTAGAGTTTAAGACAATAAATTAAAATAAGGGCGAAAGGGGCAAAGGTATCTTTGACTAAATTTTGTATGAACTTATTAATCCACATAACTTTATCCAGCAATCGAATTGCCGCCAATGAGTTGTATTATCATATTATTTTTTATACCCTAATTATTCTGCACTTTGCGCAAACAATTAGATAAGCGTATTTTCGTTTTACATCACTTGAGCAATATGTATTTATGTAACATATAATCAATAAACAATCGATTTTAGAGAGTTTTATTGGCAACAAGAAACTATTAAATATTTCATTTTTTATTCATAGCTACTATCCCAACTAAAATGTGTTTGTGGGACTTCGAACCATTCCATCCAGGGTTATTATTAAATTTTTTCTTTATCTTTGCATGACTTTCCTTTGAGTCTGAAGATTGAGAAACATCAATTAATGAATGTTTATAATAGATGAATTTTGACTTCTGCATCTAAATTTTTGTAGAAGTTAACAACAGACGAGGTAATTATTGTGGAGCCATAGAAATGTGTCCTAAAAATTTCTGAAAAATGTGTTTTGCTTCAGCTTCTGCACCTTTTATCAATATAGTTCATTGAAAGCATGTTTATATTTTAATATGTATATTTACAGCATTAATGAGAATTTTACAACAAATTTTTCTCTATTCTCTTCAAATATACGCGAATTCTATTTTTTAAGTCACAAGAAGAGTGAGTGGAAATTAACTGCGATAAATGATAAGAAATAATGGGAAGGCAGTCAAGCTTAACAGTAATAAAGACCTGAGTCAGGCACAAGCACATGAGTAAGTGCACATTGAAATTACAAGCAGCAACCGGCTATAATTTGAACAGAGATTAAGGCCATCGATTGTTTTATACATATATGATGCGCTCCAAAAGTAAGGCTTTTTAAAAGTCATATATTGTGCCGATTTTCACAGGCACTTAAAATTCTTCAAATTACTGTCTTTGGGCCTCTACATAGGCATTTTTTCAGCGAATCTGCTCTTACCGGTACGCGCCCTGGAAGGCGTCTTTCGGGGACCACTCGCAAGGTCTTCCTCAGGGTTGATTGGATCTTTCTATGGATGAAAAACGCGTTCCTTTCAGGGCTATCATAATCCGTGGGAACATAAAGAGGTCTGCTGGGTCGACCTCAGGACTATAGGGGGTGTGGGGTACTGTTGGTACCTGGTGTTTGGCCAGGAACTTGAGGACTCGTAACGCGTTGTGGCAAGGCGCGTTGTCGTGATGGAGTTTCCAGATAGCGGAGATGTCTTTTGTCGTCCTAATGGCCCCATTTTGGAATCATTCCAGCACATCCACGTGGGAGGCAGCGTTAACTGTCCGTCCTTGAGGAGCAAACTCCTTAAGGAACGCTCCTCTACTGCCGAAAAAGGCAATAAGCATTGTTTTCACTTTTAATTCGCTCATTTTTGCCTTTTGGGGGACTGGTCGGCGTGCCACTCAGAGCTTTGGTGTTTTGTTTCTGGGACGTATTCAAAAACCCAGATTTTATCACCATTGATGAAGTTGTCCAAATAATCAGGTCAATTGAAATACGTATCAAAAGTTTACTTGAATATTCCGCTCGCTAGGTCTTCTGTGAAACGGTTGGCGCCCAGAGGTTCACAATAACTGACGTCCTGCGGCTTTCACAGCTTGAAGAGCACTAGCATTTGTTTTCTGGCAAAGCTTAGCTTTTCCTTCATCTACGCCATGTAGTTTGATCCAATTTCGACCAATAGAAGTTGCGCGGGAAATTCAATTGCATTAATTTTGGAATGCTCCATGTAGCGGGCATAGAGTGAAATTTAATGCGATGAACAATCACCCAAGGAAATATTTACAGGAAGTGAGATGGATGAAAGCCGTGAAAGAAAGTGGAATTGTATACTAATTCCTGTTGTACAGGTATTTTACGCGAAGGAGAGACTAAAACGGCATCTATGCTGCTTTTAATTGCCAGTTGTTCATCATCCAGCCTAGATTTACCAAATAATATACTTGTTCACACTACCTTTGCCCACGCTATGAGACAATTATCATCCTTCCCATTTTCGTTTTCAAACACCATTGCTTTCGTTTTTAACTCCCAATATCTTTGCTACATCAATGAGGATAAACATCCCTTCAGTGATTTTGTCTTCAAGTCAACTCTACTCATTCTTCGGTTTAATGGGTATATTTACATCTCTAATAATTGAATCTTCCTTATAAAGTTATTCATTTCTTATACAACTACCCATTACAATACTGCATCAACATAAGGAAGATACCCTGTTTCACTTGATACTTTATTTTAACCATTGACTAGATGCTCTTTTAAAAGTTTTCCCTTCTTCACTATTTTCATTGCTCATTTCCTCCACGTTTTTCCAAAATATTCGGTAGACTTGCTTTATTTTTCAGGTGATTATTGAGCATAATTTACCCAACAGGCAAATGCAATATACCCACTTTCCTTCGAAATTTGTTTAACTGCTTGACTTAACGCTAGATGTTGAATTGCACACTTTTTTCCAGACAAAACTGCATTACGCGTAACAGCTTTTGTTGCATATTACTTCCATTCTCTTTCAATCATTGTATTACCAAGCATATTCCCCGGCATTCTCAGAAGACTTGTGCTCCATTACTCTTATATTAAATAGCTTTTTATTTTCTTTTTGCATAGTGCAATACTTGATGCTAACGCTCGTTTTATCATACTAAAGCTTAAAAGCATAATTCACTCAATTAGCTCAAGAAAGTAATATCAAATGGCCCAATCATTTTTTAGATAGAATACCGAGCACTCTCGGAGAATTTACACATTTCCAATATTCGCTCATTAAATACCATATTTTTTCATAAATAAAAATTCTGAGTTCCGTTGTAGTATCAATTACAATTTTATATTTTTTTAATTCCTCAGGCCCATTATAAGAATTATAAAATACTCCCTCTGCCCGATTATAGCGACACATTCATTCTTTGCGATGCATTTTTTTATTATTTATTGCATTTATTAATGTTTTTTCTCTTTGATTGTTTATTTTTTACTCATTTCCAAAGGAGCTTTTTATTTCCCTCTAAAATTCTTTCCTTTCTTCCGTGAGAATTTCCCATCCATTCTTTATCTCTTTGTACCCTTCAAAGAGTATCTTTGGAGAATTCTCATCTTTTACGGCTGTTATCCTTTGATATTCCTCTATCTTGGAAGTCAGAATGTTTTCCTTTTTTTTCGCCAAACATCACGTTTTATTCTATCGAACGCATCATTTCAACATACACTTAGAGCGCACACAGAATTCATAACTTTTAAACTCATCCAACGATCATTCCCACTTTGTATTCAATGTATTTTCCCCATTATATCCGAATCGAGTTGAGCTGAAATTCAAGCAAGCATTCTCGTGTTTTTGAAGTGCAGCTTTTTGGCATTTATTCTCAATTGGCTTTGCCCTTAAATCTTCTTTGGAGCACAATTTCTCACTAGATCTATATAAGAAAGGCGTAAGGAGATACGTTCCTAATCGTCATGGGTTATATATTGAAAAGGCAAGAAAGGAAGAAATGAAAGGAAAACAGGCGATTTAGCAGTTCACATTCTGCGATTTGTTGATGCCTAACAGTAGAAAGAACTTTCTGACGAATCGTCTTTGGAAAAGAGCAAACCGCCAATAAAGAAAGAATGGCAAGGAGAGAATAAAAGCCGAACAATGAAAATATTTACAAAGAAAAATATGGTACGTTTAATATATAGTTATGCCTTTTTAAGACTAAAACTCTAACGAAAAAGCGGGAGTTAAAATGTTTTTAGGCTTTAAGTTGTGGTAGCGATATACATTAGTAAGAACATTTAGTATGAGATAAGGTATTTTTCAGTTATAGCTGCTAACCCAACAGAGAAAATACATAATATGATTAGGAAACCGTTTAATCTCAATGATTTTGCGAGTGATAATGGTAAAAATTTAATTGTTGAAAATAAACTGATAAACAGTGAGAATTTGAGGCCATAGAATATTTTTTTTATTTTTAAAATTTACTTAGTGATATTAATAATTCAAATTAAATGGAAAAGCTAATTGAAAAAAAAATGAATACCTCGAAAGTCATTCAAAGAGATACGCGTTTGGTGAGAGAGAGAGAATATATCTTAGATTGTAATTCACAAATACTGAAAGGCAGTAGTATTTTCAAGAGAGTGATAGAAGAAAACCGCTGGGTGAGCGGGGTTGAAGAGGAAATTGAGTTAGCTTTCAGGACATTGTGCAGACTGGCATAAAATATGAAGAACTTAAGAATTGATGAATGGCAAAGAAAGAGAAATTTTTTATGATACGTGTAATTTAAAGTTAATTGTCGTTAAAGATTGTTCAAAACCTACTTTTAGATGCGTAGAATACCTTAAATGAGTAAAGACACATTTGAACGATGGCTACTGCTATAGAGTGAAAGGGGATTTGCAAAGCAGGTGGAAGGAGAAGAAAGAAATGCAAAGCATAAAACTTGATAAAACTGGCTGGGAAGAAGCAAACTATTTAAATATTATCAGAATGATGACCCACGAATTTTATACCTTTCAAAATCTTCGTTCATAATATTGCATAAATTTCATCATAAATGGTTTGTTCAAAAAGTGTCGGGAATGGTTTCGGAACAATGGACTATTTTAGACTTTGCTATAATACCTCATTATTCTTCAAAGTAAGACCCATAAGCGTTTTCGCACTTTAGGCAGGGCCCTTTCCACGATTCGAAGGCTCCTTGCCAGGCATATTCCGGAATGTCCTTCAGTGAGGGTCCCTTGGAGAGGGAAGAGGGCACTTAGGGTCCCATGGTGGTGTTCTTTGAGGGAGAATATCACTTTTGGGAATAGGAAATGGCCTGCCAGCTGTTGCCATGTCGAAACTGTCCAAAATGTCGGTATCTTCTTTAACGCGTTGCAAAAGGTCTTCGCAGGTAGACACTCGACTCTCTGCTTTTGGTTGTCCGTTGAGTCCTTGGGACGAGTTCAGCGTAAATCTTTCGCATCGGCTAATTTTATTTGATAATGGTATACACTGTCATATTATCAATGCCAATACTATCTGTGAGCATGCGCACACTTAAACGACGGTCTGAATTCATCACACCGCGTACAGGTTGCACGTAATCGTCTGCTATTGACGTCAACGGCAATCCAGCGCAGGGCTCGTCCATCGGCCATCCTTGAAGAGCTTGTCCCACTTAAAAACTGCTGCTTTCGACATGCTATAATCCTTTATCACTCGGCGAATCATGAGCAACGTCTTTTCTACCCGATTTCCGCAGTCCAATTCGAAATTTTTTGGGGTACCCCTGTTAAATCGTTTGCTGCATTGTGCACTTTTACCAAGGCACTCGACAGAGATGAAAAAAATCTCAGATGAAGAAACGCTCGCAGGCGATTTGCGCATGTTTAAGTTCAGATCAACCCACCACCGAGTCTGCACTATGAAGTACAATGAAGTAGAAAAAAAAGTGTTTCCGATATTTTTTGTAGATATCTTGTATGCAACGGGTGATGGGCTAGAGCTTCGTGGAAAAAGTGCTCATCTCTCCATTCGTGTAAAAGGATATTAAATTTCATTGAATGGCTTGCCTGACTCTGTACACCCTCCAAAAATTATAAAAAAAGCAGATCTTGCTTTTCTACATCGTTTTTTCAAGTACCACTTAGGTGCAAAACCATTCCATACAAAACGATTTGAAAGTTATTGTATCAATAAAACATTTAGGTCACCTATTTTTAGGGTTTACATTTTTATTGTTGGAAACGTTGATTAATCTATAAGGAATATTCATGAACTGAGGGCCGTTTGCTTATATTTAAACATTGGCGCTTCAGAACACAGTTTAACTCCTGCAGCGCCATCTATTTTTTCATTGAGAAGCTATAACAGCATTTTTTTCATTTCAGAAGTCCTTTCTTTGTCCGTGCATTCAAACAAATATGTCCGCGACAATCGTTCACCTCGCCAGCTGTGAAGTGTGTTTTGTCATACGATTCTTGTTTGCAAAATAATTACCGGCAGCTAAATTTTCATCGGGAGTTATGCCGAGTTATAGACCTAGAGTTATGAGTTACGGAAAGGTTAGACAATGGTGCCGTGATTTAAAAAATGGACGAACAAATGTCCTTGACGAAGAGCGAAGTGGCAGGCCTAGTATTCTGACCGATGAAATAGTTTCGCAAGTGAAACAAAAACTGCGAAGTGATCGTCGATTGACGATTAATGGCCTGGCTGAACAATTTCCTCAACTTGGACGCACTACTGTCTACAATATTGCCACGGAAACCCCCGGATTCCCCAAAGTGTGTGCAAGGTGGGTACCGAAACACTGCTGCCAAAACCAATAAGAAAAATCAAGAGGTTTACTGGGAACTCATTGACCACCCGCCGTAGAGTGCTCACCTTGCACCTAGCGACTACTTCCTCTTCTTGCACTTGAAACAATGGATCGGTAGACAACGCTTGGAAACCGAAGAGGAATTCAAGAACGACGTTGTCAATTGGTGTAACTCTCAGGCGGTGAGCTTTTATGTAGAGGGGTTAAAGAAGCTGGTGCAGCGGCTCGAAAAATTCTTAGAAGTGAACGGCGATTACGTAGAGAAGTAAAGTAGGTTTGTAGCTAACTAAAAGTGCCAATAAAATGTGTCTCATGTGAGTATATTTTTTCGTGTGGCCAAACAGCCCTTACTTTTTGAACATGCCTCGAATTGTATTTTCTTATTTTTAGATCCAAACCTTTCGAAATGTTAGTTTATAAATTTTGGACGGTTGATTGAGACAGTATATTGGATTGATTATCATGACATAAATGACAAATGTCAAGTCATATACATTCGGTAATTTATGTTAACCATCTAAATGAAAACAAAGTGGTTCTCATAATTTAACCATCATGTGCTGATTATAGAAGATTTTAATATTAGGTTTGCAAAAATAATGTTAGAATATTATCAGATGTGCCAATAAAATGTATTATGCCTCTTTATTTCTCGAACAGTTGATGGAAATGCCTGAAGTTGATTATTTGCGACATCATCTCATATTTCGTCTCAAAAAGAAATTCTTTTATTTATTGAAACATTAATAATAGATTTTAATAATCCCTGGAATTCAAATTCATATTTATCAAGTTAACCTTTTCCTTCAATACTAAGACTACGTTTGTTATTAATTTGCATACATTTCCTATTGGACTAAAAGGTTTAGGTGTAATGTAAATGAAAGCAGTAAACATTTAAATAAAAAGGTATTGTATATTATTTCGCTAGGGAACACTTAACGATTCATGCAACAAGAATATTCATGAATACACGTCATTGTTAATAGAGAGTGATAAAGAACTTATCTCTTTTTCTCAGATACGAATTTAGGTTGAGAAAATTGCAAATCAAGAAAAATTGAGCTTCATTATAATCAAATTCAATGGATGTTTCCATTTAACAAAATTTTATTCTCCTCAAACACCTTTAGCGATTAGGAATAATAAATCACCCGTGGAAACATTCCCTTCCCTTTCCAAGGCACGGCCCATCTGCACACCTTTCCTGGTGTATCATCCACGTTCCTTCACTCCAGCGTCTAAAATTCACCCGTCTACCTCGACGTTCCATTTCCATCTACCCCCAACTGCTTGGAAGTCATCTTTTACGGTTTCCAAGAATTCTCTCTAAAGAGGCCATTGAGTCCTATTTGCGCATTTCACCGACTCCTCCGTTACCTTTTTCCCTTTCAAGTTCTCATTCTCCTTTCACTGGCGTCGTATTCCAGAAAGACCTTTCCGCGGGAACAGTTATGTATACATATATATTTTTTCCTTTTTTATTTGGATGGAATGGCGCGGAATGCTTTGGAATGGGAGGCATTGGTAGGTGACGGATTTCTTTAGACGTGAGAAGGGGTAAGAGGAGACTGTGGTAAGGAAGTAGGGAAAGCTGAGTTCGAGGGAAAGGAGATGGGAAGAGAATAGAAAATCGGATACCGCGATTTTGCAAAAAATTGCGTTGCAGACGCAAAGAAAACTATACAAATGAAAAGCGGAAAAGTGAACTTGATGAAAAAAAATATTTTCCTAGACGCCGTTTATACGATCTTGGTATATATAAGAAGTAAAATGTATTCCAGTTTTAAACAAGAAAGTTACTTAGTTTTGGTAATATTGTATTCCTGTGTGTGTACATATGATATGTGTGTGTATGTGTGTACGAGGTTTGTTCAAAAAGTATCACGACTTTTGTGTATTTTCAAAAATTATTTATTTATTCATGAATATCTATTTGGTCTCCTTCAAAGTAACGTCCATAAGTTATTATACACTTGTGCAAACGTTTTTTCCAATTTTCGAAGCACTTAAAAAAATAATTTTTTGTGATCATGTTCAGCTCCTCCTTGATTGCCGTCTTTATCTTGTCAATCGTAGCGCAGCGTCGTCCATTCATGTGTTCTACTCTGACGGAAATTCGACAATTTGCCAATAATATTTTCTTCACTTCAACAATGTTTTTGTCTGCTGTTGACGTGCTCGGGCGTCCGTTTACATCTTCTCGGCCATCTGAGAACATTTTATACCACCGACTAACGTTGCTTCGGTCCAAGGTAGCTTCACCATATGCTACAGTCGGCATTCGGAAAGCGCCCTTAATTTCGTTTTTCACACAGAATTTGATGCAGATTCTTTGATTCATTTTTTTGGAACAGGATTAGATCCAGACATCGACGTAGTCCAGCGTTACAAGATAGTTACCTTTGTAGATACTTTTAATTCTTGTGAACAAAAGTCACGAGAGACTACATTTTCTAAATATTTTGGGTCCTTTTCACTGCGGTCCTAGAGATCACACGAGATTAATATAAAAGCACACTGATTTTTTGAGAGCCTCGTAAGGACCACATCGGAACACAACTTTATCTTTGCTCATTCTTTAGTTAAAATGCAATGTACAGAGGTTTTAGGAAATTTTACTCTTTTTCTGACAATTTAACACCCAGGCGTCGATCGGAATTGAGTATATCTCATAGTTATTGCACATTTTTGTCACACTGTGTCGTTGACGGAGGTTCAGGGCGATCCTCTTCGTAAACCTACTCTCTTATCTTCCAGAGATATCTTATACCAGCGGAAAAACATTCTGTACGACATTATTTCATCACCGTAGGGATTCTTAACAGTGATCTTCGTTTTAGAACCTGATTTTCTGAAATAAACACAAAACTCTTTCGCGTATCGTTGCTCCATGTAACGCTGCATCGTGAATTCGTGACGAAATCCTTGAACAGGGGTTCATTCTATCAATGATCTGCGTACTAAAACGACCTGCAAGCAAATGACGCCGGTCCCAGGTATTTTCCAAGACCCCTAACCATCCTTCTCTGCTACAAATCACTCCACCCCAGCCGTCCGTATCGGCTGGAAAAAATGATTTTACTTATTTTTATGGTAGACCCTGTTATGCCATTTACAGGGTTCGTCCGGAAAATAAGTGTACTGAGCTCAGGAAAAAATATTTATTACACTTTTTCATATCTTAAGTTAATATTCCTCAAAATAGGACCCTTGTGAGTCGATACACTTGTTCCAGCGGCGTTCCCATTCCTGGAACGCTCCCGCGAAGGCATCATCGGGAACCTCTCGAAGACTCGTCGTCAACCTCTTCTCTGCCCTCCACGAACATCTTGTGCCACCAAAAGATCATATTTCTGGACATGGCTGACTCCCCGTAAGCCTGGTTAATCATACCAACAGTTTTGGTACACGATTTCCCAAGCTTTACCGCAAATTTGATGGAATAACGCTGCTCCAAAAACTTCGGCATCGCGTTCCGTGACATGGGTCGAAGCGTGGAGGTTCGCGTTAACAGAGCTCCTCAGTACACCATAGCTCAGAGCCGACTGCCTTTTTCAGCGTCGCTTGCCAACATACCCCCCTCCAATCGCAGCCCATCAGAGCGGTGCTGGGCGCTTGGAGCGGCGCGCCCAGCCCAGGAGTCAGTACACTTATTTTCCGGACGTACCCTGTAGACCTGTATTATGTGCGCTCTATTTTCCATGAACTCATCAAGTAGACGACTTTTATTTAATTTTTCACTTACTCATGGGCTTTTAAATGCACTTATTTTTGAAATTATGACATAAATTTAAAAATTGCTCGTAAACGTGACCTAAAATTCATTTAAGATATTAATAAATGTATTATCCAAATATTAGAACCATTTTTAATATTTTATTTGTCCACGTGACAATGTATTGATATTTTGTATTTTTATTAGTAGAAGTTTAGCATGGAGTTTAGTTAGGATGAACCTACACACTGCTTTCATTACACTAAACGCTCTAAAACTCCTAAAGTTCCTGTGCCAGTAATTTATCTATGGCTTTGCATACTTTCTACGTCCGTGTATTCCCCTGTAAACGTCGTTTTCTAAGTATTCTTTTCTCTATTACCGTATTAAGCATCCAATGCCTCTCAGTTTTTATTAGTGTCTCCACTACTCTGCCATCAGCTTAACTTATTTTATGTCCGACAGCAACGTGTGATGCAAAAAAAGCATTATAACTCATCATTGATCCTGTCAATTATATTGACTAATAACATTATAAAGTGAAAATTTGACGATTTATTTCTTTAAAAACGATCTTTGTTTCGATATTTCAGCGTCATAACTTCATTTTCAACATTTTTGCAACAGATTCCTATTCTATTTGGAAAAAGGAGGCGTCCGGAGATAGTTTGCACATCTTCAACTTTATCCATCAACGAGTTTAGATTACAAACCGTTCGATCACATTTGAATTTATCTATGTCCACAGCTCATGCAGGAGTATCGTACCAGAAGTCTTAGTCGCAAAATAAAAGTAAAATATCAGTCCTTTTCTATCTAAGCAAAATATAGGAGGGGTAAAACATATGAGAACCAGTTGAATAAGGTGTAATAATGGAATATTATATGTACGTGAGAGGAATATTTACATTTTGGAAGGGTTAAATCGAAGCGAGAGCTAGAACGTAAAATGTTTATTTGACTTGAACGAAAGCGACTCTTTTTCCTTAATATCATCCATCGAGCACGCGCATCCCAGTCATAGAACGGCAAAATCGCTTAAACTCGAACGTAGGGGAGACTGTGAGGGAAGAATTGGGGAGTAAGGAAGGAATGGTGCATATTTAATGTTCCCAATTCCATTTTGAACGACCAACTACCCTTGGCAAAGGGTCTTAACCCCTAGGGAAAGGAGGTAGTCTTCCCGTATAGATTCTTCGGTTTGAAACAATGCATCGTTCTTCCTTTAACACTTCGATCACGGAATACCTTAGTCAACAATGTATCCGCGGGAATTGCGATATCTTCTGGTTTAGCCATTCCTTTCGGAAAGTGTAAAAGAAGGTAGGGTATACTTGCCACAGGGATTTTTGTCTTTATTATGGATGACTCCTTCGTCGCGGAATGTGTCCGATCTTGTTGAAAGAAATGAAATGATATTGGTTTCCCTCAACCACAGTCCTTGAACGTCGTACATAAATGACACCATATTGATTTTGGCCGTTTTATGACAGTCCGATATTTGTGTTCCATCTTCTTTAATCAGAGTGGAAGCTCATAAAACCACTGCGCACTTTTCCCGCAAAATCTCATTTTTTCGTAATTTACGGTAAATACTTGTCATAATAAACGTAGCCTTGAGACCGTGTTGCAAGCTGGTCATATGTTTGCTCCAGTTATCTTCGACGAAATCTATCCTAATGAGCAAAATTTCCTGCAAGTAGTTAAAAATAGAACCTTTCGACCTCCTCTAAAATTTTATAGTGGATCCCGGCCACTGTAACTAGTGGCAACTAAAAAGTTTGGGACATTTAAATAAATGAGGGTTTTTCTGCAATTCAGTGAAAGTACATGATATTTTCACAGGGATATCACTGACCCCCACACCCTTGTCGCACTGCGTCACGGTGGTACCATTACTCTATGCCAAATGCAATCTTGGCTGTCATTACTATTGGGAGTCGAAGAGCAATCCTGAAATTACTTAGCATTTTCTCATCGAATTTTAGTTTTTCCTTCCAAATAACTTCTTTATTAGTATTTTAGGATTGTTTAACTTTATTCTTATGAGGATAGCTGCTCATGTCCCAAAGTCAGGCTTGTAACCATTTATTAGAGTGAGTGAATTAATTAGAGAGGCATTGGAGAAATATTGGTGCTGATTACTTGAATGTGACAAAATAAACTATTTTTGGACCAAGTACATGAAACATAGATAACTACGTTAATGGTATTAATTGCACATTACAGCTGGATGTTATGGCACAGGATGTTATTTTATTGAAAGGAGAGAATGAATAAATATAATTTCGAAGCCCAAAGTATACATCTACGAGGAAAGTGAATGAATAATTGATTCCAATCTTCCTTCCGGCTTTAGAGCGAGTGAAAAACATGTTTTTATTCTCTGGAATAATATAACTGATTTTCAACTTAAGTGGTAAGCTGTTTACTGAAAATGATAATCTATAATTAATACATCGTACAAGTAAAAGAAATAATGCAAAACATCTGCCTTTCTCCTTAAAATCTTACCAGTTCTAAGTTAGAAGCATGTTAATATTTCCTATTATATCCCTTGTAATATGTATAAAATGCTTTAAGAAGGATTTCGCAGATTGTCGTTTACCTAAAACTATACCTCTCTACTTGAAAAACCTTTCTTTTCCTGGTTGTCTCCATGTTGAAAATCATTGGGCCTGGTCAGCAAAATGCAAGGAAGAATCGCCACCATTTCTAACGTGAATAAGGAAACAAAATTAATTGCATTTTCTCGAAACAATTAGTTCCTCATTCCCTATCACAAAAGGAGGAAATAAAAGTTCCATATTCCGTGAATACGCACTTAATTTCAATGCTTCTTCTTTATCATGCATCTGCAAGTAGTGTCATCTTCCATATTTACTAACTCCTTCTATCATGGTGTTTATCACTCTATTACTTAACAATATATTTATCTTCTAGGTTATTCTATCCCTCGCTTATTTAATATACACACATCTCCGTATCTTTGAGGGTCTCAATCTACTATCAGCCTCTTTACTCTTTGAGCATATATCTTCACTACATGACGTTTTTTCCATTAAATGACTTCCACCTTCCTGTGTCTAACGTGAAAATCATGGAATTACCCGGTCGATTACCACCTTTATCATACACTGGGTGGTGTAATAGTGCCCCAAACCAAATATATCTCTCATTTAGTTTTGCCTTCAAAGTGTCTAAAAATCTCTTTCCTTTCTTTGCATTGTTTTGCCTCTTCAACTAAAAATTATCCCTTTTTTCTTTCCTCAATCGTGGTTGACTGAGATAGATCCATCATCTGTAATATTGGCTTATTCCGAGATGAATTAGAAACGATTTAAAATAAAATTAACCTGGAAATAAATATCCCCCTATTTGGTGAGGAGTTCAAAAACACTTACATCTTTTCATATAATCTACCCGCAATAATAACCACGACTCGCAGAAACTCTCGGTGTGCAATCCCGTAAGAAGGGGTGTGGATTGAGGAGAAATCAGTGTGTTCGGTCAGGCAGGCGTTGTTTTTGGGAAGGTAGACGAAAGTGAATTGGGTGAAAGAGAGCGGAAGAAGCTTTGTGCTCAACCTCATTCTGCGTAGGGCTGAGGGGCGGGTTGGAGCGGGAGGGCAGCGAAACGTGCCCTATCGTCAAACAAACACTTCCAGTGACCGCCGCGGCAAACTGCTGGGGCTTTCTTGAGACCTCTTCGTCGCCGGTGCCATGGAAGGGTCGTTCGACATCTGGCAGGGCTCTGAAACGGGGCCTTGGGAATGGGCCACGGCTTACACGACGACTGGGATGTCTCGATGCATATTCAGCGCGTGACCTCCTGCTTGCAGGTCTCATCTCTCCACCCGTCGAATGTGGATCGGAGAGAGGGAGCTGCGTGGATTGGGCAGAGGGGTTTAGATGGAGGGAGGGATGTGTTCTCCGTGTTCGCCCGTCGGTCAGGGTCTCTTAGATGACCGAAACGTTCTCCCCTCACGAGGAACGTGTGGAGAGTTGCGGTCGGGGAGTCGAAGGGGAAGGATTTTCGTGCGACAATTCCCTGCGGTCAGGCGACTGTAACTTGTAACGCCCAACCTCGTGCAACTCCTCATTTTCACTTCACTATTGAAGTGAGAGAGGTTTGAATGGTCGCCGATAAGATGAAAGAATTTGTGGTTTTGCATTTCAGTCCATGAGTGTCGTGGCCAGTAGTAAAGTCCTACATCTCGACATTTTATGATTATGTACTTGAGGCTGTTTCAGCAGCGCGGTTAGGCCATGCAATAACCTGGATGATAATGATTTTGCACCCTAAATATCATGTTACATCGGCCAAGTTTCGCAAAAGTCACATCAAAGGAAAATTGTACGAGAAGGTGTAACTATTAGGACTGAATTTTTTCCCTATGATTTGCATGCAACTATATATCAGAGAAAAGCAGATCGTGAAAGCGATATAATTGGCAACAAATGAGCGTTGTGTGTACGTAAATTTAAAACGATGGACATAAAATAACACCCAAATACAAATAGAAGCCGCCATGTATATTTAAACCTCCCATAGAAGTCTGATTATCCACGTCTTCATAAAACAGACTGTGGTAGCTCTATTGCATAAAATACGCATAATAACGCTCGAGTTCATCTTGTAGTACATATTATGAGAGCTGCAAAGCCCGCGTGAAAGGACGCTCTAAAGTTCATCGGCACAATATTCCGCAAATCGGAAGGGCGTAGTGGCGGGCGGTATTAGGTCATTAGCCGTACATAAAAAAAATATTGGCTCATATTTTCATTATAATGAATACCAGCAAATGTACAAAAAAACAAGTACAAAAACGCAGATAAATGTCCATCCAAATATGTTTTGTGATAATTGGTGTTCTTGACTATGTCATTACATTTTATTACTTTGGCTAATAAATTGGTCGGGGTCGGGTCATGTTTGCGTATGCGTTTGCAAGGGAATAGTGAGTACTTGAATCCATCTATGATGGTCTCTCTCTCGTTCTATTTATACTCTGTTGGTCGAATCTACCAAAAAAATTTAGTACCATGATAATTGCCTCTATGTCACCCTGTGTCGAAGAAAGCTCGGAAGTCTAATGCCCTTCTTAAATTTTAAGCCTTGCCTGCTCTCTGCGAGAACAGAGAGATTCTCTACCTAATTATTCCCGCTCATTCATGACACAATTACCTCTCACCCGCCTACAATCTTCCAGTAGCCATTTTGAACAAGTTCAGCGGATTTTTCTGAACCTTATCCAATTACGGAATTAACGTTTTCTTCCAAAGATCCCAGACTCTTGTCGCATATTCTATTGTGACCTAATGGAAGCGTTTTTAAGCGGGTCAGCCATAATGAAGGTACCCTTCGGTCAGCTCCCGAAGTTAGTTGCATACGAGTCGAATGAGACATCATTCTGGAAAAAAACGTCGAAAGGCAACTTTTTCCGTGAGACACTACCTGAAGATTCGCCTGCTAATGTCTGCTTTGTAAACTTGAAATTCAGAAAACGCATTAGATAAAATAAATGTTAGGCATGTTTTCGCTTCATACCGATGAATTTATTATAACAGCAGCAAAGCGAACGAGTTAGGAAGAACCGAAAATGTGAAATACTGAAAAATAATATATTTAAATAAGAATTTAAAAGAGGAAAAAATTATCTTATCGGTATATTCGGGGAATGAAAATTGTAGGAAAGTATTCGGTTGAGAAATATCAGTAAGGAGAACTGCTAAGTATGAACCGGGATGAGTTACATGAAATAGGAACTACGAGGTTTGTTCAAAAAGTATCACGATTTTATTTTTTTTTCAAAAAGTATTCATTTATTCATGAATATCTATTTTGCCCCCTTCAAAGTTATCTGCATTAAATATTATACACCAGTAAATTGTTATCTTGCTCAGCTCCTCCTTTGATGCAGTCTTTATCTCGTCAATCGTAACGTAGTGTCGTCTTTTCATGGGCCTCTACAGTTTCAGGAAGAAGAATAAGTCACCGGGGGCCAAATCTGGGGAATACGGTGACTGCGGCATTATTAGTGTGTTGTTTTTGGCCAAAACTTTGCGCACAAAGAACGATGTGTGAGCAGGGGCGTTGTCATGATGCAAAAGCCATTTTTTGTTCTTCCACAAATCCGGGCGTTTGTGGCAGATTGCTTCGCGTAAATTGCGCATAACTTGCAGGTAATATTCCTTATTTACCGTTTTACCCTGTGGCAAGGACTCATGATGAACCACGCCCCTGCAATCGAAGTTAACTGTAAGCAAAACTTTCACATTCGACCGAACTTGGCAAGCAACTCGTATGCAAAGGAAGAAATGTGAATTTATTGAAAGTCTTATTGGCCACATAATATGGTGAGGAACAGGATAAATAATGCTAGCATCTATGATCATAGATGATGACTGACAATTACATGATTTACAAAATTATTTTAACTCAGTTTCTAAAACTTAGATAACATTCAGGTGCAATTGATGAAAATTCGTCTGAGTGAATAAAGTTTTGTAAAACCAACAAATTTACCAGTTTTATCCATGCTATTGTACTCGTATTTTCCGCTGGGCTCCATAGTGTTGGACTACAACTCTACCTTTTGCTTTTTTAAAGCCAATGTAGTTTCACGGCATATTCAGGAATCCTATGCCACACAGAATGACTTAACATATTTTGAATTGAAAATACTAACTTTCGTGTCACAAATTCTCGTAATGCGACGGCTGCTCAGCAAGTAACCTCCGTTTTCGTGCAGCGTTAAAAGTAGTGGAGGGAGCGGAATGGTCACTGCATTGAAGCACACAGTAGATTAGTACGACTCGATCTGCATAGTTGGAAGGTCGTGCAAATTATCATTTGTAAACGATATCTAGTAAAAAGGAATAATTAAAATTAAATTCCCGCTAAATATGAAGTCCGTTAAGTGGTAATATTTTTACTGATAAAAAGCTTCAAAGCCACTGACATTCATCGGAAACTTTGTTGTCTGTATGCACCGAATATGAAGAGTGTCAGAGATGTGCGTCAGTATTGTCGTTCGTTTAAGAGTGAACATAAATGTCAATGATGATGAGAGAAGTGGCCGCCCGTCTGTGAGTTACAATGAACTCCTCCTAAAAGTTGATGAAAGAGTTAGTGAAAACCGGCGTTTCACGATATCTAAAATGTTTAGAAAGTTTTCTTCACAAATCTGCGGCTCTCATACATGGAAACTTGAATGAAAAGTCAAACTACTTCATGTTTTGCGCTCGTGTCAACGAGGAATTTTATGCCGTCATCGGTTGGCTGCGATCTCAGGCGGCAGTAATTTATGCCAACGGAATTTGAAAACTAGTTCAGAGATATGGCAAATGTTTAATTCTGTTTCACGAATAAGCATAAAAATATTAGTGAAAAAAGTTTTTAAATGAATTTATTACATTTAATGTTTATATTCGAGTTCATTTTTTATAGTGCAACGAGGTCACATTTTGGGCAGGCAGCCTTCATAGATTACGGTAATGCTTCCTCCTAACGTCGGTATTTACGTTGCATTGCAGAATTTTTTTAGATTATCTGGACAAAATTACCTGTTTCGTTGCCTGTTTACACCCACGCGGTTCAAACAACTTACTTTTATTGCCCTGGAAATTCCCCTTGATTCAGAGGCGTTATGAAAGATTGACGTGATCGACCCGTAAAAGCCAGAGGGCATAGATGCCTCGGGTTATCCGGTGCCACATTGATAGCCCTACACCAGGAAACCACGTCATTCGCCAATGTTATCGCGGTTAAGGTAATCCCTTGGGAGAGTGGTAGCCCTCAAAAGGGATTACGGTTTGGGATGGAAGGTGGAAATGAGGAGGTTGCGGCCGGTTGATGGGCAATCCATGGGTGCGTACAAGTTAAGGTCCTTGAGTTAACGTTTATCTTTTGCCTCAAAGTTTTTCCAAAGATACTATAATGTTGAAATTGGCGAATTTAACGGTAATTTTGGCTTTAGAATTCGAACTTATACGCCATCTTGTGAAAATTTATTTTAGAAAAATATATTCTGAAGAAATGAGGTATTATGCGACGATTAAAAATATAATAAATGATACAATACTGGGTTTAAACAACATACAGGTGTATTGGATGGCCTCCATAATGGTAATATAATTGATTAAAGGTTAATAAATTTAAGTAATGGCATTAAAACTTGGCATAATAGTCTCCATGACAAAGCAAAAGAATCTGTCACGCCTTAGTCTGGCTGCATGATGGCCCACATGATGTATTTTTAAGATTTTAGGCGGAAAAACAATGTTTTTCCAAACCATAAAGTCACTGAGGTTGAAGATCAGGTTTACAAACGACCATTGGCAGATATATATATATATATATATATATATATATATATATATATATATATATATATATATATATATATATATAGCAAATAAGTTGTATTGTAGGAGCTACTAATCTTATCTAACATCCAATGATCACGTCGCCCCGAAAGCTGCGCCAATGACCATGTAGGTGTTAAGTGCTAGGGTGTAATGAAATCAAGCATAAAATGCATATGAAAAACAGAATACAAGTGCAAATTTACGTTCAACCCTATTAACATCAAGCAATAATGGGATGTAAAAAATGCAGCGTACAGTTTTAATATTCTGATAAAATATTTAGAAATGATTTCTTTAAACAGCTGGTTGATACCCTGCACGAAATAACTGTTAGAATATATATTCCAATCTCTTAAAAAGAAAAATATTAATTATATGTACTTTATGATATTCAACCTATGTGCGGTCAAACTTTTTATGTCTCGTTTTTCGAGGAAAGGGACATTTCAAGTCATTATATCTTTTTGAAGTTATAAATGTATGTATCTATAATCTTAATACTTTGTAATGAATATAAGTTACATTTATTTTCGATTATTATTACTCAAATATAATATCTATAATTTGAAATTTACATGTCAGGTATTCCATGTATTGGAGCAGCAATATTCATCTAACATTATTCATTTCTAAGTGCTAACATCCTGTTTTCTGTAGTGATATGATTTAAAAATCAAACTTACAGTTTGAGAATTCCATTCAGTAGATTCATATTCAAAGTGAGGCCATACAAGTGAAAAAAATCAGACTAATTTTTAACTATTTATTCACATTTCCTGTGGCCCATCCTCAACTCCCTCTTGCTTCCAGTTATAATGTCCAGCTGCATGCTATGTTTTCATGTAGTGTACAGTCTGTAGAAAAAGATATGTAGAATATTTTTTTCAAGCTTTCATCGAATTGGAATATAATCCTGAAATGCAATTAACATTTCAGATCTATTGAAAGCCAAAAATAATGTCATGATCTCAGATTGCCTCTAGACGATTTTATCCCCAGAAAATTTCAAATTACACGGAAATTAACTGTAATTAACTCTAATATCTATTCAAATATTCCTCTTCCGGTTTGAGGCTTTCAAACGTGATTGTTTTTTCTTATCTAGAAATATTGCAGTGTACTGCAAAGAAATGGCCGGTGAATATAACTTTTTAGGTGCTTGAATTAATATGTAAAGTCTGATCATCCCAGCACGCGAAATCATGAAAATGGACGTTATGCTTCCATTTAATTTTTTTGTAGTATAATTATCAATGGTGGGGGCGGGCAGGCTCATTATGTAATTATCCAGTTTTTAAAATGAAATCGCTTCATCAGTTTAGTGAGACTTAGCACTAGCTATATGAAAATTGCAAATTTTCTAAGTATGGTATGAGGGATACTTAAACCTGGCCATGGTTGCTGAACATATAGGCTGTCCATCCTACAGATAATATAGAATAATTAAGAAATACACTTTACTAATATATCGGGCAAATAAGTAACCGACAACTGGAGAGAAAAATTTGACGACGGGGGAAACACAACAGTAGCGATGTAATGTCCGTGGTCAAGTGAAGGAAGGGGACCATTGTCCTGGGATTGATGGGAGGTGAATTTTAGAGTGGGGAGGGGAGAGGTTGTGAGGGAGATATGCTACCTATTGTACTGTGTAGGCTGCGTACTTTTAACCTCTCAGTAGAATGAAAAACTTAAAAACGTTTCAGAAAACAATTTACAATTGAAGAAAAATCCTTGCTAAACAAATGATTGAAACATTCTTTACCATACAGCCACCCCCAATAGAAGATCAAGCCATGGATATTGAATAAACATCATACGCTACAGTGAAACCACAAAAAATTGTAAGACAGTCTTGCTTAACCAAATTCAAACAAAGCATCATGCACGTAAAGGGCAGACCACATGATCAAACCCCTCACAAACCAACAACTAAGCAACTCAAAAAGAAAAACTTATAAATTCGACAAAGGGGACACTGCCCTCAACCAGGAAAAAAATAGAATACAAATTTCGGACCTTAGAAGCCATTAATTAAGGCATTTATATCGAAGTACGTAGGAATTTGACCAAAAAAATTATTACTGAAGCCAAAAACAGGGTTGACCGTTGCAACGCAGTTTTAAATAAAAAAACACGCTTTGGGTTTAAAATCGCAAAACCAAATGCCCCACGAATGTATATATTACCAAAGATACAAATCCATTATCGCAGCATTAAAATCCTTCACATCCTACAAACTCGTGAAGTGGATCGACGTACAGTATAAAACACTAGGATCCACGGAAACATATGGCATCAAACACGCAACAAACCTCATTGATATCATTCAACACGTACATCTCCTCCCATATTAGTATGATTATGGTATCCTTCGCGTTGAGAAATATTACCTAGAATCCATATTCCCATCACCCATGATAACATAGCCGACTGACTAAAGAGCAAGCAGCCGACTCCTGTTCTTATCGTGGAATACGTCACCCTCACAAAAATTTGCATGGACCTAAGATATTTACAGCTAATAGTTTACTTTATTTTCGTTTCATTGATGCTGAACGCATTAGCAGTAAAAATGCGTTTCAAATATACTACTGCATACTGCATGAAGATTGTCATATATAACTTATCCAATATAAGGATTTTGCAGAAAATATAGCTGGTTCATTTCCATTAACCAATTAAACGAATGATCCTTAGTTACGCACATAACCGGTCGAATTGTTCTGTTTGTTATTTTAGGTCTCATCAATAAGAAACGTATAATGCAGTCTATTTTGTGAATACGCGCAGTAAAAACCAATTTCAAAAAATCAAAATAGCTACAGTTTATAGTGTTTTACGGTGAAAAAGAACGTGTCCCTGTTGAACGAGTGTGATTCTCAGGTTTTTTCGGGCGGCTTTTTAGAAATAGAGTGTCTATAAAAAATTTTTATCGATGAAGGTTACTTTCACTGGTTTCTCGGTTTCCCATAATCCTAATGCTCTATGTGTCAATGGAAAGGTGAGAAGTTACCCGGGGATATTAAACAGATTTTTTAACAGATTCATTAGACTTTAACTCAAAAATTTTCCTGCCAACCTCACCCCATTCTGGCTGAGTAATTGTTTACATCCTTTCAGTCCAGCCGAGGCTTACGTCATCGCCTTTCACCGCCTTCTTGCCAGCCTAGCTGGATAGGAGAGTGAGCAGTGGAGAATGAGTAAAATAGAAAAAGTCTCTATGCATAGTTAAACAGTGCACTGATCGGCGGTGAACATTAACCATTGTGAGTCAAATATGTTCGGTAATTGATGATGGATTCTACGTGGCCAGTCATGCTTTCATATCTGATAGCTGATGACTCCACCCCACCTACTACTACAACCCCAGTTTCCACTGTTATTTAAACGTCGTCATTCCAGAAAACAAACTTTGGACTCTTTATTTTCGTTTGTTGTAATTGAGCAAAACATTACAGCATTTATTTTTAAAATAATATTTTTGTGCGCCTTATACACTGAATACTCATTAGCTATATTGTAATATACTACTTATCTATTTAACTCTAAATGAAATAACTATCGTAATTTATAAGGAATACTCCGAGTAAAAACAGTGTAAAACATGAAAAGTAGGAAGGAATATTGGAACATTTAAACTGACTTAAAATGATAATTTATAACGTGTGTGTATGTGTGTGTATATATATATATATATAATATATATCACATGGAAATAGATATAAGGGAAAGGGATAGGAACATACATAAAAGACGAAAACAGGAGAGGTGGGGAAGGCAGAATCAAGCAGATCAGTGTATATTTCTTTTCCTCAATAGCTCTTTTTTTTCCCGCGAAAAAATTAAATTTTCTAACAGAATTTAACCCTTAATCCATTTTTGTAATCCACAAAACTTAGCGTTTATGTTGCGGTTTTGAGAATTGTTTTCATACATTTTATGTGTGGCCATCAAGAGAAAATAAGACTGGCTGACGCATGAACCTGATCAAACAAGCTCTATTCACGCATTTTGACCTGCACTGGAAGACTAGTGATGCAATTGGTTAAGTTTATAAATCAATTTCATTAATCTACCTAGCCCATGTAACTGGTCAATTCTTTATTAGGTTTCGTCATTAGGCCCGTAACGTATGTCATTTCGAAGCTTTCAAAGGTGAGCTAAACGATGTTGCTGGCTCTGCAAAAAGGGATTATCGGTTTCGGGAAGGGATGTAAATTGAGCAGAGAAGAGAGACGAGCGAGAAAGACGACTGAGTGAGGGTAGGGTGGGATGTAATATCGGGTGGGAGTAGGTGTCAAGAAGTTACGGCTCCATCGAAGAGTCAATTTCCCGTCGGAATCACTTAACATGGGACACTGTTTGGATTCGGGTCCGTACGGGGTCGAGTGAATGAGGGTGGTTCGGGGGGATTGGTTAGGATTTGGGTGGGGAGAGCGGAGGGTGGAATAGTGTATGGGATGAGAAAGGGGTTAGATGAGAACGAAGGATGAGAGAGTCGCGAAACGGAGTGAGGGAGGGAGTGCAGGATATAGGTATATAAATGACCAAAAAATCGGGAAATAGGTCCAAAAAAGGACCATTGAAAGGTAGAGGTTACCTAGGAGATTTAAACTTAAGTGATATGAAATTATGTAAAAAGAAATTAGAGAGATAATAGAACTTAATGTTAGTTCTCGGATATCATAAAACGAACTGGTTGGTAGTTTATAATCCTCCTATAAACCTAAATTTTTCACTTTTTCTCTGGGGATACACACGAAAAAAATGGCACGCAAACAGGGAAATTTGTACAGGTTCTAAATTTTTTCCATGAAATATCATTCACTGAAAGTAATATCAACACACAAAAACAGGAAATTTGTGATTAGCAGAATTTTCACATGGGAGTACTTAATGATTTCTGTCAAATAAAAATAAATTCGGCTTAATCGCAAAAAAATACCTCAAACCATTCATTCCTCTCAATAAATATGCATCATAACCGCCTCTCAAATAATAAGTACATGCCGAGTAATATAGTAATTGTTTCTTTTGTATCTCTTTTAGGACAGTATGATTATCATTTTTAAGGTACCGCACCTATGATATCATCAGAGCATACTATCATTTCCTGCGAAGGAGACGACTTTCGTGAAATTTAATATGATTGCAAGTCAGCCTCAGTTAACACCAAAGTCTAATCCCATTTTCAAATTCAGAATCAACCATCCAACCGTCCATCCATTATGGAAAGTATTTACGATGTTGGATTTTTGGTGTACGTTGAATACATTGCACTTTGGTGTTTCAACGTATGGCTGTTGAAAATATTTTATTACCAAATATGAAAACAAAATTTCATTAACTTATAGGTCACTTTTTATGCACCATAATACCAGGAAAAAGCATGTTAGTGTTTAATTTCAGCATTCATGACTCCTCAATTTTGAGTTAATGTTGGGTATTATTTTGCCATGTATATTTAAGCGGTTCAATAAATAGGTCAATATTTGCCGCGGTGAATTATTAACATGTAGTTTAATGTTGCAGTTTCAGATGCTGCTTAAAGTAGTCATTGCACTATTTCTTATAATATGGTTACTGTACTCACTAAGGTAACCATCTGTTTAAGCACTCTAATATATATTAGCAATAGTTTTATTTTTATTGCTAATAATGGTGATAAATATTTTCACCCTCGGAGATTCGGCCTGATTAATTTAGTAAGTGATACGATGTTCATCCAGTGATAGATTTTCTTTCTGTAAAAATAATACCATTATAAATTCAAAGGAATGACGGGACGACAGAGTTTTTTATCGAAGTTATCCACTTATACGCATGGCAAAGCAAAAATTTCAAATTGTAACCATCATTCGTCTTGACCAGGAACGAAAAAATCGAGATCATGGCGGATAATTTTTACCCTTTGAAACGGCTTTGTTTAATTTATTGTATCCTTTAATAAAGTTCTGGTGAAATCTCCACGCTTGGAATACTTCATTTGTATATTTTTTTCGTAAGTGTAGTTTACTTTGTGATTGAAGTCCCGTGTAGTTTGAAGAAAAAACTCGCATCATCTCTGAAGTGTAAAATAGCATGTATGGTACTGATTCCAGGTAAATCACAAGCATCCATTTTTAAGTATGATAAGGTTCTTAACATTATTTACACTCCCAAAAAATACAAGGAAAAGTATTTTGTATTCGTTAAAATCCATTTGAGACGGATAAATTGGCTCATTTTCATCTCGAATTATGCTGTTCAAGGCAATCATTTATACCATGAGTTTGTTGCGGGAAGTGGAAAGGAAAATACACACAGAGCTTAATTTTAATATGTTGAAGGTAAATAATTAGCAGTGCGAATAAATGTACGAAGCAAATATGCATATGAATATAGTCTGATATATGAACGACGTTTAATATGATGAGACACATTTCAGCCAAATATAATATTCTCTTCTTCTGTCTACGTGCATCTCAGAGGGAACATTTGTAAGCCATTAGTAAAATAAAATCGTCGTAACGTTTGTATTTGCTACCAATTTGTAAATTTAGCCTCATATATAGATTTATACAAATTGAGTGTAAGAACACAATCAAAGGCATTTTAACTTTGCTAGAACTGTTGTGACAAAATTATTCATGTAAAGTTTGACGGATATATCCATTTACAAAGATGTCCTTAATAATGAGTACGTTAAAGTATGTGCTTAAATAATAGACACGCCCTCTATATAGTTTCTATGAGATTCTCTGCATTTTATAGAATATTTTTCAAGACTTATAATGTAGTAGGCAAGAAGCGCACGTAGGATTTATAGTTGGAAAGAGAAAATTTTGACGTTTATTGAGCAAATTGAGAGAAAAATTGGCGGAATATTTGTATTGTTTCTGGGTAAAATGAACTTTACAGTGTAGCACAGTTTCTCGCATAACCTCTTTCCAGAGAACTATGCATATGTGAAGCATGAACTTAGAGGAATCGTGGAAAAAGCACACGAAATTGAACTGATAGACCCCGCGAGAGAAATTTATTAACATGAATGAACAAATATACTTAAGGTACTTGGGGGGCAGATACACCCAAATAAACCCTATATGAATATTCTAGCCAGGTAGGACGAGCGGCGCAGGTGCTTTAGACGGGAGGAGTGACTTCCGCATGAATGTTTAATTGGTAAAGTTACTTTGAATAAACTGAACGAAACTTTCATTGGGCCTTCCGCTAGCGCGAATCGTCAACACCACCGTCCAAGCATTCCTTCTGTGATCGCCTGCCAATATATTTTAAGACTGCGGAGTGTAGGTCTAGACACTTGGATGGCTTTTCTTTAGGTGATATTGATAATGGGAGAAAGATTTATATAACAACATTCATTTTACAGCATTTAGAAGAAATTGTGAAGTTATAAACGTCTATGAGAAGGGCTTTTCCGGAAATATTTATTCCCTTAGAAGAAAGAATAAATGCTTCCAAAAATTTTGGGTAGAGCATGAAAAACTCAGTATTTTTAGAGTAATCTTTTGGTATTTTTTCGTGACAAACACCACACATTACGGAGGTGCTTTTCATCAACAATTACGGTGCAAAGTTATATTTCCTTGAACAGTTTGAAGTTATGGCGGCGCCCAAAGATAATGTGAATCTTCTTAATGGCTTATGCTTTCAGGCACAAATATCTATATTACTCTTACTCTTCGCACTCCCCCAAAAACTTTGTGGGCCAAAGCTCTATTTACCATCTCACGCTCCATGAAGCCATTTCTCTCAACCCTTCCTTCTCATCTATTTCACCATTCCCATTATTTATCCTTTTTCTCTCACCTAAGCTTTTGACCAACGTGTTACTCTCAAACGTTAAATTATCTCTTTCCCGTAGTATTAGCTTTCCCCTGTCCTTACCTCTCCCTTCCCCCATTTCTCTCACCCTTTCTGACTCCACACCTGCATATATACTAGATCAGCGATTCCAGCTCCAGTCTCATAGTGAAAATAACTTTTCTATCATTAGAAAACTGGGTAGGTATGTAAAAGTGCTGTGGACCTTTCTAAGATTATATCAATCTGACCATAAAATATTTCTAGTAAATGAGGTATCACTGCCTCTGTGACTGAAAATGCATGCTGAATTCCATTTGGTAGATTAGGCCAAGTTTAAGGACCTTTAGTAATGAAGCATTCCTTACAAGCCGGAAAATTTACCCCGTAAAACCTTTAACTAATAAGTGAGCTATTCAAGAAGTTTCTTCTTTATGGGATAAAGGTCGAGCCGGAATCAGGATCATGATGCACGAGTGACTTTGTTCCGTTAAATATTGGTGAAATAAAGATATTTTCCAGTTGAGCACGCATAATCGAGCTTAGGTGTCTTCAGGAGATATGGTAGAATCACAGGGCAGTCTCTATTCGATGACATCTGTTCTGATTGTGCTACTTGAATAGGTTCCATTAAATCCGTACAATTCGATGACATTTGTGTATTGAAATAGAAATTGGAATAAAAAACAGCAGGTTGCATGGTTGCGTAGTGGGTTAAGCGTTCGTTGGCTGGTTGAAGGTTTCCCTTGTAGCTCTATTCTCTGGGTTGCAACTGGGTAATGATGTTGACAATTTAAGATGAAAACCAATGTTTGTGATTTTATGGGAATCAAAACTTAGTGGAAATCCAGCGGTGCTGAGGCTAGAATTACCTTAGTGCCAGGATGCCAGGAGAATCCAATGTTTAACTGTTGAAGAATTTAGGAGAAAGGATTTTGGCAGGTATAGAGAGGAAATTAGGGATTTTTATAGTATTAATGCGATTTATGTTATGACTAAAATTTACTGGTTCTAACGAGTTAATAAGTGAATTTCTATGATTTTTTTTCACAAGAACACGATCTGTGTCAAGTTTTCAATGGCTGAGATGGGTTTTAAAGTTTTGTATAGAGTCCTCGTCGAATATGTTACTTACTAATTGAATTTTGATTATTGTAAAATGAAACATTGTTTTTTATTTTAAAAGTAAATATTTTTCTGAGATATATACAAAAGCAAATAAAAGTCAATCTGCCTCCCTCATTATTATTTTAAGCTTTAAATTTATGTGTATAACCTTCAAATTTCATGCCAGTTCCAAACATTTGGATATCGCATAGAAATCCGTTGTTTACTTGTTTTGAATGAGTACCAGTATGAATTTTGACCTTGCTAATGGCGGCTAGAACAAGCAAATTTGGGAAATTATAATTTTCTGACTATTTAAAATAAATTTCATTCGTGAATGAGTACTTTTGTAATAGCCGATTACATTGTTTGGTTGGCCGTTCAAATTTCAAACGCCTCTGAGTGTTTGTTCCGTTTCTTTGTGGCACACACTGTTTATTTGTTTGGAAAGTCAATACATGAAATCCAACTCCATCGGTGGCGGTGTAAACAAAAATATTAGGCACACGCGTGCGTCTCGTATGTTCCAATTCTCTTTAACTGCAGATTCCTGTGATTATTCATGGGTGATAACAAGCATTAAAATAATAAACTCTTGAAGAAGGGCATTTTAATTGCCTCCCTTCCATCCCTTTTAATATCCAAACCCTCTTGTCCAATTTAAATTGACATAAATTATAACGGTGAGAGCTTGTAACACTAGATTTTATAAAGTGGCCATGTACTCTCTAATTTATCCACTCTTTGAAGAAAAATACATTGATTTATATATTTATATAGGATTATCATTGCATTGAAAATATCTTAATTATTTCAATAAGCCGAAATATTATGTACTAATATAGACCCTACGTTGTGGTCATCTTATTAAGTGGATCGAGCGATTTATATCCATCAAATCAAATTTGTTTACGTGAAATTGAGGTAACAACTTTTGTCATTTGAAAGATCAAATTTCTCCGTCCACCACATGCGGTGGTTGATTTTAGATGCTTCTTTATATTTCAAAATATTTGAAATTCCGTTTGTATTACTATTGAAAATGAATTTGAAAAAAAACATTTCCAAAATGGGATCAAATATTTACCCTCAAAAGTTAAAACGGCATGTAGTAGCAATACGGTATTTGTTTAAGGTCTCATAAATGAGAAATTCCTAGGGTAAAAGTAGAAGGGTATGATGCCTCAAAGGGGAGAGTAGTGGAAGTGCAAAAGTCCTCTCTAGTGAAGGGTTCGAAAGTCGGTCCGAAAATGTAATGAAGCACCATTAAATACGTCCGCGCGAGGTCTTGTTGGGAGAGAATTGGTTATGGGAGGGCCTCTGGTGAGCGGCCAGGAACAGGAACGGGTAGAGCAGCTCTGTGCTTGGGGGGGGGGGGGGGTGAGAGAGCAATCCGTGTCTGCCTCCAAGAGATAAGGCCCAGTCGCCTAGCTGCGGAGTGAGAGCGCAAACACATTCCTCAGAAGGTGAAGGTAGGGTGGGGAGGGCGGGGTCATGAAATGAGGAGGAATGACGTTTGGGTCGCTTAGCTTTCGGGGGAATGATTTCGATGCCCATTGCCGCGGTTACGGACGGTGTGAACAGAGTGCATGACAGGTATGTTTCCCATTTTATTTTGTGCTGATACTAAGGTGTAATTTCTTAGTATTTTCTACCAGCGATTTTTCGTGGTTATATTAGCAGTAGACTAGAGACTAATTCTAGGGTAGGTTTGTGAGTGATCCAAGCAATACGCACTATTGTACTCCTAACCCCTAATAACAGGAGTTAAAATATCCCCAACTCCCATGAAAAATATTAAAATAAGTCAATATTTAGCACTAGATGCATTTCCCCATTTCTATTCATCCAAATTTCTTACTCATGCCCTCCATCTACTTCACTTTCAAAACGATATTCCCGTTAACACTCATCAGGATCACATTTCCTTTCAATATCTGCTTTATCCACTCTTCCGGGCTTGTTTCAGTCTCTTTCAACAGCCAACTCTATTTTCCTAACTTGGCAAGTACTTATTTGCTTGATTACTAATCCATCCACTTCATCTTTCCCATACATCTCCGCACCCACACTTCCAAAGCCTCCAATCGACGGATCTCCTCTTGCTTCGACGACCGCATTTCCAAGATAAGCAAAACTACACTCTGTATTAAAATTTTCGCTAATGTTTTCTTTACATTTTTATGGAAGGATAATGCCATTGGTAACTCGCTATAAACGCTTCCTTACTAATGAAATAAGGACAGTTTGCACTTTTCCACAGTTTATTTAACGTGCGACGTGTTTCAACTCACAGAGTCATCATCAGTCTTGTACCTGATGATGACTCTGTGAGTTGAAACGCGTCGTACGTTAAATAAACTGTGGAAAAGTGCAAACTGTCCTTATTTCATTATGATGAACTTCCACGACCTCAAGCCTGAATCTGTTGAGCTTCTTTACTAATCGCAGTTTTACCTTTGATTGCCCTACCACTTTATCAACTTCCCCATGCATTTTATGTTGCAATAAATTGTATTACAAAAGAATTCATCATGACTGGTAATCAAATTTAAGATATATTAGAACAGAAATACATTTTTCAAGTAAAAATTTTTCAGTTCATCTTCGGAGATAACATTTGTTTCGGCGTTTCAACGTTCTATTTTGTTTTTATGTTGCACTGAAGGTATTTGGTTTCACTAGTATTTTCCTCTCTTAATTGAGGTGACTGTCATTAGCTCCTGTCTATTTTTTCAATCTTCTATACCAAATTCATCTCTTCTCTTAATACCCTAGCTTCTTTGCCCACCTATCTTTTGAAACAATCCCTAAAAAGTTAAACTGTTCGACATAATGTCCTCAAGTTTCAATATTTTTTTCGCCTTTCTAAACCTAGAGAATACCGTTACCTTCGTCTTTTTCATTATTATATCCCCAAAGTTTGATCGAATAAAATAACAAGTATACATAATTTATGTTTATAAAATTAGCTAATAATGTATGTTGAAAGGAGTTCAAGCCAAATCATTTCCTGTAGACGTGATGGAACCGTTTCTAAATTAAATTTGAAGCTTCTAACTGGCCGACGAATGAGTATTTACATCCATTTATCCATAGTTATATGTTTTTTTGATATAAGACTAGAGACTAGCATGCCTATTCAACGGAAACTTAAAGCGTGTTATCGGTTCTGAATCAATCTTTACTGACACCTGATTTGTCAGAAGCAGTTTATGATAAATATTAATCGGAGAGTCAAAATAAATGATTTAACATCGGCAATTAAGATTGACGTATTGCACGCTGATCACGTTTGTTTGTCATTTTACTTTTTATGAACCAACCCGTTTTACGTATCTATTTTCACTATAAAGTTACTGAAAACGCCTACTTGTAACACCAAGTTCGGCAAGAATTAATTCTTATAATCCTTTTAAAATATTAGTTTAAATCTTAAATTTCAGTAAATAACGTTTGGTGGCATAAAGGTGCGTATAATCACCAGAAAATTAGTGTGGCTAAATATTTTGCGCTGAAGCGAGCATTGAAAATGAATTCTACGAATGTAATAACTTGGAAATCACTTATAATAATAAAATAAACTGGTGAGGGAGTGCAAGTGGAATGAGCCATTGTTAGTGATTTTTTTTTAAATTTTAAACGAAAATGCGGCACCTCTTTAGATTTCTTAAGTATACTGTTACTAAATTTGGGAATTGCATATGAAGCAGATTAAAAATGAAAGAATCTTCTGACGACTGCCTTAGTATTGAAGTTGGTGTATCTAGTTAACTGCAGTGAAAAGACCTCTGATAATAATTGTGATTTGAGAGAAAATAATTTTGAATTTATTCTAGGAGATTTGGAACACAGCATAAAGACAGTAATAATTTCAAATCTTTCAAAATGATAAAATTTTGCAAAAATAGATGGTCTACATAATTTTTTCCATTTAACTCTTAATTGAATTGTTAATATTAAGATATAATTATCATATTAAGAACATGCTGTATAGATGCAAATTTGCCTTCCTTTCCGTATGTACTTGATTGCTTATGCATTTTTCAATAAAGTGTGGTAAAATACTATTTTAAATGTTCCTTTCACTCTTTCAAAAGATGTTATTTGGCAGAAAAAATTAAATTTAACCCTGATTCATAGGAAAATACGCCGTTCATTGCTCAGCAGTGAAACGGCCATTATTCAGATGAGTGGAGCTAGTGGACAATATGAGTCGATAGACGAACACCTAGATCATTTCAGGGGCTTTTTAAAAATTCACCGCAATTTCTGCAATATTCGGTGTGATCTCAGTCTATCAGATGGGATATCAGTCTATTATGCTTATTAAAAACAGCTAATCACCATTTTCTCTCTCTTTTATTGATTTAAGATCATGCATGGTTAAATCCTCTCTGAAAAAAACAATCTGGAGGGGCGCTCGGTAGACAACGGCAAAAAATACCTTATTAAATTTTAGAAAGGTACTTTTAATTAAAATAAACATTTTGATAATTTAAGTGACTGCAAGAATGTGACAGGGTGTTAAAAATGACCATTTGACTAATGAGCCAAGGTATTTTGGAAAATGTGAATATGTATCGGCGTTATTTTCCCGGAATCCACCATTGATGCGTGAGAAATTGCATGATAAACGTCAATTATTACCAAATGATTAAAAGTTATGATGGCTTAATGGCCTCAGGTATTTCATATTTTAATCCAACTTTTCGAACACGCTTATATAAAAAAATGTACGAGTATTCAATGGTGAAAGTAAGCAACACGAAGAAAAACACCTTATATTAATCCATCACATTATTCCTATGGCATACGACTTATGTCCTTTATTAAACATATGCATATTTTGGGCCAAGTCTTGTACGTTTTACATGTGGTATGGCTAGATAATAGGGTGTGGTTTAATGAGCCACTCAATGCCGCAGTTCAAGTCTACTTTCTGGAACCATTCAATAGCTCTTAAACATTTTGCTCTTGTATTGTTTGGACGTTATATCTATCTTTCTCCCAAGTAGCCCGTCATTCCCTTCAGTGAAAAAGCTAGGGCAGTTCTAGCCGATCTTCTTTTAACTTTTGTATTCATGGACAGTTTCTCCGATAGCCCACAGTTGGCAATTCAATTGACATTAATGTGCAATCACATATTCTTCCAATGAACCCTTAGAAATAGTGGCTGTTCTAAAGAAACAAAATAACTTGACCTTTTTCGAGTTTGTTCGCCTTGGTCCTATTTATTATCAATGCAATGTTCATTTTCCAGTTACTCTCTCCTTGTATCACTGTGTGATAGAGGGAGATAATCCACCTACTTACTCAATCAGTATCCATGGGAACTTCATATTTACATGAAAATACGACGTGCAAAATTAGCTTGAATATGATCAATCATACCGAAAACGGTTGTCAAAATCCATTGTCAAAATGGCAAAGAGTCTAACTGATATAGTCTCAACTAGCTGTGGTACGCTAAACTTACCATATACGTGATTTCTCTTGAAATTTAAAATTTTAAGGCTACGTCATATGTCTACTTATGTTGATCGTCTTAACTTCACTCTTTCAGGTTTGAATTCACAATGGTGTAATAACAAAATAATAGCAATATTTTGAGAGTATAGTAAGATTGTTTGAGATTCTTATGTCGGAATTTCCTCTCAGACGGTCATACTCCATATAGACATAAGCCTAAACTATGTTCTTATGTTTTTCATATGGTCAACAACTGCCATGCAACAAATCATTCTCTTAGACTTATGCAAAGCACTGCAGGAGATGCTGTGACAGTATACCAGTACTTCAACGGAGTAATCCGCTAATATGTATTAAATTGCGGAATTTTGAAAGTGTAAATATCATTTGCAATGATAGGGACACGAACCCGGATCCTTCTATGTCCGGCCGAGGGCTTTAACTAGTCAAGCTACTCAAGCGTCTTGTTAAACTTAGGACATTTAGCACTTCCCGGTCAATGCGAATGATTTTTACTCTTTGAAAGTTTTGTAATTCTGTTCGAGGTTATTGTTACATTTATCCAATTTGCGATCAGTTGAGTGATAATTATAGAGTATTTACGAGGTATGATCAAAAAAAGACGGGACTGATTTTATAACTTGTTTATTTCGACGGATACAGCTTAATCAAACTTGTCGCCCTCATAGTACATGCCTTGGCTGACGAAACACCTTTGCCAACGTTTCTTCCAGCTCTCGAACCCTGCCTGGTAAGCCGCCTTAGGGATCCTCTTCAGGCCCGCCGTACAATTAGTTTTAATGTTCGCAATAGAGTCAAATTGGCACCCTTTCAAGGTGGATTTCAACTTTGGAAGCAAAAAGAAGGTTTCAAGAAACTCTGGGCTGGGATTGGCTCGATCCAGGAGTTTCTGACAAATGTCCACACGTTTTTGTCTCTATTCATCAGTCAGCACCCGCGGGACGAAATTTGATGCGAGGCGCGTGATGCCCGAAATGTCAGACAAAATTGTCTGCCAGGATCCAAAGCTAATATTCACTTCCTCGGCTATCCCCCTAACAGTTAAATGGCGATTTACCAAATTGTTCACCATTTTGACATGGTTGAGGTCTATCGAAGTAGAAGGCCGCTCCGCTCGCGAATTTTCATCTGTCGAGGTTCTGCCCAATTTAAGACGAATTGACGACTCAAAACACTGGCTTCGACTCATAGCTTCATTAACAAAGGCTTACTGAATCATTCCAAATGTCTTCGTAGCATTTTTCCCAAGAGTGAAACAAAATTTCACGCACACGCGCTGTTCCTCTAGCACCTTCATTCCTGCCGTTTCACCCGGTGACGAACAGGTTAACGCACTTACCGCTGCTGCTGCGTAACGGCTCGACGTAAACAAACGCGACACCTCTCATTTTAGTCGTCAAATGTGTCGCTGGATGGCGCACTGTGTCTCATTTGATCCGTTGAACGGTTTTCTCAGAATGAAATCAGTTCGCTCTTTTTTTGATTACACTTTATATTGTTTGGTAATGTTAAATGCGTTCTTTTAGCATTCGCAGTGTTCTCAACTGTTAAGTTCTTTCATCACATTTTGGGTATCTTTCACGTTGATAAACCGCCATCATAAAAACCGGCAATGAAATAAACTTTGATTTAGTGGTTATTCTATGGCAAGGCTTAAATAGGCAGATGATGTGCACAATTTTAGGTCCTTCCTGCACCCAACACGTCTTTAAAAATTTCCTACCTTCTCCATAATCAATTGATTCTGTTCCTACAGCACAGTTTTACACCAGGCGTTTAAGAAACATAAAATTCTCAATTATTTAACTAACCACGGCCAAGTGTGCAATTAGATGTGATGAATGGAAAAGGAAGGAAATTAACGAGTTGTTATTTTATAGGTCAACACGGGGAAAAAGGATATACTCGCATTTTCTTGAAAGGCAATGGTTTCACTCGGACATTTTTACTTAAACGAGTCGACTGTAAAAGAAGCAATGTGTTTTTTTCACCGTGATTCCACCGTTCAAATTTGTGTAAGGTACGGAAATTGAGCGAGATATATGCGGTAATCCATTCGTTTCCGTGAAATCTTATCGTATATCCTATTAATCCGCCTTAATTTCACTGTACGGTTTTCACAATTTTTATAAATTATTTCTTTAAACGAGTGGAAAGGTAAATATACCGCATTTTTCTCCGTTTTACTCTTTCCAAGAAAGATTTCTCTTTCCTAATTTTATTTTAGTGTATGGGAAAATATTTCAGGTTTTTTCTTTTTAGTTTGTTCATCCTTGAACGTCAAGCCTTTGTTATTTCCCCTAATTTCTGTGCCAACGTGTTCTATACTTGGCTTATAATGCTGCTTTACAACGGTGTGTATTCAACATTTTAAAACATCAAACAGTTGATGTACATCTCATTAATATTACTTTGCTTGACCTGCAATAAGTCTAAATGTAAAGTTTTAAATTAGAGCTAAACAAATATCCATTTAATGATCTTGGAGAATCAGTGAAACAATACATGGAAGTTTAAAGCTGTCATATTACGTAATGTCTAAATTAAATATGTTTACTTTAGAAATATAAAGAACAGCATAGCTATAAATAAGAAGAAAGCGTATGGAAATTTAATGAGTACATGTAGAAACCTTGTGTGTAACATAATTGTGCAAAAGTAAGTTACCTTATGAATATAATTTAGGCGAAGGAAAGATTGAGTAAAGGAACCTTTAAATGGATTTGGAATCAATGAAGTTTGGCATCTACTATATATCTACTGGGATTATTTAATGTAATTTTGGGAATAAAAACCTTGTCCAGTTTTCCATTTTCAACACTTGACCCTGCGTATAGAAGCGAGGTCACTTTGCACTCAACATTTCTTGTGCACAAGTAATTTTTTTACTTTCAGTTGCTTCAAAGATGATTCACTTCAAAGTTCATTATCACGAGGGCGCTTAGCAAGGTTTCATGTTAAGCCTTTTGGCGGCGTAGCACCACTGGTTTCATTGAGCGTCTTAAACGTGGGGTTTATGATACCGTTTTCCTATCCACGTTTACCCAAGCTTTCCTTCACCCCTTTCTTTCTACTACTTGTTACTTTTCAGCTCTTTGACAATCCAGTTTCGTCCTCATTCTTCGTTCTTAATCGCTCTCCGGCGGGACTTCCTGTAAGACGGTACGGGCACATTGGCATGAGGGAGAGTTTTGGATTCATATAAGGTTTTAGTTTCACTGTCCTCTTAGCCGGTTTTTCCATGCTGGTGGATATAGAAGCAATTGGATCTAAAAGACAGGGTCTTTGAAGCTGGAGATTCGTTTACGAGGTATTAATTTACTGCTTACTTGGCTTAATGGTTATCGCAGTTTCTTTAACTAGAATACCGACCGCGAAGAATATGTATCATATAGTATATGAGTTATAATATATTTTCTTATCTATTCCTTTTAGCCATTTTATACAAATCTACCTCTAAATGAGTAATAATTGAGAAAATATTTCTTCAATTTTGTTGGTCAACTTATTTTTTTTTTAATAGTGAAAGGTTTGTTTGAAATTCTTTCACGGAACAAACTTACGTCCGAAGCAAAATCATAAAGTACAGGACTCATTGATATTTGCATAGATTTGTATTTATCAAATATGTCTCCTTACATAAGATACATATTTGAAAATACTCAATACCATTCCGTTCCGCTCTTTTTTCCTTCGCTCTTGCAAATGTGATCTACTGTGACCACCTTGGAACTTAATCACCTTTTTATGTGAAGTTACAGCAAAATGTATCATTATACAAAAAAAATATCAGAATATATAGGTATGCATTAATATAACTTATGAAAATGGTTTCCATGAAATCTTATGGTGGCAGCTAAAATTAAGCCCCACCCCATTTTTCCACATTTTTTTAACACCAAAAAATCATTTCATTATTACTTGTGTTTCATATTCGGGCCTCAAATCGATTCCAAGAAGTTTCTAGCTGATAGTATATCTGGCAACCTTTAAGCTAAAGCACGGTTGTGTGGTAAGTATTGGTTCCATATGACCCTTGCACTTTCCGAAGCCATTTAAATAATTCTAAAATGTTGGCACCTCATTGGAAGTTTATTAATTAAAGTAATGGATATTATTTTGCAGGCAGCTTTACTTACACTACATTATCTAGGTTTAAAATGCAACGCAAATGTGAGGCGAAGTTCTTGTAAGGATGATATAAACACGGGCTAGAGGGTGTAAAGAGCTCAAAATAGGAACCTTTTTTGGAGATTATACTTCTATTATTATTTCATATACATTCCTATCATGGCACCGATAACGCTCGTATGATTTAGGGTCGCCTCAATCTCAGCATTATTGTCTAGAGGATTTTATTAATTATATTCATTTAAGTTCTCATTTTTATATTTTTCAAATTAGAAATTTCTCATATTTTTCATTGGGTTTCTCATGGTATTTTCCGCATATTTACTCAGAATTTGTTTGTTTATGGAAGTTTACTTACCTTTCCACATTTAATATCATCTATTTAGAGTGAAAATCTATTCTCATCTTGTATTTCAATTGAAAGGAGCACGGATCCGTAGGCTAGATTTCCGAGGATATAAATTCAGTTATATTAAAAGCTGATGATCATTCTCATACGATTTCAGAAAGCTTCATGTTGTAAATTTGTGAGAATACTATAGAGTATTTGATATTAAAGCTATAAATCATGATGCATTTAATTATCTAGTCATATTGTGGGTGTGGAGATGGATGGAAAGTGTGTAGTGGAAAGAAATGGAAACAAGTGAAGGAAAGCTAACCATGTTTGGGTTAGAGAGGGTATTTTGGGGAGAGATCCAAAATATGCAGGAAAGATGGAAGCGGCTCGTTTTGATTGGCGATGGGATATTGCAGACTGATAGAATGGATAATGTTAGGCGAAAGAGGAAGGAATAAGAATCAGATAGTCATACCGGTTGGAATGAAAAGAGGAAGGAAAAATGGAAAAGTGAAGAAAGATCTGCCGTAGCTTTGGATGGAATGTTTTTCAGGAGAGGATGAGAAATGTGTCATCACGCTGTTGCATACTGTAGTCTGTGCCCATGAAAACCTTTCTAAACGAGCAGAATAACAAACTGTCTATGAACCTTATTTTCTTTGATTAGTTGAGTCTTTATAATATCCTTCCTCAAAAGATGGTGTCATCGGCGTTAAGTTATTGTGCACCAGTTAAAATTTTTTTACTGGTCACAAACTTTGAGGGTAATTATTGAGAACATAAACTCGGCAATAAGGACGTAATGGGAATTTTCGCGATAAAAAGCATGTACTTAGATGGGAAAAATGATGATAGATCAACCTAACTGCCGCTCTATTTTTCGTTTTTAATATCGAATACCGTTGATTTTCAAATTCATCTTCCGAGACGATAATGTTTCGAGTATTCATTCCATCGTATCTCGCTTCTTTTTGAAAATCTCAAATAATAAATTTAGAAATTGATAGAACATCAACAGACCTATTGATATACACTAAATAAGGCTTTTTTTCTTCAAAACCAGTCCAGAAACTGGAATTGGCATATTCAAAGTAACTCAACGAAGAAAATCATAGTAAAACTATTACGCAATATACTGATACTTCACTTTTGCTATTGGCAGAATGCTCAAAATCAAGAGGATATTTGGGTATGATAAAGGAGAGGGCTGTATAAAATGAAATAAAGATTGAAAAAGGGAAGTAAAAAAGCGTTAGATTAAAAAAAATTAAGAGAGAAAACTGTTGAGGAAATTCAATAAAGGATAACATGAGTATGGGAAATGCATTGAGAGGTAGCAGGGTGTTGATGGCTTTGAAATAAGGGTTGAATGTTGGGCAGTCGGAGAAGATGGGAAAAAGTAAATAGGAGAAAGAAATAGGAAAAAGGAGTTTTCTGCAGCATGCAGAAGACAGAAGAAGAAAAAAAGTAAAAAAAATTACCCTCGTGAAGACTCAGGAAAGAGGATGGAAGAAAACTTACAGAGTCGATATTTTTATGGAAAGAATTATAAACTTCCGAAGGAGTAGTTTTGGCAAAACAAGATTGGATTCATTCGTTTATGACATCCTTAGGTGGTGTAAAAACGAAAGAACATACACTATGTACCACGATTCAAGTAAGCCTTTCTTTAAGACCTAAAAAATAAGCTGACACAAACCGAATTCATCTGAAATTACAAAAAAATTAGCGAATTGGGTCGGAGATTTTCTCCGTTAACGCAAAAAAATCGCATTTGAAGAAATTAGTTACAGCTTTATGAAATTAACGTCTGGTATGCTCCAAATAAGCGTTATCGATAGACAAATTAATGAGCCGAATTGAATACACATTAATCTGCATTATGTTTTTACTAAACAACTAAAAACTTTACATTACTCTCTGATAATAAAATTATCTAACAAACAGTGCTTCACGACGGACTTTGCATCAACTTAAGGTGATAAAGTAAACTCATTTCGTATGCTCCAAGCAGGTTTTTCCTCGGCATCTCCAAATGCGCAGTAAATGACACAATTTTTTTAGAAATACGCAGATGGTATTATTCCGCGCGCTTGTAGAATATTAAGGGGTAAATACAAATGCAGCCAGTCAAGTGAGCTACATGTTCGTGGATCCATTTGTCTGGAATAACGTGGGAATAACACGCTCGAAAAGTCCAGGAATCTTCATTTCGAAAAAATTTCCTTCAAAAGAGTAGTTGGAATATGCTGAATTAAAGACGTTGAAGGGTTGTGTTGTTTTTTAGTCTCATAAACTTGCTGTTTCAACCATGGAACTTTTTAATTTATTATTTCAAGTAGAAAAGATATATAATGAAAATGCTTAATAAACGGAATCGGATTTCGATTTTTGAAAAGAGAAGGGTAATAACCCTAAAGACGATGGGTGAGTCTTCCGTTGAAATGTCGGTAGCATTTGGGAACTTAACCCGTCAGATATCCCGAGAATAATTCGCCAAGGATTAGACTCAATTGAATATCGGAGAATACTCACAGTACGTGGGTGTTTCCTATATTAAATTTAGCTTTATAAAAGAGAATCAATTGATAAATTTTGACGATTAAAAATATTCAATAAAATTGAAAAAATACCGAACTTTCTAATAAATTCTTGGTGAAATTTCCTTAGAAATGGCAACCCAGTTCTTCCTTCTTCATTTTATTGTGAGATTTTTATTAAAGTATGTTGTTGTTTATCATTCTTGAGTGTATTATAGTGGAGAAAAAAGTGAATTTATTCTCAGATAATATTATAACCAAGGAAAAGCTTAGACTGTATTGTCATATGGAAAATGGTCTTATGAGGAAGTGCTTCATTATCTCACGATGTTCAGCAATAGTTTCCGTGGATCAAGAAGTACGACCTAATTAGTAAAGTACCTACAATGATTTTACTCAGATTGAATCCACTGGAACTCAACAAGGTGCTATGTCGTGGGTGTCGGGAATGAGTGTATAAGGAAGATTTACTCGAGGGAAGGTCATGTTCCAGCGATGCCGTTCCACTCGGGGGTCGGAGGTCATTTACACAGCACTTGACCCGAATCCACTCATTCACTCCAGTACAAGCGAGACACCCCTTTGTACTCCTCCCAACCACTACTATCCACTTGATCTGTTCTTTCCCTTGCCCTACCGCTTCCTTTTCGTTCGTCAGTCCTCGCAACGCTTGTCTGCTGACGCGTGACTTTTCTCTAAAAAAATTTGTCCATATCCTACCAAGCAACGGAATACATTTTCGCTGTCCTTCTCCTAATCCTTGTGTACTGAATTCCTCTATTTTATTTCGAATTGTGGATGATAATATAGATATATACGTTTATTATTTGAATTAATCTATTGATTAAATATGAACCTTAACGTTACGCATTACTGTGTTCCTAAGACCTGATTAATATTAGTTCTAAAATCTCATGCAACCCATAAAAAAACTCATTTTTTACTTCTTCATACTTTCTCGTTTGATCGTATCGCATTTTCTTTTTATTCCCTCCCTCTGCCTCGGTTTCGTAGCATTCCCCCTTCTAACAGTATCCCGTTTCCTCTCAGGATATCACGTAATAAAATTTCATCTTTTAATTTCTCCCAACATCCGTCTGTCATCCCCTACCATGGCTAGTACTTCGTCGTATAATTATGTTTCGATCCTTCATTATTTTACCTCAATGATTGAGTTTCCTAGCCATGCATAATTACACAAATCCAAATTTTTTACGAGTATTTTCTTTACCGACTTAATTAGGGTGACTGTAGTCAACTTTCACCTCTCTTTGTGAATCTAAATTTAAATAAACTTCATAATTTTTCATATAATGCGAAAAAATATATCTGACCAATTTTGCAGTTAAAAATGCACACAGGAAAACAAAGGTATTCCTTGTTTTTACATTGAAGGTTTAAAAAATACAAACATTTCATCATGTTTTGCATTTGTTTATCAGTTATTGAAATGATTTTTTAAAGAAAGATAAAAAAATAAGTGTTGGGAAATTGGTCTTCGCGTTAGCCGATCAATGTATTTACTAGAGCTGAAAATTTAACAAATATAAATAAATAAACACATGCTCAGTAGAAATACCACGAAGCCCGTGAAATAAGTATGTAGCAATTATAGGAGCAGAATGCAGTCGAGTCCACAAACATACTCGTCACCCGTTCCTCCATTTACACTTACTGGACGAATGATGAGGCTTGCTGATGCGACTCATCGCAGTGCATTCATCCACTCGTATCCTGATGAATGCCCGAAACGCTCTTCTAAGGGTCATGGAACCTGAGAACAGGCGAACCGCAATTTCGTTCGTGCTACCCTTCTCCCTATAGGACTAAGTAAACCTTTTTCAACGTCAATTTTCCGTATTGCTACCAAATTATTTTCGTTCTTGAATACTCATTCAGCCGCTTTCTGTTCTAAGTCAAGTGTCCCCGTACAGTAGGGCGCAGCGGCGGAACGTCGGAAAGTCAAAATGGTATATTTTCATACTTAAATAATTTGAATGAATAAAATGATTTGTTAAAGTTATTTTAAATCTTTTGAAGCTCTGATCAGAATTGCAACCTGGTGGTTAGAGTATGCCGAAAGATACCATCCGAAGCGTGAGAAATATATATGTTTCTTATTAGATGGCAGCAACGAAAATTGAAATTTTTGGTAGATAAAGCGATATGCGAACATGATATTTAAATTACAATATGATAAACGTTTAGGTTATTACGTAAATATTGATGTATTAATTACTATAGCATACTGGGCGTCAGTTTAAGACTTGGAGTAATAAGGTTTCGTATAAAGCCAATGAAAATTTAGGTTATAACGGTGGAACATAACATTTTTAAGTAATAGCTAAAACTCTGTTGATGGCTCAATGATACATGATGAAAGTTTTATCATGGTTTCATCTTTCGTAAGGCGCAGGTATCTGTTATTATCTTTTTCATTTGAATAGTCCCATTTCCAACAAAATGTTACATTAAAAGCAAAACTTTTAAACAATTGCAAGCAACCAAATGGACTTATTTGATGAAAACTGAATCTGTTCGTATTTTATTTGGGATATTAATTAAAATCTTAAGAGAGCCTCGTAGAAGGTTAATAATTAAGCGAGGGCTTTCGATTTTTACTATCGAGAAAAGGCGTTTAGGTAAATACATAGAAGGCTCAAAGGGGGAAATAGTTTTGTGAAAAATGAAACTTGCGTTTTTAATGCACAAAATAAGGTCGAAAGATTGACAATTTGTAGTTTCAAGAATAGGGAAAATCTTCGTGCTAGTCACAGTCATCCTTCTTCTTACACATGATTATGATAACTTTGCTGCAGAAACCATCTAATCCCAGCCTTATCGCCTCGGGTCAGAAATAAAGAAACTCGACTGTTGCTGCTTAAAGTATTACGGCGTATCCCCAAATGAAAATACTCCTCTCTGAGTCAAGCCTAACCTTTTGCTTTTCCTCTTCCACTCCTTGCTTGTAAAAAATTGCCGAGCCACGGGGAAAGGAGGAACGCAGAATCCAGTGCATAGCTCTGGGCTCGACCGAGGAGTATTAGTCTCTCTGATGACAAGACTGAACTTTTCTGTGGCGCCGTAAAAAAGCGCGGCCTCAAATTTGAAGAGAGCAAAGAGGAAAATCTCGAAGAATGAGACTGCGGAAACCTAGAGAATTGGAGCAGTGAGGGGGGTGCTGGTGGTCTAGGCTGGGTGCAGGGAAATGAAGATAAGAAAACTCGGAATTTTCTCTCGGTTTAAGTCTGTTAGAATATCAGAATAAATCGGATTTAATGTAGACAAGTTTGTGACCGGGATATATACAATATGCTTTGTACTTGCAGATGAAAGGATTCTACAATGGATGCATTATTATTGCTGATTGGGGCATATACCAGGGTTTTACAAATGTTATGTATGCTATTTTTAATACTTCCGCAACTTGTGACCTAATTTCAGGAATAACTATTTCGTTTTCCCAGCATAGATGTTTCAATTACGTACTCACGATATAATGTGTCGTATATTAAAAATCAATAAAAGGGTTAATGTTATTGAGAGGAAATAATCCGTGTTTTAAGTCCAAGCAAAGGAAAATAAATGGTACGAAATACTGAAAGAGCTTACTTTCCTTCCTGGTAAAATATTGTGAACTGCAGATGTCGTGAATTACATTTCGGTTCAGAAATCATGAATGGTAGATTGCAAATACTACCCAGGAATGACTGTAATGATTTTCATTGATTGATTTGGTTCTTGATTCTTAATTTTGCATTCCAAAACAATTTCAGTCACATTAACAAATGAGCGATCCCGACATGAGTCAAGATTTTAGAATTTTTAAGAGTCAGTAAATGACACAGTTTTGTTGGGCGATTTTTTTATACATATTCTTGTCCCTTTGTGAAATTTAAATTGAATTTTTCACTTTCAATAGTTACCAAAATTTCAATTTTCTGCAAACAGTACAAATTTAACGGTAAATTTGGTAAATTATTTTATATTAATGAAAAAAAAACCATCGATAAAAATTCTAAATCAGTTCTGCTTAGTTCTACACTTGTTTGAATAGTTGAGCGTTTATTTATGTCCTTATTAGGCACTTAAGAATGGGATAACTCATGGTGAAATATCTCTTTTTATTTCTGTTTCTGTTGCTATTATGATCTGATTTTTAATGTAGTTTTGATATGGGCCATTTTTAATCAACACAAGCAGCATTCAATTTCTTATTTAACGAAATTTTCCTTTCTTCCACAGCTATAGAAAAAGCTGTCCACAACATTCCAATATTTTTTTTTAAAGTATTTCGATTTCCTGGAAACTGTTAGTTGAACTCATTTCATTATTATTTATAAGGCGTAACGGTCGTAAGGCTTTTCAAGCGGGACAAAGAGATCGAATTTTCAACAAAATAATCAAAGAGAGTTCTTATTTTATCGGCCCCACTCCCTTTGGTCTTCGAAAGCAAACACACATGCATATTTTTTTCCCCGAAAATTAACATTTTTAAAAGAGGGGAATGAAATTGTATATCCTGAAAGAGTTTGGAATCATTTTATTTATTCTTGACGCTTATCATACAGAGTTCAATGGAAACTATGTATTTACACAACTACTTCCTTTTCCTCTTTTTGACATTAATTAATATTTTCCCAAAAAGCATTGCATCCCCTCTGTGAGACACGCTCTACATTAAACACATCTATTTACAATGACATTATATTCTCCACCCTCATTTTTTGAAGAATACATATACACTTTCTCTTCTAACTACATTTTCACGCGGTGCTGCTGATAAATAATGCATAAGAATTCTCTGTAAAAATATCATTTCTAAATATCCCCATCATTTTACGTACGTACGTCTCCCTCACAGACCTACACAGTGGAAGGACACAACTTAAAGGGTATTAAGATGTGAAGTTAGAGGATACAAAAAAAATTATCAGATAACCAACGTGCTACTTCTACTTTTTGAAATGTCATTGGGCAATAAAACTAAATTTAAAAAAATTATTTTCCCTAGTTAAATTAATTTTTTACAAAGCTATATGTTGCGATAGTTCTTAATTGAAGATATGTAATTGGAGTAAAGTTTAGTATAAAGCTGTAAATACAAAGCATTTATAGAATGGTTTAAAAAGAAAATTATATCTATGAATTTTTTCTTCTATATGCTGAACATAACTCTAAATATGCGGAATTTGTCATTAAACGGGCTTTTCTTGTGCAATTTTCCTCCTCTTCGAGTGCGGATACTTCTCTTGGTCGCAAGAAAACATGCAGTTATTTCATTGGGAAAGTTGAGGCAAAATTGGAAACAAAAAATCAATTTCACTGGGTTTTACGTGAAACTATTACGTGGTTTTACCTAACCGAAATACGCGCAGTGTATGAAAAAAGAATGCTAGGTATATCGGCAGTAGGTTTAACAGGTTTGAGTAGGTTTTTTATGGTCTCTAGCAATACGCCATAAGGTTCTCTTAAACCTGAACTAATATGACCCTAAATATTCTTAACCTCCATGTTACATATATCAATGTCTCATTCTTTAGCCCCGCAAGATTCTTACCTCACTTAATTTCATCAAAAATGCCTATTCTTTTCCTTACCCTACCTTCATTTCCCAGTATTATTCCCAATTCACCGTCTCCATAAACTCATGGTCTCGCAGTATCTTTTGTATCCACAACTCTATCCTTCTCCGAATTTCTCCCAACAGCCGTCTTGCTTCTCCTACAATACTTAGAACTTCATCGTTTTTGTTCCTTTTTACTCATTTTTATCTCCATTTAAAAAAAACGCCATTTGAAAGCCTCAAATATGCGCATCATATTTTGAGACAGCGTCCTATCAATCTTTGTTCAAGGTCCGGATCATCAACCCTTGCCCCTTTTTAATATCCGCTTTCTACAACGCAAATTTTCTGCTAATGTCTCCACATATATCTGTCTTTAATGTTTATACATGGGCTAGGTGGAAAAAGGGACTATTAAGTAACATTTTCGCCCCAATGATGTATTTAAATAAATAAAAAATGGTTATTTTATTCAATCTCCTCGGAAACGTGCCCTAATTATTTGAATTGCTATCCCTGTTTTAGTGCTTGTCCCATAACATTAGTTTTTACTTTTGCTTTCTTACTTTTTGAAAATCTCATTACCTTTGTTTTACTATGACAAGCATATATATAAGTTTAGTTCTTACTTAATATTTACTATGCCATTTACAATAATATACCATGTGGTAGTAGAATTTCGCCTTCTTACACTTCAAATTCTAGCTTGCATGACTGATGATAACTTCTGAAAAATATCTATCATTTTGGCACGTTGTACTCAGTCGATAAATTTATTTGAATCTTCGGTTCATTGAAACACATATTTTTGTTGTCATATTGGTGATCTTGTTATTGATATGGCATCACCCTTATCTCTCTTTCTGAACTCAAACTGATCGTACGTACTGAGTACGTATTTCCTTTCTTTTCCATCTTTTTTCGATGGTCCTGGGTTGACTTATAATTGGTCAATCTTATGATACTATGATTTTTTCTGCTTATATTCCTTTATTTTGGTTCAGGAAGCAATTTTTATATAATAAATTTTTTCAGCCTAATTCCTCCCCCATGCATATTAGTTATTTAGATAGTAATTATCCCTCTGGATATTCTGAAAATCATCCCATAAAAAAATCTTACTTCCCCTTTTTCCTTAAGTATGGAATAGGTTTGCAGTTTCTTATCAATTTTCACATGCTTTTTTGATTTCATTTTCTTTTGCACTTTTCTTTCTGGCGGTCAAGAACCTATTTCTGGTCCAAAAGAATTATTTGTTACAACAATAAATGTATGCATTTATTATTGATATTTAAACTACCTGGCCTATTAAATTTATCAGTTAGTTTCTAAAACACCATTTCCAAGTATTAATAAATAAGGTATTGCTAAAATATCTTTCTATCCTGTTAGAAATTTTCTCTGGCATTTAATATTTTATTCCTTGCATTTGAGATAGTGGAAATCATATTTCCGCTCTTAAAAACTAAATTTTAATTTATCTTTCTCCGTTAGCTTGTTATTTCTCCCATTCCCTGTCAAATATGCCCTAACACTCTTCTTGCAACTATGTTTTTCTGTTCACTGCTCATATTCGTTTGCAGATTTCTTATATTTTTTTATTTCACGCTTTCCTATCTATCTTCTACTGTATGGGACACCTTCGTTTATCTAATATTTTATTAAATGCCAGTTGGTACTGTCACGCTTTCCCAGTTTGGTCCCCTATATTCCGTTTTATTATCTTTCTTCCCTTCCTCATTCTATTAAAGCTAATGTTACAAGTCATGAATCCTAAATTTTTTTTCGTATTTCGTATTTTAACGTATTTCCCGGAAAAAATGTAACCTGATCACGCTATCTCTCAAACTGTCAAACAAAAACTGGTATCTTCTTATTTACCAGCCTTTTCCACGTGTACAGGGTACGTTCCGAAAGAAATGCAAATATATTCCTTAATTTATAGTATTCATATACAATTTTTTATAAATTTAATACATAAACAAATTTGCACAAACACTTAGAACTCTTAAAATCACTGTATTTTGGCCTCCACACATTTTTTCCAGCGGCTATGTCATGAGCAGTATGCACCCTGAAAGGCGTCTTTGGGTACCTCTTGCTAGGTCTTCGTAACGGCTGATTGGATCTCTCCGAAAAACGGGTTCCTTTCAGGGCTGCCTTAAGCCGAGAAAAGAATTAAAAGCCTGCTGGGGCGACGTCAGGACTATAGGGTGGGGCAGAGTTAGTACCTAATGTTTGGTCAGGAACTTGCGGATTCGTAGTGCGTTGTGGCAAGACGCGATGTCGTGATGGAGTTGCCAGGTATCGGAGATGTCTTTACTCGTCTTGATGACCCTTTTTCGGAGTGTTTCCCGCACCTCCACGTAATAGGTAGCGATCGTTGTCCATCCTTGAGGAACAAAGTCCTTATGGGCCACTCCTCTACGGTCAAAAAAGACAATAAGCATTGTTTTACTTTCTATTAGGTCATTTTTGCCTTTTTGGGCTTGGGGAACTGGTCGGTGTGCCACTCAGAGCTTTGGCGTTTTGTTTCTGGGTCGCATTAAAAAACCCAGGTTTCATCATCAGTGATAACCTTTTCCAAGTTATCGGGTTCATTTTCAATACGTATCAAAATTTCACTTGAAATTTCCGTTCGGTTAGTCTTTTGGTCTTCTGACAACACCTTGGGCACGAGCATGGCGCACACTTTCCTCATCGCTAAATCTATAGTAAAAGTGCGAAACAAAACAGTATACGACAAGTTATGTTAATTGACAACCATATTGATACTCAATCGATTGTCAGTGTCCAACAATTTGCGCACACGAGCCACATTATTGTCGGTTTTTGCTGGTTGACGGCCGCCCAGAGCGTTGTTCGTCGTAACTCTTTCTCGGCCCATCTTTAAGGTTTTTTACCACCTCGAAACTTGTGAGTAGGACAGAGCAGAGTCCCCATAAACCTCATGAATCGTTTGGTTAGTCTCTTCAAGAGATTTTTTTCAGTTGAGCTCAAAACTTAGTGATCGTGTAACGTTGCTCCATCGTCGATTCCATTTTTTTTAGACGATAGACGCGCAGAGGTTTACAAGAACTGACGTTCTGCCGCTTTCACAACTAAAAGAGCACTAAGACCGGTTTTGCGGAAAAGCTAGGGGTCTTCTTAACCTACTGCAAGTGTTTTGATTTTACTCCAACCAATAGGAACGGCGGGGGAAACTCCATTGCTTTACTTTAAGAACGCACCCTGTATATGCGGCAGTAGTTGCGGGTCTACATGATACATACATATACTGTGGTGATTACACCGTAATATAGCTAGTTTTAATTCACCTAGTTCTCCTGCAGAATTCGTTCATTCCTTTCTCTTAAACTGTACATACTCACTGATTTAACTGCCGTCTCATTCCTCGCCAATCACCTCATTCCAATCCTCTCTGACCGAATATGAGGAAATGTATAAAACTTCGAAAAGTTTGCAAAGGTTGGGGAATCACTAATTTCCCAGAGGAAATTTTTGGCATTTTACTGAAAGACAAATCCCTGAAATCCCTTTACTAATCGAGAAATATATGAATCGCATAGAAACGACAATGATTTGGATTTTTCCAATGCCTAAAGTTTTCATTTTTGTGATTCATTTATAAAAATTTCAATTGATGAACTAGTACAATTTCAATTTACTTTAATATTCTCTTGTTATTTTATATATTATTTCTCTTGTTGAGCTTTATTACTTTTAATAATATTATTACTTAGTTTTTGCTTCGCCAAATGCTTCTGTACATTGTCTCTGAACTTTTTTTTTGTGGCATTACTTAGAATTGTTTCGTGCAGATCTTAACTTAGCCAAAATAACTTTAACAGCTTCACCAGTCAGACAGACCAGAGTAGTGCACTTCAGAACACAGCAAATTTATATGCCATTAGCTGGGAGTTGTAGTATCTTTGGAAGAAATTAGTTTAATAAAACAGGTGTAATTCTTATCCCTGATGCCTGAAAAGAGAGTGAACGTGGCCAATCAGGATCTCTAATGAACATGAGGCACCATTAGCGTCCGACTTATGAATAAATATATATATTTACATTACTATCGCCTGAACGTATGATCTTTATAATTACTATATATCATGGTTATCTTTCGATTGTTTACTCTGTTCTGTAAAAGACGATACCTTTTCCCTTGGTTTCTTAAAAAACTCGTGTCTACAAATTTTCTTAAAAATGATCTCCAAATCTCAGTCACCTGCCCCCGAGGTTCTAGCGCAGACATAAACTGAATAAATTATCGTTCATGGCTTCTCGTATTTACTATGCTAATTTAAAATTACTTCGGTAGCTCCTTTGTCTTCAATAAAATGTAAAAAAATTATTAAAAGGCGGCAAGCGTATTTAAAATGTCATAATTTTTAGCCATTGTTGCATATTACTGTTTGTTGTATCCGCCCTAAAAACGGGCTTTCATGCTCGGTTACTCAGACTGCATGTAAAATATTATGAGGCCCACAGATGAATGATAATTTCCTTTGCATACACTTGAATCTATTTTATATATTTAATTCGCCTTATTAACAATCAAGATATAAAATAAATCCTTAATTTCAAATAAATTTTCTAAAACTTAAACTAAATTTTCCTATGGAGGTTTGAAAGTGACGGGCTTGTTTAGAAAAGAGGTTGGAAATGTGAATATCAGAGTTTTAAGCTACTAAAGATAAGGCTGATATAGTATTACTTAGAATTTAAGGGAAACAGCAGTTCCTGCGAACCGGGCGAACAGCTGACGCTGGAACACCAATGATCCCACTTTCTATTTAAAAGACCACACCCTCCAACTCCATTTCTAAGGGAAAGCATGTATTGCTGTAATTATAATTCCTTTGGTAAATTTCAGCTGAAAGCTGCAATAATCTTTTTCTCAGGATAATTTACTACCGTAGGTCGTGAAGAAGCCTTAAGGGAATTCGTTTTCCCTACAAAACAATAGCAAACACATGGTGTATTTTCTAGGCTTAAAGGGTATGCTTTCACTGAAAATAGATTGATTAATAAAAAATTACCAGGATCTATACTAGGCTGTGAATAATGAATCTGTCGAGGCGAAAATGTTTGCAAAATACCACTCATAACCCATGATAAACTTCGCACGGATGTATTAAGGCAGAAAATTTTATCATTTGTTATGTAACGTAAATAAATTTTCCTAAAATAGGATACCAACTTTTAAAGGAATTATTTCTTCGTAAAAAAAACTCCAAAAATAGTAAATTAGCCATTTTTAATTGACGCTTTAGAAGGCTAAATCATAAAACCGAAGATTCACTAAAATCTACCAGTCCACGTTCATATAATCTTTGTTGGCAATCGTTTGTTTAAACTACAAAGGGTCTGTTTAAACTCACCCCATGAGTCTGATAAAAAGCTCATGGTGGTAAAAAATGTGTCCTCTGATTCGAGCGTAAAATGGTGATTACAAGTTTTCCGAAAGAATTGTGGATAATTTGTTTACATGGTATAGTTCTTTGATTAAGATTTTAAAATAATTTTGGTAATATCTACAGTTTGAATGGCTAGTATTTTATTTCCAGCAAAAATATAAAAAAGTAATTATAAATTTTTGTTCGAGTGACGAACGGAAGAAAGATATTTTAAAAAATTGGTCTTCGTGTAGAAAAATCCTTAATTAAGTTTGATTTTAAGTTGACGAGAGGAACCTTTGCTAATCTGAACGTAAGTATTCCAAGGTAATGACATTTTATCTCCCTTTAAAACACTTCATACTTTCTGGCTCAAAATACTATTTTTTTAAGTACTAATGGTTAAAATATCTCGTTATTTTCAATCGTTTTCCGTGATCAACGTTTTTTCAAAGATATTGCCAATGCAACGAAATTAATCGACATTTTACTCGTTGCATAAATGTTATTACAACAATAAGGGCAACATTGGTAAATATAAATCAACGCTTACACTCGTATTTGATGAAACGAATAATATGTTTACATGTCCATCATATTTCGTAATTAGCGTTTTTATAATACGACGTGTATATCAATTATTATCTTCAGTAATTTTCAGTCATGCATTTAAAATTAAATCCAATATGAAAGTTATAACTTAACATGCCTGGTAAGCGAAACCAGCTTCTTCAGTATTATCAAACTCAACTGGAATTTAATGATGTTGGTGGGGTAATTAATTGGCTTAGCTCGCGGCTCGTGAATTTTAATTAAGTTGACGACACTGGCAAAAGGTAGTTGCAATGTAAAATTGAAACTGTCGGAAACATACATGAATTCATCTTTACTAAAAAATGATATATATTGTTATATAATGCTCATTGTAATTTAGTTTAGTGATCAAACAGCTATACTTGAACCCATAATGAAAAGGTTCTTGATGATTCTTAAATTCTTTCCGTCCTAATTTGTCTTGAAAAAGGCAATGTTATTATTTTTCTAATAACCTGTAGTGAATATTATATATACTTTTTATGTTTCAAGGTCTAGAAAATTTTGTCCTTAGTACTAATCTGAACAACGCAGATCGCCAAGTGCTCATGTGCTTGAAAATGCTTACTTTGAATCTAATTTAAATCATTCACGATTTTATTGTTGAATATTACCATCAAACTTTCTATTCACGATAACCTTGGTATTTTTACTTCATTTTCAATGGGAAATAACGATCACACCCACTGGACACCTATCTTTGTAGGAGATGGAAATCTCTGCAATAATTTACTAGAAAAGATATTTTCGTAAAATAATACCTGGTTCCCATTCCTGAAACGCAATTTGTCATCCTTTAACCTTTTATTGAGTTTTCTCATGCATACCCAATCAATATTGCTCAACCTTTACTGAGCTGCAATTTGTAAACCATCTTTTTTATAATTTTCTTCGGCTTTAGCAATTGGTCTGGATTTAGTCCGTACTTTTTTCCAAAAGTTATTCAGGCATAATTTCTCCTATTCTCTTCTTCATAATTATTGTTCAACGCTTTAGAATTGTTTCATTTTCAATTATCCAAATTCTTCTTCCATACTATTGAATACTAATACTGGGTTTTTGGATGTTTTTCATTGGTGACGCCATAAAAATAATTACGATTCGGGCATATCCTAAAGTACAGGGTTCGTCCGGAAAATAAGTGTACTGATTTTTTCCCGCCGCTCCAGGCGCGCCCAGCACCGCTCTGACGGGCTGCGATTGGAGGGGGGTATGTTGGCAAGCGACGCTGAAAAAGGCAGTCGGCTCTAAGCTGTGGTGTAGTGAGGAGCTCTGTTAACGCGAACCTCCACGCTCGACCCACGTCACGGAACGCGATATGCCGAAGTTTTTGGAGCAGCGTTATTCCATCAAATTTGCGGTAAAGCTTGGGAAATCGTCTACCGAAACTGTCGGTATGATTAACCAGGCTTACGGGGAGTCAGCCATGTCCATAAACATGATCTTTCGGTGGCACAAGATAGTCGTGGAGGGCAGAGAAGAGGTCGACGACGAACCACGGCCTGGACGCCCATCAACGACACTCACCGACGAAAATGTGCGAAAAGTTCGCGATGTATTAAACTCTGATCGTCGTCTTAGTGTTCGGATGATAGCAGAGCAGTGTAATGTGCCAAAAACAATAGTGCACGAGATTATTAGGGAGCAATTACAGATGCGAAAAATTTGTGCAAAGTTGGTGCCGAAAGTGCTCAGTGATGATCAAAGACTCAATCGTTTGGAAATCGCGGCACAACTTGCGGATCACTGCAAAAATGATCCACATTTTTTAGAGAACGTTGTTTCGGGTGACGAGACGTGGATCTTTGAGTACGACCTGGAGTCGAAGAGACAAAGTGCGGAGTGGCACACCCCATCATCACCCCGTCAAAAGAAAGCTCGCATGAGCAAATCTCGGATCAAGGCGATGCTCATTGTCTTTTTTGACAAAAGGGGAGTCGTCCACTACGAATTTGTACCTGTACGACAAACTGTAAATGCTGCATTTTACGTCCAAGTGCTCGACAGGCTTCGAAAACGAGTCGCCCGCGTCCGGCCAGCGATCAAAATCATCTGGCGGCTGCATCACGACAATGCGCCGTCTCACACCGCGCTTGTCGTGTCGGACTTCTTGGCCAAGCACGGCTTGGCAACGCTGCCGCACCCGCCCTACAGCCCGGACTTGGCACCACCGGACTTCTTTCTGTTCCCGTAGATAAAGAGGAGTTTGAAAGGAATGCGATACGGGACTTTGGACGCCGTCAAAGAGGCCGTGTCTTCGAGAGGTTCCCGATGATGCCTTCGCGGGAGCGTTCCAGGAATGGGAACGCCGCTGGAACAAGTGTATCGACTCTCAAGGGTCCTATTTTGAGGAATATTAGCTTAAGATATGTGAAAGTGTAATAATTTTTTTCCTGAGCTCAGTACACTTATTTTCCGGACGAACCCTGTATGTAGAAGGTTGATGGAAATACTTTTTAAAAATTCAGTTTAAGGATACGTTTGCCTGATAGCTGAGAATGATGCAGTATCATCCCCAAAATTTCTGACTTTAATTTAATCCCGCGAATGAATGTTTAAATTAAAATATTTGGCTGCAGATATCTTCTTACTCAAAGATTAATACTTGAGAACAGATTGGTTACTATTAAGTGTATACAGTTGGCAATATATAACTTTTATAACTACATTCATAACTTATCAACAAAAAATTATACTTGCTTCTTTTTCTTCACCAAAATTATTGTGAAATCAAAATGAATGTTGTTTTCAAATATCCGTCGGTCGATTTACTCATACACTTGCGCCTGTAATTTTCATGGCTACATTGGTATGTGATTACATCCGTGAAATCTATTGGATGAGATATGTGCTCGATATTTTTGCACGTATTAATTATCCCAATCTGAATTATACATCTCATTTTATTATTAACGGTAGAGATAAACTGAATTTTATTAGGTTTATTTGAGCTGGCAAATATATAATGATATCAATGTAATCCCCAAATTTAATTTTTTTTCCTCTAATTTCGGGATAAAATATTCCTGTTACATATTTAAATTTTAAACCAGCGCCTCCAATATTTCCTTGATGTACCTGTCCTGCTGTTCATTTAGAAATGGATGAAATTGCTGCAATTTTTTAATACTTCTAGACATTTATTGATGATTACCTGATTGAATTGATAACTGTGAAAACCAGATTATATGCTTACCAGTGTATAGATTCCTCTGTTTTGAAAAACATTCAAGGTGTAAAGATTGGCAGACTGTAAATACTAATAAAATCAGACGGTTTTTTGCTTTAATCATTCTTCAGGGAATTATAAGAAACCTATTAAAGAACGGTATTGATCAAAGAGGCAGACAGATCTAACTCCATTATTTTCCAATATTTTGTCATATCGTAGATTTGTACTCATTCAACGTTATCTGCATTTTGCAGACAATAGCATCAAATTCAGGGATGCACATCCTTGTTTTAGCCTCAAAATTTAGCCTACATATATTTATCTGAACAAAAAGTTCTCAAATCTGCTGACTTCTGAGAGGGATATTTCTATCGATGAAAGTTTCACGTTGTATAATGGTAGGCCATCATGGAATCAGAGTGTTCCCCTGAAAAGAGCCAGATTTGGTGTATATACGGTAATACTTTGTGATTCTAAATCTGGATATATATGTTTTTTGTTATTTAAGCATGAAAAGTGTCAGTATTGAATGAGGAATATACTAATCTTTCTATAACGTCCCAGATTGTGCTAGCACTAATTAAATCTCTACTAGGTAAAGGTCATTGCCTAATTGCAGACAACTATTACACCTCCCCAGAGCTAGCTGATTTATCGATTGCTAAAGGAACTGATACCTACGGGACAAGTATAATTACATGGAAGAAAGTACCATAAAAAAATAATTGTTAAACGGAATTTACATCTTTCCAGAGAGGTAAAGCGATGGTTTGAAGGGGTTCGGGATTGGCGCGGTGGCTATCGTACTGGCTTCCCACCCAGAGGGCTCGGGTTCAAATCCCGGCGGTGTTGTACATTTTTCAGTAGTATCTCGATCGCTACTTGAGGTGCTTTGTGGAGGGCAGTTTGAGTGAGTACGCCATCAGTCGGAAGGGATGTTAAGCTGCGGACCCGTTGGCGCCTTTCGTAAAGAGTAGGCTAATGCCGACGCAAGGTGTCTATCCACCCTTCATCCTTTCTTGTCTATCCCCTCCGGCGCAAATGACCTCAGCAGTCGGCCGTCTCCTCTAAAATTCTACCACTACATGGTATTGAAATGGCAAGACAAGGAGGCTGTTACTGTACTCTCTACATTATATTATGCAGAATTACTTGAATTTAAAAAAGAGATTTGGTGCTTTGGAAGCCAAGAATTACTGTTGTGTACATTATACAATAAATGGAGTATACAGGGAAGATCAGCACCTGAAAAATTACCCCTTTTTAAAAAGAGGGGGAAGATAATTATTAACATTTTGTTTATTTGCTGGACCAGGCCGCATGGAATGCATTCGTGTTTTTTAGGAAAATTGGTTGAACAAAGAGTAACCAAGAATTAAGAATGAAACTAGTGAAAAACAGAATTAAGAGATACCACACACATGATATGACATGTATGAGTGAAAGGTCTTCGGTTGAACAACATCATCGATGCCTAACTGAGAGGCACTTCCCCGAGTGTATTCCACCTACCTAGAAGAAGGAAAAACCTTGTAGGCAGTGTGCAGTTTGTTGTAGCAAAAGGGGTGGAAGTGGCTAAAAGATAAGAAAAGAAACAAGGTTTTATTGCCTAGCACGTGATGTTGGACTCTTTGCTACACCATGTTTCATAATCTACCACACAATAAAGAACTTTTGGAAAACGTTGTGAAAATACTTAGGTCAAGTTAATCAATTTTTATTTAAGGTTAATAACAATATTTTCCAGTAATACTTTGCCTTTTCTTATCAAGCACATAAGAGTGGAATAAAAAAATAAAAAGCTAACTTTTTTGGTGCTGAAAACAATTTAACTCTCATCGGACACGTGGTTAAACTATGTTGTCATGGTAGAAGAATCTGTAATTTTTAAATTTTTTCAACATCGGAACAACCGTATTTTCTGTTTTAATATTTAATTATAAATCTTATTTCATTTTTTAAATTTTATCGCTCTATTTAAAGAAACCTTATAGATTCATTATAGTCTACAATATTCTTTTGGTTTGTATACTATTCAGGATTTCGCAAAGGTTATCATATGGCTTCCCGCAATCAAATCCTATAAATATGAAGTTGAATTATTTTTTACGCTTTATTTTATACTCAAGGGTGACATGTACACTCGAACATATTTATAATTATATGATGATTTATTGATGCAATAATTGTTCGTTTTATGTCTATTAAAATGTGGATTGCTTTCATTCCTTAGGAAAAGCCGATATATCTCATTAAAGGGTTAATTATCATGCCCAGAGGAGGTACTATGGACGAAATTCTGTAAAGTTAAATTTAAATATCAATATTCCATATCTTATATTTGGCTACGTCTCATAATTGGAGTTTTAAAATATAAATAAATCATTTAAATACTTTAGAGCAGTAACCTACTTAAAAATTCTTAAATATGAGCATAGAACCAAATTCAAGCACTGAAATAAACATATCAGTGTAACTGAATTATTTTCTCAGATCGATGTAGGCTAAAACTAAGTGAATTCTCTTTTATTTATAATTAATCTTCAGGCATGAACTTTATGGTAATAAATTCAAAATATATGCTGACATATTAGAATCTTAACATTGTCCATTTTTTCAATAAAGAAGTTCATTCATTAAGAAAACTCGAAATTTTTTTAAATGATAATTGTTCAGGAGGTATGGTATTAACACTTAAAAGCGTTTGTTTTCCAATTTATCTTTGTCATTAAATACCATTTCGGTGATATTGGGTATTCAAATATTGGAGGGACATTATAGACGTTGATTAATTTGAGTGCACCTTTGGTTTCATTTGTACAACCACAGATGAATTTCAAAATGCTTAAAGAGGAGAATTATGCTAAAATGATCCATAAGTACCATTCACTATTTGAAAGAAAATGATTTCTCTTGAACTAAGGATTATAAGAGAGGTTTTAAGTGTCTGTAATGACGCTGGCCCGACATTTCTTAAGATCTTAGTCATTACGTATTGTCAGATCCTTAATTAAAATACTTCTACGATTGTTTCCCTAATTTTGCTTGAGTATTCGTTTTATTAGCTACATATAAGGCCGTTTAGTGAGGAATCAATTAAGACCAACACTATTGGAATCGTTTGGTGGAATATTTCTCTGGAACAAAAGCCCTGCAATCAGAATAAATGAAATATTCATCCGAACTTGAAATAATGCTTTCGACATTGTTTTCTCCGAGTGTCCCACCACGTCCTAATTCCAGCTTATTAAAATCGCACGCATGACATTCGGAATTAGTTCTCCGTCATGACATCTATCAATCCATGCCACCGTGGACGGGTAAGGGGTCGAAGAGAAGGGAGGACGCAGAGAAGAATTAAATCTCTTTTCCATCCGGCCTCAAATCTGCGATTCCCCGACCAACAGCGCTCTGAGGGGACGACAGTTTGCGACGACAGCTGGGTGGGAGGAAATTAATTTGGGGCCCCCAAGAACGGGGAAAGGCGAAAGGGATTGCGTTGAATGTGAGTCTGTGAGTGGGAAGGGAGGGATAAGTGGTTCGGGGTGTTGGGGAATGCTGGAATGCGGGAATTGAAGAGGTCGCTCGCGGCTGAAGCGACGACAGTGTCCACGGAAACTCGTCGACTGGCCGATTTCATCGCTTCCTCGCGGGAAACTAGATTGGACGGAATTCAAATGAATCCTCAATTTTCGGTAGAATTCACGAACAGATTAGTCAGTGAAGATATGAAAATAATCCACCTAATATTCATAATTGAAATAAAGACGGATCGATTTATTCAAAATTTCCAAATGGATATCTTGTGGAAGGCTCACGTCAAACATATCACGTAGAAGAGAAAAAAGAGTAAGTAAAGAGATAAAAGTTTTGCTATGACATTTGAATTAGATAGGATAGCCATGATACTAAAAATATGTCTATATATATATATATATATATATATATATATATATATATATATATATATATATATATATATATATATATATATATATATTTTTTTTTTTTTTTTTTTAAGGTAATATACCGGTTAAGGTAGGTTTTTGGATGGACACAACTACCAAACCAACATTTTATTACTCCTAACAAAACAAAAAATCCATCATCCTACTCTATATCAGGTCCCCATTCATCTCTGAGTACTTTCTTCCTCCCTTCATCCCATCCAACATCCCTATCCTGTTCCTTCCCTTTCCTCTTTTGCCCAACATTCTACCCTCTATCACAGTCTTCAATATCCCACTGCCGGTCAACACCCCCTTCATCCACTTTTCCTGCTTCCATAGGATTGCTCCCAACAAACCCCTCTCTTCGCCTACCATACCATGTACTTCCTCATTTGTTTTCTTCTCTGTCCATTTCACCTTCTCCATTCTTCTCCATACCCACATTTCAAAAGCCTCCAATCTACGTCTATCCTCCTGCTTCAATGACCACGTTTCCGCACCGTAAATAGCTACGCTCCATATAAAAATTTTTACGAGTCTTTTCTTAACATCCTTACTCAAAGTCCCTCTCATCAACTCCCTCCTCCTTGTGAAAGCCTCTTTGCCTAGCGCAATTCTTCTCCTTACGTCCCTACTACTTTGACCGTGTTGGTCCAAGACACTACCGAGATACGTAAATTGTTCTACCTGCTCTAGTTTTTGCCCTCCTATTTTAATGTTAAGCTTGGCCTTTTTCTTTCTAGAAAATCGAATAACCTTTGTTTTATTAATATTGATTCTCATTCCATACCTGTCGCACTGAATTTCCAATTCACTCAGCAATGCTTGCAGCCCCTTGGCTGACTGACAAACTAAAGCTTGGTCATCAGCAAACCTAACTGATTTTACGAATTCCCCGCCCACTTTCATTCCTACCTCTAGTTCTTCCCATGCCTCTTTGACCATTTCCTCTGCATACAGGTTGAACAGCAACGGTGATAATGGGCAACCCTGCCTTACACCCCTTCCTAACACTGCCCATCCTGACTCCCCGTTTCCCACCCGCACCCGAGCAGTCTGAGGCATGTACAGGTTGCGGATTAGCCTCCTTTCCCTCCAATCTATTCCTATTTTCTGGTATATACTCATTAGTTTTTCCCAATTCACTCTATCAAACGCTTTTTCGAAATCTACGAAACAGGCAAATACCTCCTGGTTGTGTTCTATATTCCTCTCGATTAATAATCTCATTACTGCAATGGCATCACGCGTACCTCTCCCCTTCCTAAACCCAAACTGATCATCCCCTAAGTAATCATTTGCCCTACTCTCTATCCTTTTGTTTATGATCCTGAGAACAACTTTAGCAGCGTGGGATATCAAACTAATTGTACTATAGTCCTCACATGACGTGGCCTTTATCTTTTTCGGAATAGGAACTAAAACTGATCTCACAAAGTCTTCCGGCCAGATTCCCTCCTCATAAATACTACGGATCAGCCCATATAGCCTCTTCCTCCCACATTTTTCTAAAAAATTTAAAAGTTCCACGGGAATGTTATCTACCCCCACGGCCTTATTTAGTTTTATCTCCCTTGATGCCCTTTCTATCTCATTGTCTAGTATGCCTGGACCGAAGCTGTCTTCCTCTACGTCATTTTCTTTTTCAATGTCTAACTTTGTTGGTCTGAGTTCCTTACTCTACAGTTCTACATACTTCTTCCATCTCTCTTGGATCTTTCCTGCGTCAACTATTACCTTAACCGCCTAATCTCTAACTGTTAGCATAACTCTTCCTTTCTTACATCCCGATAACGATTTAACTTTGCTGTACAGCGCACCGATTTCACCCTTCCTCTGCAGACTTTCCATATCCTCGACCTGCGTCTTCCACCATGTTTGTTTTGCTCTATTTGTTGCCCGCCTCAATTTTTTGTTCAATTCTTTTTACTTCATTTTGCCTAATTCTGTATTTATATTCTTCCATTTTCGCCGCTCATCCATTTTTGTAATCATCTCATCCGTGATCCATGGTTTCCTAGTCCTTTTAGCGTTAACGGTTCCAATAGTGTCTTTTGCGGCTTTAGACAACCCTTTTTTGATCATTTCCCATTTTTCTTCGATAGTAATAAGCCCTTTACCATCCTCCATGATTGTCTCTACCGCCTGTTTGTATTCCTTCCTTTTCAACCCATTTAATGCTTCTACATTCCATTTTCTAACTCGCCGTCCCTGCCTTATCTTTTTGAAACGTACGTTACATTTCATAACAACTAAATTGTGGTCTGAGTCCGCATCCGCTCCCGGGAAGCTGTGGGATTTTATCACACTGTTCCTAAACCTGTGTCTAACCAGGACATAATCTAGCTGATATCTTCCTGAGTCACCTGGCATTTTCCATGTATACCTGCGTCTTTTATGGTGTCTAAACCAAGTGTTGGTGATGACTAACCCCTGTCTTCTGCAGAACTCAACTGCTTTCTCCCTGCGGTCTTTCCTCGTACCTAAACCGTAGTCCCCCACCTAATCACCATCTCTTCCGTCGCCTACTGTCGCATTCCAATCCCCCATCACTATCAAATGTTTCCCCGCAGGAACACACACGATCATGTCCTCTAACTGATCGTATATTCTATCAACCTCTTCTTCATTATGGTTGCTCGGTGGCATGTATACCTGTATAATAACTAAGTTCGTCGGTTCTGCTTTTATCTCCACTAGTAGTATTCTATCCGTTATCTGCTCTATGTTGACTACGCTTCTTTCTACCTCTTCATTTAATACTATGGCAACCCCTCGTTGGCTCTCGTCCCCACCGCTGTATATTATTCTATACTTATCACTCCAGTAATCCCCGCTATCTTTCCATCTCACCTCGCATACACCTAAAATATCTATATTTCCCCTTTCCATCTCTCGCGTAACATTCTCCAATTTGCCTGTCCTCATCATTGTCCTAACATTCCACGTTCCTATTCTAACTAATTTTGTCTTCTTCTCCTGCGTCTTCTGTCCTGCTGCTGCTGGTTTTCCCTTGCAAGGGTTTCGTGGGATGACGACCGCGGAAGCCTTGCCTCCCCCGCTGCCGGGCACGACACACGGCCGATTGGGCCGAGCCCCGTGGTTGCCAGGACTCAAATTATCTCTATTGTCCATCATATTTTCCTTGGGAATGATAAATGAGGTGGTTTCCCGTTGCCTTCCTCAATAGTGTTTTTAACGTGACACCATCACTAACTGGCCGCCCCACTGCGGTCAGACGCCATTGCAGCCGCCTCACTGAGGAACAGACGCTGCGTGGACTACCTTTCGTCTGGCTCCTAACCTTCGACCTATCTGGCATGGGTGACCCTCCCAGGAGCAATTATTATTACTCCCGCCAGCACAGCTCTAGGGGTCATCGGAACGCACAAGCCCTTCCACCACGTCAAGGTTGTAGTCCGGGGAGGGATATATATACACATATATATATATATATATATATATATATATATATATATATATATATATATATATATAGATATGTATATATATATATGTGTTATATATTTTTTAAGGTAATCTCCCGGTTAAGGTAGGTGTTTGGATGGACACAACTACAAAACGAGCATTTTATTACTCCCAACAAAACACAAAATCCATCATCATACTCTATATCAGGACCCTCTACATCTCTGAGTACATCCTTCCTCCCTTCATCCCGTCCAACATCCCTATCCTGTTCCTTCCCTTTCCTCGTTTGCCTAACATTCTCCCTTCTATTACTGTCTTCAACATCCTACTGCCGGTCAATACCCCCTTCATCCACTTTTCCTGCGTCCATAGGATGTCTCCTAACAAACCCCTCTCTTCGCCCACCATACCAAGTACTTCCTCATTTGATTTCTTCTCTGTCCATTTTACCTTCCCCATTCTTCTCCACAACCGCATTTCAAAAGCATCCAATCTATGTCTATCCTCCTGTTTCAATGACCACGTTTCCGCACCGTATACAGCTACGCTCCATAACAAAGTTTTTACGAGTCTTTTCTTAACATCCTTAGTCAACGTCCCCGTCATCAACTCCCTCCTCCTTGTGAAAGCCTCTTTGCCTAGCACAATTCCTCTCCTTACGTCCCTACTACTTTGACCGTGTTGGTCCAAAATCCCACAATCATTGATATCCCACGCAGCTAAAGTTGTTCTTAGGATCCTAAACAAAATGATAGAGAGTAGGGCAAATGATTATTTAGGGGATGATCAGTTTGGGTTTAGGAAGGGAAGAGGTACGCGTGATGCCACTGCAGTAATGAGATTATTAATCGAGAGGAATATAACAGGAGTTTCAGAAATAACTTTGCAGCTTCCACATAAAATAACTTATTTATTTTCTAATAGTTTCGCTACATTGTAGCATCTTCAGGAACGTAAAAGGAAAAATTCTTTTTTCACACATATATATACTAGTCCAAGTTGGTGTGGGTTGGGTGGGTGGGGGGGGGGGGAAACTGACGCGCTGCCTGGGTGGGGGCGGTCAGAGTGGGTGAGAGTGGTTGACTGTGAGTAGCGGGGGCTAGGGAAGGATTATGGAGGGACGGTTATTCGCAGGGGGGTAGATGGCCGTAGGCGTCATTAGGGATGAGTTGTGGAATGTCCAGGAGAGGGGAATGGAAGGGAAAGAGGTGGTCGTTTGTTAATGTTTTCTTCTCCCTTAAGGCGGTTAAGATCTCCAATTGTTCCTTGATGTCCAACCTCTTTCCTTTCTCCTCTTTGTGTAGTAGCTTTGGTATGAAGTCTGCGTTGTGGCCTGCGCTGATGAGGTGAGCTGCAAATTGGGAATTCCCTTTTTTGGTACTGAAGTCCCGCTGATGTTCCGCTGCCCGGATGCGGAGGCTCCTTCCCGTTTGTCCTATGTAGGATGCCGCGCAGTCCGCGCACTCCAAGCTGTAGACTCCACTTTGGTCCAACTTGTTAGTGGAGTCCTTCACTTTGGGGAGCAGGTTCTTCATATTGTTTTCACTGTAATATGCCGGTCTTATGTTAAGGTCCTTAAGGAGTTTGGCTATTTTTCCGGAGGTAGGACCTAAATATCTAATACGTCGCCATTTTTCTTTTTCGGTGGGTGGAGGGGGAGTGTAAAACTGTTTTATGGCTAACTTTTTTCGTTTTTTGTCTAATAATGTGTCAATTAATGTCTCAGTGTAGCCGTTATTGATAGCTATTTGTTTGATGAGGGATATTTCTTTAGTGAGTTCTTCGTTAGACAGTGGTATGCTGAGTGCTCTGTGTAGCATGCTATGAAATGCTGCCAATTTTTGGTTTATTACGTGTTTAGATGAGGCGTGTATGACTTGTTCTGTGCAGGTTGGCTTACGGAAGATGGTAAAGGCATGTTTTCCGTTTTCAATGGACACGGTAAGGTCGAGGAAACTAATTTTATGATTTTCTTGCACTTCCAGTGTGAATATAATGTTGTCGTTTAGGGAATTGAGGAGGTGTAAGAAGTTATTAAGTTGTCTTGTGGTTCCCGTCCATAGGCACAGTATATCGTCTACGTATCGAAACCAGTATTCCACTTTGTTCAACAGGGGGTGTTTACAGTTAAACAGTTTCTTCTCTAGGTGATCTATAAATATTTCTGCAAGGAGTGGGGACAGAGGGGAACCCATAGCCACACCATCCGGTTGTTCGTAGAAATTACCATTGAATAAGAAATAGTTCTGGTTGACACAAACTTTCATGAGTGAGATTATTTCCTCAATGATGATTGGGGGGGCTTTGGCTTCTTCCAGTATCTCCTTTGCTCGTTGCACTGCCACCACTTTGGGCACATTTGTGAAGAGACTCACTATATCGAAGGACACTAAGAGAGGAATATAGTACACAATCAGGAGGTATTTGCCTGATTCGTAGATTTCGAAAAGCGTTTGATAGAGGGAATTAAGAAAAACTAATGAGTATTCTTCAAAAAACAGGAATAGATTGTAGGGAGAGAAGGCTAATCCGCAACCTGTACATGTCTCTGACTGCTCAGGTGCGAGTGGGGAACGGGGAGTCCGGATGGGCAGTGTTAGGAAGAGGTGTAAGGCAGGGTTGCCCACATATATATATATATATATATATATATATATATATATAGATAAATATATATATATACATATATATATATATATATATATATATATAGATAAATATATATATATACATATATATATATATATATATATATATATATATATATATCCCTCCCCGGACTACAACCTTGACGTGGTGGAAGGGCTTGTGCGTTCCGATGACCCCTAGAGCTGTGCTGGCGGGAGTAATAATAATTGCTCCTGGGAGGGTCACCCATGCCAGATAGGTTGAAGGTTAGGAGCCAGACGAAAGGTAGTCCACGCAGCGTCTGTTCCTCAGTGAGGCGGCTGCAATGGCGTCTGACCGCAGTGGGGCGGCCAGTTAGTGATGGTGTCACGTTAAAAACACTATTGAGGAAGGCAACGGGAAACCACCTCATTTATCATTCCCAAGGAAAATATGATGGACAATAGAGATAATTTGAGTCCTGGCAACCACGGGGCTCGGCCCAATCGGCCGTGTGTCGTGCCCGGCAGCGGGGGAGGCAAGGCTTCCGCGGTCGTCATCCCACGAAACCCTTGCAAGGGAAAACCAGCAGCAGCAGGACAGAAGACGCAGGAGAAGAAGACAAAATTAGTTAGAATAGGAACGTGGAATGTTAGGACAATGATGAGGACAGGGAAATTGGAGAATGTTAAGCGAGAGATGGAAAGGGGAAATATAGATGTTTTAGGTCTATGCGAGGTGAGATGGAAAGATAGCGGGGATTACTGGAGTGATAAGTATAGAATAATATACAGCGGTGGGGACGAGAGCCAACGAGGGGTTGCCATAGTATTAAATGAAGAGGTAGGAAGAAGCGTAGTCAACATAGAGCAGGTAACGGATAGAATACTACTAGTGGAGATAAAAGCAGAACCGACGAGCTTAGTTATTATTCAGGTATACATGCAACCGAGCAACCATAAGGAAGAAGATGTCGATAAGATATACGATCAGTTAGAGGACATGATCGCGTGTGTTCCAGCAGGGAAACATTTGATAGTGAAGGGGATATGAATGCGACGGTAGGCGAAGGAAGAGATGGTGATGAGGTGGGCGACTACGGTTTAGGCACGAGGAATGACCGCGGGGAGAAAGCAGTTGACTTCTGCAGGAGACAGGGGTTAGTCATCACCAACACTTGGTTTAGACACCACAAAAGACCCAGGTATACATGGAAAATGCCAGGTGACTCAGGAAGATATCAGCTATATTATATCCTGGTTAGACACAGGTTTAGGAATAGTGTGATAAATTCCCACAGCTTTCCGGGAGCGGATGCGGACTCACACCACAATTTAGTTGTTATGAAATGTAGCGTACGTTTCAAAAAGATAAGGCAGGGGCGGCGAGTTAGAAAATGGAATGTAGAAGCATTAAATGGGTTGAAAAGGAAGGAATACAAACAGGCGGTAGAGACAATCATGGAGGATGGTAAAGGGCTTATTACTATCGAAGAAAAATGGGAAATGATCAAAAAAGGGTTGTCTAAAGCCGCAAAAGACACTATTGGAACCGTTAACGCTAAAAGGACTAGGAAACCATGGATCACGGATGAGATGATTACAAAGATGGATGAGCGGCGAAAATGGAAGAATATAAATTCAGAATTAGGCAAAATGAAGTACAAAGAATTGAACAATAAATTGAGGCGGGCAACAAATAAGGCAAAAGACGCATGGTGGAAGACGCAGTGCGAGGATATGGAAAGTCTCCAGAGGAAGGGTGAAATCGGTGCGCTGTACAGCAAAGTTAAATCGTTATCGGGAAGTAAGAAAGGAAGAGCTATGCTAATAGTTAGAGATAAGGCGGGTAAGGTAATAGTTGACGCAGGAATGATCCAAGAGAGATGGAAGGAGTATATAGAAGAACTGTATAGTAAAGAGCTCAGACCAACACAGTTAGACATTGAAAAAGAAAATGACGTAGAGGAAGACAGCTTCGGTCCAGGCATACTAGACAATGAGATAAAAAGGGCATTAAGGGAGATGAAACTAAATATGGCCGTGGGTGTAGATAACATTCCCGTGGAACTTTTAAAATGCTTAGGAAAATGTGGGAGGAAGAGGCTATATTGGCTGATCCTACTCTCTAGAGACTTAGACAATATCTCGGGATGGTGCAATAAATGGGGATTAACACTTAATAGAGATAAATGTGCAGTTTTGAAATTTTGGAATAAAGGAAGCGAGGAACAGGATATAAACTACAAAATAGAGGGTTCAGTATTGACTACGGCAAATCAAGTTAAATATTTGGGGGTTGTTCTAACACCACGCCTTTCATGGGGAGCACATATCAGGACAATATGCGGATCAGCTTTAAAGACACTTGGCTTCATAAAACGGGTGGTGGGGAAATGTAATGAAAAAGTTAAAGAGAGGTGTTATTTTGCTCTAGTTAGACCTCATTTGGAATATGCCGCAAGTATTTGGGATCCGTGGGAGAAAATTTGGCAAAAAGAATTAGATAAAGTCCAGAGAAAATCCGCTAGATTCGTTAAAAATTGTTATGATAAAAACACAAGTGTGACAGGTCTCTTAGGGGATTTAGGCTGGGAACTACTTGAAGTGCGGAGAGAACAAGCGAGGCTTAGACTTTTAGAAAGGTTCAGAACAAACGAGTTTAAATATGACACTGAAGGAATTATAATGGCCCCACACTACTTAGGTTGATCAGACCACAAAGATAAACTAAGGGAGATAGATTCCAAGACAGATAGGTACAAATACTCATTCTTTCCCCGAACAATCAGTAATCATAATAGCAAGAAACCGAAGTCACTTTAGAAATATTAAAAACTTTGAATTTACAAGTCGGAACAAAATTAAACACTATAGAGATGTTAGGTATACTTTCAGGTGCATGTGTATGTTAGTTGGTAGTTTGAGTGTTTGCATGTGTGTGGGGTGTAAGTGTTCATGCATGAATGTATGCCATGTTTTTTTTTATATATGATTTTCTCGTTATTGCATGCGATTTTTTTTTTTTCTTTTCTAAATTATGGGTGGTGTCCTAGCACCCCCCGCCACACGCCCTTGCGGCGGCTTGCGGGGTATTGAGTAGATGTAGATCCGTAGTATTTATGAGGAGGGAATCTGGCCGGAAGACTTAGTGAGAGCAGTTTTAGTTCCGATTCCGAAAAAGATAAAGGCCACGTCATGTGAGGACTATAGTACAATTAGTTTGATATCCCACGCAGCTAAAGTTGTTCTCAGGATCATAAACAAACGGATAGAGTGTAGGGCAAATGATTACTTAGGGGATGATCAGTTTGGGTTTAGGAAGGGGAGAGGTACGCGTGATGCCATTGCAGTAATGAGATTATTAATCGAGAGGAATATAGAACACAACCAGGAGGTATTTGCCTGTTTCGTAGATTTCGAAAAAGCGTTTGATAGAGTGAATTGGGAAAAACTAATGAGTATATACCAGAAAATAGGAATAGATTGGAGGGAAAGGAGGCTAATCCGCAACTTGTACATGTCTCAGACTGCTCAGGTGCGGGTGGGAAACGGGGAGTCAGGATGGGCAGTGTTAGGAAGGGGTGTAAGGCAGGGTTGCCCATTATCGCCGTTGCTGTTCAACCTGTATGCAGAGGAAATGGTCAAAGAGGCATGGGAAGAACTAGAGGTAGGAATGAAAGTGGGCGGGGAATTCGTAAAATCAGTTAGGTTTGCTGATGACCAAGCTTTAGTTTGTCAGTCAGCCAAGGGGCTGCAAGCATTGCTGAGTGAATTGGAAATTCTGTGCGACAGGTATGGAATGAGAATCAACATTAATAAAACAAAGGTTATGCGATTTTCTAGAAAGAAAAAGGGCAGGCTTAACATTAAAATAGGAGGGCAAAAACTAGAGCAGGTAGAACAGTTTACGTATCTCGGTAGTGTTTTGGACCAACACGGTCAAAGTAGTAGGGACGTAAGGAGAAGAATTGCGCTAGGCAAAGAGGCTTTCACAAGGAGGAGGGAGTTGATGAGAGGGACTTTGAGTAAGGATGTTAAGAAAAGACTCGTAAAAACTTTGATATGGAGCGTAGATATGTACGTCGCGGAAACGTGGTCATTGAAGCAGGAGGATAGACGTAGACTGGAGGCTTTTGAAATGTGGGTGTGGAGAAGAATGGAGAAGGTGAAATGGACAGAGAAGAAAACAAATGAGGAAGTACTTGGTATGGTGGGCGAAGAGAGGGGTTTGTTGGGAGCAATCCTATGGAGGCAGGAAAAGTGGATGAAGGGGGTGTTGACCGGCAGTGGGATGTTGAAGACTGTGATAGAGGGTAGAATGTTGGGCAAAAGAGGAAAGGGAAGGAACAGGATAGGGATGTTGGACGGGATGAAGGGTGGAAGAAAGTACTAAGAGATGAAGAGGGACCTGGTGTAGAGTAGAATTTAGGGTTGTGTTTTGTTAGTAGTCACAAAATATTTGTTTGGTAGTTGTGTCCATCGAAAAACCTACCTTAACCGGTAGATTACCTTAAAAAAAAAAAAAAAAAAAAAATATATATATATATATATATATATATATATATATATATATATATATATATATATACATATATATATTTATTTATTTATTTTCTACATGGATAGGTATATGCACATATGTTAATACTTTTGAGGAAATGGTAAAGACTGTTGTGAGCGAAAATAATTATAGTAAAATTATGATATCGAATGAACATTTTGGCGGTTGAGAGAGCGGCAGAAGTGGAAATAGATTTTTGATTTGCATATATGACTGTAAGGTATCGTATTTAAAGGAAAAGATTGTAGAATAGCGTGATAATTGAGGAATTAAATTATGGTGTTTTTAAAAGCCTATTCTTATTGAAGTTTGAATTAGTTCGTAATTGATACCTATGCTAGTTATTTGTGTGGTTTTGGTCATTTTATGAATATATGAACTAATTTTAACTATCGATGTGAAATATTTAGAGTTGAAATTTATATTTTCCCAGTCAACTTAAATAGATGATTTCTGGAGACTGCGTTTATCGGTATTGTTACCCCTGCAAAGAGTAAATATTTCTAAATATTTTGTTGAAAACGAGTCGAATAATAATAGAATTTTTTAGTAAACCTCTGTTATTGAAAGGAAAAACGGCACTTCGTTAGATGTTACCAGTAAAAAATTTATAATTTCAATTTTATTATTCCTTAGAACTTTAATGATTTGACGCCGTTGGACAAGTTGGAAAACCAAAATATCAGCCTTTATGTATTGGTCACTCGTTGAAACAAGATTTGAAAAATATCTTGATTTCTTTATAGTGAGTAGAAACGATGATAGGAATAGTTTTTTAACTAATATACGTCACAAGTCTTCCACAGTGAATTTTATATATTATTTTAACCATCAAGTCATTTGAAAAGCCTACTTCTATTAATAACAAACAGGCCATGAATAAAATATCCAAACAGGGAGATTAATGATCCAAACACCTTCGCTAATGTTAATTAGAATTATTTTCCAAACTAATTTCTTATCTTTTATTTTCAGGGCCATTTTAATTCAAATTTTCCATTTAACTCGGGACTCAAGCTATTATTTACAAGGAGTAGATAATTATGGGAATGGTCTTCGGGACTTATTTTAACACTGATGTGGATGAAAAAAAATCTAGTGCTACTACCTCCAGCGATTTTTATCCTTAATTATCCTCTTTTTCAAGCTTGAAATAATATGCTACGGTTGTCCAATAAACTAATATATTCTTTTCAACTAAAACCTACATTTATTGAGCTTTTAAAATAGTTCAATTTACTAGTTCAGATACCTTTGAAATAGATGGCAAAATAAAGTTGTTCGATAAGATTACGTGTTGCCAGAGAATATTCTGGCTATAATCGTAGAATAACTTAGTCTATCGCTACTAAATAGAACGTAACCTTACATGATCTTCATCATCTGTATTTTGTATAGTTCCCTAAAATATTCTCTATGTAAACCAATTCTTCAGGATTTCATACAGGCTATCCTATTATTTTCCGCAGTAACATTCCACAAATATGACATTGAATTTTATTTTACCCTCAATTTCGAGCGCTAGGGTGACATGTACTCATTCAAGGGTCCGAGTATATTTTCAGTTCCTCAAATTACTAACTTAACTCTGGTATCTCATATACATCTCATGCTATCAACTGTTTTATTTTTATTCTTCATTAAATAAATCAAATCACAATTTATTTTGCCCTGCTCATTTCATAAGTATTCAAAAATGTTATTCAGTGTATCTATTAAACTTGCTCACGATATTCATTTTTTGTTATAAAAAATTCTAAAATTATTTTTTTTCTGAAATATGGTTTTAATTTATTTTTTTCTAAATGAAAAAATTTCATTAGCATCGAAGGCTTCCTGAAAATTTCATAATGGCATGAAGTAAACGTATTACGGTGGTCATATGCTCGTTTCTTGAACAAAGTTTATTTGTCATACAGTTCTGGCACAATCTTGCTTCATAAATAAAGAGCAGGAATAGAATCAAAGTCGATGTTTTTCACAGCATATTTTATTAAAATGATAATGCTGTTTATTTAAATTATCAAAATATTAATCTTTTATCGAGTTGACTAAATATGATCTTTGTTGCTCATCCTTTCGGCCTTTATATTTTATCACAGTAAGAGTTTTGTTTGAATTTCAGAGAGAAAAATAATTATCATTGATGAGTTCAAATATAAAAACAATTACAGGAATTCTTTCCACATAAACCATTTCTTTAAAACACTGCAGATTTCTTAGAATAACCGAAAAGTCACATTGTAAGGGTCCATTTAAATGTGAAACATTGCCACGAAGGTTTTCCTGAAATAATTTTTTTCCTTTGGAATAACTTCGATGAAAGCGTAAAGTAAGACATACATATTGCTTGAGTAGTATAAGTAATATTTTAAAAGTCAATGCTCTTTCAGTGACCTGTATCTAGATGATGTAGATGAGACCAAAGAAATTTTTGAACCACGTGCAAGTTTTGGAACCAGTATTTTTATTGCAGTCAAAGTGACATATGTTACTTATATTGCTCACTTAAGCATTTTTCAATAATTTTACAGCTAGCATAACAATTTTCCTTAAAGATAATTTGTCTTTTATGGATCACCTCGAACAATTAAAGTCCGCAAGGCCCTTCTCTTAAATCCTCTTACTCAGCAGTAAAACAATCATTTTCAATTTCAAAGATATATGATTATTTTATGCGGAATAAATATTTGAGTTTCCGAGAATGCATATTACCGGAATCTAATTCCATCGCATTTGAGATGGAGAGACTTAACATTTCCGAGTATTAAAAATCTATCAAAATACATTGATTTCAGATTCCGGCTCTTTGAACTTTTCAAATTATCATTTATCCGAAGTTTTTGCCGAGTGGGCCAATCGCGAGTTTCCGTTTCCCTCCCCAACCTTCTCTCCCTCATCCCCTCCCTCCACCACTGCGACACCGCCCCATGCTCCTTCCTACAAGGGCTCCTACTCCCCCTTCCCCCCGACATTTCACTCAAGCGAGCCCCATCCCCTTTCCCCTGATCATGCTTTAGAAACCAAATTGGGAAATGCAAAATCAGATCTTTCCTTTGGAAACTACGTCCTACCGCTGGGGCCACCCATCCAAAACCTCGAACCTCTCTTCCCCTTACGCCCCTCCTCCGCCCATTTCCTTCCTCCACCCTTCCACAAACACTTCCCCTCAATACGTCAAAGTTTCCCCGGCGCAAAACTCTCCACCTCCCCCCACACTCTCTGATGAAAATCCTCGCAAAAGTGAGTTCCAATTACCACCGTCAGAGAGGTCCCGCCAAAAGATCTCGGCCATCGGGGTGCCGACCCCCGTGCCTGGCTAAAACCGAGTCTGATTCCCTCCAGAAGACCACCTATCCCTATCCCAACTCGCGAACGCTCTTCTCTATGCCCCTGTCTTACCCCTTTCTCCATTCTCCTCCTACCACCCCTTCCGTTCCCTCCGTCTCTCAAACTTACCCTTGCTCCTGCTGATTCCTCCCGAGTCTCCCTTGCTAAATTCATCTCCTTCGTCAGCGCTATCCTTTCGTAATGTGCTTGTAATGCCTATATGTTATGCTTTTCACGATGAATTGCGTTCTCCAGGATGAAAAATAAACCTTTCTTTTTCTTGCAGAATCTCTCTGTTCTCATCTTAATCTTTATTTATTTGCAAAGGGTTTTAAAGCTTGAAAATTGGTATCAGTTACTTGTAATTTAGAAAAATTTTCCTTACGACCTTTTCCTTATGTTGACTCATTCCTTTTCAAATAGTATTTACTTTGTTAAATTTCTTTCCATTAGTATCCTCTCGATCCGGATGACGCCGAAGGCTCTCCTCCTCTCCATAACTTTAAATGAAAATAAAACCCGAAAATAATTTCTTACGGAAGTTAATATCGTTTTTTATATAGTAACATCTCTTAACATGATGAAAGTCAGCTTGATATATTTTTTCATTGTATATTAGCGGTCTTTCGTAAAAGAAGAAAAATTTCAATGCACAAAATGGCGTTAGTACTCTGTCGTATTATTGATAAAATATATTATTATCTTTGTTAAATCATATAATTTACATCAGTCTATAAGGGAAATGGTTTATACCAGCCACTTTCTACGTAGTATATGTAAAATGTATATGTCTAATGTTCCATTTATAAACAGCAAATAACACAAATACATTTCGATGAATTTGTATGAAATATTAACACTGGGTTTGTTTTATTACAAACTATGTTAATTTTTACAACTATAGTATACCGAATATGCATTTTTAACATATAAAAGTCTTATCTCTATATTAACTCTACGGTTTAACTTACACTCAAAATAGTATTTACCATGCGGTTCTACGTAGTAGATATAGTCTACACCAAGGACCCTTCTAATTGACCATTTGTGCGAATGTATTTTTATCATTGACCTCATTTGAATGTTGAATTCCCTCATATTACGTTGGTTGCGCTCTTACATGTGGCCTTGATTCGAAACCGTTAGGGATGGTAATGTCGCACATGGAGGAAAAGTGAACTTCCATCAAATTCTCAGTTTAAATTACTTAATTCAACCGTATTCCGCTTTATTATCTATTGAGATTGTTGTAGCCCTTATACAACTATACGATTGGCATATATTTTTACCGATGTCACTCAATACTACATTTCTAGTGATAAAATAACTAATTATAAAGTTTTTTGCTGGGTAATATTATCAATGCCATTAGCTATTTATATTATCAATAGAAATGGTTGTGAACTTCATGGTTCTGTGGCAACAAAATTCTGTATAGTATGGGAGATGTCAAATCGATTTCGCCCTTGGTCCTCGTCTGTCACGCGTCGCCGGGTTTTTAAGGATCACCACCTTTCTGTCAGGCCGAACTGTACCCAGACATCACCTAATGCCTCTTCCGGCCGAATGACCTTGCCCTTATAATTCCCACACCTTGACATATTGTGTACAGTGTCCCCATCCGTCTAAAAAAATCCTGAATATGGCTGGTGTCATCCCCTTAAATGTAAAATGTTACATTTTTCAAAAGAAAGAAATCACCTATAAAAGGATTAGGGAAGATAGTTCTGATGGGACATGAGTCAGTTTGAGAGAGAAGTGAAAGAATATTTACAATACATCAATTCATTCCCAAAGAAAAAAAATGTAAAGGCCTTTTGTTGATGAGTAATGGCTACTTTTGCTACGCTAGTAATTGGTACTTGTAATTTTGGTAGCGTGATCAATTTGTCCGACGGGCAGCAGGCAATTATTTTTCGTGGTTGTGTAGATAGCGCTGTCTTAGGGAAAACTTAGTGAAAATATTTGAAAGAAGACCGTCTTTGACAATGTTTAACTTTATTGATCGTGAAATGATTAATGTTACTTACACTATTATTTGTTTACAGTATTACTCTAAAGTAAGAAAAAAAGGATATGCATCACAGGCTTCAATGTTAAGAATATTATTTCAGTTACACATCCGATAAAATCACACTGTAAAATCACCGTAGCCAATCAACTAACTATAGCACCGATTCGATTGGATTAGCTCATCGTGGGGTGCACCAACTTCAATGTGTAATAACCAAGAGTCTTTAATGACTACTTGTTGTACTCTCCTTGACGGCATCATAAGTATCTTATCTATTTGTACTTGTTGCCGTGTTCAAATCGATGCACTAGAAGGAAAAACGTTTAAGGTTTACTCATTAATACTGCCACCTAGTGTCGGAATTGTTAAACATTCTCTTACCCTCTCAGTGTATTCTGTTAGTTGATTTAGCAATAAGGAGTGATTTATTTAAGCATGCATGTTGCCATATTTCGAAGCTTAGCACTTATACATCAGATCGCCATAGACAAAAATTCTGATTCGCCTTTACAATGCAAATATTAATAAAAAGATATGAATAAGGTCAGATTTAAAATTAGACTCTTGAAATATATTATATAATAAGCAGTCTATCGGCCACAAAATAGGATGAAAGTTCGCTAAACTGCTAAGCGAAGACTGCTGATAGACAGCGTTATGAAAAGAACCAGGCTACTTTCTATCCTGATCTGAGGACCTACTCATGATCACTCAATTATAAATCACACCGTCATCTTAAGTATCAAAAGATAATGTCCAAAAATACACAATAATGCCCAAAGGAAAAAAATTCGTGTTAGGAAGAGTTGTGTCAGATTGAGCCAAGCCTTCGGCTTTTCTTTAAATTTCAATCTCATTTTTATTGAAGGTTTTCTCCTTAGGAACAAATATATTCCTCTCGCTCTACTTAGCTATCATCTACACTGGGGATGAATCTTGGATCTATGCGTATAAGCCCGAAATAAAACAGTAGTCCGCTGTATGGGTCTTTCAAGACGAGCCAAATCCGACAAAAGTGATTCGTGCACAAAGCACATTGAAGCAAATGGTCGCCTGTTTCTTCTAAATAACTGGACATGTGGAAACCGTTCCGTTAGAGTAACGTAGAACCGTTAATTCTTCATGGTTAGTACACGAGCATTTGTTTGCCAGGAGTGCTTGGTGAAATACGGAAAAAGAAATGGCATCATTCTTCATCATGAAAATGCATGCTATCCCCGTTCGGCTGAAACAACTACCTATTTGACTGGCTAAAACGTAGAATTGATGGGTCATTCTCCGTCTAATTAAGCACCAAATGGCTTCTTTTCATTCCCGTTTGTCCAGAAAAAATTGCGTGGCCAACGTTTTTCGGTGCCTGAAGAAGCCGTTGATGCATTCAAAAACCATGTTTTGTAGGTACCTAAATCGGAGTGTGAAAAATTGTAACGAAAATTGGTCTGAGCGCATGCAAAAAAGTAATGATTATGCTGGAGAATTCGAAAAACTATTAAGCCATTTTGAACAATAAATTATTGTATTTTTATAATTAGGCGGAGAATACAATAGCAGCCCTCGTACCTAAGAATTTAATGGGTTCTAGGAGGGGTTTTTGAATTGGTTGCCTCAGTAAGCTCATTAGAATGAAATATCAAGTATCACTAGAGTAAAAGTTGTCCCTGTTACATCTAATCACATTGCTTTGAGTTACCTACCAATGCAAAAAACTGCCCTTTCCCTCGTCAGATATCACTTGCAGCAGAAGTAGGCAGGAGGAATTGGGATGATAAGGGGGGAGACTACTGCTTAAGGGTATTGGAATTGAGACCCTGGCATAGCCCTCAATGGATTTTTTAATACAATCGGTGAATAGAGGAACTAGAATTGGGTAAGTTGGAGCGAATGAAGATTGGAAGAGACTTAAGTGGTCGAGTTTGACCGTGAGAAGGGGGAAGGCGGCTGATAGAGTGGGGCACTCGTGTCGATTGTGTTTGGCCTGAGAAATTCAGAAGGAGCATGGCGAGTACCCTAATGGCGGCCATACGTCTAACCCTCTATTCGTATAAGTGAGGGAAACCACGCAAGGGATACCACCACCGTCAACTTCCTTGGCTCCCGTTAGAGAAGTACAAATGAAATTTTTCAATATGCCGCAATGCCACTCCCTTGCCATGCATATGTCCAGAAACTGCATAGTATAGGATTTACAAATATTAACACTATGTAAAGGAAATTAAAGTAATTAATCAATTTCAAGTATCAGTTTAACAAAATTATTATTTTGAGGAACTTTAATATCACCATTCCCATCTCAATGCATTTTTTTGAATCAATTATGTATCAAAAATTACATGCATGATTAAATATCCGTCTCCTTGTTCTTGCTTGTCTCATTAGCCTTCATGACCATCTGAAAACATAAAAGAATTATAATATTACACGTGTACCATAAAGGAAGGAAATAAAAAAACGTTCCCGCGCTGAATTTTGAATCATAAGAAAAAAATATAGCATTGTTGATTACACTTGTACAACGCTCCGTCTTATTCTAATAATTTAAAAACCGAAATTAATTAATCAGTGCTACTGTCCTTGTAGCAACGCTACATATTATCGTTCACCAGCTCCGAGGCAATGGCGAAAAGTATGCGCATACCTTGATTTCAAATGTAGTACACGGGATTTAAATAGCTAAAATCGAGACTTTTTAAAGATAAAAATCAATTATAAAAATTTGTGACTATGCTAAGGAAATAAATTTCAAAATATAGATTGAGGATTCTGTTTAGGATGTTTATTTTGCGTAACCTATTGAACGTTTTATGAGCCACATGTTCATGAAAATATTGGACGTTGTTAAAATTTATCAGGTTCAGCTATGAAACATTAAATCCTTTTGAATTTTCAATTAATATTTCCCTTAAGTAACCACTGATTGCTCACAAAATATGGCGAATATTCAGTATATTTGGAAAATTATTATGCATAAAATATTATTCGCTCAAATATAATTAATTAACAAAATTTTTTAAACTTTAAACAAAAATGTGTGTGTATCAAAAGGTTTGTCATCTAATGCAATACAGAATAATTATGCATATATGTAATGCAATAGGTAATTTTAAAATGGACAAAAGGCTTTTTTTGATGTAAGTTTCATATTTCTGATTGCAGGTTCTTGGATACAATGATGTCTGTCTGTTTAGGGCTGTCTGTAAATTTGTGACCATGGGGGTGAGTACACTTTTAAATGTTTCCATTTTTGTTGTTTTTTAGATAGAAGTCAAAGTTTTTGAGGAATCAATGTATGAGAAGTCAGGCATGATAAATATTAACGAGGAAATTCCGAGCTTGGTGGGACTGCTTTAGGCCACGAAAGCATTTCGAGATCTCATCATCAACCTTTTATTAATTGGAAAGAGTTGTTCCGTTTAAATCTTTGGATTGCTCAAAAAATACGGATCGTTAATACTGCTGAAAGAATGGCTTATTCTTAGGAGTTAACTAAGCCAGGAGGAATTAGAAAAAAAATTCAAACAAGCATCCATATTCTGCTTGAAATTTTACTAGATCCTCTCCTTGTGAATTTGATAAAATATTGTATTCAATGGTTTGAAGCTCTAATGTACGAAACCTGATGAGCACTGAAAAAAATACTTCCCTCAAAAAAAGCATGATCAGACTAGTTTGGGTGAAAAAATACGAAGTTTATTTATTCTGAGTTGATTAAATATTTGCTGATAGGATATGCTTTTCAATTCCTTGGCCATCTCTAAAACTGAATTGTGCTGGTTTATATTTTAAATTTAAGTACCTGGAATATACTACGTTACTAGTTGAACACATTATCTATTGGTCGAAGTGATGACGTTCACGCAATACATCTCAAGCTTTCGCAAGGGTTGCTCAGGTACCACCAGTAAAAATAGAGTGTTACTACATGCAATAGCAACAAGAAACATACTAAAGCAAACTCAGATGAATTCATATGCTCATTAAAAACTTAATTCAACTTACACATATACAAATGCATAATTGACGCGGAACTAATATAGTAAATGACAGGAATCCAAGAATGCACAATCTGTCTACCCAGTGGGTAGATTAACCGTGGGTACATTATTATTATCATGTCCTATTCCGGGTTTTGGGAGTTACGTCGAGTACCTTTTAGTACTTTTTGCCGACATGTGTCGAGTCTCCTTATCCTTAGTGAAATTTCGAGGAAGCCTTTCCTCTCAGACTATTTGGAGGTCCGAGGTCTCACTTCCCCTCCCATATATTCGGCCACATCATGATGAAACGGAAAGAAAACGAATTCTACCACGTCTTTACCTGGAAAAGTTTACAAATTTTATACCGTTGAACAACATTTAGTTTTAATTTATATAAAAGAGTGTATTTTTGAAAAAGTTGCAATTCTGCATTTATACGGAATATCATCAACCGAGTGAAATAATAATCGAGGTTTTTAGTTCTTTTTAAAATATACCTAAAATTACATGGAAACAACTTTTGAATTAATTTATATGCTACACATCATTGATTTTAGCATAACTGTGCGTTGTGCGTACTCCGCAATTGCGCAGGTTTATAAAAAATCTATTGATAAACTCTAACGATTTTAATAAAAATAATCAAATTTTTGATGGAAAGGAAACAAACTATGCAAATTTCACTTGAATAGAGATTTATTCACGACCCGGGTTTCAAACACTTAATGTCATCTTCAGGTGAAAACGGGTCGTGAATAAATCTCTATTCAAGTGAAATTTGCATAGTTTGTTTCCTTTCCATCATGGATAAATTTCACAGGGTTAACCCTAATACCGTTCGGTTTGTTAATCAAATTTTTGTATAATTCTCTATCGGAAATATACACAAAATGCACCCCATATTCTGTCGTAAAATATATGTAAGCAATCCCATTAATGAATATCCTCATAAACATTTTGTCTGTCAGAAAACAATTGGAATACATCCTGACAAATAATGCACTTCACATCAAAGCACAAATTACTAAAATTCTTTTAAATAGTACCCTAGTGAATCGGCACACCGATGCAAACGCCTCTTTCAATACGATTCCCTTACTGGAACTTCGACAGGACCTTCGTTCAGGTACCTCGTCAAGGCCTTCTTGACGATAACCAGCGTTCCCAAAAGGTTGAATTGCAAGTTCTTTTTAATTCTTGGGAACGAAATGTGTCCAGAGGGCTCACATCGGAGTAGTAAAGTGACTGGGGCAGCGTATTCGGGTTTTTCTTGTTCGTGTAGACAGTCAAGAGAAAGATAGTATCAGACGGCGCGTTTTCATGGTGCAGCCTTCAGTGGGCAATGATTTCCTTCCTTATGCGTTGCATTCCTTTCAACATATTTTTAAGTACTTCCAAGTAAAAATTACAGTCCACTTGCTGTCCCTCCAAAAACCGGGCAAAATTAAAACAGGGCAAAAACCCTGTATAAAAACTGAAAAAACAGGGCCAAAAACCCTGTATAAATAACGTCTTTTTAGTCGAAAAAGACGATATTATTAATATATTTAATTTTTGAGCAGGCCCTCTATTGGGTAATTTTTGCTATTTGATAACGTTCTGTCATTAAAGGGGCGATCATTAAGAATATTATGATACACAATATGTATATACTGGTTATGAATGAAAGTAAGCTATTTTTGACAAACTGTTAGTGCGACTGAAATTCTAATCATAAGAAAATACACAAATGTAATAACCATTATGACTGGAATTACTCCGAATTCCTTGGGAGGAGTTGACAGCATAAGACTGTTTCCAGAGGGGGGAACCACATTAAAATACGCTTTGATGTTTAATTTTTTTATATTTTCCTCCCCTTCAATGTGTTTGTCCTTTAAATTCTCTTTTTCAAACCATTTCATGCCGCAGTAAGAGCAGGCGAGGTTTGAAAAATCATCGGTTAAAGTCCATATGGGTTCAGGGAATGATTCAACGGTTATGACTTACGTGATTTTATAATCGGGCCGATAGGTAGAGGCACTGGTCAGACGATAATTAAGCGAAAGACGATCAAGTTTCAAACGATAAACGACTTTTGGTGCATGGCGGGTTTGGTTAGGAGCGGGTTGGAGGGGGAAGGCGAGGTGGCAACTTGCAAACTCAATTTCCTCGGACGCCCGCCTCTCCTATTAGGGCGCCACCATTCAGCGGCGTCCTTAATAGGATCTTGTTTGCACCGGCCTTACTCTCTCTACCCCCCCATTCCTCCCCGCCCCCACCCCCAAACACTTCCCACCCTTACTCTTCTTCCCCCCACCCTCCCTCGAACGACCTTACGTCGACTTTCCTTTTTGCACCCTTGCAGACCGCGTAGCCGAAGAGGTTGTACATCTAACTCGATTTTCCTCAACTCCCATTCAAAATGTTTTGAAGAAAAGCCGTTCGACCGGAGTATTAATTATATCAAACAACCTATGGGTATTGAATTCACGTAAGTATGATTCAAAGGATCGAAATGCGCAGGGAATCTTAGGTGAAGAGCCGTGGGGGAGAACACGTTGAAAGGCCGGGATCATTCACATGACGGAGTTTTTGTGAGCGTGCAATAGGACCGCATGTTAAAGAAGTTTCAATTTAGTAGGGATTTCATTTTTTAAATACATTATTTAAGTTATGTCGTCTGGCCAGCCTTATGAAAAACCTTTGGCCGGACGGAATTAAGCTAAGGTTTCAAGTTCAAATCTGGTTTATTTGCCGTCTAGGACCAAAGGCATAAATCACGGAACTCTAGAAGCTTACACTGGGTCAAAGATTCTTTGATAAAAATAGTTATAGCTTCTACCACAGAGGATTACACGTGTAATTTTACGGAAAATGCGTTTATTGTCGATTTGTTCAAAAATAAATTAAGGGAAATTAAAGGGATTCCATTTAATTAGTTTTAACCGACGAAGACTCGAGATGTCCTGGAAGTGGTAATTAGTTCTGTTTGAGTGGTGATAAGCAGTTACATAATTCGGCGCGTGTTGTACAAACATGAGAAGTGATTGGTGAATGTCATGCATAAAGCATCAAAGGAATTTTCGACTAAGATTACCACAGAATACTTCAATGGAAACTGGCCCGAGTCAATTCCTGTTATGAATGGCTGTGAAAACGGAAATTTAAATGGAATATGGTTATGACAGCCCAAATCTCGGTGCTATTTTCCTTTATTCATAAATAATTACCAGATTAGCGTATGGTTTAGTACAGTTAATTTGACTTTGTTGGGTATCCACCATTGTATGCAGTTACATATAGTGCTGAAACAATGAAAGCTGGCCAGGGAGCCTTCATAATTGCTTGGTCAAAGTTTTGTCATTTAAGTAACACATTTCAATGAAATAAAATCAATGAAATATTATTTACTGTATGTTAAAAATATTAGAATCATTAGCTTACCTAACTAAGGCAAAAATATTCTGTTTGAGATGCCAATTGAGTTCGATTTAGAAAGCGAGCGAACGAATATAAAGTACCCTGAGGTCAAATAATTACAAATAAGCATTACAAATCAAATACATAGAAGTCGATAAATATTAGTGCTAAAAATATTTTAACTTTTAATTAATTGTCTCAATGATCTTTGAATGCACCTAGCAACCCGAGGTTATACATCTTTTACATAACATCTTAGAAGTCTCCTCAGGCAACCTGCTCTTACCTTTCTTTTTTCTCTCATGGAAAGACTAATAATTTTAAGTTGCTTTATTTCAGCCCTCCATTCTTACGTTGTACTTATACCATTACCGCCTGATAGTTTTTTATTTTACGTTCTTCTTTAGGTGTCCTATGACTTCACTCTGGGTTTTCCTCGGGAGATTTCCCCTACAATTACTCCTTATTTAATGGATCTAACTAATCCGTTGTGCCCCAAGATGATGTGTTTAATCCATCTAGTTCATCTTAACCGTAGACTTCTCCAATAGGTCCTTTCCATGTTTGTTCTTCCACATGCTTCCTCCTTTCTCACTTTGTATCTCCGTTTATGTTCAGCATTCTCCTAAAGCACCATGTTTCCAAGGCTTCCTATCTTCGCTGTATCACTTTGCCAATATAAATGCGATGTAAGTCACATTAAATATAATTTATCTAAATAAAAGTAAGGCATAGAGCTCCCTCTGACGAGGATGAGATCTAAAATTAAATGCTAGCTTTTTCTTATAACTCACCAATCCAGCTGCAACTATAAGGATATTTTGCGTTCTTAATACATGTCAGATATAATACGAGGGTCATCCGGAAAGTAGTACCCGTTCGTGCCGCATGAAGTGCTGACGACGCGAGTAGCCGCTGGACGAGGTCAGATAGCTTCAGTGGCTTGTCTGCCTTCTCTGAGCCAAGTTGCGTGACGCTAGCATTGCCTGTGTTGTTTCTGTGATTGTTTACAATGTTTAAAAAAATTGAGAACGCCGCCAGTTGTGAAGTGAGGGCAGTGATTAAATTCCTCAATGCAAGAAACGTTCGCCCATGTGATATTCATCGCCAATTAAAGGAGGTGTATGGAGACAATGTAATGGACGAGTCGTCTGCTCGGCGGTGGTGTCGCAACTTCAACATGGGGAGGGGGAACACACACGACGATGAGCGTTCGGAGAGACCGTCTGTCATTACAGACCAACTGGTGAGCTCAGTTGACGAATTCGTGAGGAACGATCGGCGCGTCACAATTGATGACATCTGTGAGCATTTTCCCAATGTTTCTCGAACAATTGTTCATGAAATTGTTAAACACCATCTTCATTATGCAAAAATTTGTGCAAGATGGGTCCCTCGCGTATCTCAATGAGCTGGCGGCGAAGGACTATGCAGCAGGAATACAGAAACTTGTCACACGTTATGACAAATGCCTTAATTTGCTTGGAGATTATGTTGAGAAGTAGTTTAAAGTATCCTCTTTCAAATAAAATTTTTTATGTTTGTTAATATTTACTTTTGTGTCTTTATTTCACGAACGGGTACTACTTTCCGGATGACCCTCGTATATTTGTATACCGTAGAGTTCAATGGTCCGTACGAACATTTTGGCAAACTGCTTCCTTATTCTCAGCCACAGGTTTTTTGATAATAGTAGTTTCCCCATTTTCATGCATATATTCTTTGATTAAATTTATCTTTTTTTTATGTCAGCCAAACTTCTTTCATCTAAAGTCATTAAGTTAGCCTACGTAAATAAAGGATTCCATTTGCTCTGTTTTAACTCCAAGAATAATGATACCTATTAGTTTAATAATTACTTCTCTGATCCTTGTAGTAGGACTTTAGTTTTCTCCTTGTTCATGCCCGTAAAAAATGCTTGGTCAATAGAATTCCGAGCTTCCTGCAGTTGTCTCCCGTTTGAACAACTATTGCGATTTCATCTATGAATTGGAGTATGGTATTTTCTTTTTCATTGCAATTACCCCTGACACCTTGGATGCCAAATTCCTAAACTTCTTCCATTGATTCTTTTAGATGTACTTTGAATATTTTTATTTCACCTCCATTTTTAAATTTGTATGGGTGTAATCTGATTCTTTTAGAGATGATGAATTATCTCTCAGCCGTTTTTGACCATTTCAAGCACTTCAAGTATCATTAACGTTTTATTCAATGTGTTATGGACGTTTTCGAAGGCCTTTTCCCCGTTTCAGAATGCCTCATACAAGGTTTTCTTAAAAAGAATCGGTAACAATTTTTTCCTGATGTGTGCGTGAAGTCCTAAATGCAAACCGTCGGTTAAGTGGGCGCATGACCGCATTTTGCATTGGAATTGGTGAGATGACAGTGCAAACAATGATCACTGAAAATTTGGAGGCGCGTAAGGTCTGCGTAAAAGTCGTTCTGAAGGCTTTGACGGACAACTAGGGGTAGAGTAGAGTGTCTGCTTTTGAAGACTTTCTGTAACACCATTACGACGATTTCCGTACCCCTTTAGAGTCCCGAATTGGCACCAGCAGGGTATTTCCTATTCCCAATAGTGAAATCCTCCCTCAAAGTACCGCAAATGCTGTCACATAAAACTTGTACGCGTACCATTAACGACCTTTCATAATCCACCTACCAGGGAGCCTTCGAGTCGTGGAAACCCGCTAACCAAAGTTTCAACGCTCAAGGCATGCACTAGGAAGAATTTTGAAGCATTGTAGTTAAACGAGAAATAAATATATTTTTACGAATGCAAATCATTTACAGTGGCTTCTTTTCACCTGCATCATTTTTTTTTTTTGAAGGCATATGCTGAGTATGCTCCTTGGTTTTTCCAGGATTCTCGAATTGCCGTTCATGAGTATTTTTTATAGCGTTCCTTTTATAATTCGGGTAATTATCCATGTAAGTATTCTTAAAACTCGATACATCTAGCGCAATGCTTGTTATCTTCGTATTTAACTTTTCTCTTTTTTTTGTAATCATCATACTTATCTCGAACTCCTCTTGCTTCCACTGTCATAGCTGCTAGCCTTTATTATTCCAAGAAGGATGTCAATCACTTGAGCCTGGGTACTTTAATTATTTCTGTTTCCTTTACCCACTCCCGATGTCCTATTGTTCTTCTGGTCTTTACCGGCTCACTTCTAAGGATCTCCGTGCCCCCTTCTAATGCAATTTGTTCTTTAATTAAGTCATCTTCAAGGAGTTTGGACCCTTAGAGTGCTTCCATGTTTATCTTCTATTTAGAGTACTTCATTGTATTCTTTCCATCCCTTGTCTATGTCTAATATTTCCCCAATTATGGAAAGATGCCAATGTTTTATTGGTATATTTTTAATAGGATCTTGGACTTTTGATTTTTCCCTTTTTGTTTCTTCATCAGAAATGATTATTTATTTAATACCTTAATAATTTTATCCATAAATATTCTGCAGGCTAAATCATATCGATTTTACATTATAATATTATTCATGTGAATGATAATTAGATCTCTTTTACTATATCCAGGAATTTCTACTCTTAAAAAGTTATTGTGATACTTGATTGTGGTGAAAAGTGAATTAACGACGACGTTGAATCTAATTATTTCCATAATAAGCAAGGTATGGATTTCAGAGTATAGACCGAAAATTTTGTTCTAATGCTGATTGCATATATTCACAAAGCTCTGTTCCTGTAAAATATAAACCTGCGTGGGTTTAGATATTGGCGTACAGCGGAATGATCCCAATTTTAACTCAAAATTATCTAATCAGCATCCAGTACCTATTAACTTGGTTAACAACACATTTTTTTGATGAATGAAACGATGATTGGAATTTTTAATAAAATGTCAAGAGCACATCAAACCGGGCTGTTGGCATTTCATTGAATTATTAGTTCTTCCATTTATTATTTCTTAAAATTGATTAATTCATTTATAACAATTGAACCTGCTAAATGAAATTCATTATATTTAAAAAATGAACACCAAAACCAGGGCCATTTGGTGTAATTTCTCTATGGGATTGTTACTGTTCATTCAGACTGATGGGGATCGAGATGGTGCAAGGGCTAACGTACTGGCTTCTCACCCTGAGGTTTGACACTTTGAGTGAGTACGCCGTCCGTCGGATGGGACGTTAAGCTGCGGACCCCGTGGCACCTTTCGTAAAGAGCAGGCTAATGCCGACGCCGGGTAACTCTCCTCCCTTCACCCTTTCCTCTCTATCCCCTATGGCGCAAATGACCTTAGCTGTCGGTCGCCTCCCCTCAAAACTACTACTACTTCAGACTGATACATTATTAACAGTTGTGCTTAAATTATTATTAATTATAGTTAAAATTATTTTTATTAGTTGTGGTTAAATTATTATACATTATAGCTAATCTTGCACAGGTAGAAGTATCCCTTAGAATTTATCATTCTTCCTAACAGTTTCGTTCCGTAGGGAAAGATGCGGAAAATACTGTAGGAAGTTTCTTGCTAGAAAAAAATATTTCTTTTTTATTTGGGGAAATAATACCGCAGCTTTTTAATGTACGACATTTTATGTGAATTTCAGTTTGGACATCAAGGAGGGGCATATTAATTTAAATATTATTAATAAACTTGGTTTGAATGAGAATCAGAATGGTTAGTTAGATATTGAAACGATGTGTCATCTTTTCAATAATTTAATTTTGGCAATAAAATATGCAACACAGGCGTAGTTATGCAGTATATGTATCTTTCTCCAGCAACCGGCCCTAGTATTCTAAATTAAACACTTCACCTATAACTGGAGGAAGATAGTGTAGTTATTTGAAATGGTATGGCTTTGTCAGTTTAGTTAAACAAGGAACTTCATCATATTTAATTAACCTTTAATTTTGTGTCGCAGGGCACTAGAACCTTTTACATAACTTAATTTTACCAAATATTCTATGTCAACTGAAATCAATAATCTGTTGGGCGTCCTATTTATTTGCCATTACGAATGCCGAAATGAATGTTAATAGATTGATGATTGAATTGCGCTTTACATTATTTTTATAAAAAGTATCGGTTTTAAATATAAAATAACTAAGCATAGGAGTTTCAAATATAATCTTTCATTTCGTACAAATTAGCATCGTGAAGATTTCCTTCTTAAATTCGTAATTATGTATGGCGTTTATAACGTTAGCCACGAAATTTTTGCATAAACACCTTGCCGAAAATTGCAACCCTCAAGCACATTCTGTATTATAGGGGAAGGTAGGAATAATGATATGTTATACCTGACTAATTCATTAGAGTTAAAAGTTTTGGATAAGTAAGGATACACGGTCATATGCTGGTGCTACCAATTAAGTTGGTGGGTGATAAATCTCCAACCCAAAGAGGACACCCACTTAAAGGAAGGTGCTGGAACTGCTGGGAGTTTTCCGGGTAGGGGCGAGAGTGGGCAGAGAGGGACAGGAGCAGTGAAACCCTTAAAACGAAACCAAAGTTTAATGAACGGTGTAATTGACCTCACGACGTGAAACCTGAGGTGAGTCCTGGTAGCAGACAAAATATAATTTTCAGGAAAAGCAATCGGTGGTGTTCAGGGCGGCGAAAATTAAATTAGGAGCCCTAATTACTTAACACGGTTGACAGAAGTAACGATTTCTTTGTAATTTGATAGTGTTTCTTGAAAATTACCTTCGGAACAAAATGTCACTCTTTGATGATTTTCGGTTAATTTGAAATTAAAACCGTTTCAGATGATATCTATTAAAACGCTTCATGTATGGACGGTTCACTGATTCAAATGATAAAATTTCTTAAGATGTATTAATTCGAGAATATAACCCCTACGGAAATCTTTTTAGAGTAGACTTAAATATATATCTGAAAAAAGTAAAACATAACCTTTTGTTTTTTTACTATTTGATAATGCTCTTTCAGGAAATGATATTGGTATTTATTTGAAAATCGGTTTATTTGTTCAAGAAGTAAAGCGAATTTCATTTCAATTTTAAATTATAATTCTATATTAATGTCTTGCAACAAAAATAGATTGTATCGTGAGCATCTTAAGACATTGAGTTTAAAATCACTTCGATGGCTCTAGTTAGTTTCCTAATACTTTGTTGCCTCTGTTCTTCTGCCTTGTAGAGAGGGATCAGGAAAACAGCCGACCTCTCTTTGACCCCCCCTTGAGGCACCGGACTGACAAATATGTGTATAGAAATGGGTTAGACATAAATAAGATTTGACTTTAGCATATACATCCAAAAGCTACGGAGGATAAAAAAGGATAATTGCTGTCCGATTCCTTACAAAATTCACACATTCGTTGGTATTATCCTAAATTCAAACCAGTGAGCCAAGGTTGCCCTCTAAACAAGGCTACCAGGTTCTTATGAAATAACTAATTACAAAAACATGGCATTTAAGGCGAGTGAGGTCCATGAACACTAGAAAAAATCTTTTAATGTAAAAACCGTACCGGCTTAAATGTTTTTATAATTTTAACTGAAATTTATATCTGTTTAAGTTTATTGAATTTTTTCCATCTGGCCGGTACAATTTGACTAGAGGTATTTTATTGTTTATTCCCACAATTATTTATATTATTTCTTTGCAATTGATTCGTTATTCCTTTTTCGGCCATTTTTTTATAAAGTTATAACATAGAACGTTTTGCGAACACAATAAATAACTCATGAGAATTAGAAAACCGGTGACTAAAAATAATAAATTTTAAAGAGATGCCAAATGCACTCACTATTATCCAAACTGCCATGATATAGAATTGTAGAGATAAGACGAATTGTGGAGAAATAATGAATGCAAATCATTTGTTTCAGTTTATTTTTAATGAAGCGTAATTTTTTCTAAAGATTGGAAAATAAATCTCTCGTCTACGCCATAAGGTACTAAGTAGTAATAAAATCTAATTGTTCCAAAATAATTAGAAAATATGAAAAGAAAAATTTAAGTAGAGAGAATAACAAACCAAGCGTGATCTGAGCTTGAAATGCTACATACGATAGTCTAGTACGTTGCAGAATACAGCAACAAAGACGGCGGATACTGCAGAAATAAAACAAGTATTGGGGCTGTGAGATATACTACAATTTACTTCATGTAGTTAATGTTTCACTGCTTCCTGCAATTCTAATTACGTGCCAAATATACTCTTTCAAATCTTTTTAATGCATTAATCCGTTCAAAAGATAAACATGTCACGGCCTCTAATTATAGAAGTATATTGTGAAAATCAGGTAAATGTCCGTATCTTGAATCGTGCTATAATACATATCACTCATTATAGTTTAATAAATCAATATTAACTTATAATTTTGCATAGTAGGGGTAGAAAAACCAAGGCTTTAATGTTGATGTATGCTGGAACTACAAGCACCTGCACTTCTAGGTCCGCAATGACATTTTGAAAAATATCTTGAGACCCTAAAAAACATTTTGTTCTACGAATGTTCTGGTTCTGCGTGCTTTCAATATCCCCTTACTGCTTCAAAAATGCTCATTATTATGATCCTTCCGCTTCGATTTCCCAGCATTTTCCACCCCAATATGTATTCAGCATCTCATTGGCTCTCAGTATCTCCTACATCCACTTATTTAGTCTTTCTCGATTTTTTTCCGAAAACCGTGTCCCTTTCACTTAATATCCCCTTTCTCTAATGTCATCCTTGATTTTCCATTTCACCGATTATATATTATCTATATAATCAGTATATGCAGCAATCAATAATACTTTTTTGAGCATGTCTCCCCTAAAAATATACTTAATATATCAGTATTTAGGAAGGGAATCCTTAGCAGCGAGTTTCTTCATTGGAAAAAAAGAGAAATGCTCTCCTTGAATTCTCAAGTTTTCTTCGAGACGGAATCGAATAAAATTGTCTTGCTGAAGGTGATCTATGCCTCGGTCCCAATTTTTTTCCGAATCCCATTTTACGTGGGAAGTTATCTAAAATATTTATTTAAAATGGAGTAGCGGTATAAAAGAGACTCATCGAGATGATGTTATCCTAAGAAAGTATTAAACAGGTAACCTGTAAACTACTGCCTGTTCTGATCGTATTTGTAATGATTTTTTTTTGATTCACACTATAAATAATGTGGAAATAGCTTTCTTCTTGGTCTACATATTATCTATATGTACCATGTGGCTGTTAAAACGGCATATAAATACATTATATAAGGCAATGTATTATTTATTTGGTAGTTGTATTCATCCAAACACATACCCTAACCGGTAGATTATCTTTAATAATGGGACCATGTATGAGCCTAAGATAAATTAAAGAAGAAGTATTGAAAGAATTACTCATAACTCATATGACCCGATAGAAACGAACCGGAAGTAAAAATTTTCAATTTCAGAGGCACTTTGGTGCTTGAAATTTCATTTCCAATCCTTCACGTTGATTTCTCATCTTGTTTTTGCAACATATTTCCAATCATGTAATTATACTTTTCTTTTTTTTATGTAATTATTATAAAAACATATTTTACTGTCTTATTTTAGCTCTAAGCAGTTCTACATGTTATTATATAAAGTTTAAACGGCTGATTGAGAGAGTACATTGGATTGAATATTATGACAATAATGGAAAATGTTTGGGATATTCGGCAAATTTGATACGAATTCAGTCTAAAAACTAACGTCAAGGCATACCCATTCTGCAATTTATAATAACCATCTAAATGCAAAGCAAAATAAGTCTCGATAAATTAACGACTATGTACTGATTACAGAAGATTCTAATTTTAGTTATCAAAAATAAAAGTAGAATAGTAATATCAATCTTTCAGAATGTTGATAAACCTATCGTGATATCTATTACATAGACACATGAAATAGAAAATACTTATATATTCGCTGTTTATAAGTTTAACAGTATCTCATCGAATAATGAACTTTTACCCGTGACGGTTAAAATGAAAAGAACATACTGTTAAGAAATGCATTATATATAATGGCATGATAAAATATTTTGTTATCTATTGCGTAACTTTCACATTTCCCATCCCTTTCCTTTTGCAAATTTCTATATGAAATATATGGCAATAGATAACCTTTCACGAATACAGATTAAGGCGCTTTAAAGGGTAAATTTGGCACTATTCATCGGGGCATCCACCGTAAACTTCACCAACTAGCGGGAAAACAATCAGTAGGCCAAGTTCCCAAGAGGAGAAAATTCCCAATTCTCGCGAATTAAAACATTAGCAATCAATGCACGATGTCCTCTAGTAAGCATTGCCGTCGTGGGTTTCCGTTAAGCGTATTAAGTCAGTTCATCCAGTCAAAGGAAATTCGTTGGAGAATCACTGTTTGGGTTTATTGTTAACTAAAGTTTTTCTCTCTTGACTTGTTAAAAGTTTTGCCCAACTTCCTACTTGTCAGATTCAGGGAAGTCCTCTCCCGATGAATTTGGTGCTGAAAGAAAAAAAAAGGAATTGATCTACATTGCGCGGTGATTTTTTGTTAATGTTGAATGAAGTAATTTAATTTAAATGTTGCCAATCATTTAAGAGATGTATGGTTGATATTTGTCGGGTCAAACAGGACAGAAACCGTTTTCGTACATTTTGAAAATGGTAAATCATATTTCAAGTGTGTGACAAAATCAATTTTGAAATCATAATCTGTCAAAACTATTGCCAGGGTGTATTTAATGCTTCTCTAATTACCAAATTTGTTTTACTCCTTAATTCTAGTTAGCGTTTTTACCATGTTGCTCTTCGAAATATGTAACTGAATCAATTTTTTCAAATGGGAAGGTGCGCTAGTTGAGCAAACCAAACGTGAATGTTTATCGGTTCATGAAAGTATTCTGGCCGATTAGGTATATATGGGATACGTATATTGGGATACGTTTTTCATGAAGGAATAATTTTTTTTGGAAGAATGTTTAAGTGCCTGAGAAATCATGCTAGGAGCTGAGTGGAAGTATTATATGGCGAACTAAACGTAAAGGAAAATGCTAGGGAATAATCATAGCGGTAGAATTCATGGTCACAATGAGGAACTGGGACTATTCTACGCAATATCAAACATATTCTCTGAGTAAACAGCAAAAAATTCCCCACGAAGACATAAATGGGTACTTGAGAGAAGTCGACGTCTAGTTAAACCTGCTCAAGTAAATGCTTGCATTTAATTGGGTGTGATAAGCATTTACCTTCAGATAAATAAATACAAAGTTTTCTTGTAATTTTATTATAATTAAAATTTTACGTTTTTAGCAAATATTATACGCATTTTAAATGTTCTTAAATTTCATGTTTTCTGTATGTGTGGAATCTACCAAATATCACCTGAATAGGTATAATTTGTCGTATCTCACCTGGCTAAATGATCTTAAAAGGATGAAATAAATTTGGCGAATAGTTGTTTTTAGATTTAGTATTGCCTATGAAGCCGTTGTGCTAAATGTAGCTAGAGAGGTCTATTCTTTTAATCCACAAGCGTATTACTATAGTATATTAAAATTTGAAAAAAATTGCAAATTTGAAAAACGTTTTGTACGATTTTTAATTTATAATATCATTAATGGGCTTAAAAAGGAAAATAGTTTCAGCAGTTTAAGTTCTAGCTAATGGGAAAGTTTTTGGATTAAATTAAGATTCTGGGGAAAAGTCACAGGTCAAAATAACATTTACTATCCATAAAACGTGCAATTTTTTACTTATAAAAGATGTTTATTAGATATTTGATAATATGACTTATTTAAAAATAACTGTAACAAATATGGAAAAAATGGTTTCGTTTCTTATTCAATTATGACTAGTATATTAAAGCTAATTGTTTTATATTACCATAATTAAGATACAACAAAAAATGCTTTAATTATACTTAAATTTCAACTGGGAAAAATTCTAATTCTTTCACATCCAATTATTAATCAATAATCATAACCAATATGTACTGTTGTGAAACTATCTTCTGAATGTAAATTTTCCCTAATGACTAAGATATGAAATGTTCTTGTTTTCTTTCCATTCCAAAAGGCTTAGATAGAATACTTTTCGTTTCAATCGACAGATATATATAGTCCTTTTACCAGGCTCCGCAGTATAGATGTTGTCTCTGCCCAGTATCCGCATACCGCATTTCAAATGATTCACCGTCGCGCGATTCCTATTATGACCTCAAGCTCCCGAATCGCACGCTTCCCTTCACTAAATCCCCATTTCCTCCTCCATGAGAGACCGTGCCTGGAATTTTACTCCTTGATACTCATTACGAATCCCTACCTATGAATCTATTCGGACTTTCGATTTAAGGACTGACCGGGAGTTGAGGTGGAATGGGAGGCGATGTGGGTGCAACCATCTCTGGTTGGGCAGATATTCACTTAACTTGGGTTTCAATTTGGCTGCAGTAACATTTACAGGACGATGAAAACGTTTCCCTTCGAGAGGATGATGCGCTTGTCCTGATACCAATGAAAAGATATCATTGGTTAGAATACGGATTTGAGGACAATTTTTACATTATATGATGAAATAATATTCAATAAAAAGATAAAGATAATTCTCAATTAAATCTGGAAAACGTCCTTTTTGTATAAAAATATGATCTTAATATTGAAGTATCTCTTTTGATAATGGTTTTTAGATGGATTCATCCTTTGTATTCAAAACAATGATAATATACTAACATTTAAATTTGAAGTAACAGTTCTTGATTACCTATGATGACCGATAATGAAAGGCTTAATGATTCAATAAAATGGGTTCTTGTTTAATCATTCAGAAAATTAATTATGGAAAAAATATTTACGGAAACAGCAGTTTTTGGTAAAAATCAATTTTATAAAGTCATAAATGTAGCAGTTGATTTATCGGAACATTTACTAATAAATTAGATGTTTTCAGACTTCATTTTGTCAAAATCTATTATTACTGAAGTAAAAATACCAATATATCTTTCCACTCAGTACCTGACGAGGTCCAAGTACCTGAGGATGACATCAATGCGTCGAAACAAGATGTATCCAATAAAATTGAGTGATAAAATGCACCAGTATTTTTACTTAAGTAACTTATTAATAAAACTCGTTGTCTAGGGCGTACATTTATGGAATTTGCATAACATATTTGAATGAAATAATTTACTTTTTAATTCCACACACTTTGAGTGGAATTACAAAGGGTTTGGAATTACAAAGTAAATTATTTCGTTTCTTTTCAATAACTTATTAATAAATTTGTAACGTAAATTTTACCCTTTCATAAACTGCTGTGCACCAACACTGCCTCGGTTAATGCAATCGAAAGCGGTATTATTTCATCTATTGCCTAAAGTTCCAAGGCACGTCAGAGCTGAAAGTAATTTTTATTAACCTTTTTAAAGATGGTAGTATATGAAACCAAACTATAATTGTGATTCACACGCATCATGAATGCGCGTTAATCACAATACAGGGTGATCCTAAGTCCGAAAATATGCTTTTCTACCCGGGATCTTGAATCAAATTGCACGATGATCCACTGCGAACTCAAAGGTAAAGTTGACGTTTATTGGTTAAATTATATATATTCACATATTTTTTAAAATCAAACTAATAAATTATATTAGGAGTTTTCTTAAACATTAATTACATACGACATTACTTAGATTTGAGCCTTTTGGGTTTGATTCTGAATAAGGTATCACAACTTTGACGGACTAAATCACAAACAAGGAGTACGATGCAAAAAAGTATTCTCTATTTCTTCGTTAAGTGGCCATTCACATAATCCTAAGTACTTTTAAATGTTCTACAAATTCTAGAGCTTTTATGTTTAATATCGGGATGAGCTAGAAAAACAGGTATCTTATAGAAGCACTAAATCATATGGATACTCGAAAATTAATGCATGAATAAGGCTTGATGGCGATGCAAACACGAATAGTTATTTCTGTGTCCAATATACTATATATCTCCTTATAAGTCCATTAAGTACGAATGAAGAATATGTATTCTAGCAGTAAATTTTTAAAATTATTCAATAATCATCACTTTTCGATTAAACTGACAAGCAGTAGCAGCAGAGATATTCAAGTCGAGGAATCCCGTGTTAGGTATATTTGGTAATATTAAATTTTCTGGTTCCACAAATGGAAGTAGGTACCACTTGCTAGAAGAGATGAACACTCTTATAAATAAATACTAAAGTATAAGGAAAGCGATCTGAAATTCGAAAGATGGCAAGGGAAGGTAAGCGGGAGAGGAGGAAATAGATAAGAAAGTGGGTGTAAAGGGCAGGATGGGCATGTAAAAGAGAGGCTGGGAAATGTTTAAGATTAGCCAAGGATAACTAGCCGCTAAGGGCGGGGCAGAGGAGGATGAGGCAGGGTTATGGAGCGGAAAAGGGGGTCTTCACCCGAGAGAGAACGTTATTGCGGAGACCGAAAGTCAACGAGGAGCCCTTCCAAAGTAACTAGAGCAAACCTCGCATTGGGGGAATGAATGGTGGCTGTTGAATGAATGCATGAACGACTCACAGCACGAAAGAGTTCATGTAGTGGTAGAGATGGAAGAGTAATTGGACTAAAAGATTTGCGAAAATGTTTTAGGGTTATCCTTTCGAAATTCTAGGGAAATACTCCGCATTCAGTAAATATGGAATACATGGGTTCTGTTTATCTAAAAGTCTGTCATGAATGAAATGCAAACGATCTAAACGTCCGCTTATTATCTTGTGTATTGAGTAAAATGACCTGCGATATGAAAATTCCAGCAATTAGAGATGTGTAAGTAATTTCTACTCAGATGCGACGATAAATAAGATGTTAAAATAACGAAAATATTTTGTTGCTTAAAAAACAGATTTTCATGATTTTTCCCCATGATTTCTTCTTGTAAAAATATTGGCAGTTTCAATCCTTGTAATAAAACTGAGGGAGGGGAATACTTGGACGTTTTTCCCTGTATTTTTCACGAGAAAATAGTGTAACAGTGAAAAGGAATAATTCACGAAATGTAATTAATGCTTCTCTTTAAAATAGTTTATAGCACATTATGTAAACTATAAGTGCTTAATTTATTTTCCAAAAAGTTGAAATGGAATTGAATAAGTATTTGAATGTTATAAAAAGTCGTACAAATGTATATCTATTATTTTTGCGGCAGTTTTTACTAAATTTTATAAAATTCATCCTCCGTTTTTCAATTCTATTTTTCATTTCAAAGAAATTTTTAAAAAAGGTATGGTGAAACGAATCTTCAAGGGAGACTAAAAAAATTAAGTCATTCCAAGGAGTAATAGGTGGTTTAAGGTAGTAAAAATGATTTGCATAAAATTGTTTAATTAATATAAAACTACAAAGATACAATTTGCCATATCAACTCTTTTTTAGTTAACCTTAACATGGTCGTTTAGTCTATTGAACAGGCAAAAAATCAATTGAATTTGCACGTAGTTTAATTGGATAAAATATTTAGTTTCCAGCGAATACTGCGCATCCGCTTTGTTTTCAGCGAATTCGCATTCAGCTGCTTCTAAACGGCTATTTTTTCTTAAAACGGTGAAATATCCTGTATTTTTTATCACGTGTCGTTTTTACAAATCACCTTAGTAATCCTTTTAGGAGATTCGGTGAAGGTACATTCAGTTACTGTATCAGTGATTCTTACTTTAAAAAGTTTTCAGTTTCCCTTTTGGGGGGGGGGGGGATCGGGATTGGTGCGGTGTCAATCGAAATTGCTTCCCACCCAGAGGGTTCAAAGGGCTCGGATCCCGGCAGTGTTGAATATTTTTCAGAGGTATCTCGATCCCTGCTTGAGTTGCTTTGTGGAGGGCACTTTGATTGAGTATGCCGTCCGTCGGATGGGACGTTAAGCTGCGGACCCCTTGGCGCCTTTCGTAAAGAGTAGGCTTATGCCGACGCCGGGTTTCTCTCCACCCTTCATCCTTTCCTGTCCATCCCCTATGGCGTAAATGACCTTAGCAGGCGGTCGCCTACCCTAAATACTACTGCTACCCCCTATATGGTCAGGTGCATTTAGGGTTCGTCTATTCGGTGTTTACAGAGGTGAAGCGAAAATATTCAAAGTTTTCTTCCTCTTCTCGCGTTCAATTCTGGATCATGGGAGTGATATTTATGTTACTTAGGCTTATGTATCTTTCTGGATACTGGTGCGAATAAATATTCCTCAATCGTAGGATTTCTCTGGCGAATCTATCCCCTATTTTTTATTTAGCAGTTATTATAATTTTCTATTTATATTAATAATAACAGTGACAAATACTATTACAGTTTCCCACTTAATAAAGATTAATATTCGACTAGTTTCGATGAACTTCATCATTTTCAAGTGTTGAAAATTTATTTTCAACTTGAAAATGATGTAAAACATCGAAACTAGTCGGAAATAAATCTTTATTAAGTGGAAAATTTTAATATTCTTCGTCTCTGTTTATATGGAACAGTTTAAACACATCACACATGAGTCTGAAATTTATATCTATACAACATATTTTGTATTTATAATTTTAATTTATATTATTACTTTTGTTTCTTCCATCACATTTTCCTCGTTTTACCCATGCCCTTCACTTATGATTCCATTTGCTCACTATTCCTTCTGAAATGTCATTAAAACTCAAGATATGTCATCTTTCAATATTTTGCATAATTTTATGGAATGGATGGGTTGAGGCAGTCCAGGAGTTAAGTGTTTGACAGCGGAGCGGAGGGTTCGGGTTCTATTCTCACTCTGGGCACTCTTACCTCCACTTAAAAATGTGTGATTTTTCAGTTACCAGATCTTTCTGGAAAACCGCTGCCGGCACAGTGAAAGAAACTGGCCCCCTTACCCTGATGCGTGAATTTTACACGTCATCGGGATAAGTGCTGGGTGAACTCTGCCATTACATACCAAACCGATCTTCGGGTTGATTACTATGTTTCATGGCATTTTGTTTATTTAGATACAATTTTGCAAGGCAAGAAGTATTTCGAAAGTTATAATACGTCAATACTTGAGAGGACTTACGACCATGAAATGAAGCATTTTACAAAAATAAGTTTCATGCAAATTTGAATTCAAGAGTGGACCGGAAACATGAATGATACTGGTTTAATGACCAGGAGTTTTGTAAGGGGCATAAAATGGCATGTACCTATGAAAAAACTTAAGTAATTTAGCTATTAGACGTAATTGGGTTAACCATCTTAGAAGATATTTTAGTCTTTAGACTTTAGTTTTAGAAGATATTTTACTGCGGGTGATTCATCGGTAAAAAATAGCTAAATTCAAAGAAGCAGGAAATACAAGTGTTTTTTTCTGCCTTTGGAGTGTATTAGGGGTTTGCCATAGAGAAACGAAAGAGGACATGGAAAGTGAAAAATGACCATGAAGATCATTAATTTCATTGAGATTATTGATTCACTGTTTGCATTCACAAATTAAGCAAGGAAGTTATATTATAATGTTGCTATAATTCGACGATTCTATGTTTTCCGGTTTTGCGTGCATGAGAATTGAAACGAGGATATTTGTAGGTGAAGTCACTTCGCTCTCAGGTTATAATCTCATGTTTTAGGGGCATATATTTTGTCACCTATCATTAAAGGGAAATGAATTTTCAAGTAGAATTTACAAATAGTTACGTATATATCCTCCAGGACGTAATTTTCCGTACGTTTCTGGTAGTGCATACTTATTTAGTATTAAGTAATCACTCCCTTCCATAGCCGTAAGCTAATAACCACATGAATATTTTTCCAGCGCATATTTATGTTTCTTAGCTCCCGCATTCGTCAGCATAATTATTCTGAAGTGGGACGTAAGAGGAGGGAATGGCCTAAGAGAGCAAAAGGGTCTGTGAGAAGCGGGAATGGGGGAGAGGTGGGAGTACATTTTGATACTAATTCAATATTTTGTCCGTGATCAGGCTCAAATGAATTTCATGGTTCGTGGATGTAGAAACTAAGAAAAGCTCTCACTCCAAAACTAATCAAGGATCGGGGGTGAATATTAAGATAGAATCGGAAAAGTGTTTCATGAATATAGGTGGAATTCCAGAGAATAGGAAATGTCGGATGTATTATTAGATATTTTGTCAACATTTCGCTAATGAATGTAGTTGTGCCACAAAAATCCAGGAAGAAAGCAGAAAGTATGTAAATTTTTTGTCCCCAAAACTCATTCGTTAATTTTGTTGTAAATATATAAATAGGAGACAACAGAAATGATCGTTAGTAAAAAAGTGTTGCGCAAGAATAAGGGCACACGTATAGAGTTGTGATTGATTCACCACGCAACCACTACCTGAAGGAACTTCAACCCTGTTTCAAGTCAAATTTAAACAGGGTTGAAATATGTACATTTGTGTGGTAATGTGTAAATTTCACAGATGACTGTTTCGTGGGGACCTGGGCTAAATCCGCCTGGATTAGCAACTTACAATGTAGGGAGTTACGTTCATCAAAGGGCGGAAGTGGAAGGACGCGAGGAGTGGGTCATTGCTCAGGGAACGGGTAGTTGAGGGCTGCTCATGGAAGTGAGATGGAATCTCTTCCCTACGTCACCCACTTGCACAAACGGACGGCGGGCAAGGAATCTGATTCCCACCAGGCTCCAACATGCGGAGCGAGTAATTTGCCACATTGAGCGCTCAGTCGTGTACTGGTATAGACTAGTATAGTGCCAATAAGAACCATTGCTGAGCTAAAGTAATTTTTCATGAAGTTAGAATACATCTTATTACAAACAACTGACTTATTGAACCACAAAGGGTGGCTACCTTCTTCATATATGATATATCGTGTGCCAGGAACCAAAGCGGGCCAATGACTTTTTTTTAAGAATATGAACATAGGGAGACCAGCAAGCTCAGGAAACAGAAATTTATCGTGAATTTAATAGTGTAATCATGGAACATTTTATATAGATATTTTTCACTGCTGACAAATGCACACGTAAAGTTCCATGCGTAACTAACATTCATTTTCATTTGCGTTAAGCGTTTACATTCAACATTTTTTGATCAAATTTTGATTCTGGCACTAATGCTTAAAATTAAAATTTCATGGGGTCTGAAATGTTGATGAATGAATATTTTCATCTCCGTTACTGTTAGTAACTGAAATTGCGGGAATTCTGCCATTTTCTTATAAAATTTTTTAATGTACCTTTCAATTTCTCCTCATTCGTTCCTGATTAAAAATAATTTCATGATTTAATTCTAAATTAAGTTTAAAAGGTGTACACGCAGTGCGGGCAAGAAATGTTTCCACGGCAAATTGAGTTCGCGAAACACGATATTTCCTAAAAATAGTGCGATTTTAATTTGAAAAGAGAAAGTTAAATCTTTTTTGGACTTTTTAGACTTACGATTCCCTGGAGGACTGATTACCAAGCGTACAATTATGGAGGCTGCCCTGGAATGGACCAGCTAGCTAAGCCTAAGAAATGTGGGTTTCCATAGTGTGACCAATAATTTAATCTCACCTTGCCCTAACCCAACTAATGAAGTGATTATTCCACATAGAGTTTCTCCGAAGTTAATCTATTAACTTACCGCATACGTAGGGCAATAAAACTTTCGAGATTGAAGCTCCAAACGGAAGCAGTACATTCTCAGTGATGATATTCCCATATAGGTGGCCCTATCCTATTATCAAATTGAACCTCGCCCGGAATATGGGGACTACCGTCAAAAGCATCTCTTCCTATCATCCATGTTTAACATTACCATGATTCAGTCATTTTGCAATTGAAAATAATAATTTTTGATTAGCTACAATGCGTAGTCAAAGTGATCAGTAATCAAAATATAATTCGATTTAAAAACGCTAAAAACAATATTCAAGCGAAACTAATTTTTCCTTTCAGGAAACCGTATTTTTTTGCTTTTTATGTGCAAAGTTATTGGTAAAACTAACTGCATAACCAAACAACTCCTACTAATTACCATAGCAGGACTGGGCAAATGAGATGGATACTTTTTTGGACGAGATGAGATCAATTCTGATTGTTCAACTGTCACTAATTTGACTGATTGTTCCGGTCTTTATTTTATGTCCCAAATATAATGTCCTGGAAAATATTTTCTAAATTAAGTCGTATTCATAAAAATCTTTGTGATATCAAACAATTAAAAAAAGTTAGTTATATGTGTGTATATATATATATATATATATATATATATATATATATATATATATATATATATATATATATATATATGTATATATATTTTTTAAGGTAATTCTTCTCCAAACCCACATTTCAAAAGCCAAATGCTTGCAGCCCCTTGGCTGACTGACAAACTAAAGCTTGGTCATCAGCAAACCTAACTGATTTTACGAATTCCCCATATATATATATATATATATATATATATATATATATATATATATATATATATATATGTACATACAGGTGTATATGTATATATATATATATATACATACAAATATATATATTATATATGTTGATATCCCACGCAGCTAAATTTGTTCTTAGGATAATAAACAAAAGGATAGAGAGTAGGGCAAATGATTACTTAGGGGATGATCAGTTTGGGTTTAGGAAGGGCAGAGGTACGCGTGATACCATTGCAGTAATGAGATTATTAATCGAGAGGAATATAGAACACAACCAGGAGGTATTTGCCTGTTTCGTAGATTTCGAAAAAGCGTTTGATGGAGTGAATTGGGAAAAACTAATGAGTCTATTGCAGAAAATAGGAATAGATTGGAGGGAAAGGAGGCTAATCCGCAACCTGTACATGTCTCAGACTGCTCAGGTGCGAGTGGGGAACGGGGAGTCCGGATGGGCAGCTTTAGGAAGAGGTTTAAGGCAGGGTTGCCCATTATCACCGTTGCTGTTCAACCTGTATGCAGAGGAAATGATCAAAGAGGCATGGGAAGAACTCGAGGTAGGAATTAAAGTGGGCGGGGTATTCGTAAAATCAGTTATGTTCGCTGATGACCAACAAATCGCGAGCTCAAACTCACCGCCTCTGTCCCCGCTTTTCCTCTCATCCTTTCAGATTTAATTAATCACTGATACCTCTCCTCCCATTTTCCTTCCCCTTGGAAGTCAGGGAAAGTTATCCTCCTCCCGAAACCAGGGAAAGATGTCACCACCCGGGGAAATAGTCGTCCGATTACCCTTCTTTCAAGCCTCTCGAAAATTTTCGAGAGGGTCCTTCTGACCCTCCGAGAAACCCACGTCCGCGACCGCGGTATTCTCCGTCCCGAGCAGCTTGGCTTTCGTTCGCGTGTGTCCGCGTTTCATCAGATCCTTCGCCTCAGTGAACAAACTTCGCACGGCTTCAGTCTTCGCCGTACGACGGACGCTGTCTTCCTGGACGTCGCCCGTGCTTTCGACCGCGTTTGGCACATGGGCCTCATTTACAAAATGCATATCCTCGACTTTCCCCCTCCCCTTCTCCTCCTCGTCCGAAATTACCTCTCCAATCGTACGTTCCGCGTGTAGTTGGGTGATTTCCTCTCTTTTGTAAAGAGAGCCGAGGCGGACGTGCCGCAGGGCTCTCTTATCAGCCCTTTGTTATTCAACTTGTACGTCAACGATCTGCCTTCTACACCTCACACTTCCCTTTATATGCACGGCGATGACACTGCTATCGCCCCCACATCTCGAACACGCTCCGCAAATATCAGACGACTTACAGCACACCTTGACAAACTGCACCGGTGGACACGGACTTGGACAATACGAATCAATCCTGACAAAAGCACAGATATTCACTTTTCCCGCAGACGAAAACGCACACCCCACGTTCCTCTTTTCTTCCACCAACATATTAAACCGAGGGTTCTTCGCACCTATTTCTTGGTGTCATTCTAGACAACCAGCTCACTTTTCAGCCGCACCTCGACTTTTGCCGTCAGAAGGCAATGGTCACATGGAGCCGTTCTGGCTGCCTTTCCTCCGTGATTTCTCCCCTGGGCCACGCCGACAGAATGCGACTTTACAGGTCAACCATTCGCCCGCAGTTTCTGTACGCTTTCCTCGTGTTTGCCATCCAAAAAACACTCTGGCATCACCTTGAAACCATCCAAAACAAGGCTTTTCGGTCGTTACTCCAAGTGACTCGTTTCACTAGGATGGCCGACGTACGAGTGGCACATAAACTCCCATCCATCGCGAAATTTATTCGCTCGCAAGTCACGTCTTTCAAATCCCGCCTCGTACCGCCTGGAAATTCGCTGCTACAAACTATCTGGGACTACGACCCCGGAGAGAAACACACTTATTCACTGCCTAAAGATATTACTCGCCTATGAGTCTTTACCATGTCTTTTAATTTTAAATTTTCTTCATAGCATTAAGCCGCTACACGGCCGGACGGATCTCTTCCTCCGTCCTCTAAGTTATTTCAGTATCATTTTATCCGCTTCACGGTCTTGCTGTCACCCGCTTCCTCATGCCCAAGTGTAATTTCCCGCTGTGGGAAATAGGCGACCCTCGCCTCCGCTTCCATTTTGTACCGCTCTATGGTCAGAGTGTGCCGGTGGGCAGTTATTGCTGTTAGTGACGTAATTTTTTTTTCTTTTTGGTAAAAAGCCGTTCCCTGTCGGCTTTCATTTCTTGTTAGATTAAGAATTCATATTTTATTCCTAGTTTTAAGTTTCACTTTCTCGTAAACCGCACTTCTACCTCAGCAATGCTTCTGTCTTCACTGCCATGCGTTTCTTATGTACAATGACGGGTAAAGGAGGGACTTCACTCACCGGGACGGTTTATACTTGCCCGCTTGGGCAGTCGATGAACTTTTGTGTGCTTTAGTTTGTCAGTCAGCCAAGGGGTTGCAAGCATTGCTGAGTGAATTGGAAATTCAGTGCGACAGGTATGGGATGAAAATCAATATTAATAAAACAAAGGTAATGCGATTTTCTAGAAAGAAAAAGGCTAAGTTAACATTAAAATAGGAGCGCAAAAACTAATGCAGGTAGAACAGTTTACGTATCTGGGAAGTGTTTTGGACCAACACGGTTAATGTAGTAGGGACGTAAGGCGAAGAAATGCGCTAGGCAAAGAGGCTTTCACAAGGAGGAGGGAGTTAATGAAGGGGACGTTGAGTAAGGATGTTAAGAAAAGACTCGTCAAAACTTTTATTTGGAGCGTAGCTATGTACGGCGCGGAAACGTGGTCATTGAAGCAGGAGGATAGACGTAGACTGGAGGCTTTTGAAATGTGGGTTTGGAGAAGGTGAAATGGACAGAGAAGAAAACAAATGAGGAAGTACATGGTATGGTTAGCGGAATGACCAGTGTGGTATATTATTATTTTGCAGGTCTTGAATTTGTGGAAAAAATATGTCTCCTTGAAAAAGCCTGCGTCTTTGAAGTAGTGAACCATGGTATTCCATGACTTTAGTTAAATGCCAATTTGATGAATGGTAGCAAGTGGCTGTTTGCCGAACGTCTCCTTGCCTCCCGCAAAACGGTTGTTCGGCCTGCTGCTTCACACTCCTTTATCTTTCAAGTACCGCCATGAGCATATGAACTCATGTATTGAACCCATCGGTTATCAAGTGAAATCGAGTTGTAATGGGTTCACGATTGCCTGGCAGATAAGCAATGATATTATTTTAACACTTGAATATCGTTTCATAACATTTTATTGCATAATTAAAATGAAATTGTTTTGAAGCTTGAACACGTTTTACCCTTCCGATCAGATAAAGTCGAAATATTCTAATTTTAAACTACAATTCTTGACGCAAGCCCTTTTAAAAATTCCCATAATGGTTATTTCTTCTATCGCATTCACCACAACCTTTTTCCATTTCATGTGCTGTTTCAATAATTTGTTTCTGTAGATTATAGTCTTTTCTTCGGAGGTTTCAAGTTTCGGAGTTTTGGAGAAAATGTATTTGAGGAATTATTCATTAAAGATATTTCCCATATAGCCTGTATACCTTATCCGTTTGCCTTACAGATTGTTATGATTTTTTTTCTAAATTCTTTTAGAAAACACCCACAAATTTGTACTTGTCTCTTACACCCGTCGAGGTCATTTTTACCAACGAAAACTATTTACATGTAAGATAAGAGAATTTAACTGTTCCAAATATGTATAGTATAATGCATAAGAATTAAAAATCAAATTCAGTATTAATTAGAAAAAATTTCCTAAAGAAGTCTAATTATAGATAATTTTAAGTGCTTTTCAATTAAAGTTCCAGTGCCCATACTTTTTTATTGTGCTGAATAATTTTCTTCAATTGGGAAAACATTACATGTGTAACGTTGGAGCCACTACTAATGAAAATTAAGCTTGCATAGCAAGCATAGCCGAAGTTTCATGTAAGGGAAAAATTAATGAATAAATATCATTAAGATTTCAGTTATTTAATAGGGATGAGGTCAATTCTGTAATCTTTCTAATTAGTGTGAAAGTTTATGAAAAACATAATCTTTAACTCATAAATAATCCATCGGCTTCTATTTGAGGTTATTGGTGTATTATTCTGCCAATTCATTGTTTTCCAGAATGTTCTGTTGGCTCATTATTCATTTGAAGTAGTATCGAAAAACTTGAAGTATCCGCCTTCGAGTCGGAATTCTGGCCACTATCTCCCTAATAACGCAATCGTCATTGATTCTCAAGCGTCTTCATATGAATAATGACCCAATGCAGTCGAGTATCCTGGAAAAGCCTACATTCGATTGAAACAGTTCCCGCCTTAAGAACTGATTTCTTGTTTAACTTGCGTTAACGTTTGCGATTACATGTAACAAATTCTTTAACTGTCAATAACTATGCCATTTACCTCTTCACCATATTTCACAACTCAGCTACCGCCATTTATTTCTTAACACTTAATCAGAGTACGACAAATACAAATAAATAAGTGAACAGTTTACTCTAATTCCAATCCTGTCACTGGCCATGTATTTGAGGTTATCCGTTCCATTTATAAAGTGTAAAAAGAGTCCTCTGTTCCATCGTGCTTCTGCATTCTGAATAACTCGAGTTATCTCTGTCCGCGGTTTCGAAATAGTCTCGAAATAAACGACAAACACTAAACTGGGCTCCATTACAATAGAGACGACTCGTGCTATTTTTATCGTTACTGCTAAAGCTTCGAGTGTGCCTTAAGTTGCAATTCAACATGGTATTTGCTTGTCCCTTTATTTTCATCCTTTGTTATGTGTCCTCAATTTAATAACCGCACATGAAAATTTAAACCAATTTTCATATCGCTTTCAATAACTGCTGCATTACTATTTTCGAGATTGAGATTACACTGATGAGTAATGTGTCCTAGCTAAACTAAGTCCATAATATTCTATAAATAAGGCAAGGAATTATTTTATTGACTATTTTCCGTGATATTTCATCACAAGTTAAAAATCAAAGGTGATAACGGACACCCTGTCCTGCTTTCCAATATATTTTTGCCGATTTTTATTCTTATTCACCATCGTTCTTTTTACACTTTTGCCTTTATAATCCTGCCTCATGAATCGTCCATATCTTTAGTTTAACTGTATATTATTCAATATATTTTTTGAATTTTGAACTCTGTATATTGAGACTAATTATATCTCACTGTCTGTGGTCGTTGAGGTATATTTTTCATTTTCGGTATCTATTCACTGCAACTTAGGTGTATACTTGTATATGTATGATATAAAAATAACCTTCAAAAAGAATTTAATGATTCCTTATTTAAAAATTCTTGCGAGAGGCTTTATGAATTCAGAAATCTAAGAATACTTAAGCTTTTTCACACAGTTAGAGAAAATGACAAACGTAGGATACGAAAATTGAGATTTTACTTTTAGCAATATATAGTATTTAAGAAATACTAATTTTTTATGAACCGTAGATCATGCACAAAGTACAATAATATGTTTAGACTCTGTAAATTCCGAGATGAAGGCGTTGTCAAATAAAGACTCAACAAGGCCGCCATTTTTTTTCCTTCAGTAATCTCTCCTTCCAATACTACATCTTTACATTCCTTTAATCCCTAACCTCCCTATTCGTCCTATTGCCGTTAATCACCGGCGTCTGAATTTTATACTGGATTTATTACCTTTAAATTCATATCCGTTGAATGAAAGCGCGAAATATTATTGAAAAATAAACGGTTTGAATAGAAGTGACCGTAAAAATTTACTGGAGATGATAAGGAAATACCCTCCTTTGAACAAGACTGCTAAAATGAACGCAAGTCATGCTATTGTGTGTATTTTTACGAAATTATTGCGGATATGAATAATAATTCAAACAAAGACAAAAGATGGCGGGAGAAAATACATTTTGGGAGAGAGAAAAATACACATAAAAAGGGCATTCATACGTATTTCGAAATTACATCTGCCGTCCATTTTTCCTTAATCCTTCTCTTCAGTTCCTTCCGAACGCTGTGTCAATTTTCATGTAAATGAATATTTGTTCGCCATATGGCGGGGTTTTCATTTTAGATTTATATATATATATATATATATATATATATATATATATATATATATATATATATATATATATATATATATAAACCATAAACACAGTAATCAACCCGAAGGTCGGTTTAGTAAGTGATGGTAGAGATCACCCAGTACTAAGCCCTATACGGCGTGTGAAAATGAACACATCAAGGTAGGGGGGCCAGTTCCTTTCCCTGTGCCGGTTATGGCTTCCCAGGAAGACCTGGTACCCGAAAAATCACTTTAGCTTGGGTGGAGCTGCAGGTGCCCAGAGTGCCTTGCCCGGGAATCGAACCCGGGACCCTCCGGTCAGCAGTCCAACGCTCTACACATTGGACTACCGCGAGCCACATATATATATATATATATATATATATATATATATATATATATATATATATATATATATATAAATATAAACATATTATAACATTTAGCACTAGTGGAAAAAGACAAAAACAAAGAAACACACAAAAAAAAGACTCACTAACTTTCGAATTTTCGGCGGTCGCAACGACCTTCTTCAAAGAAGAGAGGGATAGAACTCGCTCTCTTCCTTGATGAAGGTGGCTGCGAACACCGAAAATTCGAAAGCTATTGAGTCTCTTTGTTGTGTGATTCTGTGTTTTTGTCTGTGTCCACTTGTGCTAAATGTTATGCATTGTTATTCACGCCCGTGAGATTTTAAAAAAGTTTTATATATATATGTGTATATATAAATAAATATATATATATATATATATATATATATATATATATATATATATATATATATATATATGTATCAAACCTTTAGAGTGAATTAGTTTTTTCGTGACATTAATGACATTTTTACTGATTCGTCTAGAGATGGGAATGTAATTGAAACTATTTTTGAGAAATTTTTGGGTTTCGGAAGAAATGGATCCAGGCAGAAATATTTTTTATCTTTTGTGACCTCAAATTCTCTCTTTTATGCTTCCTTCATGTTGCGTTACTCAAATCGTAATTCAAACAACCACCGAGTTCCTCGTCCCTTTCGAAGGTATTTTATGGGTGGCCGACCGAAGCCAGTAGGGAGGCCGACCGAATTGCAACTCATATAGGGTCGGTCAGTCCAGTAGGTACTCTCGTCGAGCCCTTCATCAAACCACTTATAAATGGATGGGATCATTTTGGGCCATTTGACATGATCCTCGTGGCAATAAGTCCGCTTACTCGGGTTGTTCTGTGGGTTGCGGAACCCACGAATAAATCACGTCCACCTAAGGTAATCATTCCCTTTTCCCAGAAGCTGGTGAAATGCAACCCATGGTCACTGAGGGTTTCTCTTGCTTTCCCATAAAGTGGAAATGATTTAACTGCGGAGGCATTCGAGCCATCGACAATGAGACCCCTCCACCAACTTTTACATATGTACTTCAAATTAACGTTGCCCTTACTATTGACTTTTATAACTATTTTATTGACTTACTATAACTTTTATGCAACTAGAATATTAACGGTATATTAAAGCTTCTTCAACCTTTGCTGATAGTGTTATCTTTCTCCTAATGTATTTCATTGTACTCAAAGTATAATTTATGCAATTTTAATGGGCATATGTTTTTCTATCTAGTCTCATCTAATTAACTTAGATTATCAACTCTTACTCTCAATTGCTTACAGGTCCTAATCCAACCGATTACCCTATTTCTTCCCAGGGTTACATTTTAGATTACCACATTACGGTGTGGTCCATGTGAAAACAACCTGGTTCGTCTGTACTACCTGACTAAAATACTCAATCTCTCAATTTGCATGAACAAGTTAGTCATGTCATTAGAACATCCCTCTCCTTATACATTACTGAAATACTAATATGCCTAAAGCATGGATTTGATAATATTTTGTTTCTATGGAGTAGCAAAGCAATTGTTTGTCATTAATATTCACTCATAGGACGCCAAATGATTGTTTAATGTAGCTTAAGAGATTGAAATAGTACGAGGGTCATCCGGAAAGTAGTACCCGTTCGTGCCGCATGAAGTGCTGACGACGCGAGTAGCCGCTGGACGAGGTCAGATAGCTTCAGTGGCTTGTCTGCCTTCTCTGAGCCAAGTTGCGTGACGCTAGCATTGCCTGTGTTGTTTCTGTGATTGTTTACAATGTTTAAAAAAATTGAGAACGCCGCCAGTTGTGAAGTGAGGGCAGTGATTAAATTCCTCAATGCAAGAAACGTTCGCCCATGTGATATTCATCGCCAATTAAAGGAGGTGTATGGAGACAATGTAATGGACGAGTCGTCTGTTCGGCGGTGGTGTCGCAACTTCAACATGGGGAGGGGGAACACACACGACGATGAGCGCTCGGGGAGACCGTCTGTCATTACAGACCAACTGGTGAGCTCAGTTGACGAATTCGTGAGGAACGATCGGCGCGTCACAATTGATGACATCTGTGAGCATTTTCCCAATGTTTCTCGAACAATTGTTCATGAAATTGTTAAACACCATCTGCATTATGCAAAAATTTGTGCAAGATGGGTCCCTCGCGTATCTCAATGAGCTGGCGGCGAAGGACTATGCAGCAGGAATACAGAAACTTGTCACACGTTATGACAAATGCCTAAACTTGCTTGGAGATTATGTTGAGAAGTAGTTTAAAGTATCCTCTTTCAAATAAAATTTTTTATGTTTGTTAATATTTACTTTTGTGTCTTTATTTCACGAACGGGTACTACTTTCCGGATGACCCTCGTATAATACAGTTGAATGAAGATAGATTTCGGCGACACATGTAAATTGAATTTTTTACGGCGTAGCCTTTTACCCACTATTTTAGGGATGACATTTCCTATCGTGATGCCAGAGTGTTTCATTACCAATATTTTATTTTTATTAAGCACGGAAACTTTTTACTGCTATCTTTTTTGACAGTCATGAAATATTTCCACGGCCTTTATTCATGACTTTTTCCAATCACTGTTCTTCACGAGAATTTCTAAATACACATACAAACCAGTTTTATTTCCATGTCAACTTTTCCATTTCTAATAAAGCCAGCTCTTCATTACCACTTTCTCATTTTACCATCTACCCTATTATTTTGTTTTCTATTTTAGCTGAATTTATTTGAACTTCAGTCGAAATTATTAAAACCACAGGTATTGCAATTTTCCACTAGATATTTGGATTTTAGTGGAAAATTGCAAACACTAGATTTTGGATTTTAGTGGAAAATTGCAATACCTGTGGTTTTAATATGTTACGCTTCCACCATATCACGCCTGAGACCTCATCATTCGTTCAGTCGAAATGCTTGACTTAGGAAATTTAGAAGGAAGGAAGGTAAACTTGCTTAATAAAACTCGGTGAATTGCGTAAAATGAACAGGATTAAAACTCTGCCCGAGGTTGAGCTGGAGACCGGTTGTTAAGGTGTAAAAAATGATTTTGATTTACCTTTTTGGGTGATGACGCTAATCGCGTGTTGACCTGAGCTAGATTCGTCGAACCACGTGATTGTTTCTTGTTCTTTCACTTAAAATTATTTTCAATGTTATTGTATTTGAAATTCTTTGTATTTTCTGTGGCCTCATTCATTCAGAATTTTTAAAGAAGTTTTGAAAGAGTCATCCATGTAAATTCATTACTTATCTATTTATCTACGTACTTTCTTGTTTCTTATTTTCTTTGTCCACATTATCTTCATTATCTGTCACTTGTACCTGCTCTTCTAGACTATTAGGTAACTATTCCACTGGTTACTTTTACTGACTTCATACGTCGTTTCCATCTTCACTAGCGTTTTACTATAAGAATTATTTTCTTACAGTCGTACAGTAGTTATCTATCCGCCATAACGACCTTGTTTGTACATTGAATTTTCTCCAGTCCTTCTAATCGGGATACCCGTTTACCATCACATGCTGTGCTTTTCTAGGTGGGTGAATGCTCTTCAATATCTTTTGGCTTCGCACTTAGTCATGTCCGGAATTTTTAATCTTTTAATATATCTTTATTTTATGCCATTTAAAATTGTTGCATCCATCTACAGTTACATTATGCTTCGCAAGGCGAGGTGGATTGGTGGCATGTGATAGTGAATCGAATTTAAAGAACCACCATTATTTATTATGTAAATGCAGTGAAGTATATATTTTTAGAATTCATTAGCGATTAAAATTAGATTATTTCTTTCAATTTTGAAATACCTCTTCATTTTTTCTCTTGTGATAACAATTTGTTTGAGGGAGAATATCTAAATTGGCCTTTTTCTGAATATCTTTTTATTTTTTGTTCCAGAGGTGTTTAATGCTACCGTTAAAAAATATGGCCATGATATTTCTCTTTATCCTACTAGTAAAATCCAGTTGACCCACCACTTTTACTTTCCTTCCAATTTTTACAAACCTAAAGAATGATACTCTCCATCAACTATTCCAAATTACCCACGTTTAGGCCAAATCAGACGTTATTTTGAGGTGAAAATTGAACTTAAAATGCAAATAAATTATACCGAAAGTCTAGCACGGTCGTAAATAGTGCTATTTGATATTTTGAGTTAAGTTTATTACTTTTGCCAAAATTAATGATCGCTCTTGGATGCCATCATACATAAAATTCGTTCTACCTGCGAAAACTTTGCAACCTATAAAATGAAAAAGTATGTACTGCGTAGTTTTGATAATCATTTCTAAAATAATTCTTTTTCTTGATAAAATAATGTGAGTGAATATCCTTGAAATTTGCATAAAATTAATACACTTAGTCTCTTCTCTTCGGTTAAACTGTTATATTGTGTTTTCGGTTATGGATGATATGAAGGTCCCGTGGGCCAGCTTTTCCGCCTGATAACCAAGATTTTGCGAGTTCCATTTCTGCCGCGGTAATATTTAATGTGCAAACTGTTGGTTCCTGAGCTGATGACCACCCAGGAGTTATTTATTCCTATCCGAGAACTTTATGGACCTCCATAATTGTCGGCAAAAAGAAAACTATCGGTTACACGAGAGCATTCTAAACGGCATTATTTTTTTGAAATTCTTTAGAATGATTGAAATTTGAAAAATCGGCAAAAATAGCGAATACCTAATTGATTTTTATTTGTATTGATAAAAATTGTGTGAATTGGCATAGAAGTATTCAATATAATTATCGAATTCTTAATAATTAAGTCCTGAATATAAAAAAGCAACAAAGGTGTGAAGACAGGGAGAGGGAATCATCCGACTGAAATGGTTGGATTTTTGAGGGTTTATGTATATAGAAGTGCAACAATAGCGGTGATAACACGTAGCCTGGAATTGAAAAAAAAGGAAGAGGGGATTGGACCTTAAAAGTGATAGGAAGAAGATGGGTCATGGGTTTGGGGAGACAAGGACAGGATAGTTGTCACTTCTTTCTCCCCATCTTTCATATTGGCACCTCCTTTTTTTAATCTATGCCGACATTTTCTCATCTAAAAATCCACCTCCACACTACTCACTCGCCGTTTGAGGGAACACGGCCGTACATTGCACATCAATACGGCGAACGTGGGAAGGGATAGGTATACCCAAAAGAGGTCTCCTCTCTCTCTTGCATCCCTCCTTTCTCCTCTTCCCCTTTCCGCACCGCCCGCATTTCATTTGAAACTTGAAAGTGAAGTAGGGCGAGGGGTCACCTGCGGGTGACACTGGATGTGGGACGCGAGGAGGGACTCTTCCTGTAAGGTGTGTGGGTGTGAGTATGTGCCCTTTGGGATCGAGTCACGGGAGGGTTTGGCTATTAAATTCGGCAGGCGTCTTCCATGTGGGGGAATCGAGAACTCAAGTATGAGGAGAGGTCCTCTGTTGCCCAGTGGAGATAACAGAACGGTATGTAGAGAACCGTCAAAAAGGGAAATTATGACTAAAATGTGTAATCTTGTATGTAAAAGCGCATTATTTTTTATAAATTTTAATAAAAAATATCTTCTCCAATTTGGATCAAGTCATCACGCAACTGTTTCCACGAGGGATTTAAAATGATAAAACGATAAGTGTAGCTAAAACAACAAACTTGGATAACAATAATTGGCGAATGTGGTTTGGATTAAATTTTATTTTAAGGGGAAGCAGGAATAGTAGTATGAGATATTGATTCTTTAAAGTTAACATTTTCTAATCTCTACCCGGGGACGAAATAAGCATGCAATGCCTAAGTCATGATTATTGAAATACCAGGACGACCTAAATGCCATACAACGCTTGTGCGACACTTGTCAATTAGAATCAAACTTAAAAAAGTAGGGAATGATAAAATTTTGCCAAAAGGTAATTCCCTCCCGAATGCGTACCGCATTGGAAACAACGACATGAAATGTGTTGCCTCAATGAAATATTTAGGTGTTACCCTCACTCACGATCTCTCCTGGGTGAAACACAAACGGGAATTTTGTAGAAAAGCTAACAAAAATAAAAGATTTATTAGAAGAGTACTAGGTAAATGTGATGAAAAGGTCAAATAGAAATGTTATCTGTCGCCGTTAAGGCCTCATTTAGAATATGCTCTAAGTATATGGGATCCTAACGAAGTTTGAATAATGGCCGAATTGGATCGCGTGCAGCGTAGAGGAGCTAGATTTTGTAAAACTTTGTTATGATAAACTTAGTAGCGTATCCAAAATAGTAGAGCAGCTAGGCTGGGAATCACTCTCGGAGCGAAGGTTAAATTATAGATTACATATCAGTCATGCGTAAATTAGAAGAACGTCTCTTTGGTAGTAACACTGAAAATGTATTATTACACCCATCGCACCTCGGTAGGAGAGATTGTCTATAAAATTAGAAAGATTAGGTGTAGAACGGATAAATTTAAGATGCAATTTTTTCCGCGAACTATAGGGGATCAGAATAATCTCCGACCGAGGTAGAGTCATATTCGGGTGGGTCAAAATTAGCCTGGTGTGTATTCATCCCCTGCCACACACCCTAGCCGTGGCTCGCACGGTTAATTAATAAATAAATCCATCCTTTCCTGCAGATCTCAAAAAAAGCTTTTTTATTTTCAAAGGATCTATAATAAATCAATTTTCATGAACTTGACACCTAAATCGAAACATGCCATCATCGATTCATGGCGTCGTCCTAAAAGTCATGTAATATGTGCGAATCATATGTCACATGCTCTTGACTGCTGATATCATTTTTTTAAGATTATTTTATAATATTGCCTAAATACGTATGCACTGCTCTAATAGATTTTCTTTTCTCTAACACAAGTATGTTTGTGTCAGTTAAAGAGAGATTTTTCTAAGCATATTTATAAATTTACTTTGAAATAAAATAATGATATCATTCACCACTATTGCTCTACATTTAGTCTTACAATGGATTTTTAATTCCCAACAGGTTTTAATAACATTTTAATTCTTCTTTTTATAGCTACGTTCAACTCTTATCAGTTCTCGCATGAGGTATTTATTGACGTAATTTTTGCTTACGCCAATGTTTTTGAAAGCTCTATAGTTGACATTTCTCTTGTCTGTTTTTTTGGTCAGTTTGTGTAAAGATTTTTAGGTTGATGGAAAAAAACGCTAGATTCAAGTGGCTAATTTTTCAGTGGCATTCAGGCTAAGTAAAATTTTAAATCCTTTAAAACCCTTTTTCCTTCTGGCGCATTTCCTTTTTAACATAAAAATAATAATGAAGCAAGTGGTAATATCGTTAGACAGTCAACATAAGTTATAAGTTTACATTATTATATTCAAGTAAATATGTCTTTTCACTCCGTTTATTGTAAATATTGCAATCGGTTGGTCAACTCAAGGAAAGTAATAGGAAATACATTAACAAAATGACCATGTCAATATATTAGTATTTCAGTATGTTATTTTTTCTTGGTATTGAATTTTGCGGCAGGAAAAACCTATCCGATAGAAAAGTATCGGACAACAAAAACATTTCGACGTATTTTGAAATTGTGGCCTGAATTTTAAATTAAATTATATTTATCTAGGGTATTTGTGAAGTCCAGAAATGCGCCTGTTTATACATGACTGGATACAAAGTTAATGACCACCTTTATGCACGCCTGTTTTCCATGAAGTCGCTGCAGAATCCCTGGAGCGACGGATTGCTCAGTGCCACGCTTCGTCTTCAGGCGCCCTCGTTTGCGTTTACGCCCTCCTAATGTATTCCGAGTCACGATACCATTTGCTGCCAAAGGGGACTATCCCTCCGACAAGGAATCGTGCGAGAGAATTAGAGTTGGTAATCTATTCCAACCTAAAGGGACTTGCTTCTTTAAGTGCGTTCATTTCACTTACGGGATTCAGCAGATGACAGCAGATGCACCGATCCATGATTAACTCTGACTCTCAACCCCCTGAGCCTGCTTAACAGGAATTGCAATACGATCCTTATCTGCTTCACTTTGTGAGTCACGGAGCTTTTAACAACAATTTTATTAGAAATGCTTGTGATATATTGCCGTTAAAACTGATATATATTTACGTTATCGGATTAGACAGATTGTCGGTAAACTCTGAAAATTTAAAGACAGAAGTTTCGTCACTAAAAACATCAAACACTTCTTAACTGTTTGAAATTTATTGAGTATAACACGATTGACAGCGTCATCTTAAAAACTGGAATGTACTTGCATACAGGAAAAAGGAGAAGAAGGTAGAATTATAGTACTAAACTTATATTCAATTTCCCTTCTGGTACTAAAATGAGAGATATCGATCACTTGTTTCACTAGAAGACGTGATCTCATATTGTAAATAAACATAATAGACGCCAAATTTTAATACTTTATCTCCTTGACTAACTCACATACACAGCAAAACCAAGATTAATCCCCATCAGTAATAATGGACATTTCATGTTGTTATCTAAGATTCCCTTACTGGACCTTTGCACGTGTCCGAAATTCCATTATTAAAGTCTGGATTCTCAACTCCACCCACTCCCTCTGCCCTTCGGCATGGTATGACGTAAATATGAGCGAATATCAATTTTAACAAAAATATACTTCAAAACCTGGCTATCTTCAATAATAAACACGATAAAAAATTCATCCGAGAATGGTCCCAGAATTATTGAAAGCTATTTTGCTTGACATGATAAAAATTATATCTTAATAGTTTTATTCTCTGTGTTTGTCTAAAGAAACGAGAAATAGTATAAAAAGACTTTGACTCCATCCAATACATGTAAAGTCTATGTTAAGGGTAGTGGATGTGAAACTGAAGCTCTTATTCTGTCCTTTCACAAGTTAATTCGTTTTAGATAGAATAACTATGAATTTAATGGCATTCCTTAAAAACAGTGATATTTCGGTAAAATTTTATTCAAAAATCTCTGCATTTTTGGTTAAAATAATCATAAATATTTGCTTAAAATAAAATTGATAGTAAAAAATATAATTTGAGACTAAGGAAAAGAAAAGTAATAAGATTAACAAGAAGTTACAGAATGTAAGGGTAAGTCAAAACCAAAAGTGCAATTTAAGGTTTTTATCCTGAAAAATGTTGTATTAAATTTTTTATAACTGTATTTGATATATTTTTAACGACCCTGACCTGTTTATTCAATCTATGGGGGGGGGGGGGAATGATATGAAAATCAAAATTAGTTTTTTGCTTGGAAGACTATTCGAAGGTTCTTTTTCAGAATGCACCTAACTCATTTCAATGCTAATTTGCTGCGCAGGCTACCAGAAAAATCTACCTAGTGCTTATGGTTGATAGACAAAGTAAGAGCACACAACAAATCAATCCTCGAAGTATTTGAAATTCAAACATGAAGGATAGGTCAGAATGATGATTTTAATGATAAAGAGTATCCAGTGCAATTTTACCAAAAAATTTGTCGACAGAAAAATGAAACAATTGCATAAATAAGGCATTTTTCAAGAAAGATTTTGTCATGATTTAATCCAAGGACCGTTTCATCAGTACAAAAACCTTCTTTGCGTTTATTTTCCACGTTTATAACTGCATGGAAGAAGGCGAGTCTTAGGCCATGGAGAGCTTAGAGATACATAGTGAAATGAGACGATAAACAGGGATGTGAAAGTACTGCCAGAGAGCCAAAAGTAAAATCCTCGCTTTTTTTAGAAAGACCATATGCTAGATGGATAAAAAATGAAGAGAAATAAACCTAACTACGGATAAAAATAATTATAACAGAAATTTCAGACAGAAGATATTTTTTAAATATGCTGAAGTGCAAACGTAATTGATGGTGAGCAAATGGTCATTAAATATGCCTTTAAACATGGCTATGGGAATAGAGAAAATTCCAGAGGATCCAGTTTAGGTTTTTGGAAACGTGGTTTTTTTGCCTCTTTCGTGGGACTTATTAGGGAGGAAACTGACTTGTGGTACCACTGCGCAAGGGGCTTTGGCAGAGGTGCCCATTTTCACCACTGCTTTTTTACGCACGCACGTAGTATATTGTAATGGGAGAATCCGAACTCCTGGAGTTGGGAATTAAAGTACGCGGGGAAGCTCAGGTCAGGTCAGTTACTTCAAAAATTCATTGTAATGATTAGTTTTATATTTAAAATAAGCCAATGGATTTCAATCATTGTTGAGCGAGATGACATGTCTACAGATGTTTTGCGTGAGGATGAATGATAAGAAACGGAATAAAGATAGCATAGAGGTAGTCTAAATTAAAAATTACATTTGGAAGCAGTAAGCTAAAGTATGCTACACGTTTGACTTATCTTGAAAGTGCTTTAGACAAAGATATGCTGGTTAGCAAAGATTTTTAAAAAAAGAATTGCGTTGGATATAATTTCTCTCATAGAAAGAGGTATTAATTAAAGTTATGTGGTTAAATCAAAGTAAATAATATGTGAAAAATAACAAAATATCATACAAATCAATGCTTCGTACGGCGTGAAAACTTGCGCGTTGATAAAAGGTGATATTAATAGACTACAGAGATACATGGACAGAGAGGAGAAGACAGTACTAGACATGGAGAAAATTCTAAATAGGTAATAAAATTGAATTGAGCGCACATTCAGTGGCACCGGAATCTTGAGCATTACTGAAGATGCAACATGTTGATAAAGCGTAACACACGGATAAAAAGATAAATATGTTGGACTTGGATCAGGTAGTCAAAATGAAACGTTCAAAATATTATTCCATATCAAATAAATAAATAATTGAAGGTCTAAAATTATTTGGTAGGACAGGAAATATGAAAAGTCTGTATTTATTTAGTATTTCCTAAGCGGAATTTAAATATGTAGAATCCAAAACAATCTATTCATCATTCCCCATTAAGCCGATACGTTCTTTCCATGGTCGGGTTGCAAATAATGTTTTGGTGAAAAGTCAAAGAAAACGAAAAATTAAGGTAATTATGCTACGTAAGAATCATTTTTAAAATCATCAATGAGGAAAGGAGATATTGTAATGGATCAAGGATAGATAAAAGTATGTTAATCAATATGGATTATCCATAATAAGGTTTGGTTTTATAAAAAAAGAAAAAGGATTGTTTGATACCCTTGAAACTCTGCCCTCATCAGATTGAATTACATTCATTCCATTACTTTCATTAAATTTTCCTTTTAACAATAAAATTTGGGTGAAGATGCATATATGATACCATGAAATGAAAGCAAGCAAAAATTGTGGAATATTTTGCAGGTATCGACGTGGAGAATAAACGCAAAGGACGATCTAGTACTACAGGTAGAAAAAGGTTCGTGGATGAAATCATGACCAAACTTCCTTTGAAAGAAATTTTTGTTTCTGTTGACTATTTTTTTGTAAAATCGAACTGGATACTAAATTAGTCGATATCAGTGGAAATTAATAACTAATGAGAAATATATTTTTTGCAGAATCCACGTACGCTGTAGGAAAACAGATGTGCGTCGTTACTCCTAAGTATATGCTTAAACATAAAGATATATCATAATACAACACTTTTTAGAGTATAAAAATCATTCGCCTTGCCCGGGATTAAAAACCTGGATCCCTCAAAATCCGGCCGAGTGATTTAACCAGCTAAGCTGCCCATGCGTCCTATTACACACCGAAATTTTGGGGAATTACAGGAACAAGATGAAATACCGTACATGCAATGACCCAGGCATTCGAACTCATGCGCAAAGCCTCAGAACTGCGTGGTACTTGTTTAAACTTTAAGTTAAACAAATATGTTCTAGTATTGTTATTTAAGTATTTGTTAAATACTGATACGCGAGCCCTATTTGGTGCGTTATTTGGTGTAGTGTTTAGTCCTATTTAACATAAGTTATCATAAAACGTTTAGGAAGTCAGCTGTGAGTTTCTAACTCTTACAAATATTTATTAAATTATCTATAATTGTCTTTATTTTTTAGTTATAATTTGTTATTTAGCAAACTTTGCTTTAAGAGCAATATTTTTTATCGTCCAGGTAATAATAATGTCTTTTTACATGTGACAAGAAGTTTCTCACTCATTCGATTCCTATTCAGTTTTCCTCGTACTCGTACTTCGTTTGTCAGTGTAACTTATTTTTCAATTATAAAAAATTTCACAATCATTAAAAAAATAACTAAAACCCAATATGCTTCATCATGAAGTAATCTATTATATCATTAATGCAGGTTGTGAAATTCGACCGCGCTAAATAGAGCATTGAAATACAAAATGAAAAATTTTTCAGCGCATACTTGGAAGGAGAACTTTACTTCAAAAAGCATATTAACTCATAAAACAGAGGAAAAAATTCAATAAAGCTGACTTTAGCTTGAGTGGAAGCAGTATTTAATGAGAAACTTCATGACGAGCGGACGAAAAAAGAAAGAAATCTCAAAGAAGAATCGGCAAATATAAAAGATTATTATTCCGTCAATTTACTAAAAAACCATTATCTTTGTTAAAAATTTCTGGTATGAATTAGATTTCCGATAATTTTGTGACAAAGTAATTTAATGCAGGCCAGCAACGTGATTGCTTTCTGATATCAGAACACATACTTATTTTAATATTGATGGAAAAAAAACGCTGAAATGAGGTTGATTCTTTTTGTATCTGACATTAAGCTCCTTTTGCAGCCCGCAAACAGGCAGGTTATTAGATAAGAAGTTTAAGAAATTTGTTAATTTCTTTCAAATAGCCCTCCCATCTTTCAAAAGGACTACCTTCATCCATCCACTGACTCATCCCCGATTCCTCCCGTTTGTTTAATTTACGATCCATCATCTCTTACTTTCTTTATTCCTGCACCATTTTGCTTCAAATTCAATGTAAAAACATTTTCATTTCCCTTGCACACTCTTCTCACAACTAGAAATAGGGTATTCATCCCTAAAAAAATCACTTGGAATTTTCCGAGTACTTACTGCATTCTTGTGACTCTTGTACATAAATCTGTTAGTTTGAACGATGATTAGTTGGCTATTCAAAAAAAATGTAAAGGCTAATATTTTCATACCTTTTGAAAAGCAAATGACGTGGGTCTGAATATCTGTAGCGATTTGCCTGAGTTTTTTTGGTGGCTTAACTTATTTGTGTTAGACCCCAAATGAAAATTTCAAAAAAAAGAGAAAGAATAAAATTTGAGAGAAAAGAAAGCCGCAATATCTCTTTTAGATTTTTTATTCCAATCTTTCATGGTAGTTAACTCTTCCATCTTCGTAAAATCTAAAAATAACGTTGCAAATTATTTTTTTTTCAACAGTCTTCATTCCGAGTTTTCCTCCAGCCGTCTGTGCACAGTCATATTTTTCATCAAAATTTGCTCATTTACATTCTAAATTAAACTCATTTAAGGTAACGTCGAAATACCGACAAAAATTTTATGAACATGGTAAGTTCATTTTGTACGTATATATATATATATATATATATATATATATATATATATATATATATATATATATATATATATGTATATATATATGTATATATATGTATATATATGTATATATATACTATATACTATATATATGTATATATATATATATATATATATATATATATATATATATATATATATATATATATATATATATATATATATATATATATATGTATATATATATATATATATATATGTATATATATACTATATACTATATATATGTATATATATATATATATATATATGTATATATATATATATGTATATATATGTATATATATACTATATACTATATATATGTATATATATATATATATATATATATATATATATATATATATATATATATATATATGTATATATATATATATATATGTATATATATATATATATATGTATATATATGTATATATATACTATATACTATATATATGTATATATATATATATATATATATATATATATATATATATATAGTGAGAGAGAGAGAGAGATAAAACAGGTTATAATGGGCATGACTAACTCACTCCCCTCTCTAACGTTGTCCATCCCGATTCAGCGTCCGACGTGCAAAATGAAACGTATTGTTCTGAGGTTCTTTCATATAGCCCTCTTTCCATTTTTTGGAATAGGTACTAATACTGAGATGACGAAGTTTTCCATCCAAATTCCTTTCTAATAGATGCTGGTAAACCACCCAAATTAACTCTTCTTTCCGTACTCTCCTTAACTTTAAAATAGTTCCGCGGGATTACTGTATGAACCCCAGGGCCTAATTTGATTTCAATTCCCCTTAAGCCCTCACTGTTTCCTCGTCAAATATGTTTGTAACAAGGCTATTTTCGTCTGCGGCATTTTCTCCTCCTTTGTTAAGGCTAGCCGGCCTGATATCAATACCATGCAGCCTTTCTTTGTATTCATTTTTTCTCTCATTTACCGTCCTTGTTTCAATTAAATTTTTCTCTATTCATCTTTAATGGTTAGCATTTATTTTCCCTTCTTACTTCCTGGCAGTACTTTAGCCTTCCTCTGCACTGCACCAATTTCACCCCTCCTTTGCTAACTTTCTATGTCCTTGTCTTTCGTATTTTACCACGCATCTTCCGGTATATTAGTTACCAGCCTCAGTTTATTATTCAAGTCCTAAAGTTATACTTCCCTTTACCCTAATCGGTTTATACAATATCCTTCTCGTCATTGGATGGCGGATTCTCTTCCTCCACGATATGTTTGTGGTTTATGACACTATGTTCGCCGTAACTCGGTTGAATTTGCCAATCATAGAAAAAAACCTACAGCAATTTCAAATTAGTATTAATTGCCGACCATGGTTTAGTCTCTGTGCCGTCATCGCCCGATTTGCTGGGTCTTCCATATTAGGTTGTAGTCCATTGGGAGTGCATTTGTACGTGTGATTTTATGAAAATGTAGTGATAATAGGTGTTGACAAAGATTAGGAGAAATTTATAATGTTTTCCTCGCCGAGGGAATGGAATCTGAGGGTAAATCAGCCACTGAAATCAATTTTCTCTATGCTGCATACAATCAATTCTTTTCATGTATTCACCTTTTTATCTTTGATATCTTGCTCAATTGCTGCTCCGTGAAAAAGCTTTTGTGGAGATAACTTAAACGAATATTTGATTAATTTTTCAGCAAAGAAAAGTGTTAATGTTACAGTATTTATTATTTTTATTACATTAAATGCAGATATGACGAGAATGATAACTTATAAAATATCGTTGATGATAGTGTTTTAAATTGTTTTTTATCTCTCTGTTGCTTTTTATTAAATACTTTTTAAGCATTGTCTTTCTAAGTAGCAACTTGCGATGGTTATAATAGATACTTAAAATTGCATGCTTTTGTTATACATAACGCATCAAATTTCTTTTATACTAGCATAAGTCATTTGCAAAATAACCATGAATCATTACTATAATGCTATTTTCTTGGATGAAAGTCTCGTCGCATTTTCTCACTAAATATATATTACAAACCACATCAATAAAAACTAGTACTTTAATTAATAGAAAATATGTATTTTAAATTCTTTGTTTCCTCAAGTAGGGTCCCGTCATCAAATTTTCCTTTTTAATCACTTAGGTTATCTTCATGCCATATTTCATGGTACCTTTGGTTTCATTTTTTTGGCACTGGTATATTTGAAAAAAATCAGTGCATATCAATAGTTTCTATATTAAGATATACACTAAAGCTAATGGCTAAAGTAAACAGATCCTGAAAAGTTGTGAACAAATATAATCGATGTGGCCTTTCACGCGGGGAAATGTTTCTTTTCCATTTTTGCGTGGCCCTCTTCATAAAATTTCTATGCAATGAAGAATTCATTGACATTTTCACTTTCAACGGATTAATAAGGAAGTCTCAGGTGAATCAGAGTCAAAAATAACGGACACCTTTGCTTAATCTTTTCATATCTAGTCCAGAGCTGAAGCTCCCGTCTCAGGATAAGTGTCCCCTCCTGTCCAATCGATGTCTCAGCCCAGAGGTGAGATCGACCCCGAGGAGCACTCAAGAAATATCCATTAAAGTCCCTGAAGGAAATTCCCCAAGGAATCCTGGTCGAAAGAAGGCGAACGAGATTTCATTCCATTAATTTCGACGCCCCTGCCCCTTCGAAAACTCCTGCCTCCGCATCCCTCTTCGCCCCTCTCGCCGCCTCCTTCATCATTTCGCCGGAGTTTCCCGGCCAATAGCGTCAAGTTTTTCCTTTCGCCGCCCTCCTCTCCAATAGATTCAAATGATGGCATTGCTGCCCTTTAATATTTACTCAAGATTTTCAAAATTAATATCTTCTCATTTAAAAGGCACTCTCTTCCATCTCAGTTCTCAGTTGCAAGTAGTCAAATTAAGTAAATATTGATGGTAATTGTCGAGGAATATCTTGCACCGGTGACATGAATTGAGTAAATTTGGAGGCGTACATGAATGTTTCAATTTGTTGGGATGTAAAGATTTTTTTTGTTCAAGAGCTACGTAGAATTGAATATGTTGAAAATCGGTAGTTATCGAAAGTTACTCATATTGTTCGGTATGATGTAGACTGTTTGAACGCGGGAAAGAGAGAAACATATTTGGCTACAAACTGATGCAGAGCACATAGGTACTATGTTATAACATGCACATAGGTAATGATCTATTATGACTACACGATGAGTATTATTTTGTATCCCAGGGAATGCCTGTAAATTTTACAAATATTAAACGGTAATTAATTATGGACCCGTTCAAACAATTCTTGGTATTTGTGTATACAACTACTTTATGCACTATAAGTTTTAATGGCACGACACGTTGTAGAAATATTTACCTATAAAGTATGGGAGTTTGACGAAATATCCGATTTATAATATTCAAGTTTAAAAGATCAAGTTAGATTGGTCTCGGGGTACTTATAATACATCTTGGTAAGAGCATGACTTTTGCTGATAGAGTTTCTTATTTTTTTGCTGATATTCTGATCTCCCTTTGCAGTTAGTGGTCCTGATAATTCATCAAGTCTCAAAACAATGCCATTAGATAGACCAGTCAGTTCAGTGTTTCTGGTAACCATGTGAACGTTCAAAATGAATCTATCTAATTTTATTTGAAATACTTTTCATTATTTATCAAATACTTTTCCGGGTAGGTGGAAAGTGCTTGAAGCGTAATTTAAATTCGGTTAAATGAGCCAAATAAACAACCCTACTTTATTTACAATAGACTTTTAGCTGCAATAAATTCTTTGAAATATTGCAAGTCGATCCCGCATATGGTTTCAAGTTGTGTTCACCCTTTGCTGTTCTAATGATAATCTGGAGAAAATTGAGTTGAAAGGTTACGTGACTGATTGGATAGGGTCAATAAGGAATGCGGCTGGCAAGGATGTAGGTTCATTAGTGATCCCGGAATTAATGTTAATGGCGAAAACTTGTTGAATTAATGATTCGAAAATGTTTTTTTATCTTCAAGCGTTAGCAGGCTCAAAATAATATTCTTTCATTACTTTGGACTAAAAGGCATCATTTTAAAAGCAGGATCAATAAATTGTTTATGATGGGAGATCAATGTTTTTAAGAATGAATATAAATTCATAGTGTTTTGAATATTCATAAACCATTAATTACTTGGAAGACTGAATATGGAATCAAGATGGGAGGGTTTAAGCACATTATAAAGTCAAATCGAAAGTATGTTATAATTACGAAAGTACATGTACGAGGTGTTCTCAATGGCAACATGAGTTATTCGGAAAGAATATTATTTAATCCTCTACATCTATGCACATATGCCTCAACCATTAGATAAAATAGGCTTATATTATCAATTGTTCCAAGTCTCGATAAATTTCAGAAACTCCTTCTTTTGGTATAGCTTTTAGCTCTCTCAGCGATGCTTTTTAATCTCATTTATACTTGCAAAACGACGGCCTTTTAAGGTAGTATTTGTGAAGAGAAATAAGTCTCACGGGACCATGTGTGGCGATTATGGAGGATTGGATATCATTACAATGCTGTTTTTGACCAAACATTTACGAACAAACAGTGGGCAGTAAGAGCAGGTGCATAATTATGGTGCAAAAGCCATAAATTGTTCCGTCAAAAATGCGGGCGTTTTTTTTTAATTGATTCACGTAAACGGCGTGGAACTTATTGAAGTAGTACTCTTTATTAATCGTTTTACCTTTTGGTGCACTATGAGCTGCACTATGAGAATTATGAAATACACAGCTTCATTAACACTTCATTGTTAGGTAGCGAATAATTCCCTGGAATCACAATTGATTTTACCTCAGAACGATAGCATACATATCTTAAATCCAGCCTCTATCCCAGAAGAATCAAGGGAGCAGTAATTAATAAAAATTACAGGAAATATCTAATAAAATTTCTATCACCAAAAAAATTCCAACCTCTTCACCAAGAGACTCTAAGTCAATAATAAATCAAAACTAAGTAGCTGCATGCAAGAGTAATCGAAGAACATACGAAGTACCAACACATATGGCCCCGGATCACACCCAATCCAAAATCACGCACTGTCCAATATCACGCATTTGCGTACATGTAACACATACCTGTATACTATATGCATGCATGACACCTTAATTCGATATTAAAAAAATTCGTTATGCTATCTTAATGAATTTCTTTATAAGAATGCGTTGTCATTTGGCCTTTAAAGAGCTCTCCATCGTCATTTTGCTTTTTAATACTAAAAGAAGACAACACAATAAACAAACCACAGTTCAATTGATATTATTTATATTATTTTAGCATTGGTATAATGCATAGGAAAAGTATGTGGGATGGAATATAATGGACTGCAATGGTACATGGAATGGTGTACTGTATTTTATATATTGCCCTAGAATTGACGAAAATTTCTGTTTGGTAAACAAAATTCATGCAGATGAGTATTAATGCTGTAATTTCGTGAGCGTCTATCCGATATCTTTCTATCCAGGTCCATCTCACTGTAGCGGTGTGTCGTTATCCACTTGGCTGCAACAACTGCAAGAATCACAGCATTAATCAATAAACTTTCGATTACTGCTGAAGTCTCTCTCTTGTTTTTAAATTCATCATTAATTCCACCAAGACCTGCTTCTGCTTAAAAGTGTATTTGTGAGTGGGGAAGGGGTTGGAAGTGGGTAAGGGAGAGAACCCACGATCTATTTGAGCAAAAGGGCGGAGGTTAAAGTTCATTGAGCGCCCACTATTCCTCGTTTGATTGCAATGTATAAGAGGCGGATTCAGTGACCTCTGACCCCTTTGCCACTTCCCGAAATAAATCTGGGAGACCTTTTTTGCCACTTTAAAGAATCCCTAATCAATCAAAATTTTTCATTTTCCATGGCCATCATTAATTTTGGGGTTTCAATGAGCTTGATTGCGACCAAGGAATATATTAAACCATGAGAAAGAGTGATTAATATTTTTCATCTCATTCCTAATTCATAAGTAACGTCGTTCTCTATCGATAAATTGAGTCTTATTGAAGAATTAGGGGCTTTCACTTGGTTCCTTGCGATTCGGAGTTTGGTTAATGTGTCAGAGGCGCATTGTGGAAATCCGTCTTTTAAAAAACGTCTCAAGGAGAAGGTTGCAGTCAAACCATGCCTTTAAAAATGTAAAAAAATATATTTTCAACTGGAAAGGATATTTTTCAAAATTTTTCCGCACCTACCTTTTGGGAAATATAATAATTTTTTTGTGAACGAAGTTCCTCTAAAATTGCAGCAAATCATTCTTAATTATGGATTCCGATTGGGAAAATTAATCAAACTGTCATTGTCAACTCTTCCATAATCCATAAATTGGTTTACTGTGTGCCTCCATTCTTCTCTACCAAATACCAATTCTATTATGCCCTAAATTCCTTTTTATTTGACCGATCTTTTTTAAGTTCATCTTAAGAAACTTTCATTTTTTTCTTCCATCATTCCTCTTCTTCCTCTTCTTTATTAATTCGTTGTCATTTAAGGTTCCTGTAATAAAATACAAATGTGTATCGGTAATATCCAATTTTTATGTCATTTGTGTCAAACAGTATCAGTACGGCTTGTTTCAGAGTTTCAATGGTGTGTGAAAAAGTATTTCCGTCAAATCATTAGACATTATGGTTTCAATCCACTTATTTTACTTTTAAAAGAAGCTTTAAAAGAAAATATCACTTTTTGTCTCTGCTATTAGGACATAATTTAAGGATCAATTCAAAGTTGCGAGACTCCCGGCGGCTTACTACATAACAATCCGAATCATGAGTCCAAAATTTTCCGAATTGCTGGCTATTAATATCTTGCCAAGGCCCTTCTTTCCAGTTAACTGGACTGGTAACTCCATTACTAAATTTACGGCAAACTCCGTTGCTAAGTTTTTGCTAAGAACAGCAGCTTCTCTCAATTCATGCGTCTAAATTCCCTTTCCTTAATATTCTTTTCTTCAAATCTACTTTCGCTTCAACATTTCCCGCACCATGACCGACTCGAGAGAATTTACTCAACCCCATTCACTTTCTCATAAGCACACCAGACCCACTCGTTCTTTCAATTTTCACGAAAAACTTTGCCCTTAAGCTCACTGCCCATGATACTAATTTTTTCCTTTCAGTATCGTACTCATCTCTTTCAAACTGTTATCACAACGTCGTCCTTTATTTCATTACCAACCGGGGCCCTAACCAGGCCTATCGCAGGCGTGCATCCCCTCTCTCAAAGGTGTCGTAAAGGAAATAATCTGGAAGGCAAAAAAATGCAATCGTTTCTTTTATTTGACGTTAGCCATGCTATTTACCGCCATGAGCTCTCTTGATTTAAGAAATTATCTTCTTTCGTTTTTTAAATTGATTTTTATTTTACACATGCTGACAAATAATCTTTAGTCGGAAGCGAGTTAACCAATTTTTTTCTGAATCACACACCAAAATAAGCCGTAAACTTTGCTCTAGATAAGAAAAGCCATATTTCCAAATGAGCCTACTAGACGTTATGCTTATAAGCTTGAATATAAAGAGAAGTTTTTTGTAAGATGTTTGGAGGAATATCGATATATTCTCAAGCACAGAATGCCCATGTATGCCTGAGAAATAGTTTTTCATCCAGGAGTTACAATACAATTGGTAGTAGGAGAGTTAATCATTTAACGCAGTGTATATGATTCTTCGAATATTCAAAATTAAAAATTACCTTACAAATTTTACCTCAGGTTGTATGAAATATCAACATGAGCGATTAAGTTCATCAGCCCCGCACCTGGCATCACCGGGTGAGCGTGGATTCAACGCTCATGAGAATTAGTGAAATTGCCTCTTTCATGATTAAATAATTTTAATCGCAGCTGTTTATAAATTAAATATATTTTATTCTGAACCAAACCAATGTTATATTTTACGGTCGTATTTTTATCAACTTGTTTATAGTTCTAAAATGTTTATTTTTTGCAATTTATTTTTATCCCTATGACAACTATCGCTGAACTATCTTTTTTAGGTACCAGAAACAATTTTTCATGATAATAGTTGGCAAAAAAGGGGATGAAGTCAAGGAAAAAGTGAGAGAGGAGTTGGGGGGCTGACTAAATGTCAGTTCTCCCTCTCCCTACCTTGAGTGGCGTCCACCCATTCACTCCCCAACCACACCCCTTCCCTTTCCATTTATATATTCTCTTCATTCGCAAAACTTTCAACCTCGAACGTTCGTCCTATCCGCTTGTCTCCTCCCTGTAAAATACTTCCCCTTCCACTACCCCAGAGAATACTACCCTATCCGGAGCCACCGCGCGGAATAACAGCATTAACTTTATCATCAAAACTTTCCGGGATTCCCAGGCATTTGAAAAAGGAACTTCCTCAGGTTGAGGACAATTTCTATATTTTTCCGTATCAATTACAGCCTTGGTTGGTTGGTAGTTCTCGCTTTTAAGCTGGATGATGCGAGTGGGAGTAATCGCGTTCTATCCTTCATGGCTTTTAAACCTTTTCTGAGGATCTTTTTTTCCCCAATATTGTTCCAGGAAGGTTTTCTTTAGTTTTGTATCCATATTTCACTACTTCTTACATAACACATTCCAAAATGTTTCCTTTGGAATGAAAAAATGAAACCTCACCCCTTAAATTTACTATTGCGAAGAAACGAAAGATTTGTGAGTGTGGCTTCAGTGGTTTTCTCAAAATTGGAAAGTTGATTCCATGGTAAATTTACAGGAATCCCCTGAAAACGATTACGCAAATGATACAAGTATTTTGGGGTGGTAATGTATCAAGAAAAAAATCCTTCTGTGCGCTACTGTTTAATTACGAATGACCTTAGTCCATTAAGGAGACTTGAGATATCCAATGTAGGAATTTCAGAAATTAGGAAAGTCACAGCAATAAAGATTTTGGTACGATACATATACATATGATGATAGAAAAAATGTATAAACGATTATTGCATCACCAAAATTCCCTCTTTAGATTGCAAATCGTTTCGAAATAAATAATTATTTACTCATCTGCCATATGAGTAAATAATTTATGAAAAATACTTGAAATTCAAAGAATCTGCGGGATGAGCTGCGAAAGTAAGAGTACCGTAGCTACGATAACTAACAGGGAGAGATTAAAATTAAAACGGCGCTTATCAATTCTCATTATCAGCACAATGTAATTATTTACAGAAATGGAAACACTATTATCCCAAATTTTTCCAGTGTCAAATTCTCTTTACGAATTGTCTCAATGCCTTACCGTTCCTTTCTTCTCCTGTGCATTTAATCTTGAACATTCGTTTCTTGTGTGGTATTTTCAATGTTTCTTTTCTGCCTGGTTTGTAATTTCTCGCCTTGGAATTTTCAATATATTTAGTACACATTCATCTTCGGCGACCTATAAAATTTTGGTTTGGTCCGAAGTTGTATCCGTTTTCAATTCAATCCACGCCAGTGCAAGTGTTAAGCATTTAATGAATTTTGTTCTGCATGATACTTTCAGTAGGCTTATCTAAAAACAAATTTTCCAATACAATCCCTTTTTGATCTGCATCAGATTTTCTAGGAATAAGCACAGAGATATCAAGTCTTCTCTTATTCAAAAATTTAAATCGATTTTTCGACTATACTATATTTCTTAAATTGTCTCTATCATTCGGTGTTTCTTCATATTAGTCTTCTGGTCGCGACTAACAGTCTACAGTTTTCGTTTTCTTCTGCAAATATCCCGTGTACTTCGGCAATATAAACATTCTTAACTTTTGAAAATTACAAATGGCGCTCTTATTCTAAATTCAAATAAAGAATGAATCATAATTCATTGCATCTTTTAATGTTTTTGTTTTCAGACTTCAAGCATTTTACAAGATATTTGGCCATGTTGCTGGATGCACTTCTCGTTATTGAGCACCAAATCTTGTCCACATATTTTTAAGATTTTATAGGGTCGTATGCGTGTAGAAGAAAGTGCCTTTGGCTCACGGTGCTTTCTGTCGATTTTATACGCATGACAAGTGTCAACTGGGGTCAGTTTTGTTATTTACTTGGACATCTACGACTTCTGTGAGTTCTTCATACATTGCCATCTTATTTTTATATTAGTGCATTTTACATACTCCAGTTTTCCATCATTGGCCACGTTGTCTTCTTCATATATCCTTTTAAAGTAAATGTTTTCATTTGCCATCTGAAGTTATTTTTTACCCTCTTCTTTTTATACTGTCGTGTTTTTCTGCGTGACGACTTTCACCCCCACTGTAAATTTATCATTGCAGTACTGGTTTTACTCTTTTTTATTTTAGTTTCGTTCACACCGGTTTCCTAATGCTGTTGCCTAATTTATATTTTCCCACGAAATAATTACATAATTGGGTTGATTTCTCTGGACCATTAAAATCCCAATTATTGATTAAACTGTCAAAATAACATTCTATATCTTTTACTAACTATTCAAATCGCTCATAATCGTCAGGTCATATTATTCAGTTACTAAATTTTGGCTTTCTGGCAGATCTTAATTTTCCTCTCTTCTGTGATTAGAGGCCCTGCAAATAACCTGACGGCCTATATTCTCAGTGCATCACTTTGGTCTCTTTTTATCTTTACAAAAGGATACTCTTTTTTGCAATATCAACAAATTTCTCTTTTGCCCCATATTTCTCCAGAAATATGCCCATTCTTGCTTGCCTGCTTTTCTTTGGTTGTATCAAGAGTGTAACATTTTGCATAGGTCTCTACATTTGTATCCACTTCTGCGAATATTCACAAATGGGGTAATATTTTGTACGATTCCATTTCGGGACTTTTTTAGTTTTGAAGTAATTGACCGAGAATGAAAATCACGTAAAATTTGTGAACGATAAGTAGAACTTACTGAAAGGTTGTTTTATCAATGCTGTCTACATTGCACTATTAGATTTTACTCTACGAAATTAATTATCACCCACGGTTGCCACAGTTTACGATAGGGGAAACTTCCTTGCAATATAATTCGGATCTAAGTGTTTTTTTAAATTTTCGTTTCATAAAATTGAGATTTTGTTTTATTTGTATAGATTAAAAATAAATTTGCACTTCTTGATTCTGAATCGGAAAAACGTAACTTCGTTTAAGACTCACTCCATCTAGCATATTCCCTTATGTATAGTTCTCCTCTATTGCATTCGGGTTTTGGTACCTGTGGTGTAATTCTGATGGTCTAAAATATCAATTCAAATTAACATTGCTAGTTAAAATTTTGTCGATTATGACTTTTTTCGATACAGAGAGCACTGAGAAGCACTTCTCTAAGCTGCTGTACCATTTAGTGAATTTTCAGCAAAACACACGAAATTTCTTTAAATATTTTTTGTATCCAAAAACTATGTTTACTGAAATTAAAATATTGTAAATAGAAAATAAGCTCATTAGGTTATATAGTGGTATTGATTGGTATAATGACCTTGCGACAATGACTGTGACCATTGGTTACGATAAGAAATTTCTCAATGCACAAAAATTTTCCATTTTTCATCAATTATTACGAAATTGCTGAAATTTATTGGTAGTGTTCCGAGAGGCGATTAAAAAAATATTGTCAAACTTTTTTCTCCAATAGTATCCCAGTTTGTAAGGGGCACTTGTAAATGAGTAAGCAGGATCGATGTGTAGTCTTGCCTGGCTGTGAGGAAAAAAATGCGCCAGAAACTAGCTTTCAATGTATCTGCTTTCATTTCATCCACGAATAAAAAGAGTCAGAGTACATTGAAATACTTTTTACCTGCATTATTGTGATTCTCATGAAAGTATTTTCATTAATTGTTAGAAATGTCCAGTAGTTAAAGTCCAACTCTGTTTTTTCAATTAACATCCCTAATATAAGTATGGAAGTATAATAATATAAGATGAGTAAGGACAACTGATCTTTCAGATCCAGTTATGCGTAGTTACCACCAAAAACTTAATGAAACGGTTTCAAGAAACTGCGAGAGATGCCGCAACAGCAACTTTTAACGGAGTCACCCGCTAATATGCATTTCAATGCAACAATTTTAGAGTGTAAAAATCATTAATGGCGAATGATATTTACACTCTGAAATTGTTGCATTAATGGACCTGGTTTATCTGGTGAGAAACGTTTTCAAAATTCTTATTATCCAGACATACCTGTCAATGGCCGGTTTGCGAGAATACGGCTATAAGCCAATCGATTTTTGAAAACTAAGAGGGAATCCGAGGGTACTATCTTTAACAATAGGCGACGGCAGCGTTATAATTTGCATGTTCCTCTATAATATTGCTAAAATCTTAATCCTACCTTATAATTACATGCACGATCTTGATTTGGATGCTCTCAAATAGCTGAAAAAATGTTATTGAATTCAATACTTCATGAAACATTCTTTTGTTCAAATCTCATATGTACTCATTTATTGCGGGGTAGGTACTCGGAAAAAATCTCTCCTAGTTAAATTGAACGCCCATATCAACATGCGCTACCACCGCAGTTGTAAACCCAAAGGTTGGCTTGTTACATGAGGGAAGTGTTCACCTAATAAAGACTAACGCGATAAAGGCAACGACATGTGAAATTGGCGCATTTATAGGGTAATAAGGGGTCTTGTTCCTTTTTCAGTGCAGCCTGTGATTTCCCAGAAAGATTTGGTACCACCCGCACACCTAAATCCATGCATCAATCGCTAATCAAAACGTTCCGCCATGACTATTGGATTTTTCTCAACGATGGTCTCTCCTCCTTCACCATGCACTTTCTTGTTTGTTTTAATTTCTGTAAATTTCACCTTTTCCATTCTTTTCTGCATCGAAATATCCAAAGCCTCTAAAATACGCCTATCAACTTGATTACCTAGTTACCACACCATACAAAACCACGCTCTAATTATATTGTTAACGAGCATTTTTATAGATAAACAAGTTTCAAAGCTTTCAACTTAACATTGATCAACTTACTTTTACAACCATGCTTCCCTACCATACAAAGTTTTATCGAGCCTTTTTTAAATGTCCTTATTCGACGTCTCTACCATTAATTCCATCCTCCTCGTTAAAGTTTCTTTGCCTAGCGCAATTCTTACTCTTTTTTAGTTTAGAATTTATATTAATAAAATAAAAACTATTATTAGGTGCAAATTGTTATTTTTATTGATCTTTACATGGTAATGCATACATATTTCCCAGAACAACATCACTAGTTACATCGTTATCAACTATACCTTATCAAAATTGAAGACCTGCTGAGCCAAACTTTGTTTTTGAGCAGGGGTATTTTAAGCTGCAAAATTGACCTTATTTAAAATAGAATCAATTACAGTTAGCTTTTTTAGCAACTTCGGTCATATTTTCTACTCGTAATAAAAACTAGGTAGAATTGTTGTCGAGCATGTTGCGCAATAGCAATTCTATACCTATAACTATACGCTTTCTAGAATACTCTTCACGAAATTATGTCATTTATATTGCAAACTTAAACGGTGAACTTGGTTCCAATTTCATGTCCTACCATAGTGTTTTAGGTAACAGCCTTACTATTTTAAGTAACATTATTATTTCAGGCATTCTAGTCCAATGGATACCGTTAAACTTCAACCCCTCTGATTTTGTATTAATTCTATGATGTATGTAAAATGTGGAGCGGTAGTCCTAATATTGTATAAGGCTAGGCTACTGACCTCATACAATTTATATCATTTGTTTATCATTCCATGTATTTATACATTTATTTATTATAGGACCTTATACATTTATTATTATATGACCTTATTAATAATATTCATATTTTGCAAAAGATCCGGGATTCTAATCTGGTTTACACTTCTGGGCTCCCTCGGATTCGCAAAAGCTATGTAGTGAAAGGTAGGAATAGAATAGAATCATGCCAGATGGAATGAAGGAAGAAAGAAAGTGTGCAAAATCGAAGGAGGATTTATTGCATATTCCAATGTGAGCTTGTGCTTTGGTAAGAGAGTTGTGTCGTTGAATAGCTTGCGTTCTCGTTAACTACCTCAAATGGAAAAATACCTATTATAATAATTTCGTAACGAGTACCATCTGCCGAAGCCATAAGCGATTGCAGTACATTCACCATCAATCTCTTATTTGAAAAGAGCATAATAGAATTACACGTAGATATGTATTTATGAAGGGGTATCTTCACAATTTTACCCGCGTTATACTCCTTATGGCCGAATTGTCTTCTCTAAGTGGTCGCCAGCTGAACGTAAGCCCTTGAGTTCATTCACACGCGGCCATGAAACCCATCCCCCAAGAAAGGGGCACGGAAGGAGGCGCCAGCAGTAGTCTCTAACCCCAGTCTTCCGCTGGCTTAAGCACTTTCTCGTCTCCCGTATCATAGTAAACAACGTGACCGGAACCCCGGAGAGGACGATGCGAAGGAAGTGACCTTATTGGTCGGTTCCTCGGTTCGCTCTCACTTCCAATCTTCCCATCTCTCCTTCCCCGTGTCACCAAAGCCCTTCTTCCCTAAAAACGACCTTTCCCGCGGACATCCGCACTTTCTCGGCGATTAGGTGACGTCGCCACTTCGAAATACTGGTCCGGAAACTGGCGAAGTGTAGGAGTGAGATGCCCCTTATCAGTTCACATCTATCGGAGAGGACAAAGGGGATGAACGCTACCCGTCCGGCAATCTCGATAACCAAGAGATTTCTGCATACAGGATAGGTGGAAAAATGGATAAATTTATCGCCAAAACCTGCGATAAATACAAATAAAATAATGATAAATGTTTAGTTTTTTGTATTTATTTCATCTCTCAAGGATTTTGAGAGTGTTATTTAAAAAAACCTGGAGCAAAATGAATTTTCAATCTTTCCCATAATTTTGTAATAACATCACAAGATTGTCACAATGAGGTTGAAACTTTGTTTGTTATCTATTTTATTTGCAATGCTATCTTACATGCAAAGCCGTGTGCCGTAATAAGGATAATGCATAATGCTAAACGATTATGAAATAATATTAAGTAAATGGTCTTCAGGCTTTAAAATAAATGTGTGTATTATGAAAAATATATTGTTCCAGGGTATGCTGCAGAAGACGAATGTACACCATGTATGCAACATATTTGAAGCTCTTCTTAAATATTTTGTTAAAGTATACTTTTGTAAAGTTTATAAAAAAGTAGATCTTGATCAAATGGCCCAGTTCGCAGGGCAGAGCCGCTGGTGCTTGTCTTGCCATATGTGTGCATGTATATATATATATATATATATATATATATATATATATATATATATATATATATATATATATATATATATATATATATATATATATATATATATAGCTTAAGCCAGTGGTTATCTACCGTCAAAAAATAGTTCTTTATTTGATATTTCAGAAATTTTTGAGAGAAGTATCTATTTTTCTTGATATGCGAGTTAGCTAATTTGGAGATCTTTAAATTATTCAATGAAATAGAGACAGCAGGAACTGAATGCTTACTAGGTTGTAGTTCAAACCTGATAGTATCGATATTATAATCCTTTAAAAATCACTAGCTACAATATAGTTATCTGCTCTTTGGATGATTTTTTTCCTAAATCGTTCGTGTAATTATAATATGCAATATATTCGGGGATTGAGTTTGATAAGCAAAGGCCAACTTTTAATTTTACTAAAAGAACAGGAATTTTACGCGCTAATTCGCGATAAATTTATCTTTTGTAAAAATTGATTGATATATTAATATGAATTTCTGTGGACACAAAGCAAAGGGTCGGGTGTCCCGCAGTTTTTTTTGTGGAAACATCGTTTAAGTTAAGCACTTAAGCGAGCAATCCTTTTAATGATAGAGACGGTAATGGACTTGGAAGTCAGCAGCTGATTTCAGTTTCGCTAGTTTCAAAAATTTATTCTCGAGGATTTTGGATGCTGTCTGCGTTTTAAACGCCTCATCTTTTTCACATTCATGGTGTCGCATCGTAAAACGCGATAATATCTTCACGTCCAAGCATTCGCTCTGGCAGAGAGAGAGAGAGAGCCGGCGGGGGTTAGGTTAGGGGAAGAAGAACATTTTCACCAGAATATGGCGGAGAGTCCTTGTGAAAATCTATGAGGGGTACATGGCCCATAACCCACACATCACGTGAGAGTGGTTTCCGCGGGAAGAAAGAAAACAAAAGAAGGGTGAAACGAGGGGAGAAAAACTGTTATTGGATTTCGGAATCGAACCGCGTGCGCGGAGTGTCTCCTTCGTTTATATTAATGAACAGAAGAAGGTCGAAATTGGAGAGGCGGCGATGAGCAGAAGCGCTCCCAGAAGAGTCTCCATGAAGTTTTCTCCCCTTCCAACCCCTTCCAACCGCGCGTAAAATGGCTACCTCAACTTTAACACGATCGTCCCCTTTCCAATCGGCTCCGAAAACAAATGACGTCTCTGCTGCGATGAGACGATGCGGTGTCGGAACTAGGTGGTCCATTTTGTGTGCCCAGCCCACACCCCGGGCTAAATCACCCACCACAGTCTTACGCACTCCGCCATCCGATGTCTTCCTCCCCCTCTTTTTTCCCCAACCCTGCGCCGCACCTGCTACATTTTGCATTAAGAATGCATGAGAATCCTCCCCTTCAGCCTTCAGTCCCGCCTGAAACATCCCCCTCCTTTCACCTATACCCCTGTATCGCCCATCCTTTTCGCCGAACGGAGTTAAGATTCCTTTCCCTCGTCCCAAGGTGGAGAGAGATAGAAGGAGATGTGAAAGAAAGATGGCACGGCACGGCTCTCAAAGTATTCCTCCATTCACTCCCTCTTATTCCCCGTCCCTCTCAATATCTCCCGCACTCCACGCCATCTCTCGAGAAAACTCATAATTGGCCACTTTCACGAAAATACATCCGTGGGAATAATACCGGTCGTCCGCCCACGCAGGCCCGTCTTTTGCCAGGTGGTCTCGCTCGACTCCATCCTTAAATGTTATACATTTTTAAAACAAAACAAAGGATGAAGAGGAATTGAAGGCGAACGTTTACATTGCGTTGGCCTATTGAGTGCCGTTTGGAGGAAATAAAAACTCCCTCTTCGGGAAGGGAAGGGGACGGCTTCTCATGTTGGTTCGTAGAACTAATAAAGAAGATGGGGAATCATCGCCCAGACTTTCTCTAAGAGTTCAGAGACCTACAGGAATAAGGTTCAAATTTCTTGGGGGTGAAAGTTTTTGACAGCTTTAGTCCGGGGACTTCAAGTGCGTTTCCATTTCGGTTCGACATGTGATTTCCATTTCGCAAGATCGGTCGGACAGGATGTCGACCCCTAAGCCACTGAAAGTTATCCCCTCCCCCTTTGAAACCGTCAGACATATGGAAACACGAAAATGAATGCGCCAGTACGATACAATTCGGGGACGGCGACTGTTCATGGCGTCAAACACGATTGGCTACTCGTTCACTGAAATGTGAATCCAGTCATGAATGACGAAATGAATGAAAAGGGAGATATTGAGTACTGAAGTTGACAAGCGTAAAATTTGTCCTCGCTCTTCACAAGAAGGAAGATAAAGTTATTGCAGTATATCTCTCCTATTTATTACTGCGGATCCGAAGTCATAGTGAGCGAAATATTCATGAAAAAGTTTCTCTGTAAAGGTAAATTTAATTATTACCTCAAATGAAGTTATTCGTATTGGTCCTCGATGTCTAGGTGAAGATTACTCTTAGCAGGATTACGATGTTACAATGAAATAATTAATTATAAAATTAAATTGAAATCGTACTTCCTGAAAGTCTCACTCAGAATGAATTATTATTAATATGGAAAGTACAATAAATTGTATCAATATATGTCATTGGAACAAGTTGATCTGTTAAAATGTGTGATGTTATGCTGAGAATATGTGCGCACGTATGAATAAATAAAAATATATTTATAATTTGAATATTTTCAATGGGCAAACCTACTGAGCGCCGTAGTGTAGTGTAAAGGACGTAATATTTTTTTTAATGACGCCGATGCCAGAAAATGACACCATACGAGGATTTTGAAGTTTTATTTAGAGAATAAGTTACGTACTGTCGCTAGTTCTATTTAATGGGGATATTAGTATTGAATTTTAGCCATTTAAGGCAGTTTAAGCTCAAGGCACAATTCCATGTGGTAACCTGTTTAAATTTGTACCATAGGTACCCAATTCTGCATCAATTTATTTCCAGGTATTGTGGCAGCTCCTCCACTTTTGGACAGCTGTTACTTACCATCACGTTGCCTCGGAAGATCTTTCATGAGAAAAGTAAAAAAGCATATAAAAAGTTGAAAAGGGCTTTTCCATACTTGGTCCTCTGGTTTTATTTCACTAGGACCCGGATTTCTCGAGACAGGTGAGAAAGATAAACGCAATAACGTACGTCTTTGGTACTTGGATGTCCTCAGCAGTGTCTTCCACCATATAGTAGACCCTCGACCACTTTCTCTTTTCATACCCCGTTCCCAAAGCGGACGTAGGATTGGCAAATCCACTTCATCTTCATTTTGGAAAAGACAGTCGGTCTCTTAAGGCTCCTTTCTGATGATGTTTAACACTCATGGCGCCGTAAAACCCTTCGACTAGGCCACATCGGGCTGCTTCTCTGCCCAAACACTCGTCCCAAAAGTACTTTTACCGAACTTCAGATCACCCTCCTTCCCCCTTTACTCCACGCCTCATCTTTCATCTTACCTCACCGACCGCCGTTTGTTCGCCACAACCTAGCCATGAAAGAGTTTGATGAAAAAAATCTAAGCAATTAGCTCGAGAAAACAAAATTTGGCATAGTTTGAGAAACTTGAATGGTAGAAATCATCAAGGTTTTTTTCGCACAGTTAAAAATATCATCAGCAAATTTTTCTCGTTAATCAAAAATCCGCATGTATGTTCTTGACCAATATATAGTGACCAATAATTCAATTGAATTTCTATTTCCTGTACGATTCATATCAAGGAAGGACCTTCTGTCCACCATCCTCTCCTAGCAACTTTGAGGATGCATGCAAATTTGTAAGCAGTACACTCTAAATAAGCATCTGGTTACAACTGATCGAGGATATTAAAATGATTAAAGATGTCTACTTTGAAGTGGGCTTAATAAGGGTACTTTCAGTGGCCTCTCTAAGGAAGTCAAGGGTTGTAAAGATCATCCAGGTACTTTTCGTTATTTAAATGAAGTTACATCTTTTTATTTATCTTTAAAGGCCGTCATCCATATAAGGTTTGATTAAGGATAACCCAAAGACAATAACTGTATTTATAAACTTCACATTAAATGGTAAACCGTGAAAAACTATGCCATAGTAAACTCTTTTTGAATTCCATATATTCTCTACCTTCCTTCATTCACCCCAGCATGCTAATCCTTTTTATAACGCTTCCTCGCTTACCTTAGGCTGTGTAGAAGAATGTTGTAATATTCTTCTCTCTGTGAAAGTCTTCAACGTATTATTATTTTAATTATTTGCACCCAAATTTGTTGCTCCCTTTGATATTTCCAAAAATTTATCCTTCCCCATCATGCATACTTTATCTGTTTTTCTTTCCTCATTTTACATTTTCCATCCTTCATTCCACCCACCTCTCGAAAGACTCAAATTTACTTATTTCGTCTTTTCTCAGCGACCAAGTTTCCACGCCATCCATCTCTACTCTCTACGAAACATTTTCATGATTTTTTTAAACTTTCCCGTCATCAATTTCCTTCTGTTGGTAAAGCATATTCACAGCGGGATTTTTAATTATATTTCAATATGACCTTGCCCATCATAGTTCAAAACACATTCTAAATAGCTAAGCCGTTCCATTTAATCTTAATACGAAGTTATGGTAGTGAATTGGTCTTAGGTGATGCTAACTCTTGCTTTGAACCTGGATAAATACCTACACACTAGCTGATTACAGTAAATAGAACAAACGTATTGTGTTATAATTTGTGTATAGTGTTGTGTGTGTTTCTCCTTAGCCAAAACATGAATCCCATTGTGTTGCATTCGTTGTTGAGATATTTATTATAGTTGAAACATGAGTGAAGACTGAAGACACTAAAAGAAGACAGGAGTGGGGACACTAATAACTATGAAATTTTAGATAAATTAACACGAAGTTTCATGTAAATGGGTGAGGATAGTGTTTATTCTGATTCACGACTTTGGACGTTCAAAGTTAAGTGAATTATCTGCCATAAGGTTCACCTTTTTCCATTTTAGCCCCATTGGTTTCTCACAAAGTTTCAGCACTTGCATTAGATTTTTCGTTAGGGTTGTGCAAATGTATGATACCAATGGTTTGAAATAATATAAACCCTAATGCAAACTTATCTCTGCGAAATATTTTACACGATAAATATTCAAAATAGTGTACCAAGGTGAAAATATGACCAGAATCTTCATTGTTACGAATTTTGGTGCGTGCGATTTCTGTCATTTTACATCACCAGGGCTTTAGAAACGGAAGACAAAATCTCTGAAAATGTAGGATAAATATGAATTCTCAAGCGTACATTTCCATTTTATGAAAACCCTACAACTAGAGCTATGGCAATGAATATTATTTTCCGGGTATCCCGATGTGGCCGGTAATGTTACGAAAAATTTCCACAGGAATAGGATCATATTTTGAACACGGCTTACTTTGAGGGAAAACACTTTATTTATCTAGATAATTTGGATCCTATTTCTTTTTCACTTCTTCACGGCAAAAATGGGTAACTTCATCTTTTTTCCTCTATTTAAAGGAAATCCTAGGAAAAGCTCTTGGATAAGAAAAGTCTTCTTCTCTCACGAAGTGAGTGCGTTGTTTACTTTCTTAAAGTTCTCCGTACATAGGGATACAAATTTTGCAAAGATTTTACTCAACTACTTTTTTTTAATTTATTGGAAACATTGTAAATATGACAATAATGATTTGACGCGTGCATCTTGATGCAGATGCAGTTTATCCGCAGTGAATATTAAGCTATTCGATTTGACCAGGATTCAGGTGCGAATATCGACTGAAGGGTAATTATCTTTTGTAGATTCTAGTTGTATAAAGTTGGAAGCATAACATATGTTTTATATTTAAAGGAAAAAAACTGACATTAGAATTGATTTTATTTGATCAAATTATTTCACCTTTACACATTGATTTTTTTATTAATTTCCACCTCTTTCTACTCAGCCTTCCTAAATTAAGACCATTATCTTATCTTTCTTTGAACCTCTTCATTGAATCCATATTGCTCGAATACATTTCAGAACGTGGTTACCGTAACTTCCCTTAATGCAGGGTTCATTCCTTCAACTACATAGTAATAAAGCCGCATAGTGGGAAATGAAAGTTTGCACTATTTCGGAAAATACTATCGAAAAAAACCTTTAACCAATCTAATAGTGAAAACAAGATGTTAATAGCTTGGCACAGAGTTTAAGAAAATGTTATGCAATTTTAAAGAAACAGGATTTTCAAAATTGAAAATAAATTGTGGTGCTCCGATTTCCCTTTAGTTTTGTAACGTGATCAAGATTTCACCATTTATGTCTTCATTTCTCACCATCTCAATTTCGCGTATCAAAGTATTTACGAATTTTAGAGCTTCTTTTCAATCCCTTCTTTGTTTTTAACCTTTTGCAGTTTGTACACTCGTGCCTTGCTCTATGTCCTTCTCGCAGGCATGGCCTCACCCTCTCCTTTCCGCATTCCTATATTATAATCCACCGTAATGCTCCTTGGAAGCCTTCACTTTACCTTCCTTTCCCTCCGGATGCCCCCAGACTCGTTTTCGCACGGTGGCCCCACAAGTCTACTAAAAACTCACTCAAAAGGACTTGTTCTCCTCACTTTTTCGTCTCCTCTACTTGCCTGCTTTTTTCCCTCGAGTGCGTATTAAACTCGTGTTTGCTCTTATGTAATTTTTATCCCATGGACAGTTTCTTGTTTTGAAGTAGGGTTGGATTTTCTCGGTTTACGCATGAGCAGCCAAAGGATTCTATCCATCACTCCCTCCCCGCCCATTCATGCACCCTTTCTTTTTCTCCATCTTTTTCGTCCTTACACTTCTCATCCCGTTCTGGGTGCGAAGAGAGAGGGAGGAAAGTGACGTGTCACGATTCCTTCCGCAGAAAGCCAGCAAATCTTTTCCTGGATCCCCCTTTCTCTACCTTCAGAAGGGAACCCCGTTTCCTTCCCTTTCCGATTCCTCATCTCCTCCAGAAACGAACGAAGAGTTTTTTTTAAGTGCATTCACTTGGATGAGAGCGAGGCAGGGACCATCTGCGCCTCCTCAACCCTCCCGGCGCACTCTCCATTTCAAACTCCCTCTCCCCTCTCCGTCGACCACTCCTCCGCCTAACATTTCCGAATTTTTTTTCTCTTCAACTTCGGTCCCCACGCATAAGGTGTGATGGTAGAAGTGTCTCCCTTTCTCCTCTAGAACTCCTCTCTCTTTGGGCGATCCATCCTCTCCCTTGATGTCCTCTCATCTTCCCAATATTAGGATACCGCTGACTTAAATCGATGTCAGTCCTTCCGGCGGATTTGGTTGAACCTTTCTATGTTCTTTGTGGAGTAAGGGAAGGGACTTTGGTTTCGTCGACCTACCGTTCCAATGTGGTTCATGTTAATGATTACATAGTTTCTGTTAAATTAATCCAAATTATGTATGTAATTGCATTTTTAGAAGATGATGGTAAGATAAAAACGTCAGTACTTGGGAGTCATTTTTGAAAAAATACCTCAAAAATTTGGTATAATTAAGTACTGATATTGTAGTTAAACGGTGCTTAGAGAAATTGAGTGGAGAAGATTGAACTGTTTACTTTTTTTAGGAGTGTTGCGGAGGAGGTTGGAAGAATGTTAGGGACGTTAAAACAAAACTACGTTTGCAAGGGAAGAGTTTTCAAAAAGGTGGGAGTTTATCACAGGCATATTAACTACAGTTTTAAATAAAATTCTAGGAATAACTTTAGTATGAGTCGTAGATTTACATGACTCGAAAATTTTGCATTGATGCTAGACTATAAATATAGATAAGTAGACTTTTGAAGTGTGGTTGTGGAGAAGAATGAAATAAAAGAAATATACAGGCATGGGAAGTTATAGGTATGGCGGGGAAGAGAGACGAAGGTATTTGAGAGGTTCGAGAAGAGCAGAGCAAGTAGTAGAAAAAGATACTAAACAGGATTTCAGGGAATTGGGAACGGCAGAAAGAAGGCAATTTTCGTCATTTTATTGACATCACGTAAGTTAATGTGCCATGTGACGTACAGAGTGCATCAATTGAACTGCTCTCCAGATGCCCCCCAAATAACGATCGTAATAGCTCTGAAAATTTCCGCCAACGCCAGAATTCGAACCCGGACAATTAGGGGGGCCCGTACACTGGATACCACACCAAACTGATCTAGCGTTTTTATTCTACAACATCGCCAATCTAAAGTAAATTTTCTTTTAATGCTTTATAAATTGATAAGTCTATACTAGTCTACGCATTCCAACGATGAAGTCTATACCGAATTCATATTAGTCAGTGGATATGCAAACTGAAAGTTTGTAAGTTTAAATTAATTCATCCGGGAATAGTAATATTTGAACGCCTTTAAATTATGTGGTAACAAATTCGTCCCAGTATTATCGTGCCTGTTCACTTGAGAGGTATTTTCTTGGTTCAAAGGATTCCACGTTAGCTCGGTCGTGCCTCTTTTGTGTATCAAATTTTTCAGAGAACATAGATCGTTTGAAATTATTTAGGAAACTTCACCTTTTCTGTAAACTTTCGGATATGCTTCAAGATGTATCCATCTTCAAACGTTAGGCACAGGTAATGATTATTATTCTACTGCCGTTTTGCATACTGAGGCGGCCCAAGATTTTCTTGGAGTAAGTAAATTTTGTTGTCTGCACCTAGAAGGGTTCATTCTACTTGCCTGGAGAACATTTCTCTCTCTGCCATCTGGAGCTTTTGCCTTGTATCCTCTTTATTTAGCTCAGAGTAGCTATATTACCTCGGGCCCTATGCTAACTTCTTGCGGAATTGGCATTCTGAATCTCTCTACCTCCCTGGTGGTTCTTTATATTAAATGGGAAGATTAAAAATAGTATTTTCATGGGATTAGAAGAGAAAAACGCAGTAAATTAAAACATGCCCAGATCGTAGTGGCTTCAGTGTAGCATGAAAGTATTGCAAGGATGTGTGTAGAATATTTCATATTATGTAGCATTGTAATAAGCAATAGTTGGTTTTTATTGGAAACAATACCCATGTGTTACCACATTCTACCCTTGCCTTTAAATCTAATATCCTTACAAAACTTTTTCGTATATTGATTCTTAGATATACTCATTATAATGTAATTAGTAACTCTTATGCAATACTAATCCATAAACTTTTATTGTATGCAAGCGCATGCCATAATATTTCAATCTTTATTTCAACTCTGGTTTTATTATTTATCGATTGTATTAAAAGATATTTCAGAAAATGGCTGACAGCTGAGGTAATTACTACCATGAAATGTGTTGGTGGTTACGAAGGTGCTGGGGTAATCTCAAGTAGCTGATCTTCTTTCGGATAAATATCACAGAATAATTGAAATAACTGGATGCAATATTTACACGAAATTAAAATGGTAGGTCTCGTTTTTAAGGAGAGTAATAAAGGCAAAATGCTTTTTTGTGCGCTTTAACCTGATAGTTGCATAACATATACATTGTGTTTTATACATGGATATGTTACAGGTTAGTTAAACAGATAGAGACTGAGGAATTGTTTTTAAATATTTGAAAATTAAAAACAGATTTTTTTAAATATGGGTTTCTGTTTTTTTGTGCAAAATATCTGATCCAATTTATGTTTATAGTCCGCCGTATATTATCCCATCCTATCGTTTGAATACCTAACGTTAGCCAGGTCAGTATTAAAACTCACTACTCTGATCCATTGTTTGTTATTTGTGATATAATCTTTACACTAAGTCAAATCTCCCAATTTTTTTAAGAAGTTCTCCTTTTAACTCCTGTTTCGCCTTCAATATGTTTATATATATATATATATATATATATATATATATATATATATATATATATATATGTATGAAATATCTTCGAAATGGAACGCTCTTCGGCGACGCACAAATATGTAAAAACAGATTTAGATTTTTAGAATATAGAAACACAAAGAAAGGACACTCATAATTTGTTATTTGACGTTTCGACAGCACGGCTGTCGTCTTCAGAATATATATATATATATATATATATATATATATATATATATATATATATATATATATATGTATATATATATATGTATATATATATATATGTATATATGTATATGTATATGTATATATATATATATATATATATACATCTTCTCTTTCATCTTTATTTTATGAATTAAATCTGTGATATTTTCATGCATTTATTCTCAAACATTGTGACAAAAATTGTCTCGAGCAAGCTGCCCTACCTTTACTCATCTAGGTGTCACATTTTCCTTTATCTCCAGAGGTTTTACTCCAATCTCCATTGTTACGAGCACTGTTCCATTCCTTACGAGCTTAACCCTAGGCTCTAATTTATTTTCTTTCCTACGCCCATTTGTCCCTTGCTGTCGCTGTATTAATTTCGAAAAGTGCACTGCATGCTAAATCTTATTAAAATATATCTCATATGCATAAATGATATAATTTATGATTTCGAAGATTTTATTTGTTTTTGTATAGTTGTATTCTTGGACGTTGAGTAAATATGACGGCAAAAAAACCTACAACATCTGACGATCGTATCGCAATTAATGTAAGGAACATTCCTGGCAAAAGGAGGGAGTCAAGATTTCGTTAAATTTTCTTCTCCCATAATTCGCAATAAAAGACTCAGAAGTAAAATTATATCCTAAAATATATTTCTTCAGGGTAGACTTATTCTAATCATTCTTTATCTAAGGTATCCTATACAAGTTACCTCGAGATGCAATTTCATGAGGAGGAATTTCACTTAATGAAGAATGTGGTAAATCAATGAAAAATCGGTCATATCTTTCACATCAGACCTCTGGATCCCAGAGTAGGTATTGCTCCCACTAAACACCACACAAAGTTGTTTTATTCAATTGCAATGGCAACATGGATTCAAAAATATACTCTTAGATCCAAATATACGTAGGTGAATGATCTAAAACCAGAATGAAATAAGAGGTAGTTACTCCTGGTACCGGTTTTAAATGCCACATACCTGTTTACTAACTCTTTTGATTCAAATAAATAGTCTGATGGAAATAAAAGTTTTTTTGAAAATAAAAGCAATTTTTACTTGCCACAATTACATGGTACGCGAATTGCGACTTCGAAAATCTGATAATGCATTAAAAACTTTTTTCAGAGGACATTAAAGTCAACTCGTAGCTTGGAGCTTAGAGAAAAGTACCCTTCTTGCTAAGGCTGTGAGCACAATCAATTTTGTTCCTCATCAAAAGAAATTCTTTTTTTTTTTTAATAAGTAAGTCGTGATGGAACTCACTTTCGATTCCCTTCCATTTTACGGATAAAAGTCCTTCCTTTTCTCTGGCCTCGGGGACCTTCTGCATCCCGGCTGAGCGCCCACCCAATCCTGCCATAAACGTCTTTTTGTCTCTTTGACTCAAATCGGCCTATCTGTCTTCCCATCGTCCCTTCTACCAACTAACTCCCACCCCCACAAAGAAATCTACTCCCGGCCTCAACATCCTTTTCTCTTTTTCTCACCCTTCGTCAGCCTTCGTTTTTTTATGTGCTTCCCTCCCAAAAAAAGATAGGTTTCAGCTCACCTTATCACTTCCGTGGATTCGTACTTTTTTTTGTTTAATTCCCAGCAGCCAGACGGTTAGGGGGTGGTAGAGGGGCTGAAGCTATTCAGGAGTGCCGGGAGAAATATACCACCCGCATCCAAAATTATTCGCGGCTGGCGTAAAAGGTTAGTTTTTGTCTGTAAATCCCTCGGGATTTGGCAAGAAAAAAAAGAAGGCCCAGTGATTACATGGGAAGCAATCTCGAGCGGTGGAGAGTCCGGTCATCACGGAAAGAAGATGGAAAACAAGGTCTGGGTTGCATGTTTGCAGGGAGATATTTAAGGGGGAAAATAAAAAAATATTTCCCGTGTGACACTAAGTCTAAATTCACTTCTTGGTTCTCGCTTAACAAAATCACAGAAAGTACTAAATATGCAATTAGTTCTCGGAACTCTAAAAGACTTTCCTTCCCTCTGAAAAACGGGAGTTTTTACATTGTTTGACCCAGAATTCTACCACATGGCCTCGGATGTTTCAGAATTTGTCCTTCTACTGTCACAAAATGGCTTACGAAAAAAGAACTCAAATATTTTGAATCATTTATACAAGCGTTTTTAGTTGTAGTATCTATTTCCTTCCTGCCGTTAAATATTCAAATGTACCCTCCTTATACTGTGTAACATGGTCTTTTGTATTTTTAATTTCAGCTTGATTTTAAAAACCGAACACGTGTGTTAGCACGAAATATCTTTTAAAGATACATTATTCTGATACTTTTGCATGGAAACTTGATTTTAACGAAGTATAATCTTGTAAAATATTAGCTCGAAAACAAATTTACAGAGTACGCTATTTCAATTACACGTGTATTGTATGTCTTTCCTAGAAAAAAAAAATTTTAGAATCAGTAACAAAGAGGGATGAATAGTAATTGATAATATTTAATTCGCGTTTTGAAATATGTAAAAAATGTATTATTTTATATTTTCAACTTAATGTTTTATATATGTGTGGTACACCTTTGTTAAATTTTTGACTCCAATACTGCGTCAACAGCTTGCGTTGAAAGTTGAAAGATATTCAGTTCGCCGGCTTTGAAAACTTTTTCGCCTGAACAAGTCATCAGTCGAGGCTTGTGTCATATTAAAAAATATATATCAAGTGCCTGTTCTTCCCTAAAGGTCAGAAAGAAGATGGTTAAAAATGTTTAAAGAGGAGAGACTGTAACAAAGGACGGTGGAACCGGAGCTTCAGTCACCACCCTTATGAACGTCAAGATCAACAAAGGCTAATGGTACTGTATTTTATAAGTTCCAATAGCGTTTAGAGCACCATAAAAATATTTGAAACTTCATTGGGTGCCACCCACACGCTGGCAATTGAAAAATAGCAAATGAGACATGTTTCTGATATCTGATCCGGGACTGCTCATCCCTGAGCTACAGGATGTTCGTGCGTGTTTGCTCTTAGTTGAAGTTGATACTCCAGTAATATAAGGAGTTTCTTTCGAAGGTTGAAACTCCTGATAAAATGTTGCTAAATTTTCAATGAAAATAGTACAAACATACTTTTTTAAAGATATTAAAGCCTAGGAAAATCGATAAAAAGGCATCAGTGAGTAGATAGTCAACAAGAGTAAGTGGAAGTAAAGATATCACATAGCATCCGTGAGTGAGTTACTCCAGACAGTATTCATTCCCATCTCAAAAAATGGAAGCGCAGCATTATTCGAGTAAAATTTTACAAATAAGAATAAGGTATTATTAGGAGGAGAGTAATAGGATGAGGGAGCGAGGTTGAAGGAGGTTAAGATAGTTTTGACTGGAATGAAAGAAGAAATTTGACGTAGACTGGATGAATTAGTTAATTCATTGCCGGTTTTGAGGTATTTAGTTTCGAGTTTAGGAGGGGCTTAGCAGTCTATCTGTGCCATAGTAAAAATACCAACGGCAGTCTCCGGGACTAGGCAAAACTTAATTTTACCTGATCCTAAGACCTCATCGACACAAATAGGATCAATGCGAATTAAGCGCAGATGGCCATAATAGTCGGGCACTGTATTCCATGGATTGGTAGTATATTGTTATAAAGATTTTCGATGAAGTACTAATTTCCGATATTGGGCATTATGTCGATTTTATCTAGAGCTGCTTTGTACATTACAACCAACAAGATGGCTTTACGGAAAGGGGTTCTAATGTTAACAAACATTTTTAACCATGTAGTTTTGAGTGATTATAATGATTGCTCTAGGCCGTAACCTTTGGTTACTTTCAATCGGAACTTGTCTTTCATTCCTATCTAAAGACGTACGCTTGGCAGAGGAATTACCTAGAGCCTCACAAAGATCACGGATTAGGGAAACCATCACAATCATTCCGGCTAAAATCAATTATCAAATTAATGTTCGGGCCTCAATTTCAGTTGCAACAGTATGCAAGGAGATTACACTAGGATGATTCCAGAAAAAATATTAATTAATATACACCAAAGGTCCATCTTTTAACTATTGAAAAGCTTTGTATCTACCTTCCTCTCACTAGTTTCTAGTTGGATAAATATTTGTCGATTGCTCTTATTAGTTCCTTGGTTTAACATCTGATCTTGGCTCATACCATTTGAAAAACAAAACATTGCCATTTAGTTCGTCTCTGTTGCAAAACCAGACTTAACGCATGTAAAAAATTTACGACCGAATCAACAATATTTATTTCAGATTATTTGTTCAATAAATATTTTTCGATTAATTGTGACAGCATCAATACCTAAATATTAACTATTCAGAAAACTTTGTAGTAATTATTTGTTAGAGTTAGGAGATAAGGCAATTTTCATTGAAATTGAAACTAATTCCTGGTAGAAGTACGTAAATTTGTAAAGAATAAAAGTTAAAGATTTAATATCTTTAAAAATGGTTTTTGCGTCGATATTTCGAAATTCATTGCTAATCAGATGAATGCCATGTGTCCTTGAAAGTAAAAAAATAAATTCTAAAAGACAGATAAGGTTTCCATTGTCTGCGATGTTTGGAACAAATATACTCCTCATTTTTCTGGCTCTTGGACGGTTAAAAGACAAAATTGCCAGAGCTATGATTTTTCCGGCTCTGGAATTACCCCTAAGGAGCTTTTTATGCTGCATCAATAACTAATAAATAAATAGTTACAATGTAATGGCCAACACATAAAAAGATATTTTTGCATGAATTCTGGATAACATATTTCTGAAATCTCTTAGAACAATGACCCAAATGGAAAAACGGCCCTGGACATGACAACTAAGTTACCTAACGAACGGTAAAATCTGAATAGAGGGTACAAAAATTCGGTTGGCTAATACCCATGCGTTAAAGTATGTGAGTGCAGCAGATATATGTGGTATTATATAGTAAAAGTACACATTTCGCTTTCCAAGATAAATAAATGGTTGAGTCTCGAAATATATTCGTCTGTGTTTCCTTAGGGCGACGGTCCCCGTGCACAAAAGCGGAAAAGGGGGATTTGGAGGCGAAATGAAAGGAGTGAGAGACGAAGGGGAGAGAGATTATGGAGAGGTGGGTAGAAAGCCTGAGCGAAAGGAAGAGTGAGGTCTGAATAAGGGTATCTCTCTGAAGATGAAAGTAAAATTGATTTTGTGTATGCGTCTGTATTTTTGCTCTTGCCGATGATGGGCAAGCTTAAAAAAATCATTATTTTTTTATCTAAGGAAGGAAGATGAGGAGTTTCAGAGTTTTTAAAGACCTATCACCTTGGCATACTAAGTGTTCTCGGTTACTTGCAATGTAATACAAAATAGTTTCTTTATAACATGAACTTTGCGAAAATCCAAGGTAAAAATCATCGTGTGTTGTGACAAAAATTTTGTCATCATTTTGAGAGGACTTAACTTATGCAAATAAATATTGTCGTTAAAGCGATTTTAGGAAAAATAATGTTATAATGAATAGTTTTACTATTTGTTAATAAATATGTTAGTTCCACAAGCACAGGATGACCGACGATTTCGCAATATTAACATACCCTAATTAATGCATTCTATGTCTATTTATCTACAAATCTTGTAAGTTTCCTTGCTTATTACTTTTTAATTATATTTTCACATTTCACAAAAAGCACTAGCAAATTTGAAATAAAAGCGAGGTAGCCAAAGGAAACGTTCAACTGGGAGAATAAACGTAATATTAGACTTTAACTTGCTTCGGAAGGACTTTGGGCTCTTATGGTCCTGTGATATTCTGTGCATCCTTCTGGAAAGTCAAAGAGCTTTTTTTCAAACGTCACCCCGGGTCATCGTTTTCCTCAGGTCAATCCATTTGAATTTAAGGGATTTTTCCCCGGATATATAACCCTTAGTCTGAATGAGTTTCTATTCTCCCAATAACAAGTGTAACTCTTCAGTATTAATCCGCCCATTTATTTATATGGCGAAAATGTGCTCTCACTCAGTCTAGAAATATCAGTTTTTTCCAATGTACTTGAAACTTGCGCAAATATTTTTAAAACTCGGACAATAATTTGCCAAGGCATTCTAAGCTGCGTAAAAATTGGATACGAATCAATATAGTAGATGGTTTATTATCAATGACTAATTTATATTGGCTAAATGTTTATGCTATTGTGGAAAACGATTGGCTCTTATATGCATTGCATATATGCATGTATAGGTATATTCACCTTTATTATTTAGATAAACGTCTTCGTTGAGAACGGGTGGAATCTTTTTGAGGATTAAATGGGGGAATAAAAGGCGGACGAAACTTTCGAAACGGATGTTGGCAGAGAAAATACAAAGACATACTGACATTTTTGAAAATAATAGCAATAAAACCAAAAAAAAACTAAAATGCCTTCAGATCTCCAGGGCACGTATTATTTTAACTGCTGTTGAATTGACGGAAAATAAACTCCAAGCGATATATGATAGTGACTTTAAAGCATAAAGTTTGAAACGTCACAAATAAGAAGTCGTTTACCATGGTATTTATTAAAAATGTGGACAAACATTTAATTATTTTTAGAAAATCATGTATGGAGATGAATAAATTCTTAACTTTCTCGAGTAAGTTGCGTTAGCAAGCTTATCTAAGATTTACTCTTGTGTCCACTTCACGAGCCGCCAAAAAAAAGTACAATATTTTTCTTTGTAGAAGTGAATATTTCAGCAAAAATAAGCTAAATATAGTTGGGAAAACTTTTTAATTTCAAATTAGATTATTAATGTTATGCTAAAATGCAGAACTATATCGCCTCATGTTTCATTTCAATTTTACCGCCTCTATAATATATACATATATATACATATATATATATATATAAATATATATATATATATATATATATATATATATATATATATTATTATTATTATTATTATTATTAAGTAGTCCACCGGTTAAGGTAGGTTTTGGGATGGACAAAGCTACTAAATAAAACATTTAGTGACTCCTAACAAAACACAAAATCCAGCATCCTATATCAGGTCCCTGTTCATCAAGTCCCTCATTCATATATATATATATATATATATATATATATATATATATATATATATATATATATATATATATATATATATATAATGGGCTGACACAATATAACACAAATAGAAAAGAATAGACACATTTAAAAGAACACTCACACGGTAAATTGTTCGAGCTTTCGGCCCTCTCAGAGGCCTTCTTCAAGAGAGACTCTCTTGAAGAAGGCCTCTGAGAGGGCCGAAAGCTCAAACAATTTACCGTGTGAGTATTCTTTTAAATGTCTATTCTTTTCTATTTGTGTTATATTGTGTCAGCCCATTATTGTGCCGCTCGTGTGAGTTTTTCCGTACAATCGTTATATATATATATATATATATATATATATATATATATATATATGTATATATATATATATATGTATATAGCTATCACTACCTTCCTTAGGGTGTGTTCAGTAAAATCGGAGAAAATATTGATTCCTGAAATGCATTAAGAGGGAAAGGGTAAAAGTGCTTTAAAAAAAGATTCCTCACTGCAAAATCACTGTAACTGTGTATGATTTTACCTAAATATTTTTCATTACAATAACAGTGAAAATTTCATATGGATTTTTTCCTGAAAGAGATATATATATATATGCTAACATTTTCCTCTGCGGGATACTATTCATGAATGGTAAAGTGTAACTCTGGTTCGAGCCGTTTCCCATAATGGTTGTAAGGTCATGGGAAATTGAAATAAGTATCATTATATGCAGAATAAAATGAGATGGAAAGGTCTCAGAGCTAAGGAAGCAAAATATACTTGAATACCGTAGCAAAGCATGGTACTAAGTTCTAGCGTAAGTGCGTTTTGTTTACGATGTTATTTGAATGATAATTTTAATTTATTTTAAATTTTGTATTTTACTCTTCATTAAGATTTCTCGAATGGCTGAACGCACTATCGAAGTGTGGAATAGTAAATTTACTTTATGAAAGGAATTGGGATATCTCACCTCTCTCAAGAGATAGCAAGCACGCGGAACCATCCAATGTTTCTAAAAAAAGTCCGATAAATTTTAAGCGGAATTAAATTTTGCCGCATAGAATTTTTTATTAACAAATTGAAATGGGGGTTTGTGATAAGAAATTGTGGTTTAAAAACATTTTACGTATACATTTTTGATAATATATTTCATTGGATTTTATTTTAAATAAATATTATTCAAACCTTTAGAAAAGATTAACATTATCGGGAAAGAATTGCCTTTTTAAATTAAGAATATATATCCTCTCGTAGGTCAAGATTTAATGAATTGTTTCCCATATATTTCCCTCAAAATCAATCACCGTCTAACTCTAAATATAATAAGAGGTAGACAGGAACTGAGTTGGAGGAATATAATTCTATTTAATTCAAATTGAAAACATAAGCGAAAAATATTGTAGGAATCGTATCATATATGTATGTCGATGCCCAATCACTGCATTGAAGCATTTGTGGATCAGTGCCTACTTTTTTGCGATACCCCTCCTAGTTATGTAATATCCCTTTAACTATATTATTAACTCAGCCAAAACGAAGTAATTCCATGGTTTCCTGATGAAATATTTTGTAACGCCCAATGAACTCCACCTTCTGAAAACAGAACATTAAAAATTAGGGAATCCGATCCTTCCCATGCAAGCTGATGCATCAAAATATCCTGTGTCCAAAGTTTTTCCATGCACCAAATCAAGTTCCTGCGATTTCTTTCCCAGAGACGTCAATCCCCAAGGCGATGCAGGTTTGGGGGTGGAGCCATGGTTGCGGGTTTGGCTGCCCACTAGATGGAATGTGGCCCATCTTTTCCAAATGCTTCAAGGAAAGCCACCCCTCAGTGCCAGTTTTCTTTTTTTTTGCCTCGGAAGAAGAGGGCGAGGGGGTTTTCACATGGGCTGGAGTAGGGTGTGGTGCAATGGAGTGGTGAGACGGTTGGGAACATAGTGGACGAAGGATGGGGGAGGACAAGGACCTTAATGTGGAGGAAAGAGGCAAGTGCGGGTGGGTTTGCTTTGTTCGATCTCTGAAGATTTGAGTGTAGGAAAGAGGGAGTGGGGATGGATGGCTTCCAAAGAATGAAAAGGGACTTAGGGGATGTGCGGGCAGAAAAGGGTGGTGGGTAGTGGGGGGGGGGATGATTGAGGAGAGAGAGAGGAGTGGTGCGTGGAGGGATACAGGGGAAGCTAACATAATGGGAGAAAAAGGAGTGACCGTGGAGGACTAATGGGAAGTGCTGGAGAGAGTGTTGGGAGGAGAAGGATGGAAGGGTCTGCGGAGAAAGAAAGGAGAAGAGACTCCCGTAAGAAGGAAGAGGAAAGAAAGGCGCGGCATCACCCAGAGAAGGAAGAAAGGGAAAATGGACCGCGGAAACCTTGTGACCATCTGTCGTGCCTCATTTCAGTCATATGTCGGTGACGTTTCTGCTTGCGTGAGCGGTCGTTATGGAACAAAACAATAGGTACTTTGGGGAAGTGAGGCAACCTCAGCATTGGAAAGGAAACACTTTAGAGAAAGCTTTATCGGTAGTAAGGCCGCCATAGGGAACGCGTTGAACATTGAATTTTTAAAATTTGCCACAAGGTTTCTGTTATGGCTCTGAAGATAGTATAGGCAACAGGCAGGAAAAATTCCACGGCAGACTGCAGAGGCAAAATTGTTATGCTACGTAAGCCTAAGAAATACTGAATTTCATATATTTGATAATCACATTAATCAGTTTTATACTGGATAGCAAATGAGTTTCTCTAGCAAGAATATCAGGATTATATAAAATCTAATTATTGAAAATAATACTTGTCCAGTACAATGAAATTGGAATTTTAATTCGTATCTGCATGAGAAATTGTTCAGATTAACATAATTTATATTATAGCACTACTTAAGGAACTATGGGAAATAAAACTTATGAATGTTGCTACATTTAAAAAAATACAATAGACACATAATAAATACCTAGACATCTATGTATTATCATTTACTAGCATGCCTCTTAATACATGTAATAGCAGATTAATCTTCCTTCTGTATGATGTATACCAAACAAATTATTAGGGTTTCATTAGATCTGAGAAAACTGTAGCTCAAATAAGGTATTGATATTTGATTTTCAGACCGTAACCTCCATTTCACATATCAGCTATGGCAGTGCTGAAATGCTGATGAAACCCCAAGGTAATGAGTAGCTCAAGTGCTCATCAAATGCGAGGAGAGGGAAGAGTAGCACATCCACTAAATTTTATTTGAGAGTTACATGATCCCTATTCTACTTCTAAAATCTACCTGCAAAGTTAAAAGGTCGGATATCTTGCAGGAAAATTGGGCTTCAAACGCTTCGTTTATTCATAAGATCGCTGCAAAATTAGTTAGAGATAAATAATTTTTGATTTTACGAAATTGTGTTGTTTTTTCTTGCCAATTATCGGAAAAATATTGCTAATTTTATATCACCGATTCAGAGTTATAAATAAAACTGTTTATATTGGACAACATGTCACAATATTTCTACGTCTACTCAATCGGCGAGAAAGTCAAGCGAAGGAATTCTCATTCGTGGCGTACTTATTGATCTATTGACTGAATCGATAGGATATATCTTATCCTATTAAGTGACCCTGAATTGGCCAAAACCACGAGCTGTTTCGGGCTTCTAGATTTAAAAAACGAGAGCTTGCATTAATCCATTTAACTTACTTTTAGGTACCTCCCTCTTAGGCTTCTTTAATTGCTAGGCAATCTCGTGTATCAGGAAAATTTAACGATTAACTTGGAATATAATTCCAAAGTTTTCTATCGTTGAAAACCCCAGCTCATATTAAATACATTAACATGAAAAAAAATGTTCTTACTTTCAGGCAAATGATGAGAGCTAAAATTTCCTTCAGGCAATTTCCTTCTTTTTCCATCAATTGTGCCCCTTATATTAGTCTTCATCTTTCTCATCTCGTCAGTTTTTCTTCTACTTCCGCTACTTGCAAATTTACATGTTCACTTAAACAGAACCTCATAATGATAACATTACACATAATAAATTATCGGACCTTAGTTTAGTTATACCTGCTAACAGAGAATCATAATATTTTAATTTAAGATCATGTTGGAAGACAGGATCAAATATGCCCATTGCGGATAGTTACGTATCCTTTGTCCATCACAGCTCTAAATGGTTTCTTATTCTCGCATTGATTTTGTTACCACACTGTAACAGTATTTTGGCGTATTTTTGTCAAATTTTGAATATTATATCTACATTATTTTTCGTGGTGGCAATTTCAACACTCTCAAACTATCAATGAGACAGTATTATTGATTATAAAAATTCAAAAAATGCTCTTTCATTTTCACTGTTGTCAAGAAATATATGTAGGAATAAGCATGTCATGATTTTATTTTTGGTGATTGAAACTTGAGTTCCAATCAAGATTGATTGACTTGAAAAAACCAAAATACAAACGAAACGGTTTAATTTATTTTTTGTAAAAATTTCATTGTGATGCCTTACACGGTAGTGAAACTTAATTTTTACTCAAATACCACATTTCTACCCTGAAATTCCCTTTGGGAGTGAGCGTAGCTCTCTTAGTAAATTAAACATTAATGAACTGATATTTTTGGTGGTGATTGGTTGTATGTACTCTTACAAATGTTTATACTTGTATGTTGTCTTTCTTGAGCGGTTTCTTGGGAAAACTTTACTCATGGCGTTCTCCTTCATTTTAATTATCATCGACATGGTGATATAGGTTAAATAGGAAGTTTCAGTAAGAAGTATCATACTTTATGATTGATAAATAGATGAGGTTTAAGAAAAGAAATATGACAGAATAAAGTATATTTAGAGGATGTTGAGAGTTTTTAGGTAGGTGAAAAGTGAGATGGAAGGAAGAATATTTGCCAAAAGATGAAGGTAAATGAATAGTAATCATTTGCATTTAGAACGTAATGATCACGTTGAATTAGTAAAAGCATAAGGCGATGTAGGTCAATGCGTTGTTGTCCTGGCACTTCTGGTTAAAGATAAAGAGCAAATTCAATGCAAATGTTTGCTAGAAACTTCGATTCATAGACCTGTTTGATGGAGCATGGTCCATCTGGAAGGTCGATTTGAACCCGAGTGGCCCTCGAGTCAACTGATTGTTCGAGTGACAACCGAATGGTCCAAAAATGAGGAGGTTATTAATACAGTTCTTCGTTCTTACATTTGAAAGTTGATATTTGGTATGCTAACAAATGAAAAATCCATGTTATTCCCAATTCAAAGGTTCTTGACAAAATAGAGGGCTTTATTTTGACAATTTTGATGTTTAAGTTGAATTATAAAATTGTTTTTGTTAATTTTTAAATGCTATTAAAGTCAATTTTAAGCGTAATTATATTTATACGAGTACTTTAAAACAATGTGCTTATCTTTTTATGCCATACAATCGACATCAGTCGACTCATGTATCAGAAAGATGAAAACAAACTGGTTTTGTCAAACAAGTCAGTGCAGTGGAAGTAGATTTTTGAGGAATAATTAATGTTTATTTAAGCTGAAAGTGCCCATTTTCATACTTGGATGAAATTATAAATGGAGTAAGAATTTGAGTAACTCGCAGGTACTACCAATCTGCTGTATTATCTTAGTTTCCCAATGTACAGGGAAAATATTTAAGAATATATACATTAAAGTCATTAATTTGGAAAGCTATAACAAATTTCCTCTTCGATTTATCAGACTAATTTTAATCTTTGAGTAATTTATCCCTGAAGAAATAAAATGATAAAAAATGCAGAATTTGGGACTTTCGAGTCAAGAGGTATTCACTAAAAAAAAGTAATCGCAAAAAACAATTTTTAAACACTCGGCCAAATGTGCTTAGGTACATTTTAGAGTTATACAGTCGACGAGCTTAGGTTCGAATCCCAAATACCTGAAGTCTGAGTACCAAGTTGCATCACGGACAAGAGATGGTGTGGAAAAACATCTGCTACCCAAAGAAATTCGTTCTCCTTCAATTGGTCGGGTGATGATAAGCTCTCCGCCCTCCGACTCTCTTACATTCATCAACAGGAAAGGTTCCCCCTTTCACCACCAAATTCGGTTGAAATGCATTCAACCTATCTTATTTTTTAATACCAACAGTTAGAGCCGATTACTACCTGCACTTTCATTCACCCAACACTCGTCGGGGAAAAGGAATTTCACGAAATCGTTTTCCTTTCAAAAATGCTCATTCAGAAGCTCCATGAGGGGTACAAAATAAGGCTCTTCAACACAACTACGGTCCATCTTCCAACCAGACTTAAAACCTCGTTAATAAACCCCAAAGTCTTGTGTCAATTTCCCATATTAGGTATGAAAGAAATGCTAATTTTCTTATGTTTCCCTTCAAATTACGTATGATTTTCAACATTTCTATCGCATTTGGGACAGCGGTTATAGAGCAATGAAATGACAAGTTTCAAGCAAGATTTTGTTATTAATATTTAAAATCGTCTTTTATTAAGTTCTAGGCCTGGAAATTTTTCCTGAAATTAAGTTTCTGTTATTGACTGCTTTCAACCATAAGGAATACATAATCAACTGTAGCTCGCTGTCTTCCCTTTAGCGTTACGATAAGAGAAAACAAAAGCGTGCTATAGAGTTTGAGTGCACCACTGACCCGTGTTCGTATATGACAACAACCCGAAATACAAGGTTACTTTTTATTTCCCGTCCAGGCCTCGAATTTTATAGTTAAATTACTACAACCTTAGAAAATAATAGAGAAACTATATACTTAAAAGACAAGAGTAATAGAGGCTACCAATAGATTTTAAAATGAAAATTAATAATTAGGTTATCACAGAATCTCAAATTTATTCTTACGTGTGGTTAGTAGTAGGTATTGTGCGGTAAAAACCAAAAGGAGAGTAAATTCGCACTTAGAGTAGGGGTTTTCATACCAAGAAGTATATTTTTGTTTGCCGTAGATTAAATCAGGTAAAAAAGTTGAATGGATTTGTGATGAGATACGTCAAGGGTCATCACTTACATGAGTTGTTGAAAATTGAGGAAAATATTAACTATAATGACAGCTATTACTAATATATCTTATGTAAATCTCGTTTGGGTTTATATTTCATTTCCTAATGATAGATGTTCGACCTAAATTTCTATTTAAAGAATATTTTTTGCGCATGTAACATTGCTATAAATAATGCCTATTTTTTTTCAAAAGCTCATCTGAGATTAAAGTTTTTAAGTTCTGATTGTCCAAAGAATTATATTTTATGGTTTGAATAGAAATCACTTTGCTGGGAAACTATACTCAATGACTACTTGTAAATGATTCATTCTCAACTCTAGTTTCTAGTTTAACTGAACCGTGACACCTCTCTGATATGGAAACACATTTTGCAACCGGTGGTTATATTTAAACATTTAAATAAAACAAGTAATATTTTAATCATTTCTATGTGTAAATTTGGGCTTCAGAAATTCAAGCAGACATACGATGACTACGTAGCGTGAAGGACAATTTTTATCAATGTATGCAAGCTATCTGAATAGATGCATGGAAAAATTAGTAAAAAACAATACGCTATAAATTTCAGATTCAGATGTAATGTTGCAGAACTGTTCTGCCATAAAAGAGACGAAAATTCTTGCAATTTTCCACTTCAGTATAAGTGGGAAATTGCAAGTGTTTTCGTCTCTGTTAAAAAAATTGATATTAAATTAAAGTTTTGAATTCCAATATGCATTCATTTTTTTGAGGAAACAAATATTGTTGCTATGCATTGTATTTTTATGAAAACAATATTTCCTAATACACTTATCTTCTATAGTGCGTGCTTTCTACCTCCCTTCAACCTGTCCAAAATACCTATCCCTTGCCACTCCTCTATACTCGTCTGCCTAACATTCTCATGTCTATCACAGTTTTCAACATACAAATACCACCGTTTGTAATTAAGTATCCATATTTACTGCCAACTTTGAATTTTTCCCAATATTTCCCTTTCATCCGCTTACTTCGTGCCTAGCATTTCACCATTTTCCTTCTTTCACGTTAATTCAAACTTCTCTATCAATCTCCTCACAATCTGAGCAGCCTCTTTTACGCCTATCATCTTGCTTAAATAACACTCACCTACTCTGTGTATAAAAGATTTAGCAAACCTCTTATTGATATTCTAATTCAAAATCCCTGTCGTGAATTTTTTCCCTCTTGCAAACGTCTCTTAGCCTAATGCAATTATTCTTCTTATCTTGCTACTACTTTGATGATTTTGTTCAAATAACTTGCGGAGATAGGTTAAATGTTAACTGTTCAAGTGTTTCAATCTTATTTTAAAGAAATTAACAAATAAGGTCTGATAATTCACCTGTGGTATTTTCATTGTGTACTATTGATCCCCAAACCGGTAGAAATAGTCTGAGAATGAATTTAATCGTGATATATTTTTTAACTTCTATGCACGTAGTCACTTCAAAGAACCAAGGTATTTACATATCAAAACAACCTCAGAAGGATCTTTGGCAAATGCCTGCATTATTTTCAAATGTGAGGCTTAAGAAGTGAAAAATTACAACCCCCCCCCCCACTCTCTCTTCCCTGTAATAGCATTTGACTTTAGTTTAGTTTTAAAAAGGGCGCTGGTTAACGGTTCGCGTGCTTTTCATACTCCCCGGCCTCCAGCCTCAATTTTCTTCCTTATTCCATTTGACCGTTTGAGCCCTACCTTGCTGCATCACAGGCCGCGCTGGCATCGCGCGGCCCCGCCATCCGCTGATCCATGCGCTTGAATGGTGCGGAAGGGTGTGGGATGGAGTGGTTAGCACTGTTAAAGGGTCAGGGTGGAACTGAGGCGGGTGAGATGGAGATAGAGAGGCGGGGAAGAGGAAGAGAGAGGAGAGGGAAAAGAGCAACGTGTGCAGAGGACACGTCTAAACAATGAGTGACGGGGAACTCTCTAAAATGAAACTGAAATGGGCGCCGCCTGGTGAATGAATGGCGGAGCGTGAGAGTAAGGGGGAACGTGGCGGGGTTGAATAATAAAGCCAGCCTCGGAAAGGTTTGTCCTTCTGCAATGACAAAGGACAAAGGAATGGGGTGCCCGTCCAACGACTGCGGCTTTACAAATAAAAAAAGCCAAGTGATTTGTTTTAGGTATTCCTCAACATCTGCTTTATGTATGTATAAATTTTCGTCCTTCCTCCTACTTTCTAATGGCATACTGCGATGTTTCGGCCTTAGCAAAAGGACGATATAATAAATTATCTCTTATTTAGAGTGAAAGGGATGTCAAGAGCGGGCCCATTTTCTCCACTTTCCGGTTTACCTACGGTCCAATTTCCAATTTTTTATTTCTTTTCTCTCCAAGGCAAATCATTTGGACGTCGTCGGACTTAATGCGGCTTTTTTGATATAAGTTAAGTGTGTTTATCTTTTCTGATATAGCTCCAAAGTTATCAAGAGACGGACTATTAGTAGCGGATAGGATTGTGTATTCCACTATCATTATTTGACTTAACTTGCCACCTGTCTCAATTTTTTATTTAAAACTTTTTACTTCATTTGGCTTCAGTCTGTGTTTTTATTGTGAATTTATCTTCTCTCATCTATCTTTGTATTTTTCTCATCCCGGTTCCATGTTGTGACCTTTCTTGTTAACACTTCCTATAATTTATTTTTCTGCTTTTGACATGTCATTTTTGATGTATTCCAATTTGTCATCGATACCACTCAGCTCTTTACCCTCGTTCATAATTTTCTCTACAGCCAGCTGATACTTCTTCCTCGTCAACCATGTAATGCTTCTACATTCCATTTTCTAATTTGCAACCCCTACCCAATCTTTTTTAAACGAACGCTACACCTCACAGCAACTAAATTGTGATCAGCGTTTGCATCCCCTCCCGGGTTGCTGTGCGAATTATTCACCCTTTTCGTGAACCTGCGCCTAATCATAATATAATCTAACTATTACCTTTCTGGGTCATCTGGAATTTTCCACGTGTACCTACACCCTTTGCGGTGTCTAAACCAAGTGTTGGTGATTATTCATCACCAATACCTGCATAATTCAATTGTTTTCTTCCCGGGGTCATTCCTCATGCCTAAACCGTATATTTCCACCTCATATCAATTTCTTCCTTTGCCTACCATCGCATTTGTGATGATGGAAATAAATGACGCCAGTGATTAAATACTTTGCAAGGAAAGGCATGAAATCAAAGGAAATTCATACCGATTGTTGCATCTCTCTGGCGGACTCTGCTTCATCATATTCAAATGTTGTCAAGTGGACAAACGCGTTCGAATTTGATCGAAAAAACATGGATGGTAATCAGCGTACTGGTCTGGCAAAATATTCCACTAACCAATAAATTATTTCAAAAGTGAATAAAATAATCATGGAGTGCAAAAGTGCGAAAAGTGCGAAAAATCGCTGAAGCTATAGGGACTTTGTCTAAACGGGGATATCACATTTTAACACTAGAACTGTACATGAGAAAATTATCTACTGGATTGTGATTAACTGTATAATCACATATGTATCAGAACGGAAATTTTCGAGCAATGTTTGATCCGTTTTAAAGGCAAATAACAAGATATTCTGCGCCGGTTTGCGACCACATTCGGAATCAGGATCCACCATTAAACCTTAGAGAAAAAAAGCAGTCAAAGTAGTGAAAAAATGTTAAATAACCAACATCAAAAACGGAAAATGCAAATCGGTTGGCTGAAAAGGTGTTGGCTTCAGTTTTCTGTGATGGAAAAGAGATTCTGCCGATAGATTCCCACGCCAACCTCCTGAACCAAATATTACTAAAGATTCACGAAAAAAGGTCAGATTTTGTGAGGAAGGAAGTCATCTTTAATAAAGACAATGTTCACCCACACACGTGCATCGTTGCCGTAACAAAAACACGTGAACTAAGATGTGTGTTGTTGCCCCACCTGCCTAATTCGCCTGATTAAGCTCCATTAGTCTCCAAGCTCTTCCCCAAGCTCAAAATGTTCTTGGAAGGCCGGTAATATTCTTCAAATATCAGATTGGATATCAGATCAGTGGACGAGTATTTTGCAGGCCTGAGGAAACCTATTATTCGAGAAGGGATCAAGAGTTGGAACAGAGCTGGACTGACTGAAGCTGGACTGGAGCTGACTGATTTGTGTACAGGGAGACTGCATAGAAAAATGAAAAAGTTTCACTGAGGTAAATAGTTTATTTCTATTCCACTCCGAGGACTTTAAAATTACCCTCGTATACGATACTTGTCGTTACATCTTGGATGTGTCCAAGTGAGCTAACCAAGTAATGTCTAAGTTGCTAAATCCATCAAATTTTCATCTCCCTTAATGTCAAAATTTTTCCCCCGGTGAACGGAGGTTATCTTCAAACAAATAACTAGGAGAGGAATTTTGCTGGCCTGATCATATACAATTTTCGAGAATAAAATTCTGTTTCATCGGGATTCATAGTGAATTGTTCTAAATTAACTATTGCATTATATTTTTTTAGACATTTTCCTGAAATTCCATGATGTAATTGATCGTTTACGTTTTCTGGAATTTAGAAATTGCTACATAGATAAGATGAGATAATGTTTTTCAAGATGGGCATCCCTGATCCACTCTTGTCAACTGATAATGACTCATAAATGGGACTTTCAAGCAAAATATTGCTCCATACGTCCATTTTGCTTTCCAATACACGTATGAAAGGTTTTAATGAGAGCCAAAGGAGTGAACGTGGATGCGTCAGAGGATAGTGTTATTAAAATTCGTATATGTAAATAGGCTGGGTCAGTTTCTTATTGACTACAGTTACTCAGTCAATTAAAAATTGAAAACTAAGCCGATACATGCATAATCAAAGCAAATACGATGTCTGGGCCATCGCACATGGCCTAATATCACTCCAATTGAATAACGCACCGTCCATAATCACGCACTGCCCAACATCACACCCCGACCAAACCCAGGCACCGTTAAACATCTTACTTTCACTGTGTAACTTTTCATGCCGTCCTAATCAGTCACCAACCATTATGGCACAGTAATTGTAACATTTATGACTCAATTGTGTGTACAGGGGCTGCCTTACACCAAATCTGAAACTCCTATCTTTTGCTAGAAAGGATTCCAACAGGTAGCAGGTTCCATTCAGAATATTTCTAAATAAAAATAAAAACGATCTCCTTATCATTTTCGTTGACTTATATTTGTTTTACTGTATGTTGGTATAAACTTTAGTATTTTTCCTCTTAAAGCTTTGATTATCTATTTCTTTCCTTAAATCTTCTTCAGCTAATAGTTGTATTTAGGGGGAGGCGACCGACAGCTGAGGTCATTTGCCCAATAGGGGATGGGAAAGGATAAAGGGTGGAGGGAAACCCGGCGCCGGCATTGGCCTACTCTTTACGAAATACACCTAGGGGTCCGCATTCGACGGACGGCGTACTCACTCAAAGTGCCCTCCACAAAGCACCTCAAGTAGGGATCGAGATACCACTGAAAAATATTCAACACCGCCAGGATTTGAACCCAGGCCGTCTGGGTGGGAATTCAGTACGTTAGCCCCCGCACTATCTCGATCCCCTTATTCTTTAGCTTCGTTATTTTTAAACATTCTACCCATCGCACATAGCCTACTCCTTTTCCTTCTGTTTTTCACCCTCTTCAGTTCCAGAATACGCCACATATCCGATACGCTTTCTGAGTTTTTGTACCCCTTCGATTATGTATGTGACTGCCTTTCGCTGCACTTCTATCATTTTATCATGCCTCACCTTATATAGGTTCCATACTATGTAAGGGTAATCCATGATAGGACAAACCATGACCTTATTTTGGAATCCAAATGGATTTTGAGGATCGAGGGTAAATTGCGACCGGAAGATTATATATTGGGTCAACTAATCGGATTTGTCTCGAATTATCCGAATGAAAGTAATGCAATGCTTCATCGGGAGAATAGGTTTTCGAAAGGTCCAGACCATTACCAGTAAGCGACGAGGGCCTCATTGGATCGAGATTCATGATAGAAGGAGTTGGCGCGGTGTTGCAGGGGGAGAGGGAGTGGGAACAGTTTGATTGAGAGAGAACTGGGTGATAGGAAATGAAAGGCTCGCTAGCTGGTCTTCCCTCTTCCTAAACATCCCCCACTCCTCCCACGGCGAAGCCCTACTCATCGGCGAAGCCGAACACACAGAAACAGCCCTCTCTCACCTCCATCCTGAAAGATGGGAAATGATTCTGGGAGTTTAAATGGGAAGGCTTGGGATGAAAAGGATGATGGGGAAAGGCGCGAATAGGCTGCGAGTTGGAAATAAATGAAGAGCAGTGAGGATATAAGGATTTTGCAGCGAACACATGCTTGGGGTTCCACTTAGATGTATCACAAATATGAATGCTGTTAGCCAATTTTTTCGATAGTCTTTTTTTAAATGAATTGAAGGGAACGTGTTATTATTTCGGATTTTTATATTTATAAAAATATATAACTTAATAATAAATCAATAATTTATTTTTAGAGCTTTAGTTTGGCTTAAAAATCTGAATAAATAGTATAAGATTACTGGTAACGACATTTAAATTTTTTTAGCAGAAATGATTTCTGATCCCTTCTGTACACTTCAGTCCAACTTAAACTTGAAATAATGAGAAGAAAGAGTACCCAAGTCGATCTTAACCTAGCCATGAATGTTTTATTATTGTTTTAATACTCATAATACAGATATAACCCACAACTCCAGCTTTCCCTCTCCCATGCATCTTTCATCATTTTTCTATAACCCTATCTTCCCATTTTTTTTGATAAAATACAAACCTTTTATTTCTTTACCTATTTTTCCATTGATCCGTCCTTAACAGAACCATCTTTAGGAACAGTAATTTCTCAGTTTTTTCACATACCACATCTAATTGCGTTTGCATTCAACGCCAAAATTTTGAGCGTGTCTTTTTGAAAACAAGATTTTTTAAATATATACGTCCAAAATGGTCTTTCCTCCTTAATTTTGGAGACTTTTAGTCTTTATATGTTCTGTTATATTATGGTTAAAATTGATACCCTCATTGGTATATATTTATGTACATGAATGTATTGATCTATTCTAAAAAGTATCTGGGTTGTAATGATTTGACTTCCAGTACTTGCACAAATAATTGGGGATGAAAACTATTAAACCAACCGTTAATCCAACCGTATAACCTTTTTTCCGTGTTTTGCCAAAATAAACTAGAAAGTGACCAAGCCAACAATTCCTAGTGAAATATAGGGTTTTTTTAAAGTAATTTTTAGAGGAATTAGGCCATAATCACGGAAAAAAGAAAGGTTTAACTTTAATATCGGCTGTCTCCCTACCATACCGCTGCTCTCCATCCGAGGCTTTCCACTCTATCGTTCGTCCGTCGGAGTACTTTTCTCTCGCCCCTCTTTCTAAAGCCATTTCCGTGCTCTCGCCCAAACTTGGTCTCAAATAACTCCATCTCACTCCAACCTTCTCTCTCTCGTCTTCACCACACCATCTCCCAAATGCTTCATCCTTATCTTCCTCCATCTAACCTCCCGTCTCTAACTCCCCTCGCTTTACGGGTGAGGTGAGAGAAAGTCTCTCTCTTTTGCCCTCTTACTGGCAAGACCAGACGATTGGGTTGTTCCTGTGCCTAGTGCTTGCACTTCCTTCATCCATGATATAGGATACGTGGTCTACCATCAAGCAATGATTAAGGCATTGGATTTACAATGAGTTTTGACCCTGGGTTGTGATACCGTGCTCTCGGTATCTAGTTCAATAAGCCTAAGTTCATGCATATGGGTGTTAATCTAAGGAATGCATATCTTCGGAAACATTAAGGTAATAATGTCTTTCTGTCAATTTGCGATAAGTATGTACGTGGGCCGTTCAAAATCCAAGAGCCTACAGTATCAGAAAATTTGTCATAATAGTAAGTCTCATCTCTAGCTAGACTTCTGTTAAGGTTTCAGCTATACTCATTTCGTGGTTTCATTTTCATAGTCTATGAAATAACAAAAGTTTGTTTATTTAGAATAACGGAAAAATTAGTTCCCTTCGGCGGCTTCAAATCAAAATGCTTAAGACTGAAAGATTTTAAAGTCAATTTGGATAAAGTTTAAGGCACATGTATTTCTGGGTTTATGACTGTTTATACGAGGAATTCGGTAAATGAGTTTTAACTTGGCTGTACGACACAAATGATGAACAACTTTCGAGACGTGGAAGTTGTTTCCTCCAAAATGATAGACAAAGTCCAAGACATGGTTTTGAGAAGTCGACGAATCAAAGTGTGGGATCGGGATGGTGCGGTGGCTAACGTACTGGCATCCCACCCAGAGGGCCTGGGTACGAATCCCGGAGGCGGTAGATATTTTTCTGTGGTATCCCGATCCCTACTTGAGGTACGTTATGGAGAGCACTTTGATTGAGTACACCGTCCGTTGGATCGGCCGTTAAAACTGCGTACCCCTTGGAGCCTTACGATTAGAGTAAGCTAATGCCAAAACTGGGTTTCTCTCCACCCTTCACTTTTTCCTGTACGACCCCTTTGCGCAAATGACCTCTGTTGTCGCTTGCCTCCCCTAAAACTACTCTTACTACGAAAGTTCTCGTAAGTTGAGACCCCAAGCACATCACAAGTTACAGTATTTTCAATTTTCCACGAAAAATTTTGTGTCCGTGTTTGCATTCAGTGAGAAACTAATGCAGTCATGTGTTCGACTTGAAGGCTGGTTTGGTGCTTTTCCGTCGCAATCTTGACGAATGTCCGCAAAACTACATAACAAGGGAGGAAACATGGATACACTACTACACTCCAGAGGCAAAGATAATATATTCTTACCTATAAACCTAGGAGCCCCGTCCATGGGCCAATCGATTTTTCCATCAGGAAAAAGTGATCCTTACAGGCGCGTTCTCGACAGCCGCAGTACTGTATCAATGCTTCGACGCTGTGAAAAAAATCTATTTCAAAGGGGGCTATGAAATTGAGAAGAAAATATTTTTCAACAAAAATCATTATTAAAAGCATTTTGTCAGAAAAATAAAAGAATTTTAAATTGAAACACACCTTGTACTTAAATTATGGGCAGAGATTTTTTTAACATAAAATACCAGAAATTTGCAATTTGAAACGACAACTGTCTTAGAATTGAGACTTTCGAGAAATGAATTTGGAGAAGTTAACTTGAATACGGACGGAAGGAAATGGAAATAGCGTCATACGCCTTTGGAGGCATAGGGATTTAATAGATTTCCGGCATGAAAATTGGTTCGTGAACACATTTGAAGTATTTTTGCTGCTATCGCTGTTAGCTATTTGATTTTTGTGTGGTGATTTACCGGGAGATGTGAAAGAAAAAAGATTTTCGTAAATGTGATTTTCTCCATTTTTCATATGCAATGAAAGTTATGTGCATGATTAGAGTCACTGTAATTTCACGTCTAAGGGGATTGAATATTTTGTGGCGAATATTAAAAGAAAATTAAGAAAAATCTTCCACGAATGAAACGCAAATAACAGTTAACTAAACACGTTGAATATTGTTACTTCTCAAACACATGGCTGATACAACAATATCAAAACTGGTTTTCACTCAAAGTTCCTCAGTCCACCATTCGCATCTCTAATTCGTATCTTGATTAATATACGGTCATCACTTGTCTTAAACTGCATTTAAATTACTGTGTTATATTAGTTAGTGAATTTCATTAATTGTGGGGAAAAGAAATCGCTTTCAGGAAATGCATATCCTATCCATAATATTAAGCTCATTAAGAAGTATCAGATTTTTACAATCTGAAATCGTTGCATTGAAACGTATATTAGCGGATGACTTCGTTCAAAGTTACTGTGACAGCATCTCCTGCAGTTTCTTGGGAATTTCAATAAGAAGTTATTTGATAATCTGTTATTATGCTCAACTTTGCAGCATCATCACAGTATTTGTATCCACCTTTTTTTGATAACTTGATGGATCTACGTTGGTATTCTGCTTGATGAAATAGGATAATAACATCATTCAGCACCAATGAGCATGGACATAAACAGATAGGGAATTCTCTAGCTCAACTTATTCGCCATCATTTGCAAAGCAAAGATCTTCTATCAGGATAATATACCATCATTATACCTATACGCCTTCAATAATTACCTTTCAATCGGTCTTTCTTCGAATATCGCTGGATTAACCCTTTGAACAACTCCGTAAGCAATCGGATTAGATCGTAATCTTCTTGGAAGTGCATCCTATTACGTGGTTTCCGATTTTATGTCAAACAACCTCAGAAACTTGAAATATCTCTGACTATTCAACATAATCTCCTTTTGGACGAATACAGTTTTCACAGTGTCAATTCCATGCTTTTGATGCCTCTAAGAATTATATTCCGTAGGCTTCTTTTTCCCATTAAAGAAATACTAATGAAAAAGCAGACTGGAACACTTTTGGCCACCTTCGTCGTTGAAAAAAAGCCAAAACTTTTTTTTACAATGGCTGAAACAGCAGGGTTCATGAGATAACACTTCATAGTTGTTGTTACGAAGGCATTCCTGAGTTAAGATTGTTCAATGAGGAGATTATTCAAGATATTTGTCTTGATGGAAATACTCATGTGAAACTTGATTTTCTTGGACTACTGTACGGAAATTTTCCCTTAAAATTTTTTCTTAGGGTTTAGTCGTCATCATAGCATCCCCTGAAAACTGTGAATGAGGAAGTAAATTGCTGTCCCAATATGTGAACACTATAATTTTTTCGTCTTTGAAATTACTTCTATGCCGGTGATTTGATGTGCTTTCATTTAAAAGCTTGTCGCTTTGGTTGAAAATCGGAATCCACGTTACATACCTGTACTGCATGGAATAGGCATGTGGCGTCTATGGTCATGATTGTTAAAAGGTTCTTGGTGCTATCACGTGTCCTCATCGCCTGAGCTGTTTCTACGTTATTTCTAAGTTATTTCTACGCTACGTTACGTTGTCGTCACAGTCTGTATTTTTCTATCAGAATTCGGGCCAACCACCTTGAAGAAAATATCTGCATTTCCACGTCTCGTGAAGGATGGCCTAAAAATATCCCACAGAAATGAAAACTTACAGAGGTGTTATGAACCACTCGGACCGATTAGTGATTTTTAAGAACTTGCTTTACTCGCACAATCATATTATCGGTCCGGCTAGGCCGTGGCCGACGGTTCGTGAATTTGTTATCTATCACATGACGCTCTGCCTTTTTCAAACCGTGGCAACAACGAATGCATATTTTAAACTTTTCAATTGAACCATCGAACGTCATATATCTCCAACTCAATGGCAGATGAAATTGGATGGGTGTTAAAATGCGCTGGTGAAGAAAACGGAACGAAGACACGATGTGTTTGTACACTAAATGATCTGCATTTATACGAATCCTGTACACCCCAATTTTGCCAATTTTTACTTCAAATTCTGTTTACTTCCTGTCCCAAATAAATGGACGATCTGATAACATGAACGGCCATGGCGTATTCTCCTAATCACTGAATAAAAGATGAAATTTGAAGCGGAAATATATGCATGACTATTTGTTAGATTCCATGCAACAAGCACATTTAAATGTTTTCAGACTGGTAATCAAACGTTATCTTATTCGAGAGTAAACCCTAAGTATAAATTTCTAATATATGTTTATGAAATTCAACACTCGGCAATGATAGTAAATAACCCTTTATGCTTATGCATGAATGGCTTATTAACAAGTGGGTCGATTATAACGCTATCACGTCGTACTTTTACCGTTACGGTCATTATATCTGGTTTTTATTTAACTATTTTGAAACCAGGTATCGCCATTTAACTATTTTAAATCAGGTATCGCCATATTAATCATCTGATTACGACATTTTTATCGAAAATTCAGGTAGTTCGGACCACGCACCCTCTTATTGCAAGCTCAATACGTTCTGAATACTTCCAATTTCACTTTATTTGTGTATTTATTGATTCTATCAATGGAAATTTGAATTCGCCGGTAATTCAAATCCTCAGATTTACACCACTCATATTTATTTCAGGGATCAATCATGCCTATTTGAAGAGAACTAAAGAAAACTATGGGAGAATACCCTTGTTGTATTGACCACGCCCATACATTCAAGCCAGCAGCCATCTCCGTTTAATCTCACGGGTGAAAACACAACACAGCCGCTTAAATGATCTCTAATTAGCCCCTTCAATGACAAACTGGGTGCATGGAGTAAGTGAGGGCAGTGTGTTTTTATTCCTGAGGAACGATCGCAATCCGCTTGCAAAGTGACGCGCGAGAGAGACGCTATTCGCATTTCAAGCACGAGTTTCCCGACGAAGCCCGGAGGGCGAGTCTCAAAAAAGTGGGGTTGGGATGAGAAAATGGGAAGGGAAAAGCATAAAACTTGGGGAAATGTGCATTAGAACGCAATTACAGGTGGGAATTTTAAGTTTTACCCCCCAAATGAAAAGATAATTACGCGAGAGGAGGGGGTTGTACAATGAGGCTGAGGAAATTGCGAGGGCGGTAAGTGAAAGTGGGGAATGCGAGGTGGGGATGAGACTGAGTGAGATGGTTAGGGGAGAAAGGGAGTGAGAGGAGGTTTTGAGGGAGTTGGGCGTGAGATCGTGTGAGAGAAAGAGCGTAATAATGAGATTTCGGCGCAGCCGTGAGTAGAAGGACGGCAGGCGGAAAGGGGGGTGGAAGATGAGGGAAAATGGGTGAGGAAGGATGGAAAAACAGGGGATTGGATAATGGCAGGAGATCGGAGGGATATGAGAGAGACTGGGAGGGAATGCTGTAGGGGTTTGAGGAAACGGCGAGGCAACGTACAAAAGGGTATGGGGTGCGACTGGTGGATAGGGAATGGGGGCGAGGAGAGACGATAGGAAATTGAGGGAAGGGCTAAGGACGGTGGCCGGGGTAATGGATGGAATAGAGTTGAGGGACGAGGGACTCAGTAACAAAGGAAAGAGGGGCGATTGGGGAGTGGATGGGGCGCGCAAAATGGGAGATGGAGGACTGTTTTGTTGGGCGGGAGAAGGGCAGCATAGGAGCGGTGGGTGAAAATGAATTGGCGATTGAGAGCAGAAGAAAATGAGAAATAAATCAAGGAACCCAGTAAATAACTTTAAAAATAATATAGCAAACGGAAAAATGAATGAACCACTGCTCTTAATTGCCCTCAGTATTTTCTTAAATGATTGATAAATCCCTATTGTTTGGATGATTTACCTTTTTTTTTTTATTTTTGCAAATTAATAAGAAGAGTTAACGGTTTAATGATAAATGTACTACTTTTCTGCGTTTTTGAATTCTGTGGTAATAGCTATTCTAATTGTAAACAGTAATGAGTAGCGTTAAATTATCATTATACATTTTGAATATTTACGGAGTCAATACCCTAATAATGCTTCACTATTGTTCAATGAAAAACTCATAAATATGCATGACAATTCCTAAGTAAATCTCTATATCATCTAGTCCCGTCATTCACAGTGGTTTTAAACAAACTTGGGATTAAAAGACGTTGTGTTCATACGTTTAACTCATTCACATAGTCTTGCAAAGAGGATCTTGAAGATACCATTCAGGGAGTATTTATTCAACCCAATTCACACTAAGCTGACCATTCTCGAAATGAATATGGTGATCATTCATTGCTTTCGTTGACCACTGAGATAAAGAGTTGACGGTAAACAAATCAGCGTGCTCAACAACTGATTCAATATTATGTGTAATTCATGCAGGGTGATTCATAATTTTCTCCGGCATTCAATACTCAATAACTGTAACATATAAAGTGAAAAGGATCATATTTGTGTGAATTTAAACTAAAACACTGTGCTTAAAAGCAGTTTTTAATATAATAATGCGCCTCTTTACTGCTTTTGTAGGATAAATCTTAAAATTGTGCAAGTAATTATGAATCACCCTTTGTAATTGCATTAATATACTTGTAGTTGCCAACTAAAATCCAAGAATTTCTTATCTGTCTTTTAAGAAATAAGTATCACAAAATTGTCAATTAAATTGAAAATCATCGTATGCAACATTTTAAACGCTTTTTATGCTTTAAAATTTGAAAAAATGAACGCTTTACTCTTTGGTAGTAAAGAATTTGGCAGGATATTATTAATAATAATGAAAACTTCGTTGCAATTTTCCACAGTTAAAACTTTATTGCCGACCATGGTTTCGATACACTGTATCATCATCAGGTCTCATATCATACATGTCTCGATTCCACAACATCACGCCTGACTCTTCACTTTTCGTAGGATATTATTAGATAGGATAAGCTCGGATGATGCTTATAGATGTCACTCTGCTCCCAGAAGGAAAAGAAAATTTGCCACGAATTAAAATATTCCTTTCTTCTGTAACTCATATTCTCCGAATTCTGAACGTAACCACATAATTTTCAAGTCTTTTACGATGTCATACCATTTAAACTAGTCACACTAGAAAAGTATGCTGAGATTACGAGTGTAACATATGATGCTGATGTGATCAGAAAGTAGATCTATGTAAGGGAGATAGCTCATATCTGTTGCTCCAAGAAAGAAACACCTGCGCTGGTCTTAGAGTGAGCGATTCTGTACATTTGGCGACTTGGGTTAGCGTGGAGCTTCGCTACTGCGTAAAGACTGGGAGGGAGTGAGGTTATCGCGATAGGCGAACGACCCTTCACTCTGTTTCCCGGCATAGCCAGACTTGTTCGTTTACGCGACGCTCATGGTGCTGAATACAAACTCGATCATAAAAGCCACGTATAAGGGAAATACCAAATTACCGAGCTTCTTCATAATTCATTTGTGTGGATATTTGTTGAAAATCAGCGAATCTGGTACAAATATTCATGATAACACCAACACCAATGATAAATCCTATATGTACATAGTATTTACTCCATTTTTTTCAATCCTAAATTACGTTTTATTTTATTAAGTCGTATAGGTTTCTGGATACAATTAAGAAAACATGGAAATAAGACGTAATTATTAATATAATTGCAATTTCTACTCTTGACAACATCAGCAGTATTAATTACACCTTACTCAATCGTTAAATAATATAGTCTGAACTTTTAGTAACAATGTATGGAAAACCTTAAGTATTTTTTATTTATTGTTTTGTTGAAGACTAAAATTTGTATGGATATTGTTTTGCTTCTTAGAGCCGCTTGATGCTACACGTAAAATATTATTACAACCCACTAGCGTGAATAATTTGGTTAATTAGTTTTACGTTTAGGGAGTCAAAATAATAATTTTATGAACAGATGTTATCATTGAAGTTAGTCCTCATACCACAGTTAATTATTGATGTTTTAAATTTCAAATTTGGAATTACATATGATATGAGTTATGATTTTGCGAAGTTACACCAACACGTCAGATAACACCTATAATGACTAGACCGGGGTATTAATTCCAAATTAAAACAATAAATTAGGTAAAATAATAAAAAATAGTTTCACGCGCCTCAGGAAATGACCTGATAAAAAAATGGTGAAATAATAACTGACAAAATAAAAGAACTAACGTTTCAGTGTCTTTTCGCGCAGTCATCGCAAATTAACTTTAGTAAATCTGGTCAAATAGCAGTTAATTAACGAAGTTTAGTTGATAGGAGGATGTTATGGAGATATTCAAGTTAGAAGAAAGAGGAATTAAAGGATTTAGGGTGGAAATGAATAAGTTAATGATAAACGTGAATAATAATAACGTGTTATTTAAAAATTAGTGACTTAATTGTTATTAATATTTAAATTCATTTAATTGAGCTATATCATAAATTCAATGTGCAAACCTAAATTAAGGTTTAGAATGAACTTATCTTATAGGTTGTTCTTGAGAAAGCCAAGATTGTCAATCCTGGTAGTTGATTTGATATGAGAACGGGTGGAACTACACTCGACGACCCAATAGGACAAAAGTTTCAAAATGAGTCCTATTATTTTCCCTGTTCCAAATTCAGATCTCAAATAAAAATGATTCCTACGAAATCACGAAGCGTGAGTAAACTCAGTGTTACGTGAGCTTGATGACCTAGATTCCTGTTTTCTTTGAAATTGGTCTGATTTCTCTAAGGAATCTCTACCGTTTCTCAATTGGATGTTTTTATCCTGGACCGTTTCTAGGAGAATTCAGTTTTTCCCCTTTCATTCTGCATTACCTTTTTGAATCTAAGTCTTCTTCCACCAATCATAGAATGAATCATTGAATTATTTTATTGGATAAGAAGCGCACCGCAGAAAACGTTTTACCTTATTGCTAGCAGTTTACAAATATGCCATACAAAAATGATACATGAAAGTAAAAACATAAAAAGGGTAGCAGAGGACTTTCATTTCTGAAAACTCATTAAATAAAATAGCGGTTATAAAACTACTGCAAAATGTAAAATTATGTACATTACGAGATATGTCCGATAAGTACCCGACATGCGTTCATATCTTCGCGCCAGAGCGCTCGTGCTGCCTCTGTAGGGTCTGAGCGTAACCAGTAGTCCCTCACGAACTCCGTGAATGCCGCAGTTACCGGCCGGACGCCTTGGGTACGCGCAGCTTGTGTTTGAGTCCAACGTGCGTTTTCCGTTCGTCTCATTTGTTTACTGTTGAAAATGATAGAAAGAACAGATCAATGAATTTGTATCAAGGTTTACTTCAATCTGGGAAAGAATTGTACGGAGACGATTGAAATGATACAGAAGGCTTTTGGGGACGAAAGTATGGACATAACACAGATAAAGAAGTGGTAAAGGTCGTTTAAAAATGGCCGCACATTCGTTGACAGTGACCCTCTGTCTGACCGACCTTCCCTGACAACAATACCGGAAAACATTGAGCGTGTGCGACTTGCGATTGAAGGTGATCGTCGATTGACTGTTCGTGAACTATGATCTCGGAATACGGAAAACTACTTTTTGGGAAATTTTGAATAATAATTTGGGAATGACTCGAGTGTTTGCGAAATTCATTCTGAAATTGCTCGTGGCCGAGTAGAAAGAATTTCGATTTGAATTCCCTCCGGACACCTAGGAAATGGTCAGTAAGCGCTGAAAATGTCCTTAAGATTGTTACTACTGGTGATGTATCATGGGTTTATTGCTACGATCCTGAAACTAAACAACAATCTTCACAGTGGAACGGTCCAGACGAGCCACAGCCGGAAAAGCATGATAAACTTGAATTAAACATTTTTTGTCATATTGCCTATAGTATTCATACAGTTATCAAACGATCAAATGTTACCTTATTCGCAATTATTAAACTCGAATAGAATATTATCTTAATTATCACCGAGAAAACCCTTTGTTTATGGACGATACTTAGATGCACGGGAGGCTACTCAGTCGATCTTAAATTCCATTATTAAAGGTAATTAACTGTTCATTATTTGATTTTGAACAATTTTAGAAAGCATTATGAAATATGGAAGGATTTTAAATTGCTTTGATGAATACTATCAGCGGTTGTGTGCCTTATTTAGCCTCTTTAAAAGTCAATGTATGCATTTCAGAGTAAAAACCATTCTCCTAGGCGAGATTCGAACCCGCTTCCCTCGGTATCCGACTGAGTGCTTTGGCCAGTTAAGGTATTGAGGCCGAGATTATGGCCATTATAAAGGAACAAGATGCTATGTTGAAATACCATGCATACAATGTCAAACCCATTTGTAGTTATGTGCTTCACGCCACAGTCCTCAAGATGAAATCCAAATATAAACACAAGTTGTAATTTTTCAGGGGTGAAACACCCCTAGTGTTATAATTTCCTTTAACCTCATGAACTTTGGCGCATTGGGCACGACTTCTAATGCCTGTCGCATTGTATGCATGGCATTTCGTCACAACATCTTGTATGGTATGTGTCAATGCTGCCATCGCTGTGGTACGAGAACTGTATAATGACAGCTCACAAGCGAACGCAGTTCTTGGGTTACGTCCTTGCTGGTGCGCGGACTTGTCTAGTGTCTTCTTCCGTTAGGTTTTCTATTGACGGCCCATCATATACTTTTGGCAGTACGCCCATGGAGCTGTACTGGAACCAACATTTTATTTGTCATAGAGCGTGACAGAATTAAATCATTTATAAAATGTGCTGCGCACAGGTATTCGCGTCAGAAAACTTTGAGTTGGATAGCAACCCAGGCTGCAGAGGATTTAAAGCCATGAAATAAATGAAATTCATTTACGCTTTCACACTGTTCAGCAGTACTTCAAATAGAACAACATGATTAGAGGTGACGATAGATGTCAGGGTAGGGAGATCTAAGGAAATGGTAAAAATAGCTGCGAAGAGAATAGCTTGGGGAGCTAGAATCTTACAATGCTCTAAATGTTGACCTATGTCGAACAAATGGCAATGATAATTCTGAATTGAGATGATGAAAATTGGTATTTTTAAAGGCATCTGGAGCATGCTATTTCAAATAAAGTTTCCCGCACTAAGTAGTCAACTACTTCAACCCCGTGCATAGAGCCTCATATTTCGCTTTGAATGGAATCTAGGAATAAAAAGCCAAACAGATTCTACTAATTGAACAGGTCTACCTATACCTCTTTCCTAACTTTCGCGTCGAAGGATGGGTATTCAACTAGGAATTTTTATTGGGTAATACGCCGTTTAGCATTAAGATTTCTACGAGATTTAAATCAGTTTTCACATGTTGGCAAAACTTGCGATAACACCTACATTTGATAAAATAAAGATCCCTGAAGTCAATATTCAGCAAACTCAACAAAATTGTATCATTGCATATAAAGTCCGTCGTAACCATAGCTGGACCAGATGCAATCATATGCGCCGACTGATGTAGCATAAGGGATTATTTTTTATCGAATGAGGGAAATTGTCTGGGGCTCCGCGAGGAGCAGCAGTAGATAAGATGTATTTGAATGGCGTTTAGAGCCCAGTTTGATGAGTAATCGCGGAATTTTTTTTTGCACTTGTTAAGCGAAAATATTTTCCACGCCCATGGTGCCTCCCCACCCCGTCGCGCCTCTCCGCGCCTCTCCTTAACCCTTTTTTCTCAGTACTGGTATGTATATGGGAAGAGCGTCCGTCATAAAGACCCTTTAGTCACGGTCGGTGATAAAATCATGCCGCGTGCCATTACGGGAGCTCGCGCTATCTCCACGCCTTCCTTCGCCTTGCCTCACACTCCGTTATTGAAAGGACTCACAAAGGCCTCCCCAGGACTTGATTTCAGTTAAAGATAGACGGTAAGGGTCCAAAAGGGGTCGCGATGGAGCGCGTGCCCTTATCGCGGGAGTTGCGAAAGTTCCCTTTCACACGTCCTTCACCCTTGAGCACCAATAGGTGTGCTCCCCCAACCTGCCGAGCGGGCACCCGCAAACTTAGTCTGGAAGCAAAATATTGTGGGAGACCTAAAGATTAGCTTCAAAGAGGTAGGGTTTAACAAATTCATATTACATTTAACAAGATTAAACTAGGTCAAAAGGCATGTTTTGTAATGCAGAATAGAGCGAGTTTAAAAAGTTTCAGAGGTAAAATACGCAAAAGGAATTAAAAATTGGCCATATTGAAATAGAATTTCTATGTTCTTGTTATTGAATTCAGAATTTTTACCACAAAATATATTTTTAACTCTTCTGTATTCTTCTGGGTGAATTGTTCGTTACCTCGACGGTGGTTGTGATGTTACATCCTCGTCTACCAGCCCAGAGTTCGCGGATTTGATTTTGTCATTGGTGGGTTTACCTTGCCATAGGGTTAGACTGTTTCTAATTGTCTTTATTTATATATCATAATTGACATTTACTAATTAGTACTAAAACTTAACTATCGATTTCGATAAAGGGGTGAATTATAAATAGGCGAAGTACGGGAAAAAAGAGAATAGGCGTGATGGATGGATTGAAGTTAAGAAGAAAGTACTTGGATATAAAGAATGGACAAAAGTACTTACGTTCCTCATGTTCTGTTGTGTTGTATAAGGCCTAGAGTTGAAGTGTAGGATAGTAGGTTAGTCCATCCAAAACCATCCATGGTAGGTAAAGTAGGCGTAACAAAAGCCATCAAAATGCTGTTGACGATATGGTGTAAAGATAAGGCATCTTTGCGCCATCAAATGTCGCCGAGTTTTTTTTTTCAAATGATACAATCCGTACACAGAATATTTATTTCATCGGTATATACGTGCTTGTCTCTTTCCTCTGGCTATGAGTATCACAAAATACATTGCTCTCAACCTTTACGATGTTGTATGATTGCTTAACTACTATCCTTCCTCTTGTGTTTAGTGTTTTTCCCTTTTTGTGGGTGAAACTGCCCCCTAACGCCATCTCTTGGCCATAGAATCAGGGCGCTTGGTTAATATGCCAAGCCTGCAAATCTCAGTGTACATTATATTTCCTCGATAGCTCAAGTGGTTCGAGCATCCGCCCGGCAAGCGGAAAGATATTCCCGGTCAAGGAAATATTTTTGCACTTGTGATCTGCTCGTTTCCACCTTCCCCACCTCTCCGGTGTTAGCCATTTATATGTGTTCCTATCCCGTTTCCCTATAAATATTTCCATGTAAATGAATATATATACGGGATGAAAGGAGGAAGGAAGCACATAGAGATGAAGAGGGACTGGATGTAGAGTACGTTGCTGGATTATTTTTTAGGAGTCACATAGATATATTTTTGTCAGTTGGGTCCATCCAAAACCGAGCTTAACCGGATGACTACGCAAGAAAGTATAAACATTCAAGCACGACACCCCGTATATGGCGATATTTATTTCCATGTGAATGAATATGTGTGTGCGTGTATATATATATATATATATATATATATATATATATATATATATATATATATATACACATTCAAACACGAAATCCCGCCAAACGGCGAATAAATACTCATATATACAGAAACAGATATAAGGAAAAGGGATAGGAACACACAAAGGACGAACACAATAGAGGTGGGGAAGGCGGAATCGAACGGATCACAAGAGTAAAAATATTTCCTTGACCGGGATACGAACACCGGATCTTTCCACTTGCTGGGCGGATGCTCTTAACCACTTGAGCTATGATATAAATTATTTTATTCGGTTCAGAATATTACAGAGTTTGTTAGCATTATGCATAATATCAGGTCACAGATTATGGGTACATCATGTTTTTCTTTGGTATAAGTGTATACATGGATACATACATGATACATATACCACATACATATCCACTTGTACATACATACGCACACATGCACATCCACACGCACATACATAAGCATATGCATACGGACGCATACTCGTGAATTTGACCATTAACATTTAGAAAGAAAAAAAGAAAGGAAGACAAGGTCCACAGATATTAGGAGGGAGATTTTAGCTAGCAATGGAAAATTATGTATTGTAAGAAATTATCAATGGCAGGGTTGAAATTATCGATTCAATCAGTCATTCAGCAAAAAAAAAACTCTTCAACGTTGGACGAAGTGTGTCCGGCACCGGGTGGCTACCGGACATCACTTCCCAGAGTTCTGATCGTGGCTAGCGTCGCTCCGGTCGCGACTCGACCCCGGGCGACGAGTGCTTCGCCGTTTCCCGGGACGCCTCGTCCAACGGGTCGACGAGCGAGGACGCGGCATTTCGCCACATCCCTCCCCCCCGGCGTCGTCCGAAGAGGAAGAGCCAGCCGTGGTCTCCACGAAGACCGGGTAACTCGGCAGCGTTCCACAGGGGACCTTCTTCGAAGGAGCACCGCTGGGGGCCGCCAAGGGGCAGGACGTACCCTCGGGGAGGGTCGGAGTGGCGGACTGGGGTTCATCTGCGGAAGGGTTGTGGTCGGGAAAAATCAGGGGAGATAGTTGCTTGTGGTCCGTATCTTGAGAAGCGCTGGGAAGATCGTCGACACCTTGGCTGTCCTTAATGGGGAAAGAAGATGGGGTATGTGGGATATTTGACTTTGGGAAACTTGTATGCGGGTCGACTTCCGGGGTCGGTGACGCTTCCTTTACAGTCAATGATAAAGGGGTCGAGGGATGAGCTGTTGGGGACGGGAAAACATCGCAATCAGATGCATCCTCCTCACCTGTCACCAGAGGTTCTTGGGGTGTTTCAAACCCGTGATGCAAGGATTGCGTAGCGAGGGCGTCGATGGCGTGAGCGGGGGGAGGGGGGGCGAAAGACCATCCCTCCTCATTTGACGAGCTCACGGCGACGGGGGCTGAAGGTCGTGTGGTATTAGGCGAGGTGGTAGGTACGTGAGCCATTTGTAGAACGGTATTCGAGACCAGGAGCTTGGGTTTGTCTGTCCTCTTCTTTTTCGGTTCCCTTTCCTCCGTTGACGATTTTCGCTCCCGCTGACATTTCCCTCCAATTGAAGGGAGATGCGGGGGACCGACGGGAGCAGCCGGGACCGCACCCTCGATGAGTAGAAGCGACCGCGCTCTCTCCTCCACAGCCACTTCGGGCTCGTCCACCTCCACGGCGGCGCTAGGGTTGGAGGGCATCGTCATTGCCTCCACATAGCTCTTACCTCCCTGGTTCCGAGGGCAGGTCTTGCGCTCGTGGCCTTCTTGGTTACAGCGGGCACAAGTGCGGCGCTGACCCTCATAGATGATGATGGCCCGGTTGCCGCCGATGTGGAGGTACGAGGGGATATTTCTCTCGACCGTCATCCGCACAACCCTGGTGCCAGTAAGCACCCGCGCCATCTTGTCTCCCTCCCACCTGTTCTCCCACGAGCGATGGATTTTACCAAAGCGTTGGAGCTCGCCTGTTATGTCTTCCAATGGGGTCTCCACGGGGAGACAAAGAACCCTGACATTACACGGGCTGCCGGAAGTCTCGTCAATTGTTATTGTCGTCCTCTGGTCACTTAAAGACGGAAACGGTAGTTTCCGCGGAGTATTGTCTAAAATCCTAGTCATTGTAGCTTCGGTTGCCAACGTCAGGAATATCAAATGGCGATTGTATCCAAATTGGATCGCCACTAGCTCTTCGGGTTGAGGCCCAGCGACTCTATCGTGAAGAGTTGGACCTCCAACGGGGTAGGGGGCTCCGCCTTCTCGTCAACTTGCAAGGCAAGCGTGTTTAAGCGGCGCACAGCCATTTGAAGAAATCAAATTCAGCACAATAGCATGAAGAAGGAAAGCGCAACAAAAAACGAGCACTTTAAAGGGAAATAAAACACTCACGAACGCTCCCTCCCCGCCACAAGCACCCGGCGGTAGCAAACAAAAGGAGCCTAAGCTCTACACCAGGAGTCATGGTCAGTCTTGATCCACTAAACAAAACAAAAGTACGGCCTTCCCGGCGGAAGAAGTCGAGAGTCAAACTGCACGCTTCTTGATGAACTAGGCGGTCAACCGCCGCTCGAAACAAAACACGATCGGAACCTCGATTTCCGAGAGAGTCCGGCAGTGCCGCTCTCCAAACCCCGGCGGCCGAAGCCTCGGACGCCGGCAATTTTAGACACTCGGTGAACACAGGCACGTCCTGCTATCAAGGCAGCTATCGAGGAAACTTAATTTACCCTGAGATCCGTGGGTTTAATATTCGCCAAGCGCCCCGATTCTTTAGCCAAGAGTTGGCGTCAGGGGGCTGTTTCACCCACCAAAGGAGAAATACACCACACACAAGAGGAAAAGCCAGTGGGTTAGAATTCATACAACATCATACAGGAAAGGAACAGTGCGTTTCGTGGCACGCATAGCCAGAAGAAAGAGATGAGCCTATTGTGTTCGTCCTTTATGTGTGTTCCTATCCCTTTTCCTTATATCTGTTTCTGTATATATGAGTATACATATGTAATTTATATTTTTAAATATATATAGAAGATATCTCCCGATGAATGCGGAGCAGAATTCCGTCGAAATGATCAAGAAATAACGGGTGAGTGATCGTTTTATGTGTTTCTATACTGTTAGTTGCTGTCCAATTTATTATTCAACACTTCCATGTTACATCGATGAGATTATCTATATAAATAAATAAATATATATATATATATATATATATATATATATTTAACATTCCCGCGGAACTATTGAAATGTTTAGGAAAATGTGGCAGGAAGAGACTATATGGGCTGATTCGTAGTATTTATGAGGAAGGTATCTGGCCGAAAGACTTTGCGAGATCAGTTTTAGTTCCTATTCCGAAAAAGGTAAAGGCTACATCTTGTGAGGACTACAGGACGATGAGTTTGATATCCCACTCAGCTAAAGTTGTTCTCAGGATCATAAACAAAAGGATAGAGAGTAGGGCAAATGATTACTTAGGGGATGATTAGTTTGGGTTTAGGAAGGGGAGAGGTACGCGTGATGCCATTGCAGTAATGAGATTATTAATCAAGAGGAATATAGAACACAACCAGGAGGTATTTGCCTGTTTCGTAGATTTCGAAAAAGCGTTTTATAGAGTGAATTGGGAAAAACTAATGAGTGTATTGCAGAAAATAGGAATAGATTGGAGGGAAAGGATGCTAATCCGCCACCTGTACATGTCTCAGACTGCTCAGGTGTGGCTGGGAAACGCGGAGTCCGAATGGGCATTGTTAGGAAGGGGTGTAAGGCAGGGTTTCCCATTATCACCGTTGCTGTTCAACCTGTATGCAGAGGTAATGATCAAAGAGGCATGGGAAAAACTGGAGGTAGGAATGAAAGTGGGCGAGGAATTTGTAAAATCAGTTAGGTTTGCTGATGACCAAGCTTTAGTTTGTCAGTCACCCAAGGGGCTGCAAGCATTGCTTAGTGAATTGGAAATTCAGGGTGACAGGTATGGGATGAGAATCAATATTAATAAAACAAAGGTTATGAGATATTCTAGAAAGAAAAAGGCCAAGCTTAACATTAAAATAGGAGGGCAAAAATTAGAGCAGGTAGAACAATTTACGTATCTCGGTAGTGTTTGGGACCAATACGGTCAAAGTAGTAGTGACGTAAGGAGAAGAATTTCGCTAGGCTAAGAGGCGTTCACAAGGAGGAAGGAGTTGATTACAGGGACGTTTAGTAAGGACATTAAGAAAAGACTCGTAAAAAAATTGATATGGAGCGTAGCTGTATACGGTGCGGATACGTGGTCATTGAAGCAGGAGGATAGACGTAGACTGGAGGCTTTTGAAATGTTGGTTTGGAGAAGAATGGAGAAGGTGAAATGGACAGAGAATAAAACAAATGAGGAAGTACTTAATATGGTGGGCGAAGAGAGGGGTTTGTTGGAAGAAATCCTATGGAGGCAGGAAAAGTGGATGAAGGGGGTGTTGACCGGCAGTGGGATGCTGAAGACTGTGATAGAGGGGAGAATGTTGGGCAAAAGAGGAAAGGGAAAGAACGGGATAGGGATGTTGGATGGAATGAAGGGAGGAAGAAAGTACTCAGAGCTGAAGAGTGATCTGATGTAGAGTAGGATGTTGTGTTTTACTAGGGGTGTCAAGTTGTTTAATTAGTAATTATGTCCATTTAAAAACCTACCTTAACCGGTAGATTACCTTAAAAAACAAATATTTATATATATATATATATATATATATATATATATATATATATATATATATATATATATATATATATATATATATAGTCACACAGATCCTCTATATAAGTTATTTTGTATACTTACTTGTATATTGATGGTTAACATCGATTGTCATAGAAGGAAAATTAATTCCAAAATTTAATTAACTTTTGTTTATTTCATTAGTTTTTGCTCTGATTAAACTGCCGCAATTCCTTAAATATATAAATCGAGGATGCTAGAAAAATCGACGACGCCGCAGGTTTCTTTAATCTTCGGCAGACGAAGAGGAGGAAAAATCTTTCTTTTGATCTTTGTGTTGTGAAATATTACAAGCACGCAACTTCCTACCTGGGCAATTTATTGGTTTGAGTCCGAGTTACACACTTTACCGAAGAAAATGTAGAAAAATTGAGCAATTAAATATTGGTTAAAATGAAATCAAAGTAATTTCTGACATCCATATGATATGGTTCCACCGTCCATCATTATTATGTAGCACATGTATAATGATACTTGATGGTGATATTACTCATCAATATCACATAACCTGGTAGGCTACCAGCTATTATTAACAATTTCTGAAGTTATCATGAAACTAGGGATTTTTGTTTTCAGAATCTTTGTCTAAATGGCGTGCGAGGGCGTGGCACATAAACGTTACAATATGAACAAACGCTCCACGCCTAGTCCGAGGTGTTTTATTCGCGTGCCTGACGATTTGAAGTTGGAATTCAAAAGGACGCCACAATCTATGATATGCTCTCATTTAAACCCCTTTCATGTGATAAACTTGTTGTACAAGCAAGGCTAGTTCATATTCTAAGTATGTTGTTTTAGTCATCTTGGTTAGTATTGTATTGATGTTTTACCGCTTGAAATGTCCTTCGGAAAGATTATTACTTAAACTATACCTTTGATATTCTATTCCTCTGCGTGGCCTCGTCTTTGAATGTAATGTGTGTGTATTTTTTGCTTTACCTTTTTGCAAAAGTGAATTGTCAATTGAAAGTTAAATGACAATTGTAGCTGGTATTTTTTATTCTACCTCCTAAGGTTTTGATTTCCTAGAAACCACGTCAATGCCTATGGTCTTTCGTATAATTATATAACTATTCCTATGCTTAATATTTAAATTTTTAATGTGTGCAAGTTAAATCATTCTGTGACCGTCAATCCATATTCGTTTTGTGCAACCAATTTCTTATAATGAGCTTTTTATTTGTAAGTTGATATTTCCATCGTGTTTTAAATGAAATTTTCGACATTGTAGAGAGAATTGAGTAAATGTATCGCTGCACAGTTGTTTAGGTTGTGTTCATTTAAAACCTACCTTAATTGGCAAAATAATAAAAATATAGAGAGACTTGCTATTGAAATTGGTCTGTTAGACTCGAATATCCCCCAACCACCCATAGGCACCTGTATTGCATAAGATCCCTATATTCTACGATAAAAAGTCTCAAAATGTTTATGTTGGCGGCTGAACTCTTCCAAAAATCTGGTTTTCTTCCCTGCGCAATTTTTTGCAGGTTCAGACCCACGTCATTTACCGTTTCGGAATAAGCTATGCATAATCATGCACTCATTTGAAAAGTTAGGTAGCTCCATTTTATTGTTATGACAACTCATTTTTGTAAACACAAGGACAAGAATTGAGTGAATATGTGGACCATAATGGCATTTTAAACCGTATGTACGTACTGAACTATATTAACCATCTTGTTTTGACTGCCTCATTCCGCGTTTTCCATTATAGAAGAATTTAGGGAAAAAATCGTTCACTTTAATGTCCGTATAGAATTCGAGACAGCCCATGGTGTTATAACATTTATGCAACACAAATTAAATTCATTCCTCAGCTAAAAATTCCTTATGGAATTTGAGTTTGTTTATATTTATAAATTTATTCCCAAATATTATATTGAAATGATTTCTGTAGTCTCGGCCAAAACAGTAGTGTATCTGCCCATTGAAAAAACAGCTAGAATGAACGTCAACGCTAGACTTGTATCAACTATCCTCTTTCCTTCCAGTTTGGAAATTATTTTTAACAATATCGCAAAAGGTATATATTTGAATTTTGAGTCAAATTATTATGGAAGATCTTCTTCCTCTTTAAACAAAGAGCAAACTCCAGTGAGTTGACTTTTTTCTTGAGCATTTCTCTGTTTAATGCAAACCATTATCTAAAATGTGGAATATTCTATATGTGCTCTTAGGGTATTACCTCTTATAATGAGGACCATCCTATCATTTCTCTCACGAACATTTTGGATCTCATGGATTTTTATAGGGATACTTATTTTCCTCTAATTGTTGCAGAAGAATTTATATAACGAAATGCGCGATTCGTTTTTACCATCCCTTTCTCTTTTTATTTTGCCAAGCGTCATCACTCCACACTTATTATTAGGAAAATTTATTTTTTTTCTATTCAAATATATACTTTTGATAATTTTGTTCAAAAAAAATTTTTAATTAATATTTTTCTCAAGTGCAGTGATTTGATTTACACTGGATCGCACGATTCCGAGGCACAACGGAGTACGACCAATGCATATTCATTTCTTGAAATTTCATATGCATTTTCTTGCAATCCGACGATGCAAGTTATGCTTCAATAGACTTGTACTCTTGCACTTGCAAGCTTGGAGTTTTAACAATCTACTCCTAATTGGTGCTCTGATTTACGAATCCTTTCGTGTTTTATTAGAAAACTTTTTCAGTCGACTTTCAATTTTGGATCGTGGTAAAATTTTGATTGTTACTGTGATTATTGTCATGTAGCAAGTTTCAATTCTACTTCATCTACATCGACATAATTCCACACTAGCCTCTGCAAGGTTTTATGGTGGTGGCTTTTGGGACACCACCCGTAAAATAAGACGACAAGGACAAGAACAACATACAAAATCATGCTAATTCACACTCGGGCGGAAATATCCATGCAAAACACTTTTTAACTTAAAAACATGCAATAACAAATACTAACTACTACCATACCCATGCAAATTAACCTAAAAATGTACCATATTAATATGTATATATATCTTTTTATCTTATCCTTCCTTTTAACTCGAATGTCTCCACTTTTTCTGTTATGCCTTCGATGTCTCACTTTTGTAACTGCTGATTGACCGAACAAAGAACGAATATTTCAGTATAATTGTACTGGACTCGATCTCACATATCTTATCTTTGTAGTCTAACCTATCCAAATACTGAGGGCCAAAATATATACCTTTGAACGTATTTATTTTTAACCTTGTTTAAAGTCTAAGCCTCCCTTTCTCTCTTCGCATCTCAAGTGGCTTCAAGGCTAATCTCCCAAAAGGTCAGTCACACTCGTTTTCTTATCATAAACATTTTTGACAACTATGGTGGATTTTATCCGAACTTTATCTGATTCTTTAATCAAAGATGTCAAATACTTGCGACGCATTCCAAATGTGACCAATTTAAAGCGGAATAACACCTCTCTTTGAACATCGCATTACATTTCCTTACCACCCGCTTAAGGAAGCCGTATCTTTGAGACAGAGACGCATGGCCGCATACTCTCCATGTGTGCTCCCATTGAAAGGTGTGCTGTAATAACTATCTCAAAACATTTGACTTGCTCTCCAGTAACTAGGTCTTTTTCATAATGTATGTCCTGATTATTACTTTTTAATTCCAAAATTGTTAAAAAGCGCAAAATCCTATGCTCTGTACTAATCCCTACACCTTGCACCTATCCGATGTATTTTCTAAATCTTAAGACAGCATCCCGCAATTCGATGCTTTCCTATAAACCACCTTGTAATCTACAATTAATCTAAGGCTGCTGCTAACGCGCGAGCTTAAATCTATACATGGAGGTATACAAGATATATTTTTTTCCGTCGCTTTTGCAGTGGTAATTGATATCGCTTCAATTTCTTCTTGGTTATAAGCATGCTAGGCAAGTATTCTTGATGACTTTTTTTCAGTGCTACGAAAAGATAGTTTTGATTTGTTACCGGAATCTTTTAAAAGATTCCAGTAACAAATATTCATTGAAATCACATCTCCGCTGAAATTTTCCACAAAATACAATTAAATTTCATGTCCAAATTTATGTTATTGAAATAAAATTGAAGAGCATATCGTAAGTTACTCCTGTAGTTGTAAAATATTACAAATGAAATTACTCATTTAAAACACAATCATGTCTTTGCTATTATCGGCCAGTCAGCACATGAGATTCCATATTTATGTCCAGTGAAATTTCAAGGCAACCTAAAAATATCGTGTTCATTTGCAAATGGCCTTAAGGTAAGTGGTAACGCAAAAATAAGATGACTAAATGTTATATTCCATGGCAATGAATTTTCGAGAGCAAAAGGACTCCGCGCTAAAGGAGCAATGAGTTACAGAGGGAAAAGGTGAAACCGTCTCAAATTCACCCGTTTTTTTCTCATATATTTGGCAAGTCTGACAACTTTGCCCCGAAAGGCAAAGAGGACAACGACCGAAGTGCGGGGGAATGGTGGACGGTAAAGCAGAAAAGAGGAAATCCTTCTGTAGGAAGGAAAAAATGAGTCCTCACCGCAGGAGAAATAGGGAATGAGAGGAGGGGTGAAATACCCAAAGAGCCCAATTCGTGGCATTTGGGGTTAGCGAGTGTCAAAAAAAATTCAAGCGTCAAGAAATAGATCGGAACAGGGTGGAGGGATTGGGGGAGCGCCACATGTTTTTGATGCGGAGATTATACTAGTCAATGGGGGAAAGGGAACTAAGGGAGAGGAACGTCACATGGGGAAAATTTGAAGGGAACGGAAAGGGAATTTTTGTGAGAGGTGGGTGAGGGAAGGAAGGAATGGGAAAAAAATAGGATAGGGCAAGAAACATTCCGTGCGTCGGTGAAATGCGAGTCGCGGTGGAGATAAAGAAAGGGTGCGGGGGAGAAGGGAAGGGACGGGAAGAGAGGCGAAGGAAGGAGGCAAGCGAGGCGGGATTCGATTCGGCGCTGATTGGAAACCGCATCGCCCAAGGGAGGATTTTATTTTATCCATCCCTCTCTCACTCTTTCTCCCCTTCGCCCCTTCTTTCCCTAGCCTCCAAGATTAGCAGTAGTCACGTAAAGCACAGGGAAGACGGGGGCACGATTCGAAAGGCCTTTTCTTTTCCTACCATCTCGCATTGCCTTTTCATGCGCCTTATCCTGCCTCCTTTGTCTTTTCTTTCCCCACATGTGCCATCAACCGGATCGGCTCCACCCTCCCTTTAGTCTCCCCACTATAGATCATATCCATCCTCCACCTCTCATATCCTCCATACTGCTCGAGGCGACCTTACGAATATGATTGGTACATTGCATCAGGAAATTGGAAAGGGCTTGTCGGTGACTAGTTCAAGGGAAGCTTCTCTTTTGCGCATCTGGAAGAATTTGCATTCATCACTTATATTTTGTGCATTGAGGAGGAAATTAGTTGTTTCGCAAAATGTGGTTAATTTGTTCTCAAATGCATTGGATAATATAGTTTGAATTACATATAATTTGCCAAAATTTAAGTCATTTCTCATAGAAGTTGATACCCATACCTTTTATCGTAGGATATTCCCACTTATATCGCAAAAATTAAATAAGATTAGAATGTGGCCGTACTGCTAATAGTTCAATAATTTGGGCTGTGAAATCAAATCAATTAGGGGAGCATTTCCTCTATTGAACAACTAGAAACTGAAATACTGGTCTTGTCTACCATCTAGCGATAGGGTTTGGAGCTTCCGTTATCTCCAATATTAAGATGTAGCCACCGTTATAATGAATTTTAGTGTAATTTTTATGATGAGGTTGTATTATGGGTGTGTGTGTGTGTGTGTACAGGGTGCGGCAGTATAACTTCCTTTTTTCAAACGCAAAATGCTTTCAAAAAAGGAAGTTAGGTTGCCACACTATATATATTATATGTATGTATATAAATTTTGGCCACCGAATATTAGGAATACCAGTGAGTTTTATTTGTATGTTTCTGTGTTTTTTCCCTAGCGTTATCTCGCTTCTCTTGTAAATAAGGTATAAGTAAGGTAATTAGGTAATTAGTATTTTTAGGGCAGTTAATTTTATTAGTCGTTCCGTCAGTTTCAGGTTTACATTCCATATTTTTTCTATTTCTCTCTCCATAGTCAATGATCTGAGACTTTAATATTTACGTTTATATGGGGTTCTCATCTTATTTTGCTGCAATTGGTGATTTTTATGAACCATGTATCATCGAAAAAGTACCTTTTTCGTTTACCTTAGCAGTTTATACATATACATATATACATGCAATTTAAAGTCACCTAAACAGTGCAATAAAATCGTTTCAATGTTATTATGCGAATATTTCCGCTGAAGAAAAAAGAAAGAAGATTTTTTTTTTATTAAAAATGAGAAATGGGAATATTTTTCAGAAACGTTATTACTCTACAGATTTTCTTTTAATTTTTCAATGATGTAAATTCTGAACTTAGAAGGATTGATACGATCTTCTGAGAATTTTAACAAACATAGACAGAATTAGGAGCATGCAGTGTTCGAGTAGGTGACTAAATTAATCATTCAAATAAAAACAACATTTACTCGTGAATTGAAAATATAATTTCTACGATGAAATTTGAAAAAAAACTGAATGTAGATTGATAGAGAGTCGTCTTTATTTTGGGGCGAGATTGACACTATGGAGTCTACTTCTACCACCTAATCCCTTGTCAAACATTTATAAGATTAAAATAGTGGATACATTTTACTAAGCACTTAAATGTAGCAATGAAATTAATACATGCAATGTGTTTGAACTAACATAAAGCAACACAATACATTTATTGTCTTGTCAATTAATAACTATAGCACAATGTATGCAATACTCACATATTCGTAGAGAGAGCGAAGGAAGAGGAGGAATTGCCATTAGTAGGATGAAACACTTTCCGCAACTAAACCGAAATGTATTCGATGGTTTCTGGCTCAACTTTGTGGAAGTTCATGTTCATTAAATGAAGAACACGATGTAGTTTTCCTCTGCACTTTATTTTGGCACTACTAGTTTCAACGCTTAGGCGTCATCAACAGGTATAAATGGATCGCACCTAGACTAATTTTTACCTGATGATGACGCCTAAGCGTTGAAACTAGTGGTACCAAAATAAAAAACAATGGAAAAATATATTCTCATTTCTTTAATAAACCAATATATTCCATTCCGGAAATTTCAACTGAAGGTTATTTAGAAATATAGCAGTAGCAATAAAAAGGGAATAACCTCTTTTCGTGGAACGACATTATATGTTAAGTAGTGCAATAATTCCATAAACAAATCATCCTCTGCCAGCATTTTGGTCTGAAAAAAGAAAGAAGCAGAAATGTGAAGGAAATCCAACTGTGGTTGCTGCTGTACGACATGCGCATTGGAAGTTTTTCGTGCACATAAAATGTTACAATGGCTTTCTATTAAATAAAGCTGTATTTATCGTTCAAGTACAAATGTAATATCTAGCAAATACATAAGTATTTGCTAGATATTACTCAATGACAGATAGAATAACGATTTGACTGTTGATCGAATAAAGAATAGGTCTTTGGTTTGACAATGAAACTCTTCTCCTAACAGAACAGACCTTGGAATTCAAAACAACTTCTAATGTAACAGTCCCGATTTTCTCACTCAACTATCTCTTTGCCTCCTGGTACTATTTACTCCCTTTCGTAGTTAATGCTTTTGTATTCAACATTTTCATTAGCTATCAGTATTATCCTCTTGAATCTGACGCTACGCTTCATTTCTACCAAATAAGGATGTATAACAGCATTCAATCCTGGAAAATTGTATAGTTAAGTACACAGTGGATATATCTCTGCTCATAGACAATATATGTAATCCAACTGCTGCCTCTCTGAATCCCCGGGTATTTTCTAGGAATAACTACGTATGTTTAATGTTTATGCCATGGGTGCGCTATGATTCTAATTTATCTTGTAGATCTCTATTGCTTTTTCTCCACGGTCATTTCTTGATCCAAAACAGGGTCCCTTCCCTTTTCTCACAACCGCGTTTCAATCCCTCAAAGCAGTCCAATGTTTCTTCCCAGGGACACTCTCCCGCAAATGTTTCTCCATTGATATTATCATTTATTTCCCCTTCTCTTTGATTAATTGTTGGCATGTTGACCTGTGGAATGACCAAGCTCGTTAGTACAGCTTTTACTAACACTGACATCGTTAGCATTTTGTACTTCTTTTCTTTCTAGTTGTTTTGTTCAATATTATTACCACCCCCTCGCTAGCTGTCTACCTCTCCGCATTATTTCACTTCATAACTATACTACCCGACCATCTCACCTTGGAAACCAGGAGAACAATTATATTTACTCTTTTCGGACAATATCTTGCTTTATATTTTCTATGTATGCTATATGTCTTTTTATTACAAATTTTTGTCACAATATGTGTTTTTAATGCATGCTCGCCCTTATATTTTTGATGATTTTTATTTATTTTTAATGTTGCTTACAAATTTTTGTATTTGTTTGACGAATTAGGTTGACGATACACTTTTTATATGGGTACAAGAAGTGAAATGCGGTTGATTTGTGCATTCAAAATAAATATAAATTATAACTAGTTAATTTAAAATGTATATCAAAATATTTGTGTTAATAGCAATGCGTTTTAACATATTTTCTTACTCTCAATGGCATCAATCTGTTAAATAGACTCTATTCAATAGATGTGAGAGTGCTGAAACTTGACATATCTTTTCATTATTCAAAAGTAGCTGGAAATGTTTTTGCTTCTCTCAAAGCAAATAGATTTGATTGCATAATTTGGCTTATCCAATACCGTTAGTTCCTGAAACGTAATGCATAGATTTATTCCGTGTAGACGAGTTGAACCTGAGGTGGGTTTTAATGTAAATAATTCACTTTAAGTTATAATCTCGTAAATGACAGAATCTATTACGATTAAACGCCAACGTAATTTATAAGATACTATGGACCTGAGATTCTTGTCCACTGCCTTCATAGCTATCCCTAGCTGGGTGGTTGAACCAAACGTGGAGTACAGCAATAGGTAAATCTTTTTTCTTAATCTGCCTTCTTAATTACATTATGAATAATACTCTTTCCGATAAAAATTTAATAAAAATCGCTTCGATGACAGTTTTCTCTAAACATAAAAGTATTCCCCTTCCTCCTGTCAATATAGCTGCTATTTGATCCGATCACCCTTCGGGATTTCTATACATTTCCCTTTCCGAAGAGTTATTTTATTTGTAATTATGTTTCTTATAGCGTTTCAAAACGTAACTTGCATCCACTTTTAAAAGTGACGTTTACTCTGAAACTCTCCCCACGCCCACGTCGCCAACAATCCTCATTTTCCAAAAGAGGCTGCGTTCATCTCTTGCCTCACATTTTCCCAGCTTTTTCAGAACATATTTTCAATGAAAAAATAAAAAATTAAAATTCCGAAGAGCCTCATTGTTTTCTGCCGGATCGCAAAGAATGGACAGGAATCCCGAATGGTGAGCAAGAAGTGTTCGTATAATGGATCATCTCATCACAAGTATCCACTCTTCCCCCTTCCCATCCCGGTCCTCAGGACATTTCCCCGCCTGTCTGCACTTCCTCTTTCTCTGCTCACTGCGTCGTCATAGCGCGAAGTATTTTTACTCGCATCCGGAACGACACGCATCCATCGAATTTTTACACTTCCGGTATACCAAACACAATTGTTTGGCGAGCAAATTGTTCAAGGCATCGCTTTGCATTTCCAGTCAACCCAAACAAAGCCTTCAACTTGGCTCGAAAATGGCCTCCCAAAAGTAGTACATATAGCAAGGTGTTTGATATTTTAGGTCGTATGATGAAGTTCTATCATTTTGAGTGCACCAACGAATCTTCTATCGTACCTGTAGATGCAATCATTTCTCCGGATGGAATGTGAATAGGCTTATTTACTTAAGCGTTTATTTTAATTGTCGGTCGCTTCCAATTTTTTTATGAATTATAGTGAGAGAAGTTACGCTGAAATATCTAAAGAGAAGTAATGAATCTTAAAAAAAATACATTTATTCTAGATAAGGAATATCTATGCAAACTAAAATGTTTACGTTATTCTATGATAAATACGTGTATATAGTCAATTCATATAGCATAAAGTCCTATATAGTCAACCAAAATGTTTAAACCCCTTGTATTTTTAGTGTGTATCCATCATATCAATTTCGATAAAATTTTACCTAGTGAAAGAATTACTTTTTATGCTTACCTTTTCTGTTTAAACTCAAGAATTCAGTAACCCTATGGCTTAAAAAGTACACCAGGATAGTTTAGAAAATCGCTCGCCAGTTTTTCTTTAAAAAAATCGATTCAAACTTATTATTTGTTTTCCTCTCCGAAATAGGAGGGCATGTGCAGCTTTACTTACAGCGATCATCGGGGTGCAAAGGTCCTTAGTATTTACGAAGGAATTCCGTAAGAATGACTGGAGAGTAAATGGAGAACTTGATTTTTATTTAGGGTAACGTCGGAGTCATTTCGTGACTGAAAGCATCTGCGATCATTTCTAAGACCCTCGGGCTTCACTCCCCTGTCATACACGGGAATACTCTTGAGGCTGTTTCAATTCCTTCGGTAATATCCTGTGCGCTACGGCGGTAAATTTTTGGCCTTGTTTACATGCCCCTTGTGTGCACGGAAGAAGTAGTGACTGCGTACGCGTGCACAAATATTGGATACACGTATGCCATAGCTCACTGATATACATCCTGTCACCGAGAGTCTTGAAGAGCAACTTCAACTTCCGCTACAAGTTCCATGCGCCATCTTGGCATGTAAAGACCCTTGTACACGAGGATAATGAGAATATTCAATTTTATCATGCGATATTTCGTCAATTTGAAAGGAAGCTGTAAAAGGAGGAGTAAAATTTACTCCCTTGCAACTAAATAATATTGAACAAAAGCTATAGTATTCGCATTTATTGGAAGCCCCGCTGAAAGTCTACCATAAGTCTTCTGTAAAACTTACCCGCATATTCCTCTGATGCAGGTTCTCAATGGCTTGTTATATAGTGTGCGTTCCGAAAGTAATGCGATTAAGTTTCCCGAGCCCCTCCTATTGGTTGGAGTGGGATCAAACTACTTGGAATAGATTTGAAAAAGTGTGAGTTTCTTTTCTCCTTTGTGTGTTTGTCATTCATATGTATTCTTATGTTTATAGAAACGTTTATTTATTTATATTTCTGTTCCTGCGAATGAGATTGCCCACAGATTGCACGGAGACAAGAGATTTAGAATTTCTGGCTGCTTGGTTGCTTTTGTCAGTCCAAGTCTCCAATACACCAGCGTGTGAAAAAAATTACTTTCACGCACACATTTGTATGAGAATGAATAAATGAAATTTACGCTTTTTTTAAACTAATGGGAAAGAATAAAGTGGATGATTACGCAATGTTCTTTTATCGATAATGGTGTATGTTCTCAGGTCAGTTTTTTCTTTACTCTTGCGAATTTTTATTTTTTAAATGCATTACATTTTAGAGTTTTAAAACATAACTTGTGATGAATTTATAGCTCTTCCACTTTCCTTATAATTTATGTTGAGACTGATGCATTGCCTAGTAGGTGCATTAGCCTGAAACATAATTTGATAGCTCCTAGTGCTAATTAATGAACTCAGTTGACGTAAGGTAGATTATAGTTTTTGTATTCTACAATTTTTAATTAGTAAAGATTCCACATCATATTTTACACTTTTCAAGGCTCCCAGAGTTATTAATTGATAATGCTCAATACCTTTCTAAGAGTTTTTATTTCCTCATTGAAGAGATATACGTATGCTTACTTGAAAAAAGTCTGCAGTTTATTTTTCTGGATTTTTTATTATAATCCTTTTTAATGATGAATCACATATCTTAAGATATTGATTTTTTGTTAAAATTATAGATATTTTTGTTTTTATCACGATTTATTCAAATAAATGCAAAAATATTTACGTTCACTGTAAGGAAATATGCTTGCCTACTCATCCTCTATTTATCTTATATTAAGTCTTTCATAATATTAATGTTTCTTAGCCTAGTTAGTTTAACTCTCTATAAAAATCTAGCTGCACCAACGAATTCCATGCTAGGAGGTCCAAATGTTTTATAGGGTATAAAGAGGGACAGAAGTTTCCACTTCCCAGATGCAAAAGTTAGGCAGAAATATGTGAACTAAGATGCTAGCCGAATAAGACCGTCGGCGGCAATGTTTCCCGTACATTTCCACCACTCCTTCCCAGTTTACTTCTCCATGCCTTCTTTCCGAGCAAACCCTTCTGTCCCTGCCGGCTAACCCTCATGGACACACCCTTTCCTCCTCTCTTACACATTCCTTTTCCCCCACTCCAACTCTTTCACACTCTAATCTCACCCAAACTTTTTCCTTCCCCGATTCAAATCCACGCGCGGCTTTTTTATGCGACAGTGATAAACTCCAAACTCAAACTAATCCACTTTTCCCTCTTTAGCACTTGGACTTTCTCTCTCTCTCTTCCCCTTCTCCTTATCATTCTTCCTTCACCCCTCTGTATTCCCCTCACATTTGAGAGAGGACATATGGCCTTTGCGTGCGAAATTTCTCTTTTCTTTTCAGTCGTGACAATCCGGGATGGATTTAAATCCCTCCCCACTTGCACCAAAATTGCAGCAAACCAACGGAAATGAATTAAAAAATATGTGTCAAGCTGCTAGTCGATTATCTCGGGTGGCGTACTTTATATAGGGTTTCGTGGGGAGCAAGAAATGATTTCCCTTTGCGAATGTCAACCATTGCGGCCGTTTGGTTCTAATTACCTGACGTGTCCATCTGAGGGGAAAAGGGATACTTTACACCAAAAGCACAAACAAAACCAGGTAGAACAGGTAAATACCATTAGAATATTTGATTCGTAGACCGGCATAATTAAGTAAGAAGGACATTACAAGAAGAATTACGATAGGTAAAATGATCCTTGTAAAATAGTAGCAGCCTTGATTAGAACTGTATGGAAATATGAACGGAACGTTTAATATGGAGGAGTTTTGAGCAACTCCAAAAATTGATCATTGAAGCAAATAAACAATTGCTGACTGAAGGATTTTTGGACTAAGGTGTGGAGGCTGATAGAAAAAATGAATTGAGCGGTATGTAGAACAGGAAAAGACATACACATACTAGTAAAGCACGTAAGTATAGTTAGACAAATAACACAAAGATAAATGTTGCAAGGCATTTTGCATTATCGGAAAAGAATAGCTATGCCGGGTGGAATATATGGATGGAGAAAGGATTTGAAAATAGGGTATGGTCTTTTGTAATATTAGGTTTTCAGTGTTTTTACTGCAGAGCGGGTTATAGAAATGTTGCAGTGGTTAGAAAGGAGATCTTTTAAATACATATTTGTAGGCTGACTTCTTTTGGTGAACCATTGTCTTTTTGAACGAATTCATTGCACTATTACCAATGTGAATCCTGTTGAAATAAATGAGTACTATTTTTGTAAACCGTGTGGTGAAATCTTTTGAGTGCCATACATCGGAGCAACCAATTCTTTTTGAGTTCAAAAACAACAAATCTTCTTTGATATCCGAAAGAAAATTAATCGGTTATTTTAAATTCAGTAAGCATCTTCGTCCAAATCAAATCTTGGACGTAAATGAATGAAGGATTTTGTGCCAAACTGAAAACGGATAAATTCAGTTATATTGAAGTCAAAAATAAACAAGTTAATGATTAAGCATGCTAACATTAGTTGGTAGTTTGTAGAGATGTTGCCACCACGATGTAATCAACGGGTACATGTAACGTGGTATATGCATTTAAACCATCAACACAGTAATTAACCCGAAGGTCGGTTTGGTAGGTGAAGGTAGAGTTCACCCAGTACTAAACCTTCTGAGTGGGAAATGGATGTATAAAGGGATGTGGCATCAATGGTGGCCGTGGTAATCTCGGTATCTGGAGGGAGGGAGGTTGATGGCCTCTCCGCTGTCCAATGCTACCTCCCAACGCCCGAAGTCACACACACCCAGCTGTGAATTTCTCCATAGCCTTTTCGACTTCATCCTCACCCGAAATGCATTCTCCTTTAACTATAAATTCTACTTGCAGATCAAGGGTTGTGCTATAGGTAGCAGGTTCAGCTCTTATGCTAACCTCTTTCTTGGTCTTGCACAGAAAAATTCCTGATAAAAACCCTGAAACCTCTATTGTGGCTCTGATATATCGATGAAATATTCATTCTCTGCATGCATGGTACCGATTGCCTGAAAATGTTAATTTCCGCCCTCAATGCTTCGTCATCTCTCTCCTTCAATTTTACCGTTTTCTCCTTCCAAATCCCCATCCTAGATATAAACGTTTCATTAATAGGAAAAAATTCCACTCTGCTGTACATATGAAACTGAACAAGAAACAACAATCCTTACAGTATAACAGTTGCCACCCATCTCACACCAAATACTCCATTCCTTATTCCCTTTCCAAAACCGGAGACGGAATCTGCAATGACCCCAACTCCCTCGACAATTTACTCTCAAATCTACACTACTCCCTCCTCCAACGAGGTTATCATGAATCCCTCCTAAACAAAATAATCCGAAGATATGTTTACACTCCAAAACATTCCTCCACCGCAGAAACCCACCCTCTTTCAAATTGCACCACAGAATTCCCTGGCCCAGAGTCTCTGAGATTAATCCTAAAATATCTTTACCCTATTCTCAAATACCATAGTTCCACCATTTACATTTTTCGCAAATGTCCCTCTGTTACTTTCAAACGCCAACTTATCAGATATCCTCAAATCAACCAAACCACTACTTTTATCCCCGCCCCGTTTTAAAGCCACTCCAATGCCCTCCAATAAACCTAGTTGCAAAACATGCCCTATTTTCAAAACTCGAATCCCATCCCTCTGTCACCCGCTTTTTAACTCTCTCCCACCTATTTCCTACTCCTCATGTACTTCCAGTAATGTAGCTCACCTATTACAGTGCCGACTATACCCTACCTCTTATATTGGACAAGGTACCACACCCGTCAATATTAGAGTCAATAACCAACTGGTCTCATAGAACAATTATTCCCTGCTTGCGTTGCTCCAAATCGCAAAACACGCATCCGAGCACAACACTCTCTTTGATAAATGCTGTAGTGTATCCATTTTAGCATCCATCCCAAACTCTGTCCCTCCACTAACAAACAATAGCGCATTTATCTGAATCCTGGATTCCTGGAATTACGCAGGTATTAATATTAGGCATTAATTACCCACTCTTCTAGAGATTCTCACATATTCTCATTCCCCCTCCGCTCCCAACACCTTCCATATAAATTCCCACACTTCTAAATATCCCTCTCCCAACTCATCCCCTCGCAAGCCTTTCCCTATCTTCCCCTTACATCCAGCGTTTGCCCCTTCTTTTACTGCCTTTTCCTCAGTTTATTCCTTTTTTCCCTTGAAAAAGGTGGCCGAAAATTGGAAAACGAGTGAGTTTCTTTCTTTAGTTTTTTTCTGGGCTTGAAGATTTCGATGATCCCTAAGGCTGTGCTGGAAAAATAAATGATAATAGCTCCTGGCTGTGTCACATTTGCCAGATAAGTCGAAATCTTGGAGCCAGACGAAAGGTAGTCCATGCAGTATCTCTTTCTCAGTGAAGCGCCTGCAAAGGCGTCTGACCCCAGAGGGGCGGCCATAGAGTGATGGTGTCACTTTTTAAACTCTATAAAGGAAGGCAACGGGAACCCACCTCAATTATTATATGAACAGAATAGAGAATATCAGTTCCGGACCCTACGGTACTCAGTCCAATATGCCGTGTGTCGTGCAGGTTAGCGAGAGAGGCAAAGCTCTTGCGGTCCTCATCTCACATTGGTCTTGTAAAGCAAAACCGACAGAAGGACAGCCGTTGCGGAGGAAAGAGAAACAAAAATAGTTACGAAAGGTATATGAAATGTTTGGAAAATGCTAAGAGCAGGACTAATGGACTAAGAAAGGACTAATTATCAAAATTAGTATACAATTTAAAGAATCAAGAGTCAACCATTAGGCTATGATAGGTTTGATGGTGGATTGACATTGGTTAATTACTCCCACAACATCTAGGCTTTTGTCTCCGCACACGCCCAGCTAGTCAAAATGCATTTTTTTTCCTCTCAAGCACAGAGTAATCGATCCAGCCATTTCTAAAAGAATCCATAGCACTTGGCCCGCTCTGTAAAAAGTAAAACCACTTACCATTCCAGACGTTATCAACATACTATATTACTGCATCGGATCCTTTTTTCAATGAATCAGTTCACATAACAGTTCACGTGTACATTTTGTTTTCCTTCACCAACATAAGCATCGTTTACCGTGCATTCCATAAAACTCGTAGTTTCGGTAACTTTTGAAAAAGTATTCATGTTTGACCGTGTTTTTGTGACGTGTATCTGACAAAACGCTGATATTAATGTCAGCTGAGTATCTTCTATTGTTTCCAAATGTGATGGTGTACGCCCGTGGTCATATTCCTCTATCTTTTCTCCACTCGCTTCTAGGAGGGGGGATTGAGAACAAAAGACAGGCGGAGAAGTAAAGAAACACGGCGGAGATAACGAAAGAAAGAGGCATGATGAAGACACACAATAAAGCGTCACGTGCAATGAAATAGCTGACGGATCGATACTTTTAAGTCAAAGAACAATCTGGGAGCTAAAGCACCCAATCACCCACCACCGCAATAGAAAATCAGCGTCAAATGATAAAAGGACTATTTGATATTATTGAGTGTAGCGAAGCATAATTTGAAGTAACGCGTACTTTGGCCCATAATATTATAATGAAAAAGTTAAAAAACTTACTTCGTTGAAAAACCGTAAAACCTATCATTGATTACCAATAGTAGTCTACAGGGTGCGTTCCAAAAGTAATGCAATTACATTTTCCGTTGCTCCTATTGGTTTGAGTGGGATCAAGCTACTTAAAGTAGGTGGTGGAGGTGACGCTAATCTTTTCAAAACAGGTCTTAGTGTTCTCCAAGCTGTGGAAACGGAAGGACATCAGGTATTGTAAACCTCTGCGCGCCGACTGTGTCACGAAAGACCAACCGAGCGGAAAGTATTGTAAGAAAGCCTGTATTAGTAAGTCCATTGTGCTATGGTAGATTTTTGCTAAACCTTGAGGCTACACCACTTCACTAATAAGGCATAAATTACATGAGTATATACATATTAAGATAACTCATTCCTTATTTCTGAATAATTCGCTCATCCCTGTATGAGAAACGTACCTGCCGCACTGAATTTCCAATTCAATCAGCAATGCTTGCAACCCCTTGGCTGGCTGACAAACTAAAGCTTGATCATCAGCAAATCTAACTGATTTTACGAATTCCCCTCCCACTTTCATTCCTACCTCCAGTTCTTCCCATGCTTCTTTGATCATTTCCTCTGCATACAGGTTGAACAGCAACGGTGATAATGGGCAACCCTGCCTTACACCTCTTCCTATCACTGCCCATCCAGACTCCCCGTTCCCCACCCGCACCAGTCCCGTCTGAGACATGTACAGGTTGCGGATTAGCCTCCTTTCCCTCCAATCTATTCCTATTTTCTGCAGAATACTCATTAGTTTTTCCCAATTCACTCTATCACACGCTTTTTCGAAATCTACGAAAAAGGCAAATACCTCTTGCTTGTATTCTATATTCCTCTCGATTAATAATCTCATTACTGTAATGGCATCACGCGTACCTCTCCCCTTCCTTAACCCAAACTGATCATCCCCTAAAGAATCATTTGCCCTGCTCTCTATCCTTTTGTTTATGATCCTGAGAACAACTTTAGCTGCGTGGGATATCAATATATATATATATATATATATATATATATATATATATATATAATATTTACGATGAAATTAAAGCAAAGTATCTTTCAATCCTATACATACACTATTAGTTTTGTCCTCTTTGTGCTTAAAATGCCATGGGAAGATATTGAAGTTTATAATATCAAATTAAATGACGTTTGATAGAATTAAGCACGTTGGAACTCAGATTTTTGAAGTACAGGCACTTCCTATTTCTGATTCTATTTCTGAGTAGCATCCTTTAGCAAATAATAATTAGAAAACTTGCATTAGTCAAAGATGTGTGACGAACATTGGGCACGGCCAAGACCTCAATCATTAAGGCTGTAGCCAATGTGTAGCCTTTCTAGTTTAACAACGAATATTACTTCTATTTCGGAATGTGTGTGTGTATATATATATATATATATATATATATATATATATATATATATATATATATATATATATATATATATATATATATATATATATATATATTTCGACGGATTGTTTCCGTCGAAATATCAAGAAAATACGTGTGAGTGTTCTCTTTTTTTGTGTTTCTATATTATGTGTTACTGTGTATTGTACTATATATATATATATATATATATATATATATATATATATATATATATATATATATAATATCTTCGAAATGGAACGCTCTTCGGCGACGCACAAATATGTAAAAACACAGATTTAGATTTTTAGAATATAGAAACACAAAGAAAGGACACTCACAATTTGTTATTTGACGTTTCGACAGCACGGCTGTCTTCTTCAGAATCATAACATTGGAATCAAAACTTCATCATCAGTCAAACTTCAGAATCAGAAATATATATATGTATATATATATATATACTATATATATATATATATATATATATATATATATATATATATATATATATATATAAATTGGAGAATGTTAAGCGAGAGATGGAAAGGGGAAATATAGATATTTTAGGTCTATGCGAGGTGAGATGGAAAGATAGCGGGGATTACTGGAGTGATAAGTATAGAATAATATACAGCGGTGGGGACGAGAGTCAACGAGGGGTTGCCATAGTATTAAATGAAGAGGTAGGAAGAAGCGTAGTCAACATAGAGCAGATAACGGATAGAATACTACTAGTGGAGATAAAAGCAGAACCGACGAACTTAGTTATTATTCAGGTATACATGCCACCGGGCAACCATAAGGAAGAAGAGGTCGATTGGATATACGACCAGTTAGAGGACATGATCGCGTGTGTTCCTGCGGGGAAACATTTGATAGTGATGGGGGATTGGAATGCGACGGTAGGCGAAGGAAGAGATGGTGATGAGGTGGGGGACTACGGTTTAGGCAAGAGGAATGACCGCGGGGAGTAAGCAGTTGAGTTCTGCAGGAGACAGGGGTTAGTCATCACCAACACTTGGTTTAGACACCACAAAAGACGTAGGTATACATGGAAAATGCCAGGTGACACAGGAAGATATCAGCTAGATTATATCCTGGTTAGACACAGGTTTAGGAATAGTGTGATAAATTCCCACAGCTTCCCGGGAGCGGATGCGGACTCAGACCACAATTTAGTTGTTATGAAATGTAGCGTACGTTTCAAAAAGATAAGGCAGGGGCGGTGAGTTAGAAAATGGAATGTAGAAGCATTAATTGGGTTGAAAAGGAAGGAATACAAGCAGGCGGTAGAGGAAATCATGGAGGATGGTAAAGGGCTTAGTACTATCGAAGAAAAATGGGAAATGATCAAGAAAGGGTTGTCTAAAGCCGCTAAGGACACTATTGGAACCGTTAACGCTAAAAGGACTAGGAAACCATGGATAACGGATGAGATGATTACAAAGATGGATGAGCGGCGAAAATGGAAGAATATAAATACAGAATTAGGCAAAATGAAGTACAAAGAATTGAACAATAAATTGAGGCGGGCTAAAAATAAAGCAAAGGAAGCATGGTGGAAGACGCAGTGCGAGGATATGGAAAGTCTGCAGAGGAAGGGTGAAATCGGTGCGCTGTACAGCAAAGTTAAATCGTTATCAGGAGGTAAGAAAGGAATAGCTACGCTAACAGTTAGAGATAATGCGGGTAAGGTAATAGTTGACGCAGGAAAGATCCAAGAGAGATGGAAGGAGTATATAGAAGAACTGTATAGTAAAGAACTCAGACCAACAAAGTTAGACATTGAAAAAGAAAATGACGTAGAGGAAGACAGCTTAGGTCCAGGCATACTAGACAATGAGATAGAAAGGGCATTAAAGGAGATGAAACTAAATAAGGCCGTGGGGGTAGATAACATTCCCGTGGAACTTTTAAAATGCTTAGGAAAATGTGGGAGGAAGAGGCTATATGGGCTGATCCGTAGTATTTATTAGGAGGGAATATGGCCGGAAGACTTTGTGAGATCAGTTTTAGTTCCTATTCCGAAAAAGGTAAAGGCCACGTCATGTGAGGACTATAGGACAATTAGTTTGGTATCCCACGCAGCTAAAGTTGTTCTCAGGTTCATAAACAAAAGGATAGAGTGTAGGGCAAATGATTACTTAGGGGATGATCAGTTTGGGTTTAGGAAGGGGAGAGGTACGCGTGATGCCATGGCAGCAATGAGATTATTAATCGAGAGGAATATAGAGCACAACCAGGAGGTATTTGCCTGTTTCGTAGATTTCGAAAAAGCGTTTGATAGAGTGAATTGGGAAAAACTAATGAGTATATTGCAGAAGATAGGAATAGATTGGAGGGAAAGGAGGCTAATCCGCAACCTGTACATGTCTCAGACGGGACAGGTGCGGGTGGGGAACGGGGAGTCAGGATGGGCAGTGTTAGGAAGGGGTGTAAGGCAGGGTTGCCCATTATCACCGTTGCTGTTCAACCTGTATGCAGAGGAAATGATCAAAGAGGCATGGGAAGAACTCGAGGTAGGAATGAAAGTGGGCGGGGAATTCGTAAAATCAGTTAGGTTTGCTGATGACCAAGCTTTAGTTTGTCAGTCACCCAAGGGGCTGCAAGCATTGCTTAGTGAATTGGAAATTCAGTGCGACAGGTATGGGATGAAAATCAATATTAATAAAACAAAGGTAATGCCATTTTCCAGAAAAAAGGTGAAGCTAAACATTAAAATAGGAGGGCAAAAACTGGAGCAGGTAGAACTGTTTACGTATCTAGGAAGTGTTTTGAACCAACACGGTCAAAGTAGTTGGGACGTAAGGAGAAGAATTGCGCTAGGCAAAGAGGCTTTCACAAGGAGGAGGTAGTTGATGACAGGGACGTTGAGTAAGGATATTAAGAAAATACTAGTCAAAAATTTGATATGGAGCGTAGCTATATACGGTGCGGAAACGTGGTCATTGAAGCAGGAGGATAGACGTAGATTGGAGGCTTTTGAAATGTGGGTTTGGAGAAGAATGGAGAAGGTGAAATGGAGAGAGAAAAAAACAAATGAGGAAGTACTTGGTATGGTGGGCGAAGAGAGGGGTTTTTGGGAGCAATCCTATGGAGGCAGGAAAAGTGGATGAAGGGGGTGTTGACCGGCAGTGGGATGCTGAAGACTGTGATAGAGGGGAGAATGTTGGGCAAAAGAGGAAAGGGAAAGAACGGTATAGGGATGTTGGATGGAATGAAGGGAGGAAGAAAGTACTCAGAGATGAAGAGGGACCTGATATAGAGTAGGATGATGGATTTTGTGTTTTGTTAGGAGTAATAAAATATTTTTTGGTAGTTGTGTCCATCCAAAAACCTACCTTAACCGGTAGATTAACTTAAAAAAAATATATATATATATATATTTATATATATATATATATATATATATCTAGTACAATACACAGTAACACATAATATATGGATCTTTCCCCTTAAGAGCATCCACCGGGCAAGTGGAAAGATCCGGTGTTCGATATCCGGTCAAGGAATATTTTTACTCTTGTGATCCGTTCGATTCCGCCTTCCCCACCTTTATTGTGTTCGTCCTTTATGTGTGTTCCTATCCCTTTTCCTTATATCTTTTTCTATATAAATGAGTGTATATATATATATATATATATATATATATATATATATATATATATATATATATATATATATATATATATGAAAACAATTTCGAGGCGGGAAGAGTTCGCTCCAATATATATATATATATATATATATATATATATATATATATATATATATATATATATATATATATATATATATATATATATGAATCTATTTCGAAGCAGGAAGAGTTCGCTCCATTCATTAAATCGCTCTGAACCTTTTCTGGATAGGAATAGCCGGAAGGTTAATCTTCTGATGCACACAATCACTTATATGACTATTCTCTGTTTACCTTATATTGTCATTTACCTCTAGTTACAATATAACCCCATTGGTACCAGGATAAGGGTGTCCTCACCTTACATTTGGACATTTAATGCATTTTTTATATTATTTTTCCCCTTTGACCTGTGCATAGAGTAATAAAGCCTGATTACATGCATTTATCGCAATTTTACATGTGGCAGGAGTTGTCTTAGAGTATGGGCGAGGTATAATAAGAATAATTGATGCGTATTGACTTTTCATACTGTCAATGGTTTAATTGTGAATTAAGCGAGGTAAAATTGAATTTTTTTATATCCTCTGCTGATGTTTATGTAACAGTATGCATATAAAATTTTGGTTTACTAACCACATTTAGAATGTGAAATATGGCATTGATTACTTACACGACTTTGCACATTTTCCACGTCTGCAGTCCATCTGTTAGAATATTTAATTAATAATGCTCGTTAAATTATATTCGGATCCCAATTTTATACTTTTTATTCGAGATATTTTGCTCACTATACGAAGCTATCCTCTCTAAGAAAAGTTTCATTGTATAATATGCCAAGTTACTGTGCATTTATTTTCCCAATCTTAATATGAGTTTTTCCCCGATTATTTTACTCTCCAGTCATATTAATGTTTCCTGCGGCTAATTTTGCTTCTTTCTGGTCTCACCTTTTTAACATTGTCACTGATTTAAAATTCGTCTTTTCACCACAATCTCTAATATTCCGCTGCTTCTCTGTTTTTCGACTCTCCACTGTTATTTAAATTTACTTCGAACAATTTTTTAAGAGTATACAGGTCTTTTGGAACTTTTAATAAAGTAACGGTCATGAGTTTCTTCATATTGGCAAACGTTTCTTTCACAATTTTAATCGCACCTTTATATTCTCAGAAATCACGAGACGATGAATTGTTTCTTACTTCTCGCAGATTCGTGATATTCTAGTCGTGCATCTAAACCTTGTCTTTGAACTGACTTTCTGCGGTCTCTTATGATCCAAGTTAGCCTTGCAATCGTTAGCCTACTGTTTGAATACCAGACATAATTAAAGGTGGCCTAATCGCTTCACTGCATTTGTGTCAAATTAATTAACCCACAGAATTTCCATAGCTCAGAAGTATCGCTCGATTCGAGCGTGTCGCGTAGTTGACTGCAATGTATTTTAAAATGCTAGTTAATCTTCTCATTCTCCGAAGTTATAATTTGACTGAGCCCTCTGAATGATTGACAATCTCATCCGTTTATTATTTTGTCAATAATTTCCATCCTGTACTTCATACTTTATTTTTTAAATGATTTATTCAATGAACACCATATTTTAGCCGTTTATTGAGAAAATATATTTATCTAAAAAGCAAATTCATGTAATAAGCACATCCCTCACCCAACTTCGCACATCCATTCTCTTCCTTGATATCTTAAGCAATTCCTCTGCACATTAGTAAAGTATCAATAATAATGGCGAACGTGAAGTACGATCTTGTAAGTACATTCCAGGTCTATTATTGCTAATACCGAATCTTTTTCAGCAACCTTCCCTTAAATATCTGGTTGATGAATAAATTCTGAATAAGCCACCATTATTGCAGAATATAGTCGGCGATTATATTCTGCAATACTTTCCTTGATGAATAGAATCGATTCTCTTCATTTTTTTCTCGAAATTCATGTGACAAGGTAGATTTCTTGTTTACAATCCACTCTTTATCTGTAAACTCATTTTAGCTGTATAACGTCATAATCACAAAACTAACAATGATTTGCGTTGTTTTTATCACCATTTATACGAGTGTGTGACAAGTTCCGTGGGCGTTTCACTGCGCATGACCTAGCTAGGGGAAAGGAGCGGCTTACCCTTACTGAGTGAGATCAATAGCTAGAGTTCAAATAAATTTGGAGCCATCGTTAAATTTACGTTTGATCATTTTAGAAAATTACTTGTTCCTCCTACTCTGTCTAACATTTTGTAAGATGTGAGCTCAACCTGGTTCCTTCTAATATGCATGTAAATATCTTCCCTATTAATAATATAAATCAGATTTGTTTTTATAAAAACGTTTGCCATTATGTTTTATGTTAGATTACTTTTTATGACAGTCTACTCCGCTGCCGTTATTTTATATTATTCAATTTTTTTATTTGTTGACTAAAGTGGCAATGTTTAGAATAATAGTCACTTTTTCCCCTTAACCCTTAGACATTACATTGAAGACAATTATATACAAGACAATTATACGCAACCCTAGGCGAGGAAAATCCACCCAGGTGAAAATCAAACCCACGACATCTGGGTCAGCAGGTGAAGAAGTTACCCCACCCCCATCGGGGCCAGCAAATTATCAATTCACCAGGATTTATCAAAACAGTTTATTACCTTGAAATCACTTGTACTTTTATTTTAGTAGCATTAGTTCATTACTCGTACATTAAGACGAAATAAATATTTTGAAACTCCAGAAATATGTCGATGAATTCATAATAATTTCTTAAGCTTCGAATAATTCTTTAATATTCACTCACCATCTTTGTAGTTTATTTTTTCATGATGGATGGCTAAAACAATACATTTATAAACTCAATGCGAGGCCATTTCCTTGAAAACCTTCAAACCTTTGAAAGGAAAAAAAATGAAATGGCACATCTCCCCGTGATTTAAGGACAGCCCCTTTTTCTTGAGGAGAGATCACTGGCCACCTAACCGCAGGCCAAGCTCTGGATCGTCGGCATGTTTTGGTGCTACCCTTGGGGACTTCTGAGCCGCCGCAGTATGTTGAAGGGGAAGCAAAGTCTTTGCCTCTGGAAGCCGCCCTTCCCGATTAACTCTGGTCCTCTCGTTGTGGAATAAACTAAATGAGAGTAACTCAGATTTCACTTAGTTTCCCTAGGCGTAGTGATAGTTGTGTAAGCCCGACCTACATCTTCTTTTACTCAGGTAAGCCGTCAAGGTTTATGCTCAGTAGTGCATAGTGGTGACCACGGATGAAATTTTACATTTTGTGTCTTTGTGAGAGGGAACGTGATTCATAATTTGATATTTATTTTAAGATTCGGTTCAAATAAACTATCATTACTCTCACATTTGATAGTTTATCCGTAATCTCAATTGTTTTTCCTAATGAAATGGTGAATATAAAATAAAGAAAATGAATACCAGAGCAATTTACTTCATCAAAAGTACTGTATTTAAAATAAATGTACTATAGCAAAGAATCGAAGTTCCTTTTAAACTTTCCGGACTGTTTAGAAAGCGGTTTTTTTTGAGAAAGTTAAGTATTAACTTCACTATTTCCTCACCGAGCACCTTTAATCGAATTTTTTTACCAATTTAACAATCTTCAAACTAACTTTCTCTTTCGCTAAGTATTCAAATCAAATTCCAGCACTCTTTAGTGACACTCCCGTTGCCATCACTTTAACTCCCCTCAACGCGTTTTGCATCGTTCCTTCGCTCTAGTAATCGGTTGCTTTCCGTCACCCATTTCCTCCGGACTCGCCCTTTATTTTCTTTCCCACCCGAGTACTCTCTCCACCCTAGAATCCTCCTCTCATGCTCTCGCACTCCTCCTAAGACCCCGCCCCCCGAGGGAAGTCATCCCTCCACCTCCTGCCTGCCGCTGTATGCTGTACGCTGGTCACGTCAGTCCACTTAAAGAAACAAAAGATCCCCGGAACGCACATGGAACGGTTCTCTCCGCTTTTTTCTCCATCCTCTTCCATTTATTTTTCTCTCTCTCTTTCTTTTTCCTCTACCACAGGACGCCCTTCTCCTCATCCTTCATCATTTCCACATTTCCCTTTATCACGACAACGCTCATTCATTTCCCCTAGCTGGAACTGCGGAATGCGTCTTCTCGGGCATATCACTGCTTCTTTGAAAACGTTTATTTCGCTCCCGCTTTGATTTTCCTTCTTCGGCACCACGTACCCTTGTACAGCAATGAATGTAGAATTCATTTAATTGTCAGGGTGATATCGGCAGAAAGTTATGCATACAATGCCATAGTGTTTTAATTATAATTTTAAGACGCCCAAGTCCGAATGAATAAAAAAATCTACGGCGACCGAGATTTTGCGGTGGATAACGTACTAATTCTCCACCCAGAGGGCCCAGGTTTGAATTCCGGAGGTGGCAGACATTTTTCAGCGGTATCCCGATTCCTACTCGAGGTGCTTTGAGGATTACACCTTGAGTGAGTCCATCGTATTCCGGATGGGACGTTAAGCTGCGGACCCCTTGGTACCTTCCGTTCAGAGTAGGCTATTGCTGACACCAGGTTTCTCTCCTCACTTATTCCTTTCCTATCCATCTCTAATGGCGCAAAAGATCTCAGTCGTTATTCGCCTCCTCTCAAACTGCTACTCTTGTAAAAAAATCTTTTGGGGAATCTGTTATATTTTTACGATATTCTTCAATAAATATGATAAGGCAAGCTTTTAAAAATAAATAATGTTATCAGTTGTTTGACTCATTGTAAGCTAATTTTATTCATTTACGTCAGCAGATCTCAGGATTCAATTAAAATTGGTCTATTTGTTGATTATGCAGAGATACGAGGGTAGTCCCAAAAGTACCCCACCCAGCAAAAAAAACAAAAATTTTCGGAAAAGATTTATTTATTTTTCAACATAATCTCTTTTCAACTCTATAGATTTCTCACAGCGATGTTCAATGAGTTCAATACCTTAATAAGAATAATAAGAACTGTCTTGCTCCTCGAAATAGCCATTAACTGCCGACATCACTTATTCACGGTTGGAAAATCTTTGATCACCGAGCCATCTTCTCAAGTTTGCCAGCAGAAAATAATCCGAGGGGTATATATCTGGCGAAGAGAGTACATGAGGTAGCAATTCAAACTTTTTCATGAATTTTGGACATTGCATTAACGAATTTGTGAGTTGGTGCATTGTCTTGATGAAACAATACTTTCTTTTTAGCCAAATGTGGCCGCTTTTGCTAGATTTCTTCGCTCAAACATTGCAATAAGTTCATATAATACTCACCGTTGATAGTTTTTCCTTTTTCGAAATAGCCAATGAAACTTATCCCGCGCGCATCCCAAAAATCCGACGCCATGACCTTGCCTGCAGGTGAAATGGTCTCCGACTTCTTTGGAGGTGGTTCTCCCGTTTGAATCCATTGTTTTGATTGCTCTTTTCTCTCGGGTGTGAAGTGAGGGACCCATGTTTTATCCATGGTTATGAAACGGCGCAAATATTCTGCTTTGTTGCTGTGAAACTTTGCTTGACACTCATTGAAACATCTCAACGACACTGGTTTTGCTCGAGTGTGAGCAAACACGGCAGCCATCTTGCTCACAGTTTTCTCATGCCCAAATTGTCAGTTGTATATATGTCTACTAGCTCGCGGACATTCAGTCAACGATCATTCAGCGTCACTTAGAGGGTTTTATTCGCCGTTTCTGGAGTCGTCACCTTATTTGGTCGATCAATGCGATGCTCGTCTTGACCGCTCGTCTTTACCACTCGGACGGCCTCGTTTAATTTCTCCTACCCATTATTTTACTGTTGTAAACGAAGGAGCAGAATCGCCGAGAGTAGACTCCAGTTTAGCTTTTATATTGGCTGGGTTGAGGTCTTTAAAGTAAAATTTGTATCACATAACCATGGCCAATTTTCTCCATTTTCACAAATTCACTGAAAACGTTCACTATTGATGGCTGCCAAAGAAAAATTAAACAATTTGGCGTCGTAAAAACTTTAAAAGTATACTTTATAGATTGCGCACTTTCTAATACAGTGATATTTTTCCAATAACTAGCGCTATCTCTAGGTCAGGCTGGGTACTTTTGGGTCTTCCCATGTGTATATAGTGTGTGTTCCGCAAGTAATGCAATTCCATTTCCCACACCGCTCCTATTGTTCGGAGAGCTTTGCCGCAGAACCAGGCTCAGTGCCATCCAAACAGTAGAAGCGGCAGTTCTTCAGTTATTGTAAACCACCGCGCGCCGACCGTGTCATGAAAAAATGGAATCGGCGATCGAACATGGTTATGCGATTGCTAAGTTTTGTGCTAAACGGAAAACATCTCTTGAAAAGATTAAGAAAATGATTTATGAGGCTTACGGGGATTCGGCTCTGTCCTATTCGCAAGTTGCAAGGTGGTTAAAGGCCTTTAAGGTGGGCCGGAAAGAGGTTCACGACAAACAACTATCTGGGCAGCCGTCAACCAGCAAAACCGACCACAATTTGGTCGCATTCGACAATTTTTGGACTAGCACCGTCGGTTATGAATCAAGATGATTGCCAATGAGCTGAATTTGTCGTCTACTGTTGTGTTTCGCATTGTTACTGAAAATTTAGCGATGGGGAAGGTGTGCGCCAAGCTCGTGCCCAAGGTGTTTGCCACAACACGCTTCGAGTCCGCAAGTTCCTGGGAAAACACCTGGTTCCAGCGCTGACCCAGCCCCCTATAGTCCTGACGTCGCCCCAGCAGACTTCTTTAAGATCCGTTGGATTAAGGCAGCCCTGAGAGTAACCCGATTTTCATCCATAGATGAGATCTAATTAGGCTTGATGAATACCTTGAGAGAGGTCCCCGAAGACGCCTTCCAGGGAGTGTAAAATGCGTAGAGGCCCAAGGACGGTATTTTGAAGAATTTTAAGTGTTTTTGTGAATCCGCTAAATAAATCACATTAAAAAATTTTTTGAATTACTTTAAGAACGAACCCTGTACACAGGGACATAGTTAGTCAAGAAGATAAGATATCATTCACAAATGACCTAAATGTCATCCAAAATTGGGGTAAGATTTGAAAGCTAGAATTAAATTTGAAGAAATGTGTTTCAATAAATTTTTGAGTGCAGATCATTTCACCCGAACACACATTATGCATATTTGTACTGTGGTAATCGCGTATCATGCCGGAGGATAATTTTTTTATTATAATATGTCTGTCAGGTAGCCAGATGGCTTTGTTTTGTGCTTGGATTTCCCTACCAATGCAGCTTGGGGCCATAATTATTCCTTTTCAGCACACACGAAACTCAGATAGCTATAGCCTAATAAATAGATTGAGATATTCTTTAAGCAGGTTCCAAACCAGGACATAGAATACTTTTTGATCTTAAGATTTTTTCACTAAACGGCCAGCTTTCATCTATGCATCGTTTAATTCACAATTTTACCTGTGCAGAATTTTATGTACCAATAGGTCTATAGGATTCTCAATCAGTAACTCAATCAGTAACCATCTTAAAATGTCAGAAAGTGTGCAATTTGCTAAAATGTTTCTATCGTTCATATCAAATATGCCAATGTGATTCGGAATGTTCATTGAAATGGTTTATATGTTTCTAATCGTTTCTCCTATATTTATCACTTCTTTGCATTTTATGTCTTTCACTTTTAGGTGCTTGAATCCTATATTTAAATATGATTTTTAAGGTGGAGGTAATTATCTTCTTCAAATAATTGCGGTAAATATTTGTTTTTTTGATAAATGCTTATTAGCCCTCACTTAGTAAGGGATACTTCTGAGAAATTAAATTTTTCCGTTTTTTATAGTATATTGCTACAAGATATGCCAGTTGGGTGTTTAATTATTACTAAATTACCTCTGTCAGTAGTTATTTAAATAAATATTTTTGTAATTAGTCAACGATTTTACATCAATATTGGTCATAATAATCATTTTCTCGTTAGTCAAAGCGGTAAAAAATTATTTAAAATTACCTTAAAATGTTGCTCGCTCATTTTAAATTTCCTCTTTCATCCCTCGTCTTTCTCTGGGAGGGGGACCCTCCCTCTGCCTGCAGATTTGTGTCACATTCCCTACCAGTGCCCCCTTGGGGGAGGAGACCCTTTTATGTTGCATGCTTATGTGGTTGTGGAATTTTGCCTTCCTACTTTTCAAATTCTAGCTCTTCCTGCTTGCACGTTATTGGATAAATTTTTACTACATTTTAAAGTGCATTTGTTTGTTAGTTGGTAGTATATGTATTTGAATGCGAGTAAGTTGAAAGACTTTTTAAATGAATGTGTTCACCACTATGGATGTAGTTTTGCATGTATGTGTTGATTTTGCATGTGGTTTTGTTCTCTTTTACGAGTGGTGACCGAATACCTCCGCTACACGCCCTTGTGGCGGCTTTTGGGGTGTTTTGTAGAGGTATATGTAGATTATTGGATTGTTAGAGTTATGCTTTTTCCTGCATGCAAAAAATCAAAATACCACTTCACGATAAAATATTTTCGGGTCTTTGATTTCAAATGTTTAGAAATTTTGACGTTGAATAGTCGTGGGGACGTAAATACGAGTGTCATATGTGAAGCTGATTTGTGGTGCTGCATGAATTAGGTGAGACTGTAAGGACCGAGCTGAGCCGTGTTTTCTTTGGAATCAATATAACTCAGTTGCGCTTTGGGTTTAACTACCCATTCCAAGGGAGGTAAATCTACCCGCAAATGAAAATCGAACAAAATTGTTATAAAGAGTGGGGTGGCTCATTCTTAAGTATCGTTCTAAAAATGTGTGCCCATAGGGACTCGAGTTCCATATAGAAATACCCTTTTTCTCCAAGCTCCCTCGTTATAGCCATCCATGTCTCTTTAAATGTTTCAACTCAGGTGGGTATAACGAAAAGGGCTGATAAATATGGAAACAATTAGTAGGGTGCGTTCACTCTTGCTTGCATTTTCTTGATGGTGGTGTGGTGATAGGATGAACATGATATAGCCTAAGTATTCCACGCCTTCTCACGCCGAGAAAAATTGTTCTGTCCTATAGTATTGGTCCCTTTAACCGCTCTCTTTCGTTCCAAAGGCTATTAAAAACCAAATTCCGGTCGTATCTCTTGGCAATACAACCGTACCTGTATTCAAAATGGAACAGACACTAAGGGTTTTTCCTGCCTATAATGGTGTAAATAATGGTGACGCCGAAATTCATGCTATCTATTTAGTTCAGAAATCGAAATGATGTAGGGCAAGGTGTACTCGTAAATTAAAAAGTGGATTGGATCGAATCATGCAAATTAGACCAAAGCAATAACTTTCACGATAGACACAACTCTGAAAAATGTGTGGCTACCTAAATATTAGAGCAGCTTGGCTGGGAAACCCTCAAAGAACGAAGGTTAAATTATTGATTGAAGCTATTGAATAAATTGGAAGGAGGTCTCTTAAGCAGTTATGTTGAAAATACAACTTTCATCATAACGACAATACCTTTGGTGTGTTTAAGTTTTTTTAGCATTATGGTATCCTGTAAGTCATCGCTAGGGTGTGTGGTAGGGGGGTGAATAGAGTTATTCACCAAGTTTTTTTAGCATTATGGTATCCTGTAAGTCATCGCTAGGGTGTGTGGTAGGGGGGTGAATAGAGTTATTCACCAGGTTAATTTTGACTCGAATATGACCCTACTGCGGTCGGACAAAGTTAGTCTGATCCCTTATCAGTCACGGAAAAAATACTTAAATCTATCTGTTCTACAATTAATGTCTATATTTTTATAAACTTAATTACTTCTACTGTAGTATGACGGGGGTAATTATACAATTTCAACATCACTCCTATACCTATTCCGGCGTATTACGCAAATGTATTCCAGCGAACTATTGCCCATCGCTCTTTACTGCCGAAATTAATTGACCAATTTTCATGCTAAGAGAGCTGTCTCTCTGTGAATGTGATATCTTTTTTTATTTTACTACCCTGCTAGCTACTACTAGGGGTGTGGCAGCGGGTGAATACACACCAGACTAATTTTGACCCAAATGTGTCCCTACTGTCGTCGGAAAATATTTTTCTAACCCCTTGTCGTTCGTGGGAAAATGACATCTATCGGTTCTGCATTTCATCTCTCGAATTTTACTTACATGGTCTATCCTACTGTGGTAGGATAGGGGCAATTATACAGTTTCAGCATTACTACTAAAGATTCGTCCTTCCAATTTATGCCAGAGATTTAATCTAAAATTTAACCTTCATTTCGTTAGCGATTCCCAGCGGAGCTGCTCTCTTATTTTGGTTAACCTACTAAGTTTCTCATAACGTTTTGCCAATCTCGCTCCTTTACACTATTCGCGATCCGATTCGGCAATTAATCTAACTTCATAAGGATCCTGTACACTATCAGTATATTCTAAATGAGGCCTAACCAACGAAAAATGGCATTCCTCTTGGACTGTTTCATCACATATGCCTAGTACTCTTCAAATAAAACATAATTATGAGTTATATTATCCACAAATTCCTCGTGTGTGTTTCACCCAGGAGAAGTCGTCAGTGAGGGTAACACCTAAGTCTTTAATTGAGTCTAAATATTCCATTTTGATGTTTCCGATGCGATAGGCGTTTGAGAGGGAATTAATATTTTCCGCGTCTTTAACCTTTTCGTTCATGCATGCGTTAAACAGCATTGACTATATTCGACACCACTGTCTTAACACTCTTTACAACGCGGCTGTCACACCTGAGCAGTCTGAGTACAGGTTGTGTATAAAATTGCTATCCCTCTAAGCTACCCCTATTTTCTGTAATATATTCATTAATTCTATCCAATTCACTTTATTGAAGGCCTTCTAGGAAACTACCAATCAGGAAAATGCATCCTCTTTGTAGTTAATGTACCACTATATTACCACTGACCCCATTACCTCTGTGGCATTACGTGTGTCATTTTCCCACCTCTACATCCTACATTATGATGATACTTCGAAACAGTTGAACTTCGTGCTAACTCGAACAGTTTTCATTTATATTCATATATGACTGCATTTTTCTTTATTGGAATAAGACCTAGCACTGATCTGACGAAATATTCCGGCCAAATTATTTTCTCAAAATAAAGTTATTCTGAAAAAGTTCGAGGAAATCATGGATTACAAACGAGATTAATCGGAAGAAAGATGGGAGGATAACTAGGAAATAATGGACGAAGGAATTATGCCTAAGTAAAGAATAGCTCATTTTGGTGTGGAGTGTCATGTAGTGATTTTTGAAGAGAGACAAAGAATTCTATCGACAACGTCTATGAAAAGCCTACCTATCTAAAAAACCTACCTTAAACGATAAAATACTGGGCAATTAATATATAATTTTGTTTGTTGTTTTCTAAATCCCAGTTCATGTTCACGTTTTTTTTTTGCTTTCACGTCTCCCATTTCTCACGTATAATTTTATCTGTAGCCTTGTTTGTCTATTTTCTTATTGTCCCGGGTTAATGCTTCTGCGAGCTATTTTCTCATATATTCCAAATTTAATCCTGTTTAATTTGGTACTACATTTCATAAGCACTGAATTATGATCTTAATCTCAATCCGTTCTCGGGAAACCGTGAGAATTAATCACACTATGCCTCACCATGATATGGGCTAACTGATATATTTCTGAATTCCCGGATAATTTGCATATATCATTACCCCTTTGCAATATCTAAGCAAAGTGTTCTTTATTATTTCTTGTTTCTCACCATACTCTCCTACGTCAGTAAAATTCTTCATTCAGTTACCGTGTCGTTCCAATCCCTTATCACTATCAAATGATTCGCTCGAGGAACACTAGCTATTTTGTCTCCTAACTGAATGCATACTTGACGTCGATTTCTTCCTCTCTATGGTGGTTTGGTGGCATATAGATCAAGGCAATGACTGACTGCGGTAGTTCAGCATTCACTTATTAATACGTCTTATTCATACATACATAATCGCTTACTCTATTCTTACTTTGTTTCTTCCCACATTTTAGTTAAATAAAATTGCCACTGCTTGCGGTTTTATATCCACTCCACTCTATAATGCTCTATAGGTGTCACTCCAGTGAGTTCCGTCCTTTCCATATCACTTTGTGCATCCCTCATATAAGTATATTTCTTCTTTCCACCTGCCGCTTTATTTGTTCTAATAGCCCAGTTCTCATCACTGTTCTCACTTTACAAGCTTCGATTTAGTATTTATATATAAACATATGTGCATTTTTTTAGGTAATCTACCGGTTAAGGTAGGTTTTTCGATGGACGTAATTACTAATTCAAAAATTTGTGGCCCCTAGCCAAACACAACATCCTACTCTACATCAGGTCCCTCTTTACCTCTGAGTACTTTCTTCCTCCCTTCATCCCGTCCAACATCCCTATCCTGTTCCTTCCCTTTCCTCGTTTGCCTAACATTCTCCCCTCAATCACAGTCTTCAACATCCCGCGGCCGCTCAATACCCCCTTTAGCCACTTTTCCTGCCACCATAGGATTGCTCCCAGCAAACCCCTCTCTTCACCCACCATACCAAGTACTTCCTCGTTTGCTTTCTTCTCTGTCCATTTCACCTCCTACATTCTTCTCCAAACCCACATTTCAAAAGCCTCCAATCTACGTCTATCCTCCTGCTTCAATGACCACGTTTCCGCGCCGTACATAGCTACGCTCCATATCAAAGTTTTTACGAGTCTTTTCTTAACATCCTTACTCAACGTCCCCGTCATCAACTCCCTCCTCCTTGCGAAAGCCTCTTTGCCTAGCGCAATTCTTCTCCTTATGTCCCTACTACTTTGACCGTGTTGGTACAAAACACTACCGAGATACGTAAACTGTTCTACCTGCTCTAGTTTTTGCCCTCCTATTTTCATGTTTAGCTTAGCCTTTTCCTTTCTAGATAATCGCATAACCTTTGTTTTATTAATATTGATTTTCATCCCATACCTGTCGCACTGAATTTCCAATTCACTCAGCAATGCTTGCAACGCCTTGGCTGACTGACAAAATAAAGCTTGGTCATCAGCAAACCTCACTGATTTTACGAATTTCCCGCCCACTTTCATTTCTACCTCCAGTTCTTCCCACGCCTCTTTGATCATTTCCTGTGCATACAGGTTGAACAGCAACGGTGATAATGAGAAACCCTGCCTTACACCTCTTCCTAACACTGCCCATCCGGACTCCCCGTTCCCCACTCCTACCTGAGCAGTCTGAGACATGTACAGGTTGCGGATTAGCCTCCTTTCCCTCCAATCTATTCCTTTTTTCTGCAATATACTCATTAGTTTTTCCCAATTCACTCTATCAAACGCTTTTTCGAAATCTACGAAACAGGCAAATACCTCCTGGTTTTGTTCTATATTCCTCTCGATTAATAATCTCATTGCTGCCATGGCATCACGCGTACCTCTCCCCTTCCTAAACCCAAACTGATCATCCCCTAAGTAATCATTTGCCCTACTCTCTATCCTTTTGTTTATGATCCTAAGAACAACTTTCGCTACGTGGGATATCAAACTAATTGTCCTGTAATCCTCACATGACGTGGCCTTTACCTTTTTCGGAATAGGAACTAAAACTGATCTCACGTAGTCTTCCGGCCAGATTCCCTCCTCATAAATACTACGGATCAGCCCAATGAGCCTCTTCCTCCCACACTTTCCTAAGCATTTTAAAAGTTCCACGGGAATGTTATCCACCCCCACGGCCTTATTTAGTTTCATCTCCCTTAATGCCCTTTGTATCTCATTGTCTAGTATGCCTGGACCTAAGCTATCCTCCTCTACGTCATGTTCGTTTTCAATGTCTAACTTTGTTGGTCTAAGCTCTTTACTATACAGTTCTTCTATATACTCCTTCCATCTCTCTTGGAACTTTCCTGTGTCAACTATTACCTTACCTGCCTTATCTCTAACTGCTATCGTTGATCTCCCTTTCTTGCTTCCCGATAAAGATTTAACTTTGCTGTACAGCGCACCGATTTCACCCTTCCTCTGCAGACTTTCTATGTCCTCGCACTGCGTCTTCCACCATGCTTCCTTTGCTTTACTTGTTGCCCACCTCAATTTATTGTTCAATTCTTTGTACTTCATTTTGCCTAATTCTGTATTGACATTCTTCCATTTTCGCCGCTCATCCATCTTTGTAATCATCTCATCCGTGATCCACGGTTTCCTAGTCCTTTTTAGCGTTAACGGTTCCAATAGTGTCTTTTGCGGCTTTAGACAACCCTTTCTTAATAATTTCCCATTTTTCTTCGATAGTACTAAGCCCTTTACCATCCTCCATGATTTTCTCTACCGCCTGTTTGTATTCCTTCCTTTTTAAACCATTCAATGCTTTTACATTCCATTTTCTAACTCGCCGCCCTTGCCTCATCTTTTTGGAACGGACGCTACATTTCATAACAACTAAATTGTGGTCTGAGTCCGCATCCGCTCCCGGGAAGCTGTGCGAATTTATCACACTCTTCCTAAACACATATGTGCATACATTCATTTATTTATGTTTAAATGTTTTTTATGCATTTGTTCCCGCGTATGAGATTTCCCACAGATTGTACGGAATACAAGAGAATGAGAAATTTCGGCTGTTTGATTGGTTTTGTCATTCTAGATATCTAATACACCAAGAGGTGAAAAAAATTACTAGCACGAACACATTTTTGTACTAGAATGAATAAATGAAATATGAGTTTGTTAAATCTAATAATAAATAAAGCAGATGACAACGTGTTGGGTTTTTATCGATAATGAATTGTGTTTTCAGAGCAGGTTTTTCTTTACTCTTTTAGGAAAGGTTAGCTTAGGTGTGTACATAGTTAATTAGAAGACGATCTTACAGCCAATTCGATTTAAAATTAAACTGTATACTAAAATTTCGATCAACTAGGTGACTATCTACTGAAGTTTGAACTTAAAATTGGGGAGGACCAGAGTATATAAGTATTGTTATCGTCTAGTGAATGTGTTTTTATTCGAGGAAATGGCGGAGATATTAGGGGACTGTTTTCCTGGGACGGAGAAGAGGCAAGACTAGAAGTGAGAAGAGTAGTAGTAGTAGTAGTTTTGAGTAACTCCCCCGCCCCACGTCGTTGCGGCGGCATCCGGATTAATGCTGAAGATGTGCAAAAGCTTGATTTCGAACGCGGGTAAAGTGGTACTTGATTGTCAATTAAAGGAGGAATAAGAGGACAAATGATTACCTTCTAGATGATGATGTAAGGTGCTGAAATTTTACCGTTACTTTAAAGTAAGGAATATGAGCGTAGAATGCAATGAAGAAATATTTGTTGGTTTATTCACCTTAGTGAAGGTTTTCAAGAGAATGATTTGAGAAGAAGAAATGACAGTTGGTATAGGAGATTAATCCACCTCCTGTAGAAGTTTCCGACTGCACAGATGCGAATTACGTAAGGCGAGTCGGGATGGGTAGTGTAAGAAGAGTGGTATAACAGGGGTGTCCAGTGGTACATATTCTTTTAAACGCACGTGTATATGCGTAGGAAGTGATTAAAGAGGTGTGGCAAGAACTGGAAGTAGGAATGAAAGTCTGTAGATAATTCATAATAAAATGAGTAAGGTTTGCTGATAGTCAAACTTTAATTTACCAGTCAGCCAAGGGGTAGCAAACATTTCTGAGCGCATTGGAAAGTCTTAGTAATAGAAGTATGAATATATTTATTTAAAAAGGTTATGCAATTTTTTAGAAAGAGGAAAGCCAAGTAAAATACTGAAGTAGGTGTTAATAACCTAGACCTGATGAAGAGTCTACCTATTTTGGAAGGCGTAAAAACCGAAATGGTTTTATTAGTTGGGGCATTGTAAGGAGAAGTATTCCGTTAGGCAAATACGCTTTCACAAGGAGTAGAGAATTGATGAGAGTGAGGTTGAATAGGGAGTTTAATAAACGGCTAATCAAAAATTTCATATGGAGCATGGGTCGGGATGGGCAAAGATAGGTAGTGCAGGCGTTCCAATTAGACATTAAACTGATGCTTTCAAGGGATTTCTGGAGAAGCTGTTCATTAGTTATGGGAAGAACATGAGATAGGTATGTAATGCATTTGAGAACTAAGAAAATCTTTTTCGTTCGCTGATAAACAAACTTTATATAAGCCAACCAGGCACGGGGTTATTAGCATTCCTGAGCTAATTAGAAAATTACTTCCTTAGAAATAGAATGAGAATCAATATAAACTAAGCCAAGACGCTAATCGCTAAGCTAATCAAAGGTAAACATTTTTATAGGACTTCACCAACTAGAGCTGGCGGAAATGTTTACAGATCCATCATTTGTTTTTAACCAAACTGTTCAACGTATTCGGGACCTATGAAGAAGAATTGCATCAGGCAATGACTCTTTGACAAGGTTGAGGGAATTGATGACAGAGACGTTGAGTAATATCGTCAAGGAAACACTTGTCTAATTTTGATATGAAGGGTAGTTTATGGTAATGGTTATTTAGGCTGGTTGGTAGGCGTAGATTGGAAGACTATGAAATGTGGGTGTGCCAAAGGATTGAAATGGTGAAATAGACAGAAAGGAAAACACACAAGAAAGTGTTAAGCAGTTATTCCTAGGAAATGGTGGAGGAGTAGATGTGATTTTTGGGAGGGACCCAAAGGAGGCGGGAATTACGCGTACAGGGCGTTGATTGGGAAAGGTATATTTAAGTCCGTGACTTAGGGGAAAACGTTTGAAAAGCGAGGGAGATGAAGGAATCGGATCGACATGTAGGACCAAATGAAGGGAGAAAAGAATTATGCAGCCTTGAAAGGAGATCTATTGTAGTGTCAGATGCTAGGTTGTTTTATTGGGGGAGTAAAGGAAATATGTCATTGTAGCGTTTAATGGTCCCTATTCTTCAAAATCTACCTTAATCTTTATATAATCAACAGTAACATATTACGTTGTGGAAATATCTTAAGACACAGCATTTAAAATCTAGGTTCTAATAGCATTTAGACATATCCGGTTTACCTCTTTAATGGAGGTACACGCAATTCCCCACAATCACATTTTTGGTAAATTTGGCTTTTTTTATTTTATGGTTGATTCTTCTCCATTTTAAGCAATCCATGGATAATATTCTGCTTCTATTTAGGAAGCAATTGTGTAAGAGAGTTTTGGGGATTTCCTAAAAATTCCCTTCCATGCATGTTTTCCTTTTCCGTCTAGATTAACATCTCTGAGACATTATTTTCTAAATATTATATTTTTCATTATTTGCTATGCTTACTTGGTTAATCTCCTCTATAGTACTTGGTCTTACACTTATCGGTGTCTTTTTGCGTCTATATTTCTTCCTGGTATTAGCTCTGAGGGTTTTCTTAAGTATTCTTTATGTGAAATGTTAAGTCTTGATTCCTCTATTGTGCAGATATAGAGAATTGTTGATTCCAATGCCTACTGCAGTGTACTATGTCCGGAAAATAATGGTTAGAAAGAAGAAAACATAATATGTGTTGACATATTTGTTTCGGCCTAAGCCAATTTAAATTAATTTTCCAGATAATGAATTATGTTTAAGTCGGCGTAAATTCCTAACATCTTTTTCTACACATGTTAGGTCACATCGCGGTCAATATAAATACTCTCGAGTTGTAATAAATGATGAGCGTTAGGTGGTTTTATAGCTAGTATTAGTCCTTTTTACTCATCTTGTTAACAAGACGATTTGATACAAAATTCTCGCAAAATAAGTACCGTTTTTATATAGAACCAGTTTGTGACAAGGAAATTATGTAAGCATTTCCTCCAATATTTTCCAGCGGTTCGATTTCTCTGTTTTAAATATAATTCCCCCGGTCTCTGCGCTCTTTTCTAGTGTTCTCATAAAGAAAACTGAGAATATACACTTTAACATTTACATAATAAGTTCACATTGATTTTTGTATATTTTTTGTTTCTCTTCGTCACAACTTGTATTTGCGCTGCAATAAGAACATATGTCTCGGAACGGTAACATAACTACAAAAAATATGAGGAGAGAGGAGAAAAGATGAGGAAGACACGTTAAAAGGGGCGTGTTCAGAGAGGTTTTGGAGGAGAAGGTTTGTTTCGGGTGCTAGGGAGAGATGGTGGGGCATGGGCCGGCTGGGTGCAAGAGAAATGCCCGAGGGTTGTGAGGAGGACCTGCAACCAGAGAAGGATTGGGGAGGAGGAGAAAGGGTTTGGAATGGAGTAAGGGAGTGAGAGGGAGAGGTGGAATCCTCTGGCCGAGAAGACCCTAAGTCCTCACGAAGACGCCGAGGGTTTTTAGAGGGGGAATAAGGGGTTTTAAGCGACACGGAAGAGAGAAAGAGAGATATATATATATATAGAGAGAGAGAGGGAAAGAGCTACTCCATCCTTCTTTCCATTTCGTGGGACATTCCAGGATTAGTTGAGGGGACGACGGGAAGGAAGGGAGAGGATGAGGGTGGGTGGAGGGTTACAAGAGGGGATAAAATCCACAGCAAAAGAGAGGAGTGGTTTGCGTAAGAAAAGGGGCGGTGGATGGAGGACAAGGGCGTCTTGAAGCTACGGTTTAGGCGAGAAGGGCGCAGACAGTGTCCATCGAAGGATATTGATGATGTTGTGTACTGCCAGTTATTCCTGTGTCAAACGTGAGTCAATATGCGAGATAAATCAAAGAGAAAAAGTATATACGGTGTTATGACATTGGAATTGCACGGACAATTCCATGGAAATGTAAGAAACAGTGCGTAAAATATCCGCTAAAAATTTTAGACTTCAATTAATACAATTTCCAAATCATTACCCTCCCCAAGTTCACTCATTCATAATTTCCTAAAATATTACACCCGATTGAAGACAATCTATGACTAATTTGAATTAAGATTCGAGATATCTTAATTTGAAGTATTCCAGCGTAAATATTAATATTTCCTGATATAACTTTAATACTTTCAATTCATTTGATCTGCATTTTTGTCACCACAAGAAATTTATATTAATATGGAGAAGGTAAATGAAAATCGAATTGGTTGACATATATCTATATCCTACCTCTTGTGTTGTGACATTTACGAAATAAAAACATGTTAGATACTAAATTAAATTATATCTCCCCTTTGTAGGAATTTTGCCCCACTCTCACGAAAAACGTAAACGTGCTGTGGTTACTTGAGGAAATATTTTTACGGTTCAAGCAAGGTAGAACGGCATTTGGACACAATTTCATAAGTTGATTCCTAGTTAATACACAGTAATTTTTTTCATAGAATTAGCTAGACAATATGTTAATTGTGGAGTTTATGATTCCAGAAAACTGCTGTATATGAGTGAATTTTGTGAGAATAGTTAGTCCTACGGTTACTGTGACTTTCCAGCAAGGGAGTAAAGGATAAGACTTCCCTTAAAGTAAGACGGTGATAGTGGCGAGAGAGCGCTTTTAAGAAAAAGTTACTAGGTATTAACGGGGAAAGCATGAGGTAGTTTTAGGAGGGATTTCTCTTTATACAGTCTCTACAATATGAGGTCTATTATTTCAGCTCTCTCTTTCCGTTACTGGGGAACCATTATCCATTTGTCATCCAAAAATGTCGTCTTACAACCTTTTTGAAAACCTTTTCACGAATAATGCGTATCTTCTTGGAAATGCAGTCTTCACGACCATTATTTTCAGTAGGGATGTCAAATTAATTTCAACAAGTAGCTAATACGTCTTATAAAATGGGGAATTACTTCTATTGCACACAATTACCTCAAATGTTCCATAAAATACTTGGTGAGTTGAAATCTTTGAAGATGGACCATAATTTCCTAATGATATACTTTCAAAATGAAAATCTCAGTAAAAGAATTGGATCGACGCTTAATATATACAGGATTGCCAAAATTAAGTCACAATTTTTTTATTTTTAAAGCATTTTATCCTCTGAATATGACATTTAAGACCTTGGTCGATCATGGACAGCGATCAATTAATCGAATAAAATTAATAGGCAAGAACGAAACTCTAGTTAATTTGATCCTATTCGGCTATGTTGTAAATTAAAATGACTCATCACGTAACTATGCATCCAATTTTCCCAAACAAATCAGCAATCCTCTGGATCAGATTGATTACAATACGAGAGTATTCTCATACCTAACAAGGGTATGGAATTTTATCTCCGAGTGTTGCTAACCAATTAAATTCAAAAATCCATTAGATATAAACAAATAGTCTAGCGTTTTAGAGAAGCTGCTTTTACTTGATATGTTAGTTTAGAGCAGACCAGGTAAAAACTCGTAGCTAAATTTTATTTTCATATAGCAGTACTTTTTGTAAGCTACGATATGTATCACACTAATATGATTATAAGCTACTCACGTGGAAAAAACTGCTGTAAAAGGACAATTGTAATGTGGTACAATGATTATACCTCCTGGTTTTACTTAACTTCATAACTTGTGTTTATTTAATTGGTTGAACGTTTATTTAAACCTTGTGCAATACGTTCTCGCTACCAACTCAACTTTTCTTATAATAATGTGAAACATTATTAGTTCATTAATATGACTAAATATTTAATATATTGATAAATATTTGTTAATATTTGACTAAATGTTTTTGTTTAATTTTCGTTCAATTTCCAAAATTAGATTCTTTTGCTCAGGCCCAAAAATGCTCGATGTATAGAGAAGTTAATATCATAATAACTCATAATACGTGTAATAATTCTTATCGTTTGTGTTAGCCACCGCTTATCCTCATACAATTCTTTCACACAAGGCTTCTTAAATGCATATTTTCGGATGGTCCCAGCATGTCGAGCTAAAAGCAGGGAAGAAAAATTTTGATATATTTTTAATTGAATTAAAAAAACGTAAATTGAAATATGATCAGTGATCCTGCCTACATTGAGCAAGATCCTGTCAACAAGATTGCGTATCCGATCAGATATGCAATATTTCTCCATCAGGCATAAAATGAAAAATAGAAATATTATTTGTGCAAAGTTCTAATTAAAATGGTTGAATGCAAACAATGGATATTTCTTCTCCCTTTCATGAAATACCTCAGAATTCCTTTTTTTAGATATTTACCAATTTTTCTAATTGATAAGTTAATTTACAATGCTCTACAATTCTTTAGATTTAATTTCAAAATAGGATGAACGTCATTTTAATAATTAAAAGCAATTATGTTTGATTCTTATTTTTCCCAAATAATTATACATATTTCTACCCTTTAGCATGTGAAATGAAGTGAAAAACCCAAATGGAGAAAACTACGATAAAAAGAATCCAGAAAGAATTCCTCTTTTTAATTTTGTATTTTTAGCCTAAACTTTTAAATCAAATACTCGTAATGGTTGAATTCGTGCATTTAAAACGGATATAAACGGACAATTAGTTAAAATGAATGCCGAATTGGTTTCAGTTAGCTATATAGAAGCATTGCTTGTAATGGATAAATAAAAATTATCAGTGTTTCAATTGAAAATGTTGGGTAAATGCCTCAATATTTAAATTTAAAAAAATATTTTTAAATGGTAAATATTAATGGTCTTTCAATGTATTTTCACGAAAGAGGACATTTTATGGGGAATTTTATATTTTCATTATCAATTTTCATATTAAAGGATTTTTTTACCGCAAAAGTTTATATCGTTTATGTATCTCTAGAACTTTCATTTATTTTTTTTAGTAAAGTCAATAGTTTAGAAGGTACATACTTCGTAATTCTTTCGTAATGTTCTCGTTTTGTATCAACAGAAACGTTTAAAACAAAACCAGATGAAATCCAATCATGTTCAGAAAAAGGGTTAGCGGGGAAGGAGGTGACGTAGCATGGCAGACATGGTTTGAGGTTGAAAGAGACTGAGGGTAAAAGAAGACATGAAGGTCAGATAGCAATACAGGTTTACCATATAAGTGGCAAAAGTGATGGTGCATATGGTGGGATACCTGGGTTTCGAGACCAGTGAGAATACTAAACTCTGTTTTTATAAATTAACTGATTGGTGGGTGATTTCAAAAGTTATGTAAACATTCATTAAGAAAATCAATATTTAATATTTTCAATGTGGTGAAATATGATTTTTGAATCCATTATTTTTCTCCCGTCCCGCTTCGGATTGGCATTGAAATAAAAGGGATGTCAAGAAAGTAACCTCCGTTATACTATAAAAAATACACTGGAATAGATGCAAAATAATTATTACTTACATCTTAAACTACTCTTTCACACGTATTGCCAAAAAGATGTCGTTTGTCCTATCCTTGAACTACTTTTCAGATTCCCTCAGCATAACATTGTGCCGCCTGAAATTGCAGCCAACCGATGACGGCATCCCGAAGTTCTTCCTCGAGACGAGCGTAGAACATGGTGTAGTTTTAACTTTTCAGTCGTGTTTCCATGTGACGGGGTCGAAATAAATTTGTGGAAACTTTATAAAGATTTAAGATATCGTAAAACGCCGGTTTTCACGAATTTTTCATCAATTTTTAGATGCAGTTTATTGTTTACCACCGATGGCCGGCCACTTTTTTCATCAGCATGGACATTTATATTTACTCTTAAACGAACGACAACCCTCAAGTAGAAATCTTCGAGCCGACGTCACTTATTGTATTTTTTCCGTATACGAGTAAAGCACCGCAAATGACCTCAGCTGTTGGTCGCCTCCCCTAAATACTACTACGAGTAAAGCACACATTTTCCCATTAACGTCTGCAGCTTTGAAGTTTTAATCAGTAAAAACCTTAGCGTTGAACGAACTTAATATTAAGCGAGAATTTCGATTGTATTGCTTAATTTAACTTGCTATTTCAAGCAAACTACTAGCGGCGTAAACTTCCAAATATAGTAGCTCAAGGCACACTGGTCATCTGTTTGCGTCAACACAGCAATCATTCGGCTCCCTTCACTAATGCTCATGTTGCACAAAAACGGAGGAAACTTTTCGGACTTTTAACTGTCTCTTAGCACATATATGTTTGTCTTCTGCATGGTTTCTCAATTAAACCGAATGATATCAATGAAAAACTTTGGAAAGTTAAACTTCTCTTTTACGATCATGCATATTGAAGTATCTAAAAATGATATAAATACTATTTATGAAGCATTTGCGTAATCATGTAAGAAAGTACTTTAACTTTCTCGCATTTTAGTTAAAGATATATTTGTTTTGTGCCAAGGCTAATTGAAAGTGGTTTGCATAGTTACTACGCCAAAATTGTAGTTTTCAGAAGTATTATTGGTCACAGAAACTGCAAAACGACCTTCATTACACCTTAGCCTAATCATGTGCGTATGCTAACCCTGTAAAATAATGTGACTGGACCTTAATAATGACGCGTTTTATCGTCAATTCGAGTAGTAAAAATTGTTTAAGCTAATAAGTTAACATTTAAGTTATTAATATCCATTAGTAATGAGAAGTTACTTCAATGTGTAGCAATTTTATTGAAAATGGTTATGTTTGCAAAGAATTATTTGTTATAAGGACAAAAAAACGAGACGAATACAATGCAATGCTCGATTAAGTCCTATCCGCTTATTGAGGGAGTTCTTTCGTTGTCCATTTTATATTCCATGGATAGTTCTGAAATCCTACCTCATGATTGGCACAAATAAAAGGGAAATAGTCAAAGGCTTCGGACCGCAGGTTGGACATTTCAAGCAAATAAAACCTCTGTTATCACTTTTTGAAACAGCCCATGAAACGGATCTACGGGGTTGTAAAAGTGGTGGGAAATGAAATCACCTTTGGGAATTCAGTGATTGGTAGACTTCTATGCCTCATAACGGAGTAGGAATGAGGCCCATCAGGAGAAGTCCGAAGCTGTGACGAGAAGGAAAGAAAGTGTTTTCGGGATTGGAAAGGGGATTGGCGTGTGTTTTCTCAGGGCGGGAGGAAGTTAATTTCCGGAAAGAATTGAGAGCGTACCTAAGCAGAGGAAGGGAAAATGTTTGGAGTTTTGGTTGAACTACGATTTCCGAAGCTTCATTCTGGATTAGGTGATCGGTAACACCAGTGCTAATCCAGGATCATCGGCAGCGCATTGTGGGCGGAGGAGCGGTGAGGGTTTAGTGGTGTGAGAGGGGATGGGGCGCTTGGAGAAAGCGTTCCCTCGCTTGAGAAACCGACTATGGGAAATCCAATGCTGTGATCCAAACGTTGGACTCTTATTTCGGAAGGAATTAAATCCTTGCTAAGTCCGACTACCCTTAGACCCCTTACGACCAAGTTAAGACTCATTCAACTTTCTTGATTGCAGGAAGGCAATAAGTCCGATGTTCCTACAGTTTTCGTGATTATATCTTAAAAAATAAGACTTGGGAATTTTACTCCCAGATTAGGAATCAAGGGAATAAAGTCATTAATCATGCTCGTTATTGGTCACCAACGATTTTTTTGGACTCACGGAACGAAAATAACTAAAAATGCATGCACGTGTAATTAGCCTAATTTACATCCAATAAAAGATTTTTTTACTTGCAAAATCAATGGAAGTTTTTGAAGGAACTTTCATTTCGTATTCTGCCATTATATTACAAGTGCTATTCTATTCATTCTATAAAATTAAATAATTGTTTTTGATGGGCTGAAAATAAGCCTCTCCCAACAAGACATTACGTGGTATCTCTCACAACAATTAACCCATTCCTCAATTCCCAATGCATCCTTCCTACATTCATTCCGTCCAACATGTCTTCCTTTTCGTCCGTCTAATTTCCTTACCTAACGTCCTCAATTTCCTTGCCTAACGACCGTGATAAATGCATCACGATCTATAGCATTCCATTCTCAATCGAAGGACTTTGTATTTAATATTCCTAGCTTATATAGATTTCTCCGAACAATATAGCTAGCCGAGGAGAGTTTTAAATAAGTACAAAGAAATTGTAATAGAATGTAAATGTTTAGATAGGTAGGAAGTTTGGCGGGTTTTTTTATAAAAATTATTGCTGAAATAAAATATTTCTCTGGATTGATTACCCCCGAAACCCCATGCGGTAGTCGATTTGTTGTGTAGCTTTTGGGTAATATATAGAAAGCTATGATTGCTTTATTCTAAGAGCCTTCCGATGATTCGAAAACAATTTACAAGTAGTCCATGATGGAAGCTTAACATCGAGAAATATACGAAAAGTTAAAATATAATAAGTATATAAAAATATCTTATTAGAGAGGTTATTATAAAAGTTTAAATTTTGAAATATTTTTCATAATTTATGAATTGGCTTTGTGGAACGTATCCGTAACAGGAAAAAAAATCACAGCTATTTTTATTCCGCTTAATGTTTGTTAATTCCACTTAATGCCCTTTGAGCAGCAACGGAGATATATAAAACTTTTTCCACGGTGATAAGTCGTGGATAAACCTCCTCCCCCAGTCGGTTTATTTCGGATTCAGAAATGCTCTGAAGTAACAATTTGTTTCCTATTGAACAATGAACGCTGCTTTAAGGTATGCTTTTAATAAATGTGTCGATCACTAATGATGGTTATGTTCTGAATAAAATGCAATGTTTTCCTCAGGGCTTTGGGAGTCTGGCTCCTGATGCTGGCGGCGCGTCCCGACCTAACCTTCACCCGTTTCTTTAAACGATTAAGCCAACTTTGAGTCGCGCATCCCACCCGCTTGTTTATGTATATTCATTCATATGGATGTAGATGTACAGATAAGGGATAGAAATATGTGCACTTGTAAGGGATAAACACAGGAATAATGGGAAGGCGGAATCGAGCAGATCACAAGCGCAAAAGGTTCCCTTGACTGGGATTGGAAACATGGATCTTCGACTTTACGGGCCGATGCTCTTAACCTTTTATGGAATCGAGCAAACGTAAATTAGACTGAAATCTGCGGTGGAGGGTTATGCAACCCAGTGACCCTCCTTTCCTCTTGTGTTCTCGTCCATATCTCCTTTGGTGGATGCAATAGATCCCTAACTCTATCCCCTGCCAAAGACACGGGGACTTGGTCACTTTAACTCCCCCACAGGTTTTAGTGTAATGTACGTGTCCTCGATAGATCAAGTGGTAAATCAGTCCGGCATGTCGAATGCATAAAAAAGTGGCCGTCGGCGCCAAACGTAGATAATTTCAAAGAAATATTAAATATTTAGCATCGACTTTCCTGTTTTAAAAGCTATATTTTATTTTTCCTTATCTACATTGCATATGTATTCAAATCTACAGTTGATTCACTTGAATTTTTTTTATGCCGTCGGGGGGACTAGAAACCGAAACCTTGGAGTTGGAAACGAGCAATCTTACCACCTTACTCACCCGATACCTTAGGGTTAGAATATCCTTAACTCTGTGAAGGTTTTGGTAATTAGTAATCCGATGATAGAGTTGGTATTTTCCGTCCGAAATTATATTACCCGCCTTATCAAGTCATTCACCTCGATGCAGAGTATGTCCCTGGCCTCGATGGCGAATAACATTGATGCAAGTAGGCGTTCATTTCCATCTCGAAAAATGAGCTTTAGGGAGCTTACGTGGAAAGAATTGGTCACCCAAAGACATCGCATTGAGTCGAAACCCAAATTAATCGAATCAATTAAAATCGAGTGGAGTAGAGGTTGCACATGCTTTGTACATTTCTGAACAGTTAATATAAGTTCAACTTCAAAAAGTGTGTTTGTGAAATATGCATATGGACAAGTAAAAAGATATAAGGATATTATGGAGATATGCTTCCAACACAGCTTTTTGGCATGATCTTCAAGCAATGGCCGTTCTTCATGGTACAAGGATACCCATAGGGATCTGTAATTGCTGATTTATTTAACGGAATATTTTAGAGGCTTTACGCAACACATTTTGGATACAATTTGCCCAAAATAGAATTCAGTGAAAATTAAATGAAAATACAAGATTTGTAAATATTTTTGGTATAATGGTAGCAAATCATCAAGTAAACTTTAGATTAGGCAAAGTTACAATTTAAAATTGCCGCTGAGAATAATACAAAAGTTCATCCAAACGTAACCTCTATTAAATGTGATACTTCTTCAATTTTGTAGTTATTCCCTGTGCAACTAATTTCAGATTACGTCCGACAACACCTTAAGTCACACTGATCTAGTATTCACTACAATGCTGTTCCATTGTTCCCAAATTTGTGCGCAATGTATAAAAACACACGTATTTTAGAAAATTACTTTCCTGGAGCGTATCTTAGAGGGTCGCACCCAAAAGTGGCAGGACTGATTTTCTCTGGCGCGAACGGAGCGGTGGAGGGGGGTCTTCCTGGCAGAGTAAGGCGGAGGGGGCTCTCAACAACAGACCGACACCAACCTTAGTCACATACGGGCTGTCGTTGAGTAAGGACACCGTTTTAGTGAGGCAAGTTTTTTGTCCGCGTCGAAAAACAAAATGAGTCTGAATTTAGAGCAACGTTACTACCTGAAGTTTTGTGCGAAACTCGGGAAGACGGCAACTGAGACCCTCGATATGATCAAGCAGGCTTACGAGGACACTGCCTTAAGCCGTTCCACAGCATTTGAGTGGCACAAGTTGTTTAAAGAGGGTAGGGAGCTCGTTGAAGACGACCATCGCTCCGGACGGCCGTCGATGGCAAGAACCGACACGAATGTGGACAGAGTGAGAATACTGCTGAACACAGACCGACGCTTAACCAGTGAAGAATTTGCAGACCAGTTGGGTCGGTCTGCCATCGCAAACTCCTGGGTGCTTCATCATGGCAACGCGCCGTGCCATGGCGCGCTTGTCGTCAGACAGCTCCTGGCCAAATACGGCGTTGCCACGTTGCCGCACCCGCCCTATTCTCCCGAACTGGCACCACCGGACTTCTTCTTCTTCCCCCTGATGAAAAGACAGCTCAAGGGACGACGTTTTGAGTCGATAAAGGCCGTTCAAGAGGCTTCGACGAGGGTCATCAACGGCATCCCCAAAGAAAATTTCCAGCGGGCGTACGGGGAATGGGAGCAACGTTATACTAGGTGTGTAGCATCTCAAGGAGCATACTTTGAAGATTATTTAGTCGATGTAAGTATATCGTCAATAAAATTCTTGAAAAAAAATCAGTCCTACCACTTTTGGGTGCGACCCTGTAATATGCTTCGACGCTAAATTTACCGTTTTCTGATTTAACTCTACTTTCGCAAAATTTATCATTTTTCTCGCTTTCTTCTCTAACATAGAAGTCATAGAAGAAGAAGAAAATACTGAGGAGCCGCCTAAATTCTGAGATATTTTGAAGCGAAGGGAATATGAATGGATTGGCTATATTATGCGGCACATAATCTAGCTAAAAAACTTTAAAATATGTAATATTAAAGAGAAAAAATTGAGGTGGACCTAGATCAAAGCACAAAATGCAATAAAGCAGATTTCGCCTGTAAGGTAAAGTGGTAGCTGCCAACCAGTTGAAGGGCTCAAACCTATATACCACGAAGTGAGAAACTATCCGCCCATAATGTGTATTCCAAAATAATCCCACGTTCCTGCATTTACAATATTTTTTTCCTATCTCATCTGTGAATCACAGAAGAGTAACGTAAACCGAGACCGCCAACAAGAATATCATTGCATGAAATATCGTAATTCTAAAGAAACTGTGGGAGATGCCACAACAGTAACTTTTATCGGAGTAATCTGCTAATGTGCATTTCATTGCAACAATTTCAGAGTATCAAAATCTGGGTTCCAATCCCAGTCAAGGCGAATGATTTTTACGCTCTGAAATTGTTGCATTTAAATATCGTAGTATTATTATAAAAATATTTTTTTAAATATAGGTACGGGAATGATTAAACTTATAATTAAACGAGTAATACCTATACTTACAGACTTTTCATGTTGATAACTTCATTAAGACAAAGTTTCAAACAAACTAACTTCCATGAGCAATCCGAACATATACCTCAAAGTGGCTCGTGCAAAAGAGCCTTAGCATTAAGTGGTGAAGGAGTTCTGGGACGATGGAGTAATTCTGAATGTATGATGCAGCACTTAACATCTTTACCGCCAAACGACCCGATTAAGTACGCACAGGAATTTCCCGCTTATTTAAGAGCAAATGCCTGAAACCGCCATAAAAGGAGAAATTAACGGCTTTTATTATGGGGATGAATTCTGGAATATTTGCTTTACAACAGGTTCTTTAAGAAAATGTTTTTCCCTTTAAAATTGAATCCAAAAACTCCTCCATTTACACGTACCGCTTATATAAATAGTTAATCTATTAGAAATAATTAATAGAAGTAACTAAATATCATATCTAAAATTATTAATTGGGATATGAATTTACCAATATTTAACTAAAAAGCACTTCCTTAGCAACTTCCTTCCTTGTTGATATCTACGTTTTGTGTGACTAATGAAGTCATAATAGGGCATAATTTTGACAAAAATGAGGATGAACGTAATATTTCACGTTATGGGTTATCAGTTACCGCCATGGTTATACAAATGACTTGTGAAAAATTAATCTAGATAGTGTGTCTGATAAAATGGATTAAAATATAGCATATATTAACCATATTATTATATATCATTAATAATATACAATTAAAATTAATAATAATATAATGTATAAAATTTCATCACTAAGATCTTTATTTGAGAAAAAGATACACGGTCAGGAAAAAGGCAAACTTTTGAGCTTACACCTGAACTGGCGAAAATGTTATTTCTTCCACCCAAGTCACTTATTATTATCTATAATAATATTCCTTATCTTAAATGTTTGCTTAAAATAGAGATAATCAAAAATAATCTGCAGCCGTAATTGTTGTTTTAATTTAGTTTTTGGGAAGTTTTATAAGCTTTGAAAAAATTCCTCAGAAAATATTACCCATGAACCTTCCCTGAATTAACGAGCAGGAAATAATTGTGTTCCTACATTTCGTAAGAGTAATACTATATGTTTTGGATTTAAATTTTCGCATACGAATGGCATTTCAAGCTTGTCTCTTTTCTTCGCAGTGCTTAGTTCATCCTCCTCAGCGTCCTCATCGACAAAGCATCACGGTGCCAGAAAATTCCAAATGCAAAGAACGCTTTACCCTTAATACCACTGACATTACAAATACAAAGAATTCCCTGCTCGGAGTCCAAAATCTTAATATCTCTCCATCGTAACATTTTTTCGGCAGCATCTTCCTGAGAGAATTACACTCCTTAATTGAAACAGTTGCGAGTCCCGTCTTGAAATTGGCTATTTTTACCCTGCGGGAGATTAAATTAAAGTGAAATAATCCGGAAATGAGCCAGCGTGCTCAGAGTATATTTTTTTTGTGGGGTTTTTAGACGTTTCTTAATCCCTCACCTGGATTCCAAGCATTTTCTCCGAGAAAACTCTTACCTCTGCGAGGAAACTATGTTTCCCCTTGCAAATTCAAAATGCTGCTGAAGAAAATAAGCTCTTTAATTCGAATGGAGAACTCTTTGCTCAAATTGGTCCAAGGGGAAATGTCTCCGTGTAATTGAATGAGTTGGATAATTCACTGCGACCGGTGTCCACTCTTCTTCAACTGAAGGGCATGCAGAATTCATAAATTCGGCACTTTTCGCATTATTCAGAATTATTCACGCATGAATGCTCTAATGACTATGGAATATGAATGTGTATCCCAGTAAAAAGTGAGAATGCAATCTTAGGGACAGTCGTCAGACGCTAAAAAAATCATATTTTTGACAATAGTCTGTACAAAATGCGATTAATCAATCACTTTTAAATAGTTAGAATGAGGTAAAGGAAGTAATACTTTGTCCAGTTGATGGAACAGTGGACTACTGAGAGACTATTGAGGGACTTGGGTTCGATTCCAATTAGTGTCTATAGGCGTAACTAACCTGTGGGTTGATTGTCGTCACATGGTATATTTCAGAAAATAAATGCACCAAAAAACTCCTGAATTCCTTGATTTACATTTTTTTCACTGTATATCATGCTGATGCTTCGTGTTTGTATACTTTTTAATATATATAGTCTTTTCGAAAATTGTAAAATTTTAGTGATGAATTGGAAAAAAATACATTTATTTCATCAGAATATATTTTATTTCCCTCTATTATTCTGGACACGGTCTTCAATCCCAAATAATACCTATAAATATTCGAGTCGAACCATTTCGACTATTCGATTAACTTATTAATTATTTTGTTTTAAATATTATTTTACGTAGTCAATGCGACCCCACATCAACATTCTCCCAAAATATAATCCAAATATAAAATATAATCCAAAATATAATCCCTGCCACACCCATGACTCCGCGACGACATGAGGAAGAAGTTATTGGCACAAAAGCCTTCTTTTTAATTGCATAAGTGGTTATACTAGTAATTTACGCGTGCTTAGGAAGTTTCTTTAATGATGAACTAACACTGAACTTAGTTTATTTTACTAACCGGAGAGCTTCTAATATAAATAAATATATATCATTTCGTTTTCGAGAAGGCCATCAATTTATTTGTGGAATTCACAAGCTCCCTTGATTTCATTGAGAAGACAGTATAACCTATGGATTCCTAAACGCTTTATCAGTCTCGATTTTTCATCACGCATTTCCGAGGCTTTTTCATTACCTTGCTCAAAATCAATCCAATTTCTGTGATAGTATTTCCCTCATTATATTTTCCCTCTTTTAGAATGTCTGTCTTTTGAAAGGCATCTAATTCCTTGCTTGCCTATTGCTCCATCTCTTTCACACTTCCAAGTGGACCTCTGTCCGCAAATTCATTTAAAATGCTGGAATTTAAAAAGGTGTACTTTCATATTCACGCTTGAATGCTTTGTATTGGTACAGTGGAAGTAATATTGATTCTTATAATTACTTGAGTTCTTTAGTTCATTTCCTTCTACCTTCTGCGTAATATAATTTCCTAATTTTTCCTTTTTTGATTTCCCCTTTCCTAATAAATCAGTTTTGGCTTAGAATTCAGGTGCATTTTCAGTATTTTTGGGTCATTATTGAATTTGATCTCTACATATTTGTCTACAATATAACTGATTTTATCAAAATTCTTTCAAGGTCCGCAGCTACTTAATGTTAAGCTGAGCAAAATGAAATCACCTTGGTCAATCATTTTATTTAATATTTAAAAAGTAAAAGTTTAAATATCGCTAATTAATTACTTATTATAGTAAAATATTTCAAACCAATATCGTCTCATTTTTATGGAGACGCGGTAGTCGAGGGGTATAGTGTTGGAATATTGTTCATAGGACCCTGATTAAATTCCCGGGGCACTCCTCTGGATATCCTAAGTTTCACCCCAGTTACTCTCCTCTGGATATCCTAGTTCACCCCATATTAGAGTACAAGAACCCCCTGGGAAACCAAAGGAGGCAGAGGAAAAGGAACTAGCCCCCTAACCTGATGTGTGGATTCAACCCATCGTGAGATTAGTATTGGGTGAATTCGACCATCACCTTCGACAAACGACCGTTGGGTTCTTAACTGTGTTTTGCATTTTTTATGCAACAAAAAGCAATCGTTGCCTTTAAAAAGAACTATTTTTATAGTCTTTGAACATTTGGCTCAAAAAAATGTCTTATCTTATCTTATAAAAATCTTATTCCTTTGCACTTTGAACATCGTATCGATTTGGTCTTTGATTTTGCAGGCAAAATGAATTTTTTAACTTTTCTGTGCTTGTACGAATGAGTATTAGTATGAGTATAGGGCGAAGCATATTAATAGTAGGACACGTTAATATGGATCATTGATAAAACAAGATCATTGATAAACATGTATCTTATATAGTTTCGGAGCGTGAAGAGTATCAATGAAAGAATTTTGTACTCTGTTGCATGGTAAAATAGAGTAATTCGGTGGAACAATTAATAATCCATAATATACAAGGTAGACGGTCACTGCATTGCGGGATTTGAATATACATTTTATATGGAAAATATAAAAATTCATGTTTATTCAATTAATTTTCATTTTGTCGCAGTCATATATTTGGAGTGTATTACTTAAAAACATCAATCAATGTTCGTCATTTATCCTGTTAAATACTAAAATCCGGATTTGCTGACTTTAAACTAATATATTATCGAAAACGCATTTTTTTGTGTATTTTACCAAAAACGCAGCTTGATTATTATCTGAGAAATGTAAAAAAAAAAGATTTATGGGACATTTATGTCATCCTGGAGCGAATAAATTCCGATTTATGGCCTATGTTTGACGGCGTGCAGGGTGCTCGCGTCAATTAATCTCGAACCAATAGTCCTACAACTGCTTGGAGGCAGACATAAAGCGAGCTCCTGGAAGTCAGATTCGATTCGTTTACAACATCCGGAAATTCATTATCCAGTCGAAGTATTCTCATCGTTTCTCTGAAGATGCAACTATGGCAAACGGAATATAATTTTGGGACTGAGGAATATAATTTTGGTTCCTTTATCTACTTCAATTAACGACGTATATAGGTGTAGCGTAATTAGGGTAATGAATAAGGCGAAATGCATAAGATCTATTTTTAGGTATACCATTGATTTAAGTTAATTATGTGAAAACAGTATCCCAAAACGATGCAGGGTGATGCAATATAACTGCACTGACAACCCATATGATTAATACTCGATGATTTCATTTAAGGTTGACTTATTTCCCTTTGTCATGTAAATATAAATTGTACTATTCATTACATCGTCACCACATGATGAGATTCATCAAATTGTGATAATAGGCCAGATATTTGTTTTAATGTAGAGGCATATAGCAAAACAAAATCTGAATCTTTGTTGCAGAGGCGGAAACATCAGGTACCGTGCTGTAAATTGCTCCAAGTAAAGCTTATATACATTCCGTTGAAAGAGATTTCAATTGTTCAAAACTTTTTAGTTACTGTTAACGCATGAGTGGATTTTATTGTTCTGTACCTCACTCAGACAATCATAAATATTGTTTATAATTTGAAAAGTTGCGAAATAAACAAGGGGATTGTGTTTTTTCTTTCATAGGGTTGTTCGCAACGGTATCATTAATTTATTCCATTGCATGATCATTATGCGACGTTCATTGTCTTTACGAAATTTATTTATATACAGTTTAAAACGCATATTTTATTAACACAGTGTCAGATAAAGCATTTATCTGATATCAGAAATATTGCAGGTGCGAATCCTGCTGTTTTTTGGTCAGGCATGGTTTTTAAGTTACCAGTGATGGTTTTACCAATTGAAAATATGATAATAGGCTGAGTGGCTAATCAGATTCACGGTAGGACAAAGACTCGAAGAAACATCAGACTGACAAATGTGATTTCCAGCACTTTCACATGCCTATTTATGTATCAGTAATTAACGTAGAGTGTGCACAGAAAAGGTATTGTGTATATAATTTGTATGCTATATATTTTGTATGCTATATATTTTGTATATTATTGTATGTTATGTATTTCAAATTACGGGGAGAAGTCACTCCCAAAACATTAAAACCTTGTTGTGATGGGAAAGCTTGTACATTTTCTTGTCCACTATAGATGTGCTGGCAGGGGAAATGATAATTGCTTCTGCCAGGGTCATAAGTCGAAGGTTAGGAGCTAAAGGTAGAAATTGCAGTGTCTGTTCCTCAGGGAGGTGGCTATAAAGACGTCTGATGTCGGTGGGGTAGTCAAAGTTGGTGTGATATTAAAAAAAACTATTTGGAAAGAAAAACGAGAAAAAGCCTAACTTTTTATCCAGTTAAGCATAAATGGATACATATTTGGCTATGAGTCAAGGCAACTACGGGATTAGGCCCGATGGACTTTTTTCACGCACGTGTAGCTGGATAAGCAAGGCTTCCACTGTCATCATCTCAAGAAATCCTTGCAGAACATGAGCAACGTAAGGCTCGTAAGATTCAAAATAGGTAGAAGAGGGACTTGGAATGTTAAAACAATTATGAGGGTAAGAAAATTAGAAAATAATACGTGAGAGGTGGGAAGAGGAAATATGCAGATATATTTGGTACATACGAGGTGAGATGGAAGGATAGCGGGGTTTACTGGTGTGATATCATAAATTAATATTGTACGAAGTGAAGAAATCCTATGACGGTGGCAATCCTATTGAAGAAAAGGTTGGAAGAAACATTGTTACCATAAACATAGTAACGGATAAAATATTACCTGTAGAAATGATAGCAGAACCTACAAACTAGGTCATTGTTCAGGTATACGTACCACAAGTAAGTAATCACAAGTTGGAAGAAGTCAATAGGGTAAACGAGCAGTTAGTGTGTGTTTGTGCAGCGCAATATTTGAGAGAGATGGGGGATTGGAATGCGATGGTAAGCATGGGAAGAAATTGTGACGAGATAGGGAACTATGGTTTAACTGCAAGGAATGGCTGAACAGAGAAAGCCATGGGGCTCAACACGAGGTAGGCTTCATCATGGCCAATATTTGGTGTAAATACGAGAAAATGCGTAGGTTTACATGGAAAATGCCGAAGAGTTTAGTGAGATATCAGTTAGATATTGGTTATTATGGATAGGTACAGATTTAGAAAAAATGTTACCATTTTGCATATTTTCCGATTTTTATCATATGCGGATTCTGACGAGACGAATTGGGAGTAGGAATTGAGACAAGGAACTTAAAAAGCAATGAGGTGTCACGAAAGACGCATCGCGAAGATATGGAAAGTTTACCAAGGTAGGGCGAAACTGGTTGCACTGAACAATAAGGTTAAAACACTTTCGGGATGTAAGAAGGGAAAATCGCTGTTTACAATTAGAGATGATAAGTTGGGATAGTATTAGTTATACCAGAAAATAATAAAGAGAGATGGATGAAATATATGGAGTACCTGCACGGTAACGAACTCAAGCTTGCTAGGTTAGATGTAGAAAGAGAATATGGCGTAGATGAAGGTAGCTCTGGTCCAGGTTTACTCGACGGTGAGATAAAAAGAGCGTTAAGGAAAATAAGATCAAAGAAAACTACTTAAAGGCTTAGATAAAGGTGGCGGAGGAAGAGTTTTGGACCAATTAGTTGCATTTATGAAAGTGGAATTTGGCCGGAAGATTCGTCTTATCATTGTTAGTTCCTTTTTCAAATAAAGAAATAGCTGCATTATTTGAGGGTTAAAGAACAATATTTGATTTCGCACGAAGCTAAAGTGGTTCTCAGGATAATCAACTTGAGGATGAAGAGGAGGGAAAATGATAACTTGGTGGAAAATCATTTTGAGTTCAGGAAGAGAAGATGCACGCGTGATATAATGGCAATAATGAGGTTACTAATATAGAGGAACATAAAATACAAGCAGGATGTATTTGCCCGTTTCGTAGATTTAAAAAAAGCATGTGATGGAGTGAACTGTGAAAAAATAGTGAGTGCATTTGGGGGTAAATTTGATGGATTGAAGATAAATCAGCTACCTACCTGTATATATATCTTAGATGGCTAAGGTGCGTGTGGTGGATGGAGAGTCGGGATTGGGTAGGTTAAAATAGGTTCAAGAACTTGAATTCAACTGTTACAGGTGACTTTCAGTATATGCATACACATTTAGAGGAAATTGTTAACAAGGGATGGGCTGTGTTGGAGATTGAATGATAGTTATTGGGAAATACATAAAATCAGTTAGTGTTCGCGTATGATAAAGCATTGGTTGAAATTTTATGTTTTGTTAAGAGAGGACAATATTAGTGGCTATGGTGAAGTATATAATTTTAATTTCTGTATTTAAAATATATTCCTCACAATATGGAGAGTATTACTGCTTGTTCATATTTCACCACTTCAAATATAAAAATTCGGTGAATTTGAGCTCTACGGCCTCGTAAATTAACAAATATATTAATGATAGGATAACTTAATGGTTCTCACAGTTAAAGTTTTTGCTCCGTTATTAATAACCAAAATCAATATATATAAAGGGATAAATAAAATAAACAAAAAAATAAAGTTAACTTATTAAATTAAGAATTAGTGTCATCTGCACACTTTATAGAATTTCAAAATAGTTACTTATATTTCGGAAATACAAGCGTTGCACTATTTGAAAATTTATCAGACTAATAGTTACATCAACATTCTAGTCTCATTATCATGCTTGTGTAATTTGTTTTACGCACATAAGCACGAGTTTTGGCGTGCTGAAATTGAATGCCTACATGCATAGCCTACTTTTTTATATATTTTTAAAAGTTTTTCAAAGTTTTGTTTGTAGATTAGCAAAATACTGGTGAAATCTGAATTTATTCTTAGCAAGTACCCATACGAACTGTTAAATAAGTCAAAGAGAGTATATCATTATTCCAAACGATTTCCTGAAAGAAAAAATGTATGTACTCGTATTAACGAGTGGTTCATCATTGTTGATCTTTATAATCCGGTCCTGTGTAATCTAAATGATTGCGCCTGTGGGAAATGAAAGTGATGTGTGCAGGAATGGATGAGTGGAGAGTGAACAAAACGGACTTGAGGCACGCTATCTGGTGACCCCTCACCCAACTCCTCTCAACGCTCTCCTTGCTTCGCATCTTTCGAACTCGCAGGCTATCGCGGTGCTAAACTTCATTTGCTCATTTAGATTTTACGGCCGGCCCCTCAGCAACCAAAACCAATTCCACGCATTGCTTCAAACGGTTCCCTCCGTCGTTAGGCGCTTGATTCTCGACCGTTTTCCAACTCAGACAATTCGAATGTTACAGTAACCTTTCCGCTCCTTCCTGGACCTTACCCTTCCCCCCTCTTGGGGGTCGTTGAGCGAGGATACACAACGATCTCTGACCGGGGGCAGTGCTGCCTTGCACAATGGGCACGCAGCACGCGAACTCCGTTAAGGGTTCCAATTGCTCTTCATCGAAAAACAAGGAGTAGCAAGCTTATGATTGGGCCGTTGCGTCTGTTAATGGTTTCCCATAATGAAAACCATATCTTCGGATTCATAACGATGGGACCATGGAGCTTTTAAAGTGTTTTACTTCGATCACGTATTTAGCAGAGGAAAGTATTAAATTTATTCCGGAAACTTCTCATAAATACACTAAATAAATGCCAAAAAATTATTGTTTCAATTCTAAATAAATGAAATTCAACTACAAAAAGTAACTATTAATAACAAGCTATTGAGAACCAAGAGTTTTTGTATTTTTGGAAACAATGAAAAATTCATTTCATATTACAAAGTTAAATTTTATTTTGTTAACCTCTTCATTTTCCATAAACCGGGATTTAAAAACTATTAAAACATTGATCCTTTATTGTAACTGTGGCATAAATTAGTAAAAAACTGTATCATTATATCCTAATAACAGGGTGGAAGGTTGGCCCATTTCTTCTAAATATATAATGAATAGAAAAGTGTGAGTTTATGATGAGAGAATTGCAGGTAATGCATTTTAGCATCATCGTTTTAGAGGTAAAAATAACAGCAGTAACATATTTCAATAAAAACGTATTCCTTCCTAACGTTTCAGCTAATATTCTATTGATTATAAGAAATATAGAGAATTATAATAATGAATTTTGGCCTTCATTTGACCATTTCTAATGCTAATTTCAAATGTTATGCCAAATGTTTAATTGGAAGAGATGAAAGGATTTCTTAAAATCATCTAAATCAACGAGTATGTTACTGCCACAGTTAGTTATTATTTTCAGAAATAATATTTCCACTAAGCTTACTATGGCTTTATTTCCTACTTTAATTGTTTTAGGTAACTTTGTATATTTCAACCTTTGCGGTGGTTGATTGGCTTCCCAACCAAGGGCTTCGGGATGGAATCCCAGTGTTAAGGCCAGATATTTCAGTGATATTCCGATTCCTTATTGGGGTGTTTAATGGAGAGGACTCCTAGTAAGTAAGCCGTCCATCGAATGAGACGTTACATTGTGGACGGTTTGGAAACTTTTGTGAGGAGTAGGATAATGCCGCCACCGGGTTTTTCTCCACCCTTCCTCCATTCCATGGAGAATTCCCACCTGTACCTGGTAACTTGCCTATCCCTTCTGGCGCAAAGTACCTCTTCTGTCGATCGCCCCTCACAATAGTTGCTAATACCGCACAACTTCAACGTTTTCTTGCGGTACCGCCCAATGAGTGCCCATTCGTAATTAACTTGTAACGGTATCTGGAATTTCCCGCAGGCATACTGTAACTTTCCCAAGTATGGACTTTTTTAGTTATCAGTTAGTTATCGTAAAAAATCATTGAGTGTTAATAGGGGAAAATTTTTCTGTATTGTCAATGTTCATTTCTTGTCCAGTCAGTTTTAAGTATGAGTCCTTTAGCTTCATTTTGTAATGAACAATTTAATGGACTCCACAAACATCCACCCAGGTGAGGAATATTTTATCGCAATGCTGCTTTGTTTGTTAGGCTCATTTCTTACATCTAGTCTGTGCCCACTTCAACACAGACGCTTGCCTGTCATCAGTTTCCCTGCGTCTAATTTCCATCAAACTTAATGGTACACTGTCCTATTCCAAAGTAGTTTCCCGAATGGTCTATTTGACCCAACTTCTGTCTCCTAGAGCAAATCTACCTTAGCTTCACTTTTTCCTATTCAGTTATTTTAGAAATGTTTATTTTGAATTCCATGATGCGTCCTTGCAATACTTAATTGGTTTATTTCAAGGATTCTTTATCATCGTCTTGATTCTCAAGTGAATGACCATTACTTTGTATTCTCTAATATATGCTCCAAAGTTATCAAAGGAGGACAAAAACTAGAGCAGGTGGAACAGTTTACGGATCTCGGCAGTGTTTTGGACCAAAGTGGTCAAAGTAGAAGGAACGTAAGGAGAATAAATGCACAAGGCAAAGAGGCTTTCACAAAGAGAAGGCTTGTTAAGAAAAGGCTTGTTAAAACTTTGATATGGAGCATAGTTATATGTGGCACAGAAACGTGGCCGCTGAAATAGCAGGATGGACGTAGATGGGAGGCTTTTAAAATGTGAGTTTGGAGAAGGATGGAAAAGGTGATGTGGACCAAAAGGAAAACAAATGAGGTAGTGTTGAAGGTGGATGAGGAGAGGGGATTTGATAGAAGAAATAGGATGCTAGAAAAATTGATGAAGGGAGCAATGATTGGAAGTGGAACGTTGAAAACTATAATAGAAAGGAAAATGTTAGGAAAACGGGGAAAGAGCAGGAAATGGAAAGGGGAATTGGACTGAATGAAGGGTGGAAGGATTTTTACGCAGATAAAGAGAAGTTTGTAGTAGAGTAGGATGTTGGGTTGTGTTTTGTAAGGGGAAACATAATTTTAATTTGGTAGTTGTGTCCATCCAAAATCGACCTTAACAGGTAGATTACTCAAAAATAATGTTCTAAAGTGCTGGCAAAAGTTTTTAAGCATATGGTTCTGTAGGGTGGTCATATCGCCTCTTCCCCCTTTTTAGTTTGGTGGGTCGAGGGGATATTTACGATTTAATTTTGAGGTATGTGCCATTAAGCATTTCCATAACATGAAAATGACGAAAACTGAATTAAGTATCCACTGCAAACATTTCTCTTCTGCTTCATAAATTGTTCTCTCCTATTATACTCGACGTGCATAATTCATCAGGAATCATAAGCCACCACGGCAAAATTGTGTCTCTAATGGGCGATATGTATTAATTTCTATAGAAATTATTTCATAGTCTTTGATGTGAACATGCGACAAATCAGAGCGTATGATAATCAATTTTCGTGAAATGCGTTATTTGTTTTTCTTTATATTTCAGAATTCGTTGCGGATAGGCTAATAATTCACACTTCATTAAAATTATAACTATCCGAACTTGAAGGGAATAAATATTCATTTGCTTTCAATGACCATATATATTGTGGAAATTGATACGAATTAAGACAGGTATTCACTCGTATTTATGACTGTTTAATTAGATAAAATCTTTGCCTTCAGGGGAGCTCATGGCTTACCAGCTTAAATCTGCCAGCATACGTCTTCCCTTGAGGTTTATTGTTTTTTTTGCTGTAGTATTTCGTAAATTAATTATAGCATTAATTTTTGGTCTACATAATTTCAATTTCCATTAATAATGATCTGATCCGCTTTTTGCATATTTTAGGATAGCACATTGCTACTGTTGCAGTTGAAGAATTGGCGGGGTCATCGATTCCCTGTTACACCTTCGCTACTCCATTTGCTGAGTTATTCTTATGAAGTATGAGTGAGTATTTTTTCTTGGTTTTCTTTTACCCAGAATTATAGAAACGCAGGTTTTTCATAATATTCAACAATTAATATTTATTTCCTAGCAATACATTTACTTCGCGTTACGCATAAATATTTTAATGGGAGGGAAACGGTGGGCCTCTCAGCAGGATAATTTTAGGCTCGAATTACTTTTTTCTTGCCGTACATTGCTGTTTCATGGCTCATAGTACGGCTGAAAGAGGTAATATACTAGTATATATAATTTCTAGTACATATTTTCCAAAATTTTTATGACATTCGTTTATATAATTTTATGTTGAGCTAGAAACACGCCCATTTTTATCTGCGTTTCGGTCGAAGCGTAGGAGTTGGCTGTGGTCCCTAAGGGTCGGCGGTAAGAGAGAAATGGAGTAAGGATTGGAGTCAGATGGATTATGTGAGCCCTTCCCCGGGTGACTGAGAATGGATGGAAGACCACTTGAAAGACTAGAAAATGGAAGAGGAGCGCATCTACAATAAATAGGAAATATTAACAAGGTTCAAGGACGGGGAGTGTTTTTTTTATTTAGCTTTCTCCGACAAAACGGAGACTCATGAAAAGTAATGCGAGGAAAAAAGAAAAGGGAACGGTAGGATACCCAACTCGGGTCTCATCTCGGTATATTTCCTCAGTGTCCCAACCACTAACCTTTAGCCTTCCGAGACCCGTAAAAATATGAAGCGGTGAGTAAAGCGAGTTTTTCGCTCCGGGGCGCTTGCTAATCTTTTCCGCTGAATATTTTTTCTTCAGATGATTTTCCTCCCGCATTTTCAGGGCATTTGTCTCTAAATTAAGCACGCAAAAAAATAATGCCGGAAGTATACCCTACACTTGATAGGCAAATTCCCTTCAAGAGTTTACCTCCTAAAATTTGATGGAATTTTTTCATTAATATTTCCGCAAATAAAAACCGTTAGTGGTAAGTTTTAAATGAACTGCGCATGGAACCATTTTAGCACTTCAAGAGCAAGACAAATGATGATAACAATCATCTCCGACCGCGTCATAAGAATCATTAGTTTCATTTTGATATAACATGAATTATCATTGAAGATATTAAGTACCCATTTCTGGGAAGAATATTTAACAGAAAGAACGAATGTCCATACCGTCAGCAATGAAAAAAAGAGGCACACTAAAAGTATTGCATTCGATTGCATTATTCGATTGACTAGTCATGGTTAGGAAACTTAAAGTGAAACTACTCGCAGTCTGAAGGAATACTCTGATTTTGTAAGATTTAAAATAAAGGAAACATCCTTACAGCAGGGGTATTTTAGGGGTATTAATTTTAGGGGTGTTACATTTATTATTAAGGAAACCGAAACTATAGCTAGCGATTGGGAGGATCCTACCCGCAGATAATTTTAAGTTCATTCTACTAGTATTGTATTCATTGCTAATAAACCTTCAATTATTTTGTTTATGTAAGAACTACGTGCAATTAGATAATTGTTCTGGTGGCAACGGCCAAGTCTGATCAATGATCACTCTTACAACGAATACTATATACATACACACGCACTAGTAAAACAGATAGGAGACAAAATATTCTCACGTACAATGACACTTCCTCATCACGTTCAAACATACTTCCACATCATATACAAAAATCCGTCCACATAGCATATCAAGAACTACTTTAATAAGTACAATAGTATTAATTAAGTTAATCACCCAGTGGCTGCTTTATACTTATTCTTAAAATTCCTAAAATTGGATGGAAAGGGCTCAAACAAACGTCCAGGAAGCTGTTTCCAATCAACGATAGGTCTTTTTAAGATATGGTATTTTTTTCTTATTTGTTTTTTGCCCTCTCATTTTTATTTTGAAACTATGGTCGTTTTTTCCCCTAAAGTTTGGTATTTCTATCTCTTTCCATAAATCTTCCCTCGCTTCGTTATTTTTAACAATTCTATGCATCGCGCCTAACCTAATCTTTATTCTTCTATTTTTCAAACACTCCCATTTCAGTATATCCAACATTTCCCTGACACTCTCTTTTCTTTTGTACTTCCGAGTACACATCTTGCTGCATTTCCTAGAACTTTTTCTATCTTTTTAAAGTGTGAGCCTTGAGTCGATCACTAATGCCTGTCGCTACTTTAAGGATATTAGTTTCTTTTCTCGTTCTATGCAAGACTAATTCCTTAATTAAAGCATGCTTATATTTTATTTTAGATATTACCTTCATGCAACGACCTTCAATGCATATCATTCGTAATTTTCTATTTCAGTCACGTGCCTTGTCTCTCACTCATAGAGAAGTAGTCTGCATAGCTGTGTTTAGATAAATTGTGTTCCACTTTCGAGGTTCATGCTTTGTCCTTCAAAAGAAAATATGATATGGTATTAATAATTCTCGGATATGTAAAAACTTACCATAACGAGAGTGTTGGGAAAGATATACCATCCATAGAAATGAGTATGAATTCATAATTATTTTATTGATTAGAATTAACTAATTATAGTTAAATGTTATATTTTTAAATAAAGCAATAAATTAATCAATAACTCAATATTATTCAAATATGATTATTTTGGACTTAAAGTCTTTCTTTTTTATTAATTAATAGGTAGTTGCATGGAATTTTAAGAAGTGTAACTGTGGAGATAAATATTTCATCAGTAGGGGCTATCTCAGTTTAATTCGCGAGCCCTGCATTTCACCAAACGTGTGCAGTCTTTGCTTGTAAATGGTACATGCATAGTTTAAATTTCTATTGAAGAATGTGGCCACCTAGGAGTTGATAAAGAGTGAATTTGTGCTGCAGAAAATCAAGTCAAGGAATAAAAGGACGTCAATAAATAACAGTGATACATTTTTACATGAAACAAATCTTGTGTATGACTTAACCTTTTAAAATATATATCACACTCGAATAATTGGATGAATAATGACATCAGCTCAAAATGGAAATTGAAAAATTATTTTACGAAATTTGACTATAATTGCAGCGCGCAAAGTTTTAGCCTTTTGCCTCACGTTGCCCACCCTATTTCCCCAATCCGTCCGAAAAATGGTATATTATTCTTAAATTATTGCTATCTAAATTTGCTTTTGGTCGTTCAGGCGTTTTACTTTTCATTAATTTTTTTTCAAAGACCGTTTTTTTGCAATTATGAAATGAAGTGTAATTTGAGAGTTCCTGCATATGCTTTCTTCTTTTACGTTTTATTTTTATCGAAAAACACTGATTTATTGAGTTAGATCGTTTTCACTTTTATCTTTCCTTAAATTTGACGTACTGCCCTTAAACCCACCGCTGGTAAATGTGGCATGAAATGATTTTAACATCATCGTATAAGATACTTGCTTCCAGTTAATACAAATATAAATTTGTCGCTTAAACTTCGCGCCGTGAGTGATTCTCAAACTACGAGTAGCTCTTCAAATAATTTCCATACGCAACTCAATTTGTAATAACAACATTTTACAAATCTAGCTCTTCTACGCTACACACGATATGATCCGGCAGTCGATCCTACTTCATGAGGATCGCATATACTAAACTGTTTATCTAAATAAGCCTTAATAACGAAATACGAGTATGGCAATGCTGAATGCTAAGAAACTGCGGGAGATGCCGCAACAGTAACTTTTAAGGGAGTCATCCAATGATATGCATAATTTCACTGTTTTTTAGGACGCCTCGATACTTCAACTGGGTAAAGCTCTCGACCGTACATCGAGGGATTCGGGTTCAAATCCCGGTCAAGTTGAATTATTTTTACACTCTGAAATTGTTGCATAACAATCCTTTTAATAAATTTCTTCTAATTTTTCCAGAACTCTTTTACTTATTCTTAAGTGTTAGCCATTATGTCCACATCCTTGTATATGTTTGTTTCCTTCAGGATAGATACGTCTTAAGTAGGGGTAGCACCTTACCAATTATACATTTAATTCAGACTGCAATTTCTATTGCAGTATTTTCGTTGCAGTAGTTGTTCGGTAGGAAACTTTTATTCCAGAAATTCATCAGTCGCTCCTCTTTATTTTTAACTCTAGTTGCCATCTGTCCTACCAACATTTTATAGCATTAAGGTAATTTTCTGAAGCTACTTAATTCTCAGAAATACGGATATCTCGGTAAACCTCAGCCTCTTTGGCAAATCAACGTGTATTACTATTAAACCCGGAGCCTATATCGTTAAAGCTAAAAGGAAATGATGGACGCCCGATGAAACAATCCTAGGGAACACATAATGTTACCTCTACACAATAAGATGCATATATTATAAAATCTATGTCTACTCCTTGCGTGTGACATACAAAAACTCTTAAATCCGGCTTAGGATATTTTACTTATGCCATTGGCTTCTCGCCCTTTGAGAAATTTGCTATGATACTCTCTGTCGATGGCTTTCTTGAAGTCTAGGAAAGGCTCGTCCACTAGATCAAAATTTTCTCCCGAACCCAATAGTAAGATCTACCCTTTTAAAAGCCGAGCTGGTTATTCATCCGCAGCTCTTGACTCTCGAGATACCTCTTCGCCGAGCTATCAATTATTTGTTCCATGAACTTGCATTACATAGCAAAGGATGTGTGGGAAATATGTTACTTATCACATTTCTCCTCCCTGTCTTTGCTTTTTTTAACATAGGTGCTTTGTTGGCCGTTTCTCGGTAACTGAGAACCTTTTGATCTTTTAGGCTCTTCTTACATATGATTTCTTGATGTAGTGTAATTTTCAATGTTAGTTTCCTAAATGTACGAGCTAGCATTTGAGCGGCCCCAAAGGTTTAGCTAAGATTGATGTTTCTCAGCAAACGTTCTATTCCACCAGGTGACATTTCAATTTCAGGCATCGATTGGTGGAAATCATTTGGAGGGTTAGGTATCGGAGACATTCGGTTAGAAAATGTTGGAAGGCTTGGAAAGACGAAATTTAATAAGTTGGCCTTTTCAAAACTGCTGAATGCTCATTTTCCTTCATCTTTTTGAGTGAACTTACCTTTGACTTGTTTCCTTAAACCTCCCTTGCACGGGATCAAAAGACTTCTGGATTGTCGCTTAAATGTTCAGCTATTTTTTTCCATTGGAATTCCCTTAACGCTAATCGAAATTATTTCTTGATGGTTTTTAGTCATCCACGGAGAGGTATAGTTTTGAAGGTCTCTGAAACTGTCTCGTGTCTTTGAAACAATAAATGAATGGTTGACTATGCTTGTGGAAAAACATTTTAAAAGGCCATATTTTCTAGCTAGATTTCAATTCATGATAGATTCCAGAAACTATTTCCGTACCTTTTTTTGATTCGATCTTTCAGTTTTATTAAAAGTTTCCAGTTTATATAAAGCCTTCTATATATTTCATTTTTAACGATACTCTCCCTTCCCTTTCAATATTTTCCCTCCTCTGTTTCTCTTCCTCTCCTTGCAGCATTTTTTCTTTATTTTTTATGACCAACTTTAGATACACCCAATCAAATAACCCCTTACTTACCAACTCGCCGAATTTCGCAATCTTACAGTTAATTTTCTCACGTAAAAATCATCTGCCATGGCCAAATAATGGAAAGGGTTTAATAAGACGCCTGTGAATTTGGGAGCAATGGTGATGTTTTGTTTGTGGAAATGTTCAATTTATAATCTGAGGGTTAATCTTGAAATCTTGAAAGATAGTGATCGAGTCAGAGATTTAGGTGGTGGAAGAAAAAAAATGAACTCATTCACTTACTCTGTAACTGACTGTGACGTATTCATTGATCAAGCTTCATAGAGTGTCTTTGTCATAGCTTCCTTTTTCCTGTCATCAGTCCTTGACTCGCATTACACAAATTTCTATAGAAATAAAAATTAATGTGCCTGAAAATATAGATAATCGTAGGGTAATATCATCTTCCTTAATAATAGTAAGGCATTACGCATACACCTCAATGCTTTGTTAAGGATTAATAAGGGATGAGACCTTACCTCTCATTATATTATGTCGTCATCATCTTAATTAAATAAAAAAGTATTGTTGAAAATCACAGCCATCTTACTCTAAATGAAGTAGACGCATCTAGGTGCAATAAAATAGGCTTTCACTATGATTAATTATCTGATTAATTACGCGTCAGTTAACCTCAACTTAAACGACAACTTGTTTCTTTATGTGGTTGTATTAGTGTACATACATAAAAAATATGTAAACATTTCTAAACCAATTTGATTGGCTAATGAATAACTAAATAATTCTAAAACGGCGGTTTTGTCTGTGAGTATTTGCTCAATTGCTTTTTTGGTGGCCAAAAATAATTGAAATTCTTTCTTTCAAGATGAAACTAAAAGAAACGTTCTTCTAAGCCTCAGAGAATAAAAAATAATATAAATACGTTAGGAAGAGCTAATTTATGTTTTATAAACCTTAAAGTAGATATAAAAATTAAGTTTCAGGGCTAATATTAAACATCATTTTGTAATAAGTCGATTTTTTAAGATTTCCTGAGCTAAGTTACCAACGATTCAACCACTGGTATAGAAATGTCATTTACGGTCGCCCAATTAGAATCATGTCGACTTGGTCAAAAAAGAGGCCTAAAACGTTCCGCTATCGTAACATCTGGGTCTGTTTAGTTTTCACTCTCTTTTATGGTTTCGAGTTCAAGATATGTTTAAAGGTATTTATGTGTAATTTTTTGGGAAAATAGGTGAAAAACTCAGCTTAGATCGTACGTCAGGTACTTCCGTACGATATAGAAGAGGTTGAAATTTATTATTCCGAACACGTTTTTTGGGTTTAGCCCTCTAAATAAAATTATCATGAAGCCTCTAAGTTTAAGAGGAATAGTGAAGCCACCTTTAGGAAACTTGAACTCATCCGTTTAATTGCAGAAAAATAGAGTGTAAAAGTAATGGAAAAGTGTTACTTCGCAATGTTAGTATTTGGGCCCTTCCGGAGGGAGCGCTGATTAAGTTGATAGGAAAGTTACGAATAACGACGCTAGGTATTTAAATAAATGGTTCGATTAGGAAGCAATCCCCTGGTATGGAGAATCTATTTCTGCAGTCCCTTGAAGCACGAACGGAGAAGGCACGTCTTAGGAAGTTACAAGACCGAACATTCTATTTAACTGATGGCCACGAAACAATCACTAAAATCACCCATTGTATCAACTGATTGGACCATTCCAATGGCATAAGGAGGAAATATTGCAGCATTAATTGATTCGAGGACTCATTTTTCCTCGTATGATTCGCGTTCACAATCACAACAAAGCTTAGCAATGAAACACAACGGACGGTGAACCTGGCTGCGAAAAAACCCTCAAACACATGCATTTAGCGACTGAAAGCTAGTGAGGTAATCGAGGTTAGAATTTTGTCTTAGTATTAAAGTAAATCCCAAATCCTACTCGTTTTGGATTTAACTGCCCGGCAGTAATTGTCATTAGGCAGATTTTCAGCTGCCTCCAATCTGGGAGCACCATTAAAAGGTTTAAAATAATCAAAAAGCAGCTACTATGAATATTTATCAGACAATGACTAAAAAATATGGAGACAAAATTTTGCTTTGTTGGTACTAAATAATTGCTTTTTCATTCATAGCCAATGTATACCTTGATGATTCTTTATTTTGCTTTAAAAATCATAGTTTTTATTCTTTATTCAGTTAGTTTAGTTTTATACTATCCTTCCTCTCTGGTAGCTTATAGAGGGACGTTCCACTTTTCACCGTTTTTACTTAATATTCCATTCTCTAATTTGTAGCCAGGATTTTACCGTATTTTATATATTTCCATTCGCTTTCCTTCAATAATTTGTTTGGCTGACTTAAATGTGATATTTTCTGGTGGATAAATACTAAAGTTACGTCATTACATTGTGTTACGTCCGTTTTTCATTCATAAGATTTATTTTGAATCCATATTTTTCGTTACGTAGTGAGTCAGTTTCCATTTGCCTTGCCTTTGCTTGCGCCACCTCTTTGACTAGTGCCTTAGGCTGGGTTATTTCTCCTAAATAGATGAATTCCGAGTGCCTACATACTTGAAGTGCGATTTTCAGGGCAACTCATCTGTGTGCTTGTCAGCCGTATTCTCACGTGTAACAATAACTCCATTATTGACACGGCAGTCACACCGGCTTGAATCTGAAAAAGGTAGTGTCTCATATAATGTAATAATTATTCATAACATAAGATTCATCCTAGGCCCTCATGTATCTCAGTCAATAGGTACGTGATGGGCTAGTACTCCGTAAAGAAAATTAACGAAACGGAATTCCAAAATCTTGGAGTAATTATAGAAGTGTCCTTGAAACATTCAAGAAATCAAATTTTTTAAACAGTCGGTGTTAATAAAAGGCTTTTGATGCGCAATAAGGATGGATGGATATATGAAATTTTAAATATTTATCGCATTTATTTCATTTCAAAAGCTGCACTAATTTCATAGAGCCAAAGTTGAAGTTGGGAAAATTCTTTATTTTTAATTTTCAGTGCCTCTTTTTAATAATTGCATCACCTAAACTCGTTAAAAAGTTTTATAATTTTCATAAACATAATAAAAACTATCAATAGATAAGTATGCATTAACCTTTGCACCCTGAAATATAATGCCTTAAGATTCATCAATCACTTAACAGATAAAGAGAGAAATGTCATTCCCTGTCATTCGATGACCTTCCGATTTTTACTGGTTCTCACTATTGCTTTGATTGAGTACAATTAAACTGTTAATGGCTTCAAAAATTCTTTTTGTATTCTATTCATATTACAGATCTTGAGAATGTGCCAACTTTAGACAGTTCCAGTGAAGCTATGCTCTTACATCTCATTTACGAAAGATGTATTATTTAATAAATTTAGAGATTTTTGAATAGTTTTACATTCGTCAGTAACATTTAGTATAGTTACTCAAATTTGCCCAGTGTCTATTTATAAAGGTTTTTTGTTGTATCATAGGTCAGGATGTGTTTAATTCGGAGAGAGCAAGATATTTGACGCTGTAAAGCCGGTCAACCCTAAAGCTACGTTAAATGGTAGACTGCTAGATAATGATATTGTTGAAAACAATTCACCTACGTTGATATTCAATGGGTATCTATTCCCTATGTTCCAGTAGATTTCCTCCCGAGGGGATTTAATCCTGCAATCTTGTTTTACAAGGACACTGGGGATAACGAAACCCAAATATCCGAGCGTAGTCAGGAAGGAAGATAAGTGATCAATTGAACGTAACAAATTAACCAGTAGGTACTTGACACAGCGATCTCCCTTTTATCTTGATGTCCAGCATATGAAGGAGAGCTGGCGTTTGAATACGAATAGGTATTGTATTATACCGTTCAAGTTTTATCAATAGCTTCGTGGCATTGTTAAACTTCCGCGTCTGTTAAACATGTCGAATTCATGAACGTCTGAGGCTTAAATATAGTTTTATGATCGAAATGCCCGGTAAATAGCTTTATCAAAGGGTTACAAGAAACAGGGAAGTAGATAAAGAAAAGAGATATGCAAGGAAAAAAGTGAGTATCTCAGTTATCTATGGATGCATGAGACCTATGTTGACCATTTACAAATATTGTTTTATTTTCAATGGGAGGCACAGTGTTCTGATGCCTGACTCATGGTGCTTTTTCACTGACTTCATATTAACTTCAATACACGTTCTTTGTTGGTGTTCATAAAGAAGAAAATTCTTTTTGGATAAAACCCGTCATGTATGTTGCCGTTTAACACTATTTCCATTATATACTCATATACCTTAAATTTAGTCATAGAAAAAGCCGCAGAAGTTGAACAACAAACATTAAATAAAGTAGGGATCATCTGTATAAGTGCATGAGAGTGCATTATCAAGAACTCGAAATCATTATAAATTTGTAATATTTGGGATTTCAGTGGTGGTTTTTACCAGTTTCTGGCATCAATTTTGGGATAAAAAATGGGAGTGGTTCCCTGTTGCCTTCCTCAATGATGTTTTTAACCTGAAATCATCACTCAAATTGCCACTCCACTGGGGTCGGACACCTTTGCAGCCGCCTCACCGATGAACGACCAACAGAGAAACTACCTTTCGTCTGGCTCCTATCCTGTGACCTTTAGTGCAAAAGCGACCCTGTCAGGTGCAAACATTATTGCTCCCGCCAGGAAAGCTGAAGGGGTACCGAGCGTACAGATTTCTAGAACGTAGTCCGTTGAGAGGAGATAAAGTAGTTTTGTTGCTGTGGTATTCCTATGAAAAAATGAAGGTAAATTGGGGAATTAAGTGTAGCTAATTATCTCTTAGGGAACCCAGGCAACAGTTATGTAGATAATTTGTCCTGAATATACAAGACTCTTCATAAAATAAGTCACTGGTCTGCTCTAATTTTGATTTCATGTGTAACCCTTGTATTTCGAATCATTTTCATTTATATTAGCAGAACCATCGTGATTATCATTTTCCCCGGTAAAATTTATCCCAACACGTGGTTAAACGCTTTTCCCTGCTCAAGTTTTTGGGATGATGAGAAACTATTTCTGTCCCCAATGGACGTTAGAGATTCCAGCTATGTACTGGAGTTCTATCAGTAATTAGAGTCCCAGTCTAAAAAAATGGAGCTCAGGCTATGAATTGGAATGTAACCACACTACTTTACCGTTCATTGATTCAACATTGTACATGTACTACCTGTTAGGGAAGGTTTTGACGATCCCTAAAGACTCCTATGTATCCAAACCTATGTATCAGGTAGGAGAACCTCTCTATCCGTCCCACTTTATGGATTTCTTTATTAATTTCTTTGTGGTCCCTGCCTGCATTCCTAATGCTCGCTGTCTTCCTTTCTCGAGTCAACTTACCTAATGTTTTCCTTTCTTTCACGTTTTTAAGCCTCTCATCATTTTTCAATATTTTTTTCCGTTTAGTTTTTTTTAATTTTTCCCCATAATTTTCTCTCTTCTCAAAACATTTTAAGAAACCTCATAGTTTGTCTTTCTCTCAATTCAATTTATTATCTGTTCTCGGCCATATTCAAATTTCAAAATCCTACATTCGACACTAATCCTCTTGTCTCAAGACCAGGTTTCAGATCCCTCAGATTGTGTGTTATCCACAGATTGAAGGGTTAACGTAAATTCTTTTCTCATTCTTACTTCACTTAGGTACCTGTCATAAAATCGCCATCATTTTAAAAAAATTACATTTCTTGAAAACTTATGTACCCTTTTTTAATTTTTATGCTATATATCTAAGCAATACCTAGCTATTATTTGTAAAATAATATGGCAAATTCTCTCTGGCGAAATTCTTTAAAAAACAGTGTATTCACTCATTAGAGGTTAAATATATTTAAAGAACACATTTTTCCAGTTTTTTTCTATGGAAGGAGAATGATTTATTGAATCTTCCACTTGACGGAATCTTTATTATTTTATCATTATTTTCTAGCCTGCGTACGTAGTGGAGCGGTGAGAAATAATATTCCCTTGTCGAGGCAAGTAAACTTAAGAAATTGCAAATATTCTTTTGGAAAATGTCACATTTAGTTCTTGTTTGCCAACGCTCCTATCTCAGATAAAGCAACTGAGTTGAGTTTTTGGGTCCTTCATAAGATATTTTTTGATGGCTGTGTTTGCTTTGCTCTCGGTCAAATTACGTACTAAAAGATCACTGTGATGGAATCAATGCACTCGCTAAATAGATAGAATAAACCAGATGTGACCTCTCGCTAGAGAGAATTAAGATTTTTCTAAATATATTTCACTCCACGATATGATGTTGCCCTTAATAACACACACACACACACACACACACACACACACACACACACACACACACACACACACACACACACACACACACACACACACACACACACACACACACACACACACACACACACACACACACACACACACACACATATATATATATATATATATATATATATATATATATATATATATATATATATATATATATATATATACATATATATATACATATATATATACATATATATACATATATAAACATATATATACTACCTTGATCAAAAATTTCCCGGAATTTATTCAGAAAATTAAAAATACAAGTTTATTCATCTAAATCTATATTGTCCCCTTCAAAGTAATCCCCATCGACTGCAACACACTTATGCCAGCGCTTGATCCAATCCTCGAAACATTTTTTATATTCGGTTTTCGGTATGTCCATCAGTGCTTCCTGCGATTTTTCCATTACTTCCTCTCGGCTGCTAAAACGCGTTCCCCGTAATGGTTTTTTTAACTCGATTGAACAGAAAGAAGTCACAGGGAGCCAAATCAGGTGAATTCGGTGGCTGTTGGATGGTATTTGTTGCATTTTTCGTCAAAAAATTACGAATAATGATAGCACTGTGCGACGGTGCGTTATCATGGTGCAAAATCCACGAGTTTTCTGCCCACATTTCTGGTCTCTTTCGGCGAATTGCTTCACGCAAACGTCTCATAACGCCCAAATAATACTCTTTGTTTACTGTCTGGCCTTCTGGCAAAAATTCATGATGCACTACACCGTTGTAATCCATGAAAACCGTCAGCATTGCCTTCTTTTTTGACTGAAAACGACGTGGTTTTTTTGGTCTCGGCTCATTTGGTGAACGCCATTCACTTGCCTGATGTCTGGATTGCGTGTCGTACTCATAAACCCACGTCTCGTCTCCAGGAATGATCCTTTTGATGAATGTGGGATCGGATTCAGCCTCGCAAATCATGTCTTTTGCGACGTCAACACGGTCTCTTTTTTGCATGAAATTGAGGTCTTTTGGCACCAACTTTGCTGCTACACGACGGAAACCCAAATCATTAACCACAATGTCTTGGGCGGATCCATAGGCAATGTTCAAGTCCTCCGCTATTTCTCTGATGGTTAATTTGCGGTTATTGACCAACATTTCTTTTACTTTATCAATTTTTTCACCGACTTTCGATGTCGATGGTCTGCCACTGCGTTCATCATCTTCGATTGACTCACGACCACTTCTGAACCGCTCGTGCCACTGGTAAACGACCGTTTTTTTTAGAGAATCGTTGCCGAAACACTTTTCCAACATTTCCAACGTCCGTGCGCCACTAAATCCGTTTTTTACGCAAAATTTAATACAAGTTCGTTGTTGCAAATTTAAATCCATTTCTGAAATTGTAAAAAATCGCCAACACACACAGAGATAGATGTACTCTTGGCTACGTAACTTTTGCAAATGTCAAGTTATGACACTAAGATTTAAAGGGAATATCAACAACAGATGTACCAATTTAACAAAAAAAACAGAACTCAAATCGGAACTATGGGAGCGCCACACGGTGGTTATTCCGGGAACTTTTTGATCAAGGTAGTATACATATATATATATTTTTTTTAAGGTAATCTACCGGTTAAGGTAGGTTTTTCGATGAACACAACTACCAAACAAATATTTTGTGACTACTAAAAAAAAACAACCCTAATTTCTACTCTACACCAGGTCCCTCTTCATCTCTGAGTACTTTCTTCCGCCCTTCATCCCGTCCAACATCCCTATCCTGTTCCTTCCCTTTCCTCTTTTGCCCAACATTCTACCCTCTATCACAGTCTTCAACATCCCACTGCCGGTCAACACCCCCTTCATCCACTTTTCCTGCCTCCATAGGATTGCTCCCAACAAACCCCTCTCTTCGCCCACCATACCAAGTACTTCCTCATTTGTTTTCTTCTCGGTCCATTTCACCTTCTCCATTCTTCTCCACACCCACATTTCAAAAGCCTCCAGTCTACGTCTATCCTCCTGCTTCAATGACCACGTTTCCGCGCCGTACATAGCTACGCTCCATATCAAAGTTTTTACGAGTCTTTTCTTAACATCCTTACTCAAAGTCCCCGTCATCAACCCCCTCCTCCTCGTGAAAGCCTCTTTGCTTAGCGCAATTCTTCTCCTTACGTCCCTACTACTTTGACCGTGTTGGTCCAAAACACTACCGAGATACGTAAACTGTTCTACCTGCTCTAGTTTTTGCCCTCCTATTTTAATGTTAAGCTTGCCCTTTTTCTTTCTAGAAAATCGCATAACCTTTGTTTTATTAATGTTGATTCTCATCCCATACCTGTCGCACTGAATTTCCAATTCACTCAGCAATGCTTGCAGCCCCTTGGCTGACTGACAAACTAAAGCTTGGTCATCAGAAAACCTAACTGATTTTACGAATTCCCCGCCCACTTTTATTCCTACCTCTAGTTCTTCCCATGCCTCTTTGATCATTTCCTCTGCATACAGGTTGAACAGCAACGGTGATAATGGGCAACCCTGCCTTACACCCCTTCCTAACACTGCCCATCCTGCTTCCCCGTTTCCCACCCGCACCTGAGCAGTCTGAGACATGTACAGGTTGCGGATTAGCCTCCTTTCCCTCCAATCTATTCCTATTTTCTGCAGAATACTCATTAGTTTTTCCCAATTCACTCTATCAAACGCTTTTTCGAAATCTACGAAACAGGCAAATACCTCCTGGTTGTGTTCTATATTCCTCTCGATTAATAATCTCATTACTGCAATGGCATCACGCGTACCTCTCCCCTTCCTAAACCCAAACTGATCATCCCCTAAGTAATCATTTGCCCTACTCTCTATCCTCTTGTTTATGATCCTGAGAACAACTTTAGCTGCGTGGGATATCAAACTAATTGTCCTATAGTCCTCACATGACGTGGCCTTTACCTTTTTCGGAATCGGAACTAAAACTGCTCTCACAAAGTCTTCCGGCCAGATTCCCTCCTCATAAATGCTACGGATCAGCCCATATAGCCTCTTCCTCCCACATTTTCCTAAGCATTTTAAAAGTTCCACGGGAATGTTATCTACCCCCACGGCCTTATTTAGTTTCATCTCCCTTAATGCCCTTTCTATCTCATTGTCTAGTATGCCTGGACCTAAGCTGTCTTCCTCTACGTCATTTTCTTTTTCAATGTCTAACTGTGTTGGTCTGAGTTCTTTACTATACAGTTCTTCTATATACTCCTTCCATCTCTCTTGGATCTTTCCTGCGTCAACTATTACCTTACCCGCCTTATCTCTAACTATTAGCATAGCTCTTCCTTTCTTACTTCCCGATAACGATTTAACTTTGCTGTACAGCGCACCGATTTCACCCTTCCTCTGGAGACTTTCCATATCCTCGCACTGCGTCTTCCACCATGCGTCTTTTGCCTTATTTGTTGCCCGCCTCAATTTATTGTTCAATTCTTTGTACTTCATTTTGCCTAATTCTGTATTTATATTCTTCCATTTTCGCCGCTCATCCATCTTTGTAATCATCTCATCCGTGATCCATGGTTTCCTAGTCCTTTTAGCGTTAACGGTTCCAATAGTGTCTTTTGCGGCTTTAGACAACCCTTTTTTGATCATTTCCCATTTTTCTTCGATAGTAATAAGCCCTTTACCATCCTCCATGATTTTCTCTACCGCCTGTTTGTATTCCTTCCTTTTCAACCCATTTAATGCTTCTACATTCCATTTTCTAACTCGCCGCCCCTGCCTTATCTTTTTGAAACGTACGCTACATTTCATAACAACTAAATTGTGGTCTGAGTCCGCATCCGCTCCCGGAAAGCTGTGGGAATTTATCACACTATTCCTAAACCTGTGTCTAACCAGGATATAATCTAGCTGATATCTTCCTGAGTCACCTGGCATTTTCCATGTATACCTGCGTCTTTTGTGGTGTCTAAACCAAGTGTTGGTGATGACTAACCCCTGTCTCCTGCAGAACTCAACTGCTTTCTCCCCGCGGTCATTCCTCGTGCCCAAACCGTAGTCGCCCACCTCATCACCATCTCTTCCTTCGCCTACCGTCGCATTCCAATCCCCCATCACTATCAAATGTTTCCCTGCAGGAACACACGCGATCATGTCCTCTAACTGATCGTATATCTTATCGACCTCTTCTTCCTTATGGTTGCTCGGTGGCATGTATACCTGAATAATAACTAAGTTCGTCGGTTCTGCTTTTATCTCCACTAGTAGTATTCTATCCGTTACCTGCTCTATGTTGACTACGCTTCTTCCTACCTCTTCATTTAATAGTATGGCAACCCCTCGTTGGCTCTCGTCCCCACCGCTGTATATTATTCTATACTTATCACTCCAGTAATCCCCGCTATCTTTCCATCTCACCTCGCATAGACCTAAAATATCTATATTTCCCCTTTCCATCTCTCGCTTAACATTCTCCAATTTCCCTGTCCTCATCATTGTCCTAACATTCCACGCTCCTATTCTAACTAATTTGGTTTTCTTCTGATGCGTCTTCTGTCCTGCTGCTGCTGGTTTTCCCTTGCAAGGGTTTCGTGGGATGACGACCGCGGAAGCCTTGCCTCCCCCGCTGCCGGGCACGACACACGGCCGATTGGGCCGAGCCCCGTGGTTGCCAGGACTCAAAATATCTCTATTGTCCATCATATTTTTCTAGGAAATGATAATTGAGGTGGTTTCCCGTTGCCTTCCTCAATAGTGTTTTTAACGTGACACCATCACTTACTGGCCGCCCCACTGGGGTCAGAAGCCATTGCAGCCGCCTCACTGAGGAACAGACGCTGCGTGGACTACCTTTCGTCTGGCTCCTAACCTTCGACCTATCTGGCATGGGTGACCCTACCAGGAGCAATAATTATTACTCCCGCCAGCACAGCTCTAGGGGTCATCGGAACGCACAAGCCCTTCCACCACGTCAAGGTTGTAGTCCGGGGAGGGATACATATATATATATACATACATATATATATATATATATATATATATATATATATATATATATATATATATATATATATATATATATATATATATATATATATATATATATATATATATATATATATATATATATATATATATATATATATATATATATATATATATATATATATATATATATATATATATATATATATATATACATACATATATATATGTATATATACATATATATATATATAACACTTTTTGAAAGTCTCACGGACGTGAATAATAATGTATAACACTTAGCACTAGTGGACACAGACAAAAACACAGAAACACACAAAGAGACAGACAAAAACACAGAAACACACACCTTTATCAAGGAAGAGAGGGACAGAACTCTTGAGTTCTGTCCCTCTCTTCCTTGATAAAGGTGGTAACGACCACCGAAAATTCGAAAAATATTGAATCTCTTTTTTGTGTGTTTCTGTGTTTTTGTCTGTGTCCACTAGTGCTAAGTGTTATACATTATATATATACATAAAATATATACATTTAGATAAATATTCATATAATAAAAGTACACATCCATTGCGTATTTTTTAAATGTGCCTAGTCGACTTAAATGATGACACAAATGCATTTTTCATGATTGAAATTAGGAATTTCAATAATTATAGGAGTTTTGTCATCATCGCATAATTTTTATTGAGTATTCAACTTTATCTAAGTTTTTAAATTAACTCCAATCCTTACTCTGGCCGATATACATTTTTGCTCTGTGCGTTGCCCTAAAGTTGGCGTTATGAATTCTCTAAATCTAATATCTATTTGTAAACAGCGGTATCGGATTGGAATTGTCTAAAAGGCGTTTTCGCTTCAAATAGAAACTAGTATAGGAGACATCCCTTTGTGGAAATTTTTATCATCTATTTCACAAATTGAAAGTTGCTGACCTATTTGGTATAGCCCATACTGAGCTGACCATGGTGTTTACATTTTATGCCGATAATCCTAAAAACTAAATTTGAAAATGTCATAGCATAGCAAAACCAAGATCTGTTCAATGGTTTCTCCATAGATGCTAATAAACTGAACTTAATATTTTTATTTTAATGACAATTAGTAATACTATATGCTTAATTTCTGGAGATTTGTTTACCAAACTGATACAATCATAAATTAATTCAGTTCATTCTTTCAGCGCGCATGTCATTATTTCATTTGATAGTATGATTAATCAGATAATATGGTTAATTTGAATTAACCACATGGTACTCGAAGATAAAATTTTTTATAAAACTAATCTCACATGCGTTCTGTATATACTCGGAAAATATTTAGTGGTAGGTTCACTAAAAAGAAACAACTAAACGTTGTTGCCCATGGATATTGGCATCCCAACGTTCAAAAGACTACTCCGCCTAGCATTTGAGCAGCAACCATGGTGTTTGCGGGGAAAAAGTCTATGCAGTACATGATAATACCGCTGGCCGAATACAAGAGGATTCCCTTGTGAGATTAAAATCTACCACCCCTTGTGTTCACGTCTCCTGGAATATCAGGGGCAGCCCCACCGCCACAGGATCCCTAATCGCACCCGTTGCCGCCTGCTCTCTCGCGCGGATTTTCTTTCCCAGTCTCTGCGCCACCTCGAAATCCCCTCGGACCTCTCCTTCCCACCCCCGTCGTCATGTGTCTTGAACAGCCCACCACCATAGCACATCACATCACTCCTCGGCCCCCTCAGGCAAACTCTCTCAACCCTCTCAGACTTCGCTACCTGAATACTCAAACTGCGCGCAATCCACTACAGACCCAGCACCGAACGGGGCTCACCCATGCCAGAGCGAAACCGCTTTTTAACGACCTCGCCTTCGTAACAGGAACGGAGATGAAATCGGCTTTTCTCCCTTTCCTCCCTCCCTTCACTTACTCTACCCTCCCTTCCTACCCGCTAGCCTTTCCATTTTCAATGACCACAGGTGTGCTTTTTCAGCGCAGGATAAAACTTGGCCGAAGCCTACAAATTGTGCTCCACCGTAGTAAAATGTTTTATGCCGCTTTGCTCGCGGGAAATTTGACCGTGGGAAATTTTTATAAGATTATTCGCAAAACTGTAAATTTTATGCGATTCCGTCCCACCACGATAAATCTTTCATTAAATAGGATTACAGCAGCATTTTCTTTGGGATACATCTATTTCTGTTTCCATAATTTTTTTTTAAAGAGCCAATCATGTCTCTAATGTCGTCGATAAATTGGAAAATAAAATAGTGAATAAAAATGAATGAGGATATAAAACCTTCACACTACGCTAATTACGCTAGTAGGAGTACTATGAATATTTTGGAACTTTGCAAAGTGCCCCGAGGTGTTCGTATGTACTTCGATCGTGGTACTAAGGTACGATACATATTCTCTGACAAACTCTGTTTCAAGTAAATGCAATAAGATACATGTAAAAATTAAGAGACTTTGAGCACGGAAATATGCGCAATATTTGGCAATGTAGAGCAATGATGCCTTCTATGAAAGGAAATAGGTAACTATTCATAAACATTTTGTGTGTGGACAAAAATACCATTTGCGCGTAAATATCGTCTTGAGCAATCAAAAGTATTTTATCAGAATATGAAAGTTGTTACTTTAAATATGCACTGATAATTCAAACGTAATCAATTCTTCAAGTGTGGTAAAATTTCAACCTGATTAGTAATGAATATCGTTAATGCCTGGATGCCCATCCATATATAAGAGTTTAAAGAATCAGTATGAGTTAAAACCTACATCTCATTTTAGAGTTACAGTTAGTGATCACTTAAAATATGAGAAAAAACAATTTCTTGTTGATTGCTTTTAATAAGTGTTTAAAAATAAAATTTTCTATCGAATAGCTGACAAAAATAGACCATTGAAATTTCTTGAGGTTTTTTATGGCAATTTCATGCTCTTCATTAGATCCGTAACTCTTTTATTCACCACTAGATCGTTACCTATTTCCTCCCCCCCTTCCCAGCTCACCTCTTGCTATGATTAGTCACTGACTCATTGTACCCTGATGTAGATAGCTAGGACTACCTATATACTCAAGTTTTTTCCACTTCAGGTTATATATTTATTTTTCTCCTAACTTAAGAAATTACTCGCAAACTTCCCTCCTTCTCTTCCTTGAGATTAGTGGCTCGGACCACCGAAAATTCGAAAACTGGTGAGTTTATTTTTTTGTCTTTCTCTACTTGTACTAACTTCATATATATTAATGGGCTGACACAAAATAACACAAATAGAAAAGAATAGACACATTTAAAAGAACACTCACACGGTAAATTGTTCGAGCTTTCCGCCCTCTCAGAGGCCTTCTTCAAGAGAGACTGAAAATATGTTATTGCTGAGGAGAGGGGAAAGAGCTATCTAGATAGCTAAGAAAGCTATGTATGAAATAGCTAGGAAAGAGCTATCTAGATAGCTCTTTCCCCTCTCCTCAGCAATAGCATATTTTCAGTCTCTCTTGAAGAACGCCTCTGAGAGGGCGGAAAGCTCGAACAATTTACCGTGTGAGTGTTCTTTTAAATGTGTCTATTCTTTTCTATTTGTGTTATATTGTGTCAGCCCATTATTGTGCCGCTCGTGTGAGTTTTTCCGTACAATCGTTATGTGTATATGTATAAATAAATAAATATATATATATATATATATATATATATATATATATATATATATATACATAACGTGTGGGGGGTGAAAAAGTGTTTCCTATTTAAACATTAATGACGCTGCCCTCATGTCTACTGCCCCAATGCCTCTCTCTCTCATACAGACGACCCGCCAATCTCAGAAAAATCGCAAATCCCCGCCATCAATCCTTCGAACAGTGCTTATCCCTAACTATCCTAATATCCCCATTCGATTCAGCCATCAATATAGAGGTAAGAACTCGCAAATCAGCGTCTATACTAGCTTTCCGATCTTTTGAAATTCCCACCTCAAACAACCATGCTTGATACCCTTTCCAGCAAACCCTGCGCCTACCAACCCAAGAGTTTCCTCCAAAACCTACCAGTCTGCCCTGAAGATGACCTTAAAGAAGGCTATAACCTTAAACTTTCAGATATGTGAGTGTCCTTTTACATTTCATCTAGTTTATTCCATATATATATACCTTGAACAAAAAGTTCCCGGAATAACCACCGTGTGGCGCTCCCATCGTTCCGATTTGAGTTCTGTTTTTTTTGTTAAATTGGTACATCTGTTGTTGATATTCCCTTTAAATCTAAGTGTCATAACTTGACATTTGCAAAAGTTACGTAGCCAAGAGTACATCTATCTCTGTGTGTGTTGGCGATTTTTTACAATTTCAGAAATGGATTTAAATTTGCAACAACGAACTTGTATTAAATTTTGCGTAAAAAACGGATTTAGTGGCGCACGGACGTTGGAAATGTTGGAAAAGTGTTTCGGCAACGATTCTCTAAAAAAAACGGTCGTTTACCAGTGGCACGAGCGGTTCAGAAGTGGTCGTGAGTCAATCGAAGATGATGAACGCAGTAGCAGACCATCGACATCGAAAGTCGGTGAAAAAATTGATAAAGTAAAAGAAATGTTGGTCAATAACCGCAAATTAACCATCAGAGAAATAGCGGAGGACTTGAACATTGCCTATGGATCCGCCCAAGACATTGTGGTTAATGATTTGGGTTTCCGTCGTGTAGCAGCAAAGTTGGTGCCAAAATACCTCAATTTCATGCAAAAAAGAGACCGTGTTGACGTCGCAAAAGACATGATTTGCGAGGCTGAATCCGATCCCACATTCATCAAAAGGATCATTACTGGAGACGAGACGTGGGTTTATGAGTACGACACGCAATCCAGACATCAGGAAAGTGAATGGCGTTCACCAAATGAGCCGAGACCAAAAAAACCACGTCGTTTTCAGTCAAAAAAGAAGGCAATGCTGACGGTTTTCATGGATTACAACGGTGTAGTGCATCATGAATTTTTGGCAGAAGGCCAGACAGTAAACAAAGAGTATTATTTGGGCGTTATGAGACGTTTGCGTGAAGCAATTCGCCGAAAGAGACCAGAAATGTGGGCAGAAAACTCGTGGATTTTGCACCATGATAACGCACCGTCGCACAGTGCTATCATTATTCGTAATTTTTTGACGAAAAATGCAACAAATACCATCCAACAGCCACCGAATTCACCTGATTTGGCTCCCTGTGACTTCTTTCTGTTCAATCGAGTTAAAAAACCATTACGGGGAACGCGTTTTAGCAGCCGAGAGGAAGTAATGGAAAAATCGCAGGAAGCACTGATGGACATACCGAAAACCGACCGTAACTTTTGCAAATGTCAAGTTATGACACTAAGATTTAAAGGGAATATCAACAACAGATGTACCAATTTTACAAAAAAAACAGAACTCAAATCGGAACGATGGGAGCGCCACACGGTGGTTATTCCGGGAACTTTTTGATCAAGGCAGTATATATATATATATATATATATATATATATATATATATATATATATATATAATTATATATATATATATATATATATATAATTATACCTTCCAATAATTACTTTTACTTAGCCATTTTGAAACTGGTGGGCGATTGAAACATTTTATCTAAAAGTATTACCAGGGCCAGGAAATTATTGATTGGTTATGGGTGTTAAAAATAATATTTGTTTAAGGAAAGGAATTTGGTTTAGTTATCCACTATGTCTGTTTGCATTAAGCACCGTTTAACTGGTCAATTACCTCTGATGTCGTAACCTGTCTAAATTCTATGTTGACTGATCTAATTATGAGTAAATTAAAATTATTATACGTTCCTACTAAAACAAGAGCAGCAACATAATGTGTTATATAACTTTTTTTAGCTTTTGTTTTTTAAATATATGTCCCAAATTAATAATTTTTGCTAAATGTTTATATACCTCTGCGAAATGCACTGCAAGTGAAATTTTACATTTAAAGATTATGTTCCATGCATGGGCCTTTATTTAACTGAGATATTAGGTTAAATACACGAGTTTCCATCGTACACTAATAGTTTTGTTAATTATAATAAAACGTTTTCTGGGACGTAGCTTCTTTATAATCACGCTACACCTAAATGAAGTGCGCTGCACCGAAAAGCCCACTTCAAAATTGAATTTCAGCTGAACTACTCTATGAATTTTAGAAATAAAGAACACATGGCAAATTTAATGGAAGCTTCAAAGTATAAGAAAACAAAGCATGAATGATAAACAAAAACTCGTAAACCAAGTATTCAAGAGGAAAAAACTCAGCCTAATGTGCTAGACAAAGAGTGGAGGTAATGCATACAAGGCAATTGGAAGCTGACTTACTATGTAACAAAAATGTTTGCAAAGTAAATCTATGTGAATAATAAACGAAGGTGATAAAATGCAATAACTAACTTGTCTTTTTCCACCAGAATATGTCGCATTTAAATCAGCCCAACAAATCAATGATTAAAAGCAGATGGGAATAAGGTAATACGGAAAAATTCAGGTTAAAAGTTTGAGAATGAAATATTGAAATTTGAAAGTAGCTAGAAACAAAGCAAAAACGGAGTTTATAAAAAAACTCGGTGGAGAGTGGAACACTCTCCTATATGCTCAGCTGGAAAGGAAGGATTAGAAAAGATTAAACTAACTGATTTAAAGAATACCTAATTCATTTGACCAAAACCTAAATTGCCAAATGTCATGGATTTTTAAGTCAAAACATACCTAAACGAATAAGAATAAAGTAGGGTGGAACAGAAAACGGAAATAAATTCAGGGCAAAATATCATAGCTCATGGAGTTTCTAGCAGAAGTTAAAGGGAAGAAAAGTGGAAAATGGACAGAAGCGAATAAAATAGAACTGATCGAAAGTAATAAACTTAAATGAAGAAAAAAGGAGAAAGAATGGTAATAATGGAAATTATTTTACACCTACATCTGCACAACACTCGGCAAACCGCCGGAAGACCGTGTGGCAGGGGGTGCTAGGCCATTAGCCATGCATACGGAATCTCAGTCATGTTACCTCGACAAACATATTTGTTTGATTATGCACTCGAATATTTTAACCACACGAAAGAAAGTACTTACATACAACAATATTCATTAACTGGATACGTGTATTCCAGGCATGCTGCGGAATTGTTAAAAAGATGAGTCTGTGAAATAAAAGAATATCATGAAGAATTTGGGCAAAATATGTTCATTGCCAATTCTAATTATTTCCTGCGCGATTGCTGTCATATCTATTTTTATCTCTAATGAAATGAAAAAACGGTAATTAAAATCTATCCGTTCTAAAATAAATTTCTCTGATTTTACGTTGGTGACCTCACCTACCGTAAAATGTGGAGCCTGTTATATGTGATTTATATCCTCAAATATGTTACATGGCTCAAATGTACGCAGTAAATGTAGCCTGTATTTAAATCAACGGTCAACTAGTGGCTCCCATTTTAATTCTTCAATTAGTGTCGGAATACTGCTACCTTGTCCAGAACTATTTCTCACAAACCCAGCTGCTCTACGTTGCACTTGACCTAATTCCAAAGTTAAGCATACTTAATGAGGATATAATGCACCTACAACATACTCATGGTCGGGCCTAACTAACGTGAAATAACTTAGCGTTTGGCCCTATCATTACAATTCCCAATTATACTTTTTATGGTACCTAATTTTTAATTAGCCATTCCGCAAATTTCAGGGAAATGTTTTCCATAGGACATGTCTGTTGCCATTATTTCACCAAAGTATTTTACCGATTCCATGTGTGTAATGTTGGTTCCCTGTATAGCGTACTTTTCCTCCAAAAAATTTATTGGAACACTTTTATTCAAATTTAATTATATCTCTCGCAACCATTTTGAATAGCATTTATTTCGTTAGCTAATGTTACTATTTCTTCATGCGTGAATATTTTCCTATGAATCGGCATTATAAGCAAATTGAATATTATTCTATACGGCCTGGATGCAGAATATTTTCCTACACGGTATCGTCGGCAAATAGACGAATTTTCTTGGAAACCTGAGATCCGATGTCTTAAATATATCACCAAAAAAAGCGTAATTTATACTAATTTGATAAGGCAAATGTTAACTGGCTACAAAAATATTTAAAAAGAGTATTACTAATACACAAAGCAAAAACTTTCACAATTAAAAGAAAAAACACTTATAAATATCGCTTAAATATTACAAGCAAATAAATGAAGGCGGCGTACATTCCATCCAAAGTTAAATGCGAGAGTTAGGAGCCTATTTAGAACAATGGAGAAGTCAAATCGCGCCATTTGAAGGCATAAATGGTTACAATCACGTTTAGAATAGAGTTTAAGAAGATCATATGCAGTTTATGAGAAAGCATCCAAGCAGAAACTAAAATAATGTAGTAGTAAAACAAAAAGTGTACTGTGCTAAGCCCAACACTCCTTCAAAACAAAATTTGTATTCGAATGTCTTGAGGAAAATCCAAAGTCATTCTGGCCCTACGTTAAAGAAATACTGGGAAATATTCTAACTGTTCATTGTTTGAAGACGGAAAACGGCGAACTCACTCTTGACAGAATGAAAAAGGTAAATATTTTAAGAAATTTTTCCAGATCTTCTAAATAATGATACAAACGCATCAAACAAGCTTCCAAACCAAACCGGGGAACATATGAGCCACATCACACTCTCCAAGAAAGGAAAAAACATCAGCTCCGTAGTATCAAAGGTAGCAAAGCTCCTGGTTCGGATGAAATATCTGATAGGATTGAAGGGATTAGCGGAGGATATTTCCCCGTTTTTAGAAATTACCCTTCTAAAATCAAAAGAAAAAGGCTCAGTACCTTACGACTGGAAGCATGCCGATATATCTCCCATCAACAAAGGCGTCGATAATGATAAACGAACCAATTACCGACCCATTTGTTTAATATCGATCCCTTGGAAAATATTAGAACATTATATTTATTAAAAATATGGCACTTTTTCATAGTAGGAAGATATTAAGCCCTAGCCAACACGGATTTACGAAGGACCGATTTTGCGGAACACAGTTGGGTCTATTTTATATAACATTCACTTAGATTAGGAGAAAAACACAAAATGATGCAGTATTTCTGGATTTCAAAAATCTTTCGATATAGTCCTACACAGTAAATGTTATACGAAAATATATTCCATGGTATCCTCGAGAAAATAATAAGTTTGATTAGAGACATCTGGTTAAACCGCAAACAATGAGTAGCCATTGATAGATTCTGCTCAAAGATATAGATGTAGCTTCGGGCGTTCCCCAGGGAAGTATAATAGGGCCGATTCTATTCTTAATATGCAGAAATGCTAAAGCTCACACATTGGGAGCAATCTCAGATAAATTGTTGACGACACGGTGATGCACAAGGATGTAAGGGTCCCTCTTTATTGCGAGCTGGTCTGTAGAGACTTAGACACAACATCAGATTGGTGCAAGGAATGGGAATTAATGCTTAATATAGGCTAATGCGCAGTTTTGAAATTTTGCAACAAAGGATCTTGCGAACAGGATATGAGTTATGTAATAGAGGGTTTAGTGCTAACAATGGTCGATCAAGTTAAATATTTGAGGGTAATCTAACACCACAACTTGCATAGGGAGCACATATCAGGACAATATGTAGATCCGTTTTAAATAAACTCGGCTTCGTTAAACGGGTGTAGGAGAAATGTTATGAGAAAGTAAAAGAGGGGTGTTCTTTTGCTCTAGTTCAAACTCATTTGTAATATGCCGCAGTTATTTGGGATCCTTGGGAGAAATTTTGACCAAGAGAGAAAAACTCCCGAGAAAATTCGCCAGATTGGTGAAACATTGTCAAAATAAGAAGACGAGTATGACAGGGCTTTTAGGGGAATTAGGCTAGGAGCCGAGATGCAGAGACTTTTAGAAAGGTTCAGAACAAACGAGTTTAGCAATTGCACAAAGGGAATTATTATGGCACTAATATCCTTAGGTATAGCAGAACATAAAGATAAGTAAGATAGGTTTCAGTGCAGATACATACAAACAAATACAATACTTTCCCCGGACCATTAAAAATCATAATAGTAAGAAATCAAAGTCACCATACAAGTATTAGTGTCATTTCATTTACATGTCAGGATAATTTTAATCGTTGCGTAGACATTAGGTTTATTCGTGGATACATGTGTACGTTGGTTGATAGTATATCTGCATGTATTAGAGTCGTATAGGTTTTTGCAAGAATATATACGAACGTTTGAAATTGGCATTAATTTGTGTGTTTTGCACGCGGTTTTATTCTTAATAACGGATGGTGACCTAACACCTCCCGCCACCCGCCCTTGTGTTTACTTTCGGGGTACTATGTAGATGAAGACGCATTAAAGAAACAATAGCGGACCGATTACACTTCCTTGCGGGGTACCAGACGATACGCCTACTTTGTACGATGATACCCCGTCTATTACGGCCCTTTTTTGCGGCCCTTTAAAATCGTATTAATCCAGACTATTACACATTTAACAATTCAGTAGCTTCCCATTTTTTGGACCAATGCTTTATGAGAGACTTTGTCTAACGCCATTTTAAAATCTTTAAATATAGCGTCGACCTGGACGTTATTTTCTCCCGAGACCAAAATATCATGGACGAAAAGTGACGGTTGGTTCGCACAAAATTTACCCATTCCGAAACAATGTTGATTTTTTGTAAGGAAATTCTGAGAAGTGAGATATTACGTGGTTGAACTTACAATTATGTACTCTATAAATTTGCATTAAATGAATGTCAGAGAGATTGGTAGGTAATTACTCAGATCATTTCTGTCACCTTTTTTAAGTATGGGAAAGACATTGGCTATTTTCCAGGCTTTGGGTGCTGCGCGATCATTTGGGGATTTATTAAATATTACTATCTGAAAAAGAGCCATTTCTAAGGACATCGTTTTGTATACACAAGCAGGGAATTCATCAAGGCCTGAAGATACGTTTTGACTGATGTCATTCAGTTGGCTTTCGATTCCTAGAGAAGATGTTACAATTTCAGGAATTGGTTTAAAATACTGATTGTGTCGTGACTTACATTGTTTCTGTGACGATTGCTAAAAACGCTTTGAAAATAGTTGTATAATATTTTAGCTTTTTCTAAATTAGTTGTTGGTTTTTACCCGTCGTTATTTACAGATGGAATTGTAAAAGCAGTGGGATTGAGGTATAATCATTCTTCAGGAACATTCTGGGGTTCACCGAATTAATATTGTCTTTCTAACTTAGAATTCCTCTTTTTATTGGAAATGATAAAAAAATGTTTACTTATGTCAAGGATCAACTGAGAGTTTTATAGGACTTCAAAGGCAAATGACACAAACGCAAGATTGACAGGTGGCTGCTTTCAATGGGTAAAAGAAACATACAAAATAAAAAACATTAAATTGAAAGCAAGACGTGTTCCAGAATTATCTTTGAGCATCTTTCTGGAGATGTGTTTCGTGTCCTAATTTTGAGTAAGCGTACATCTAAGCAAAACAAAGTGTCTCTGAGAATGGTAAATACAAAATTATTAGTATTGAAAAGTAAAACAATGAATCGGAGTGACTCTCCCAAAGGTTATTTTTTTATAAAACGAGTATCATTTGTCCAAAATATTGCCCAAACTTTGCCTTTCTTATAGAAACAAATTTTCCAGTAGTAGTAGTATTTAGGGGAGGCGATTGACAGCTGAGGTCATTTGCGCCATTAGGGATGGACAGGTAAGTATGAAGGGAGCCTACTCTTTATGATAGGTCCGTAGCTTAACGTCCCATCCGACGGACGTCGTACACTCAAAGTGCCCTTCACAAAGCACCTCCAGTAGGGATCGAGATAACTCCGAAAATTATTCAACACCGCCGGAATTTGAACCCGGACCCTCTGGGTGGGAAGCCAGTACGGTAGCCCCCGCACCAACTCGATCCCCGTAATTTTCTACAATTATTTACTACGATAACAAGGTTTCGATTCTTGACCAGAATGAAGACCCAAAAATATTACTGTACTATCAGGTATAATTATATACTTCACGTATTTAGGAAAGTACTGTGACGTTTACGTTTGGCGCGAAACGGCTCCTCAAATTTAAGTCTGAATAAGGTTTGCGTTGGAATTAGTTTCAGTTGAATTCAATTGCGGAAATTGAGTGATAATAACGCTGATCTTTCCGGTGCTTATATCATTATTGAAATGAGATACTCCAAATCTCTTCTCTTGAAAAGGGGATCGTATTTCATAAATGACTTGATTACGATTATTGGCACTGAAAAGAGGAATAAGTATGATAAATACATTCTTTACGTTTATTAATTCCATTTACATACCATTTTGTTAATGTCATAATGTTATGCATGCTAATTGCTTAGTTTCACCTAAACACCAGTACCATTCCTCGACGTTATTTCTTGACTTTATCCTATCCATCTCTAGATATCAAATTTTCGTTTTAAGCATGGGTAACGTTAAGAAACTAATATATGCGCAAATGAAGTTTTCTCGTCAGACCTATGAATTGATTCTGATATGACGAGGAATTTTTCATAACTATTTGATCGCAGGTTGGAATTAAAACGGAGGCTAATACCAGTTCGTTTTGTAGAATAAACACTTCCGTCGACCGAAAACATAAAAGTAAAACGCCCTCGCAAGGGTATAGGTTGAAAGCAGTGTTGGGTCACGTAAAAGGTTTCATCCGACTCTTAGCACCGAATTCGCATCCATTATTGAATATTCTAATGGCAATACTGATATCAGTAACATGAAATAAGAAATGCATAAACGACCTAAGCAATGTGAACTTTTTCAAAAGTGAATGCCGAACAGCATTAAATCTATCTCAGGAATAACTGATAGAAGTCCCCATTATGGATTCACGGCGTTCCATGGCCCAACAGCACGAGTTCCGAATTCTGCGTGGAAATTGTAATTCATATGTCTCGTGTTCCATGGCTTAAAATGGCAAAATATTTTTTCAAATATCGTAATCATAAAACCGTTACGATGTAGCTAATCTGTATTCATAAGGGAGTGTTTTTTTAGACTGCCTTTTCACTTTCTCCGTTCGTAATAAAGGGGAGAATATAAAGTTCCTTAAAAAATTGTCATCCCAACGGAAAATCACGTGCCTTGAACAAATTTGCACCAATTTTAGCGTAATATATTGCGTCGAATGTGTGATTGTGAGTGAGCGTATATTTTGTCCATCCATGCGTGGTTTTGTGTTTGTGAATGTCATTATTAGTTAGAAAACCAGAAGCTCTAAAATATTCCTCTAAACAAAATAATACCTTGCATGCAAAACCTTTATGTATTGAAGAAAGTTTTTTCAACTAAAAAGGCAAAATAAAATCGGCAATTACTAGGGATTATTTTAACAAAAACTTCAAGCTATGTCTTCCTTTAAAAACGTTTTATGTCTCCTTGCAGAAATATATTCCAAAACTGATTCCCCTCAACCTGGCATTATTTCCATATTATTTTTCAAAATTGGATAGTAATTTTCAATTTTATGTCCGTATAATAATTATACCTATTACTTTAATTTAAGATTCGTGAAATAAGTAAAGAAAATTTGCAAAATGCCATCTGAATATGGTAGTCGTATAATAGAGAGGGATTTCATTGCCGATAACTTGGAGAATCAAACATTACAGTATTTGTAAATGGAAGAAGTATTACTTTAAATAGTAAAATTTACCCGGCGTCTTAACCAACCAAGACAGAAAACCTTTAATTGAATTTTTGAAAGAAAGTATTGAGCTGGAAGAGGACATTGATGCCTTGGTGTTACGAGCAAAACGAAACATGGGGCACCAATTATGAATGTTCTTGAATTATCGTGCTGATAAGTCTTGAAATAATATTTTTTTTCATCTACTTGGTCGCATATTTTCTAAAATATTGCAAAACATTAGCTCGTACAGGAGGGATTATGAGTTTATAGTTCGTATTCTATTGGCCATTATAGAGTTTCACACTCCCGCGTTCATATATTAATAATGTTGTCAAAGATATTATGACGAAAATTTTGGGCTAACTATATTTAGATGACTCGGGACAATATTCCAGGGGATACAGTTTTGAACTATATACCTTTGACGGCTAGGAAGGCTATCTGTTCCAATTCTGTTCCAATACTCTGGTCCCTACTCTCAGCTACACTCAAGTATTGTGATTTTTCGGGTGCCAGAACTTTTTGGGATATCAGAGGCAAAACAGGTAGGGGTAGCTGCCCCCTTCCCGACTTTGGCTGGCAAATTCCTTTGTTAGTGAATTTCTCAAGCTGCGGTGAGCTCTTTTCACATATCAAACTGTGGGTTTTAGATTGAAAACTGTAGTTTTTTATCTACATATTATCCCGCAAGGTAGAGTGGTGGGGATTATTAGAAAACTAGGCTTTTACCGATGATTGTTGACTTTTATGTACATATAAACTTATATTTCACGTTTATAAAAATAGCTGCACTTACAAGGCTATACCCCTATTACCATCAAGCAATGATGCGTTCGAGTTTCGCATTTTTTATTTTGTATTTAGAAAGTAGCAGTAGTTAAGTCTACTTCTGTAATGGTTTTGTATGGAGAGAGGAACGAGGGCATGAACCTGTCAAATTTTGCACCAATGCTGTTATTATTTTTACGATTCCTTGTGGTCTAACAGGGTTGTTATCCATCAACCGGGAAAGTGAAGGAAACCTTCAAAGAAAACCTTAAAACAATTTGGAGGGAACCTGAAAATATAAAGCATCAATATTATTTTCTTATAAAATAGATAGTGGACCATTGAAGTTAACATATTCATTATTTAAATTAAATATATTGAACAATATATCGTGGATCAGTTTTTCAATGCTGTAATTGCTAACCGTCACATCAGTGTACATCGGAGTAGTTTTTGGTAATTGATAAAGTTTATTAATTCATGGAGTCTCGCTCTATGAAAAAACTGGCTGCCAAAAACTAGTGATCGTTGAGGGCATATTTCTTTCATTGAAAATGCGGCGGTTGTTTGTTACTCATAATAAGAATGACATTTTTCACTAACATAAGCTACCAGCATATGTTCCTCTATATTATCAATTAAATTTACAATACCATCAGAGTAATAAAAAGATTTTCAAATTCTTGCATGATTATTTTGTTGATCTATAATAATGGCGGTAAAATAAGCCAAAAGATGTCATGTACGAGAAGCATTAATTAAGACGTTAATAAAAACCGGGAACCCCATGGCAACACTCCTAAACTCCATTTGGAGTAATCCTTTTCTCGTAAGGGAGATTTAGGTGAATCATCAAACTTTCAAACATAATTGCACATGCAATATTAATTCGCATTAACCCCACTAATATCCCTACTGCCGGGGAAAATGCAGGAATATTTACTTAGTTGTAAAGATACAATTGGTATGCAAAGTGGTAAAAATGGTTATTGAAAACTTTAATAGATGAATGTTTATCCTTACAAATTTTTAAACTGTTACCATATAATTCCTGTCTACCCTGTTTAATATACAAGTTTAATCTGAGTCCATTATAAACCCTAAGTGACAAAAGTTAACTTGGCCTCTTTAATTTATTATCCATAATCTGCAAAAAATATTTCTGCATAATCGACATAAAACTGCCCTGTATTTATGTTATCTGCGGTGATAAAGATCTTGGTGATCTCGGTCTGCACGAATCTCTCAGAGATCTCGAAGACCATCCATGAGTGATATAAAAATATACTCCCAACTACATGGTGTGCGTCGAAAAAATTAAACATATAAATCTGCACAACTCCCCAGCTTGAAATTGAAGTTCATATTTTTGATGAAACTTCATTAAAATTAAACTCGAAATAATATAAAATTCTCTATTCATTTCCTTTCAAAGAGCTCTATACCATACGAGTAAACGTAGGTTTTTTTCTTGCATGCATTACGGTCCATGGTAGCGTGTGATAAAATGGCAATGGAACTGTTTCAATAAGACATTAATTGGCAAAGTGTTGCTACAGAATCATATCAGAGATTAGGATTGTTAATTTTGAGTGGTAATTCTCGTTATTGACCATAAATGATAATATTTCCATGATTAAATAAAAAACAAATGAACTGAAAAAGCTTTGTTGCCTCAACGCTTTAAATAGCCATTCAAAGTGAAAGGCAAAGGTCACCATCTATAACTGTGCTGGGATACTAGACATTACTTAATAATAAAACTTTATGACCAATGGGGAACACATATTTCTTATTACGCCTGTGTGTGACGCTCTCCTAGATCGACATAGTGAAAGTCTCTTCAATACTAAACTTTGGCTGACGGGCAGGTTAGGGAAATATATGAGGATAGAAAAAAATTTAAATCTCTAGATAATGCTGTAGTTAATTCTGCCTAAATAAGTCTCCAATGAATTAAATTATAACATAAGTATCAAATTCGTCATTGTTTTCGGATCTGCAGTGGTTGTGAAATAATCCTAATTTCTGGTAAATGTTAATTTAATGAATAATTATTCGTAATACTACCTTCTTCTCCAAGTATGCTATCTAATCCAGCTTTAGGATACCCGAGAAAGAATTTAAGTCTGTAAATTTAAGTGAAGATTACTTAACAATAAGTGTGGATTTTCCTTAATAAATATATTCTATGAACTTGAAAAAATTTCTTCGTAAATCTACTAAGCATAATAGAAGTTTAGATAATTAGCATTTGGTATGTATGCATAGGCTTGTATATATATGCGTGTCGCGGTAGTCTAGGGAGTAGAGCGTTGGTTGGTAGGGGCTTGGGTTCGATTCACGGGCAAGCATCTAAGCACCTACAGCTCAACCCAAGCCATGTGATTTTTCGGGTACCAAATCTTCCTGGGAAACCATAGCCGGCACAGGAACTGGCCCCCTTAATACCCTTAACTCTACCATAACCTACCAAACCGAACTTCGGGTTGATTACTGTGTTTATGGTTATACACACACACACACACACACACACACAGATATATATATATATATATATATATATATATATATATATACACGAGGAAAGGGAAGGAACAGGATAAGGATGTTGGACGGGATAAAGGGAGGAAGAAAGTACTCAGAGATGAAGAGGGGCCTGATATAGAGTAGGATGATGGATTTTGTGTTTTGTTGGGAGTAATAAAATGTTTGTTTGGTAGTTGTGTCATCCAAAAACCTACCTTAACTGGTAGATTACCTTAATATATATATATATATATATATATATATATATATATATATATATATATATATATATATATATATATATATATGTATATATATATATATATATATATATATATATATATAGCTTAGACCGTTATCCTCTTAATGTAAAGGCAAAAGAATATGAAGATCAAAAATATTATTGAGAGTCGTTTTCTTGTAAATTTAACATAAAATGTGTAAATATTTTATTTGTTTTAAGGTTTATGCATACATTTACATTGCTTTTTTACTGAGAATTGTTCGTTTTCGAATTATTTGAAATACAAATGTCTTTGTGGTACTAGATAAATATTCAAAGAAGATAAAGTGAGAAGATAAACAAATATCAAATGTATGGAAAAGCCTCATTTCTAAGTAAAATTCAAAATGTTTATCTTCTTCAAAACAGGTTTTTGTTGATAGTTTGCTTATCATTACTTTCATTTTTACAGATAAAAGTGCCGAACCAAATAGGTATTAATCTTTCTTAGGAACTCTCAATGCAGAAATTTTATTACCCACATTATCTCCTTATTACCAGTTTGGTCAAAATTCTTACCATTTTCCTTGCTCAAATGCTGTCCTTGATAGGAAACGTTTGGTAAAAGAGAACTTTGGGTTTATAGCCACCAAACACGGAAATGAATTTACGGAAGCGTCATTTTCTTTGAAATAACATTTATGGATGATGTTGTTTGGTAACGCAAGATCCAGGGGAAAGAAGACTTCCCATCACGGTTGTCATCCCCTGTTAAATCTTTTTTATATATCTTCCAGATAAATTGTCTGGAAAAATGCCAGGATCCAGCGGAGCGTATGCGCAATTTCTATGCGATTATTAATCTACATTGAGATTCTAATGCGCGATGCAACATAATTGATTGAAAAATTCGGTGAATTAGATACTTGAATTAATGTTGGGATATTGGTGGATATTATAACAAACATATTCCTTTTCAATTCATGCCAAAATATTTTATAATCACTTGGTATTAGCTTAATTATGTATTAAGAAAATCATTCAATGATTTCATACTCAGTCGATGTGTTGAAATTACCCCTGCTATGATAAAAACAGTGGAATTATTAACGGTAATACATAAATATGCATGACTGATAAGTACTACAATAAACCTGATATATTTGGCAACATAATTTTTTGGAAAATATATGGTGATCAAATTCCGTGAATAGTTTACTTTTGCGAAAGGGATGAATCTTGTCCTTCCAAAGAAAAAGAAAGTTCAGTAAATGAATGTATGAATTGGGTTAAATGTTCCCTTATTTGTCATTACATTTACACGGCATATTAGGTACGTCTAACTTCAAAAATATCCCAACTATTCTCTTGAAGTTAGATCAGATAGAAAAACTTGGTTGAGCTTGAATACGCAAAATTATCTCTATATAAAAAGCTACGCGACTGTACTGGACGACTGGAAGAGTTTTTCATATATATGCTGCTAAAGCGAGAAATAATTCCCATTAACAAATGGACATTGTGGTACAGAAAAACAGCGAGAAAACGACCGTTTTTTTCACTTCAGTAACTTAATATCTATTGAAATTTATTTAAAATGAAATGTAATAGAAATAATACCGTTATAGCTAAGAAAATTGTTTGTTAGTTGGTATGACAGTTCTTTGAAAATTGAATCAATCATTCCAGTTCAATTTTTCCGTTGAACAAAAAGGACTTCAACAAGAGCGTCCTCAGTGGCCTTGGAATAATGGTGCAGAGGTTGCGAAAGTTTTTCTCTGCCTTGAAATTGTATCGGAGATTTATAGAATTTCGATCTATGTTGTGTAAATGATTTCAGGAAGGAATTCTAAACTTTGAGGAGTCATTAAACTTATATCTCTGTCATCACTAAAACTATAAAGCTCCAATGAAATATATAAAAAAATGTTGTATTCTACCAAATATATTTGAAATTCACCTTCTGCCTCTCTCTTCATCTAATTAAGAAATCATAAGTTATTGGTGCGTGAAGAGATGGTGTTGGCTGAAAATTACCGCAAATGTTAAGAATATTCTGCATGCGGTACTGCCGCACTGATGAATTCTGCATGCCATGGAATTTTTTGTTAATTGGTATCGTACTAAGATTCATTCACCTGTGTATGTTTCTCAAATATTTTCCAAAAACACAACTCCCTGTCACCATTGCAAAGTGATTGTTGCACTAGCAACTACAAATAAAAAAATTTGTTCATTAAGTCTTTAAAGGAGAAAAAATTTACTAACCTTTGTGAATGAAAATTTTAACTCCAGATTATTAAATTTTTATGGACGATGATAAAACCAAGGCTCTAGCATTATTTTTTTCATTATAATAAAGACAAGAAAGCCTGTTTATTATTAAAGGAATGGTTTTGTCCATGTTTTTATTATTATGGTTTAATTTTAACACATTTTGTTACTAAACAATGAGGGTGTATCCCAGTGTTTTTTATGATTGTTTTTCATTTTTGGAAGGTATTAGGTCGTACCGTAAATGTGCATCTCTAATGATGTAACCACGCACATCCAAATTATGCCTAACTCTCAGATTTTTAATTATGTTGTTACATATATGTATTTTTCAATAAGTATCCTATGCTTTAAAGTAAAATATTGAAAACCTTTAAAAAGATAAATTTAACCTATCGCGGTAATATGTCTGAGAAAAAATTCGATTTTTAAATATATATTCTTGCCATGCATGAGTTATATTATTGTGAAGAACAGAGGGTAGAGCATGAGAACAGGAATAGGTACTGTACTATAATTCATTGGGTCATAGAAAATGGTTAATAGATTGCTAAAATGTGACTCAGGGAATTTGAGGAAAGGGTTTTGGTGGGAAAAGCATGCCTTCAAGTCACCGGCGTGAGGTGACCTGGGGAAAGGGTGATTCTGGAAACTATTATTTTTTTTCAAAATGGCTGATTTTCGAGCATGTAATTGGTCTCGTCAGCCATTATTCTCTACTGATTCATAACCTGAATAGAAATTATTTATATTTAACTTCTAAAATAGATAATTTTACTTTTTGAGTTTTTAGCGGTTGAATTTCTTGTTTTCAATATTGTAGTACGTATACGTACGTTAAAATAGAGAGATGAAATAGCAGAATGGATAGATTTAAAATTTATTTTTTCCTTTTATGGTTAGATATCATAATTGATATGACCAAGGACCACGGTAAAAAATTGATATTGATGTATTAATTTTGAACAAACTCATATTTTTAACACTCCTCCCGATGATTTTAATATATCCAGTTTTTAAATATTCTTGTATGAAAGTATCTTCTTTCGTGTGATTGACTTTGTTCCATTGGATGATGAAACTGATATTTATAGGCGTCATTGTTATTGTGCATGCATGGCTGGGTATCTTTCACCCCTCGCCCTCACGATGGGTTACGGGGTATTATGAAGATGTAGTTGTATGCACATTTGAATATGTTTAAAGGATTCTAATGCCACCGATTTTACTCCCTTTGGTTTCCTCTAAATTTTCGTTTGTTTTTAGGAATAAAACACTACCTAAGGTCATCATCATTTCCTCGACATCATGGTTCTCTTCACTCATTGACTAATTATAATTGACTATATATATGAACGAAAAGTGGCTATTATGATTGTTTATTCAAACTCACACTGAGTATCCTCGTGTAAAAGTGAATTGCCCTGTATTCCTAAATTATGTGTTTTTTTTTAAATGAAATGCTTTATTTGGCACAGCAGTAGAGACTAAGGGAAAATTAATTTCAAGTAAGGGAAAGTCACATTAAAAGCAATGTCGTACTTTGATAGTTGATTTAGGTGGAACCAGTATCGATTTTTACAACTAGATGGGGTTGAGAAATTAGACGGGCGGAGGTTTTTTCAGGAGTGAAAATAGTGAAATATGGGCGTAACGATTATACTATCTCCTGAAAAAAAGAATCACCAATGATGAGTGGAAGTGGAGACATTTGTTTTCGGTTTTTAGACAGATTTCCACACTCTCTGTCTTAGCGCGCTACCTGACTCCCCATGCTGTCACAACTCTAAGGGATGTTCAGTTCTGTAAAATACCAGAATCAGTCAACGTGGACTAGGTATTGAGAGTTGGGACTGAAACGGTGGGATTGACAAGAAGAAAGGACCATAGATCTGGAAGGAAGCCCAGATTCGAATTAATGTACCGAGAATTCTCATTTTAGATTATGTGATGGTGCAAGTAGCATCTCAAAGAACAAGTTGGTTTCAATCTCAAAGTGATTTATTTGCATATAAAAAAGACCCCACATCAACATACTATGCATTGGCATCAGTTTAAATTGAAATGAACCTTGACACATTTGAAACAAATTTACTTTCCCCTATGTACAATCGTCAGCTAGATGAATTTTATAAATATAAATAGTGAATAATTTCATCTCCGTATTTTTTCCCAATGTAAAGTATTTTAAGGATATTGACAGCCCAGTGGTTTAAAGCATTGGCCGCAGACGGGCGGATTTACCAGAGGTTTCTGTTGCAGTTCTCCGAGGCGCTTAATTGTATTCTTAGCTTCACCCAAGCTGTGTGATTCTTCGGGTAGCAGATCATTCCTGGGAAACCACAAGCCATTGAAAGGAGCTGGCCCCATCAGCCTGATGTGTCAATTTCACACGGCGTTGGGCCTAATATTAGATGAGCTCTTTCCTCACCTGTCAACCCGACCATCAGGTTTTTCACGAGCGGTAAAGTCTCTTATTTTACTTTAGTTATCCTCTGTTCTCCGAATTATCGACGGAGGTTGAAGTAGAATACCTTCTCTCTGTCCTGCTTTTCGATGAGGTTTCTAGCATTGAATTGTATAGTGAACGGCATCATGTTTGATGCATCAAGGCTATTTGATCATTGAATATGGTCGTTGGTTCATAGAATTCAATAAGTTGTGCAAGATGCTGCATCATGAGAGGGCAACTAACTGTCAGGGTCGGAGGGAAGAGCGGACGGAGCCATCTTGGTACAGACTTGTGCAGATGGGTAAACGCTGCACATCTTTACTGTATACGTAGGTTCCCCCGTGAGCGCAGTACCTTCCATTAGGTATCGAAGTCATAGTTGAGCACCATTTATAATATATTTTGCACGTATCAATTCGAAATCCTGTCATTCAAAGAATCAAACATTATTTTACTCGCGGGTGGTTTAGCAAATACAGAATTTCCAGCGAAAACACAGCTTCCCATTCCATTTACGCCCTGCCTTTTATCTTTATCCTATTCTATTTTGTATTAGCGCAAGTATGAGTCTCCACATTGAGAATTTGCGAACCGACCGAGGTGAGTGATAATTCCCATTAACTGACGTCCATGGTGCAAATGCAATTCATTTTTATGAGTTTTCTTGCTTTTGGCAAAATACTAACTCGAAATCTGCCACTATCAGTCTGAAATATATATTTATAGCATAAAATGTTCCGTTTGTGTTAGTTTTGAAAGATGTGAAATCTGTATCAGTATGTAGCATATTACATGTATATTTATGCCTTCAGCATAATTGTCTGTCATTCCGTCTTCATTAACTACTAATCAAATCGTCCGGGTCGGCATTAAAAATTCCCTGTTTTACATAAAATTTTAATGAATTTGGAATTGGATTTGATTACTATAGGGAATAAAATTTGATATTACCATTGATAGTGCTGCTAACAAAAAGCATCCCAGGGGAATGGAACACATTCCGTATGAACAAATCTGACCTCGATGAATTTTTAAGCTGTCTTCACGAAAATATCCAGCCTTATTTATTATTCCGTTGTTGTATAAAGAAGTTTTCGCCACCCCTTCATGTTTATCTGTTCCTATAAAAGGTTTAATTTAGTTAAAAATCGTATTTTAAGTATTCTCTTGTTTTCAAATGGAAATATTTAAGCCTACTTTCCATGATGGCAGCTCATGCTCTCAGGAGCAAAAGATATTCAATAATAGAAATGAACGCTTAAGGGATATAATGCTCTTATGATTCATAAATAGACGAAATAATACAAATCACTCATTTAAATGTCGAAGTGAAACTCCAAGGCAATATCTGCGTAGGGATTTCACGGAATAGTGTACACATGGGTGGTCTGAAAAGTTTCCGACTCAGAATATTTCAAAAATTTTAGAAAATTTCAGAAAAATGTCAAATATCTTTGTTTTGTCAGAAACTTTTCACGCCACCCTCGCACAATTTAAATGCATTTTACAAGAAGAGGTGTAGAATATTTTCGAAGTATATTGTACTCCTACTTTCCGCAATTAGGTGCGCTACTTTTTAATTTTAAGCATTTTCTCGAGCAAACAATATGCCTTGCAAATCTTAGAACCATTATGATTGCTGCCTTTGTAATAAAAATTTTAAATTGTTGAAACCCGAAAACCTCATATGCCCTTGCTCCAAGATTTTCAATGAGCTACAGTGCTAAGCCATGAATATTTGTCGTATTTAAAAAAATGATTCTCATTTGTGTTTTTTATTCACAACTTTGAACCTCCCAAAATCTGTATATTATGTCATTCATTAAACCTCCACAAAATGGGATATCAATTTTTACTAGTAATAGTATCTTTTACATAAAATCTTTAGACTTAAATCCAGCATTGTAAGTATCCCGTGTGAATTTCTTCAACCGGATTAGGATAATTGCATTACAGAACAGATAAATTCATGTATTACTTTTAAAACTGGAGCGGTATACGTAAGAGAACAGGAGAAATGATTTCCACTCACCGGCCATTTCAAAATGAATATTAGTGTGGTTGATGCAAAACAGCCAGTATTTGAAAAAAATTGTAAGCATATATCATTAAATCTTTGTTTATATTCGTTAAAATATTTTACTGTCTTCAGAAATGTATAAAAAATGATACGATTAAATATTTTATTTCCAAATTAACAATTCAATTGCTCTCTGAACGTCAAATGAAACAAGTAAAAGCTGTTTGCCGTTATTCATCCATGTTAACTCTGATAATTTTTAAACATGATGATGGAGCCCTTCAGAAAAATAAACCTAAGGCTCCTAAGAGGAGTTGGCGGGATATAAATATGTACCTAAACATCCAAAATTCAGCAACACCGCATCCTGAATGGCCTTTTCCCATTGTCTTGACGTTGGAGACGGATGGGGTTCAAAGGGATCGTGAGAAGGTGGGGTAGGATGGAAGCGAGGGGGTGGGGACATTAGGTTGGGTGGCGTAAAAGTGCGTCGGTGAGTGGGAGCAGGAAGGAAGGATGGGCGCGTAGGTAGGATTTCGGGACGTGGGGAAAAGTGGGGCCGGCGCTTAATGCTCGACCGTAGGTAGGTCGGCCATAATGGGGAGTTCTCATGGAACGGCGAGAGTAATGGGAAGTGAAATCCAGAATCGGGAAGGGGGAATAAGGGAGAGTTTCCGTGGGACGTAGAGGCAGTTGGTGGGGTGGTAGTGGGCTTGGGATGGAAGAACGTGTGTGTGTGGGATGGAGGAAGTGAAGCAGGGGTAGGCGTTTGAGGAGGAATGAAGGATCTCACTCTTAAGGGAGAAGGGAGGAAGGAAGGCAGGAGAACCGGGACGATAGATGAGAGGTTTGGGAGTGAACAGGCAGACAAAGGGCTTTAATTCGCGCGATAATGATAGCCAGTGGTCTCCCCTCAAACATTTCAGGACCCAGGGCGAGACGTGCTCTTCCACCTTTAAATATTTTCGGAATAAAGGTGATTATTCAAGATAATGCTATTATTAGCACCACACCCATTTACTACAACCCGATTCCTTCCAGCCAAAACAAAGAGAGATGTTGAGCCTAATCAGCCAACGCCAGAAGGTGCCTGCTAGCCGGTAGCCAACATTTCGATACAAATAGTATACTGTTATGATTCAATACCGCGAATTTAATAGGCGCATTGCACATTACAGAAGAACGATATGTATGCATTAATATGTACTAGAAATACATATCGGAAATCAGTGAAAAGCGGTCTAGAAAAAATTGAGATAGAATAAAAACTAATTAAAATTTTTCTGCCATAATATTTTTTCTTTTTTTTACATTATAAAATACGAAGCCGCGAAAAAATATTAGAAATGGATAATAATAGGGAAAGTAGTTATTATATTATATGCATATATAAATATTATATGTATATATATAAATATTATATATAACTATAAATATATAATAATGGGAAGGCATAATAGAACACAAATAGAATAACATTTAAAAGGACACTCACACAGTAAAATGTTCTAGCTTTCGGCCCTCTCAGAGGCCTTCTTATATATATATATATATATATATATATATATATATATATATATATATATATATATATATATATATATATATATACATTTGTTGGTATGGATTAAAATGCATTGGAAATATTTAGAAAAATCTAAACAGCCAATTAATTGTAGTTTAGAAATATATCCCGATAAAAATTAGATTAAAGACATTCTGATAGCATAACCATCTGGGAAGTTATCTCATCATTTGTAATGGAAAGAGTATTTTAGGACTGCCATGTTGCCAACTACCATTCGCGAACCATGTCACTTATGTTTATGTATGCTAGGTCAAATGTAATGGCTATAAATATATATGTTAAAAGCTATTTTATTCGCTATTGTCTTCCTTGTATATATTTTGCATTTTTAGAAATAATTTCAACTCTTACATTTACTAAATAACTTTACACACGAATTGTGCTAGAACGGTTGTGGGTAGAAGGTAAAACTTAGGACATTTTTATTTTACAGCAGCTTCGAGAGAGAGGAAAATTCGCACATTTTACTTTTTACTTACCTGGTATACTTAGCGCTGTTCTCGATCTACTCATGTAATCTTTTATGGGGAAAGTGAGCCTTAAATGTCTCACATCAGTGAGTCCGTTATGACATTGATTGCTTCTCAATTTTATGGCACATTTTTCTTCAACAATCGCTCGCATTCTCATCTTGCCGAAAAATATTGACGTTCTAGCATCAGGGTGTTTCCGGAAAATTGAGTGCCGTTAGTATAAAATGTTTATAGATTGGCATAATTAATTTTCTTGTGAATTGTGGAAGTAATTTTTCTATCAATATCAACTTTGTGTAATTACAAGAAAAAGAATGGAAAATATGCCAATATTAAGGAGATATACTGTATCCCTTAAAATTTTTTCGAAGTAAAAATTTAAAAATTTACTCCCCATAATAAAGAGTATGGAGGAAATATATTATTTTTACATCCCTCAAAAGATATTACATTAAAAAGTTCTGTGTAAAAAATTTAACCCTCTGAATGGAGGTCACTTTTTCTATTTATGGATTATTATTATTTATTATTTAAAATACACATGTGCTGATAGACATTGTCAGGTGGCACACAAGTCCCAAATAATCGCAAAAGATAATACATAAAACTAGACTTCAAAACACAAATCTCTTTAACAAAACAAGTGAATCCCCATCCCATTTACAACCATTTATCAGCAAGAAAAAAAAAGATAAATTAAAAAAAAAATTAAGCTATTACATATAATACCATACACCACACATCAATCAAATTATTACATATATGCCTTACATCTATTCTTAAAAGTATACACTCTGTTAGGAAAGGGCTCGAATATTTTTGCAGGTAAAGTGTTCCACTCAACAATTGTTCTATTTAGAAAAGAAAATTTTTTTTTATTTGTTCTCTGTGCCCGGCATTTTATCTTAAATTTGTGATCATTTCTGCCTATAAAATTTGGGTTCCCCGCCTCTTTCCTAAGATCTGCCCAAGCTTTCTCCCCCTTCAAAATTCGGAACATTCCACAAAGTCTGCTTACTTTTCTTCTAGATTCTAGAGGTTCCCAGCCCAGCGTTTCTAGCATGTCAGACACACTCTCCATCCTCCCATGCTTCCCCAGTACATATCGGGCAGCCTTTCTTTGCACCTTTTCCAGTTTTTTAATATGACCTTCTTCATGAGGGTCCCATACAAGAGAAGCGTACTCTAAAATTTTATGGGAGATTAAATGGGAGATTAATAGATTAAATGGGAGAAGGGACTGCCACAGTCTCAATTTTACCCGAGTAATGCCGAATTATTATTAAAGCCTTCCCTTTAGATTGTGCAATATGTTAATAAATTATGTTACCAAGCCCATTTATTGCAGTGAGAGTTACGTTTCCCGAAAATTCCTCCTGTGACATATTTTGATGTCCAATTAGGGTATTAGGGTCTTGATGGTAACCTTTTTATTAATCGTCAAATATAAAAGAAATATAAGAAATTCTCATATTTTTTAATACTTTAAAAAAACTTGCTGAATCATCTCCAATTATATCAACACAATGTTTGTTTCGTATGTAATCCAAAGTTTATATACTATGACATTCCAAAAAAGACATTCGAAACTCTTCCCTCACTTCTGAAACCGACCATCGGGATGATAACTGAGGTATGGTTAGGTTTAATAGCGGATATCTATAGTAAAATTCGATGTAGTCAATGAAAGCAATAGTAATGACGACATTAATAGATTGGGACATGTTATTTGACCATGATTCGTTTTTCAGATTTTAAGGTGTCACGCGAGATTGAGTGGACATTTTGATCAGGAAATGACGGAAAACACGTAATGAACGGGAAGGTAAGGACCTTACTTGAAACCTTTGCAAAATTGGATTTGGAATAACTACTGCTATATAACTAATGAAGAGAATTTCATCCGTAATTGAATTAACTCTTTAAATGTGGGTATTTTACATAAATTGAGGGTAACATGGGTGTACATGGAATCTACTTATATGTATACAATAGGTACAGAATCAAAATTAATTTAAATGCTCCGCAGTAACTATAAGAACGTTCGGTGGGGATTCCTAGGACATCAGCCACATTTGTAGAAACATGAGTTCAAAGTTGAACGCAAAAATCACGTTAAACTATACTCACCATGGAATCACCAACTGGTGTAATTGACCAAATCACTATGTTCTGGTGTGTGATCAAATATATTCGAGTGCTTGAGTTCAACTTTGTTCTGATGGCTTACCCTGAGACGTTAAATTAGCTGAATCTACCGCTGACGGTGTCTACCTTTCTTAATTTATCCCTAGTGGTAGAGTCTACCAATATTTTGTGGATCATAATAATTGTTTCGGCGGCGCAAGAAAATTTGGACATCCTGTACATTTCTATCTTGCCTGCCCTCTTCGTTAAACAAGGGGATTCAAGCCTAATGCTTTCAAAATACCAGAGATATTCTTTTCTTGCACAAAATTTCGAAATGCCAGCGGATTCTGTCTACGTATTTTCAAATCTTGTTATTTACCTTTTCGCTCAAGGATCACAAATACTTTCCGCGTATTACAAACGTGGGCTAACCAAAGTGGAGTAACACCCATCTCTAACTTCTTCATAATATTTTCCGACAACCAGTCTGATGAAAACTTTGTTACATACACATGAAGAAGAACTGGTTAGGAAATTCTAGCGTTTAAAATAGAAGAGAAAAAATTAGAGCAGGTGGAGTTTTACTCATGCCTGTACTTGTATAATAATTTAAAGGAAATTGTGTTCAGCAAAAGGTAAGGCCATATTTCGAATTGCGAACCAGCTAGATGAGCGAAGACCAAAGATTTGGCTATAGAAAGGATTTGAAGACGGGTCCTATAAGTAAAGAGGGAGTTAAATATTCCTTTAATATGGAGACGTTTCATACCCCGGAAAACAAGGCTTTCGAAGCAAAATATCGAGTGTTGAAGCTAAGAGAGGCAAGAGGATGAAATTCCGTATGCAATTTTGGGAAGAATGGAGAATGAAAGTTTCTTGGTGGTGAAAAAAAGATGAAAACCATGATGAAAACAAGCAACAGTGTCATTGCGTATGATAAGGAAAGAGAGGGCACATTTAGGTTAGATTATAGGAGTAGGGACACTGTGTGCGAGAGAAAGTTAGTAGAAAGATGAAGATCGTAATGAATGGGAGAATATTAGACGAGTCGTTAAAAGGGATTAATAAAATGGGATTTTTGGGATATTTTGTGACTTATTTAGAGCATTGAGAACTAAATAAAATAATTTTACGAGATCAAATAGCAGCGCAGAGAGGAATGAGTTCACACAACTGTATATATTTATAATTCTGGCTGCAGGAATGCATACGGGAATTTGGAAAATGAATTTCATCCACTTAGGTACATTGAGTCGATTTTCTGCCGAGCGGCAAAGCTCATCTAGCTAAGCAAAGCTATTTTTAGTAGTAGCTCACATTTATCAGCTTACAAATCCCATGCACCCTTTCAGCGTAAGCGCATTTCAACTGTTGATTCCCCGCATACAGTGACGTTTGCCACAAACCAACGGCCTGAACACCTTGATGTGTGGATTCCTGGGTGCATGTCAAGTGTGTACCAACGGCCTGGCGTTTTAAAAGCACGCACCGCCACGCATTAGAAAAAAAAAGAAATAAACCGTCGGAAATTCCCTCAACTCTCTCCAAAACCAGCACCATCTACCCCCTCCCACAACGTTCCACCCACAACGTCCCAGCCTCACAGGAAGGCACAATAATCCGCAGCAGTGGTTTTTGGCGAGCTGGAGGGAACGGAGACGAGTGGGTTGAAGGTTTGGAGGGCGAATGGGGTTAATTCGATTGCCCCTCCCCTCCTTTTGCATCAATCCCTCCAACCCTCCTGACCCCTCTTCCCCTACCTTCCAAAACCTCCCTGGATATCCCCTTCATTACCTCACACCCCAAAAGATCCCAGAAACACTCGCTCCCTGGATAACCCATCAGCTAACCCTTTTTCTCCGAGTAATGTCCGAGGATTTTGACCACCCCGAAGGGGAAAGCTGCGGGAGAACTTGTTGGAGGGTGGGGAGTTTGGATGGATAGTTGGGCGTGGTGGTGGTCGTGGCTAGATGGCATGCCACTACCTGGTCACCGTTACATCGGATTGACCCTCGACTATCTTTCGATCGTCTGTGTGTTCTTGTGTTCGCGTAAAGGGAGTAGCCTTTTTGGACCCCAACTCACCCTTCCCGCAAAACTTTTCTTTTCCCTTTCGTCCCAGTGTGGTATATGAACATGTGTGTTGGAAGCGTTGCACACGTCTACGTTCAGAGTTCGTATCGCAAGTCATGCAGCCTGTCCGTTTTTCGTGAGGGTCGAGTGATATGCCCTCAAAATTACACCAGCTCTCCCTCCCCAACTCGCATTGGTCCGATTAAACTTTTCCCTCTCGCTACACCCCCGCCCTCCAATCCTGTTTCACTTCCCCCGACGTCGTAACCATTTTCGTTCTCTCTACGCCGTCGCCCTGAGGAGAAAGTTAAATGGCGCCCTCCGTCCATAGGCCAGGGGTGATATGGATGGAGCTCACGGGCACGGAACGAGAAAGAGTTCATCGGCGGCGCGGCACTCGGGTTGGGGTGCTCGTATGTGATAGTTTTTTGTTAGCAAAATTCGCTCAGGAAGAAAGAGATTGTGACTAGCGTTGTTTTGGAAAAATTTACTTTGCACGAGTATGCTATTTTATTGAAGTTATTCTCCACATCAATCCATACGACCCCGGATGGTTCTTGGTTGATGATATTTTAAAATCACCGATTTTTTTGCGATTACTTGGGTATGAATTGTCGACAGTGAATATGTTTTCCTAAGTTTTAGATCAATAATTTATCCGATTATAATAAATATCTGTTCAGAATAGTATTCAAAATTATTGCTATTCGTTGAATTGAATCAATTATTATGAGCGATTAATTTCAACACTATGCATCGTATAGAATTGAAAAATGTTCATTTTTCATCTATTGTAAAAGTTAAATATTTATAAAATTCTTTTTGGTCTTTTCTTGAAGTAGTTTGTGCTTACATTAGTGTGATCCGGATACAACTTAGAAAACCATTTCTCTTCACTGGTGGCCGCATCTCAACTCATATTAAATAAATCGAGTTTTCACCTCCTAAGTTAATTAGTTAGCCAATGCATAAGGAGAGAGAAATGGTTAAAAAAAACACATTCATTGATATTTTTTGTTCATTTTGTTTCTATTACTAGTTGGTTATCATGTAACATGAAATTTTTGTGTATGTATTCACGAGATTCTTTTTTATTCGAGTGAATTATTCAACGATGATTAAGCATGCTGTTCCTGAATGAATAGAGACAGCTGTATGCAGCAAGGTGAGTTAAACGTTGTGGACAGAGAAGTCAGAAAATTAGGGTCCGGTGGTGCGTTCAGTGGATTATCCAGCGAAGTAGGTAACCGTATGGTCGTACAAGGATATATATAATATATATTATGGAGGTGAATAGGTTAGGTTGACATCGAGGAATTAACGGTTAAGAGGAAAGGGGGGGACTAAGTATTAAGTCGGTTTATAAAGTGAAGCGAAACTGTTAAGTTTTAGTTTAGTTTGTTTAAAGTTAGTTTATTTTTAGTAAAATACGATTAATATTTATTAGCACCCAAATACCGTAGCCTGCCTAGTTCTAAGTGTTTGTATAACACTTTTTTAGTGCCAGTAGCTCTATATATTAAACACAAAATTAAATTTTTTGAATGAATTGGGGTAGTTTTTCTCATAGTGATGCAAAAAAATAACTAGTTCCGTCATACTACGGTTTGGAAGAACGTAATATTTAGCTTAAGGAGATTAAGTGTAGAACTAAGGGATTAAGGAACTCATTTTCCCCTTATCACCGGTGAAGGATCGGAAATACACATGACGGCGCGCGAAAGGGCAAAATTGTAAATTGCTTAGTATAAAGGCCGCCGAAAATTTTTCAGTTTAGAAAAAAATTACCAATATTTTTTCGGAACGAGGCAACTACACATTAAAAGAAAAAATACAATCTTTGTATTTTGGAACGAGGCAAAGAAAGAAATAGATCCCACAAAAGTTCATTGACTGCCCAAGCGGGCAAGTATAAACCGTCCCGGTGAGTGAAGTCCCACCTTTACCGGTCATTGTACATAAGAAACGCATGGCATTGAAGAAAGAAACATGGCTGAGGTGGAAGTGCGGTTTGCGAGAAAGTGAAACTTAAAACTAGGAATAAAATATGAATTCTTAATCTAACAAGAAAGGAAAGCCGACAGGGAACGGCTTTTTACAAAAAAGAAAAAAAAAAAAAGTACGTCACTAACAGCACTAACTGCCCACCGGCACACTCTGAGCATAGAGCGGTACAAAATGGAAGCGGTGGCGAGGGTCGCCCATTTCCCACAGCGGGAAATTACACTTGGGCTTGAGGAAGCGGGTGACAGCAAGACCGTGAAGCGGATAAAATAATACTAAAATAACTTGGAGGACGGTGGAAGAGATCCGTCCGGCCGTGAAGCGGCTTAAGACTATGAAGAAAATTTAAAATTAAAAGACATAGTAAAGACTCATAGGCGAGTATGAACCCATGGTGAAAGGCAGCAGTTTCACCATTAGACACTGGTGGCGCAGGCCAAGTGGATCGGCCCGGCATCAGCTACCACAGCTGCGGGCAGGAATGAAGTGCACAGTGTCGGCCACAGTACTGTGATGTGGAAGGCAACGGGAAACCACCACATAATTACGAAGAAGAAGTATACGAACAACTGGAAGAGGTTCTGGGAACAGTAAAAGGGAAGAATAACCTCATGGTAATGGGAGATTGGAACACTGTGGTTGGTGAGGGGCAAGAGGGAAGTAGCGGATGGAAGTAGAGGGTAGTAGTAGATGGAAATAAATAAAGAGTGTAATTGCCAAAGCGGCAGATGAGTTCGTTCTGAGTAAGGTGGAAATATCAAATAAGCCATGGATAACAACTCAAATTAGAGGTATCCTAGACGAAGTAGGAAAATACAAGAATCCAAGTAATGAGAGTGAAAAAGACCACTATAAACAGTGGCGGAACCAGGTAATACGAGAGTACAAGAAGGCAAAGGAATAATAGATAGAAAGCTGCTGCGAGAAAATTAATGATAACATGAAAAAGGTAAGTAGCAATATGGCTTATGTACTATCATCAAGTGAAGAGGCTAATTCGGGGAAAGAAAAACAAAATTGCAAAATATCCGAGCCACTAATGGAAAAATACTTAAAGATGATGTCGACATTGGCAATAGATAAAAAGAATACATTGAAGTACTTTATCAAGCTCTCAAGCCACTAGAAGATGGCTTAGTTAAAGACGAAAGCCCGACAGGTAAAGACGATCGGGGTCCGCAGATATTAAGAAGCGAATTCGAGAGAGCCGTGGCAGACTTGAGAAAAAGCATGGCTCCAGGAGTTGACAAAACAAACGGAGAAATAATCAAGGCCATCAGGGTCAAAGCGAAGGATGACCTTTATGGAATAATCAAAGATAGCTTCGACAGCGGAAAGATACCAGAATACTTTAAGAAAAGTATAATTAAAGCAATGTCGAAAAAACTGAAAACAGGTAAATACGAAGAACATTGAACATTTAGCCTGGTGACTCAAGCATAAAAAATTCTTACTCGGATGATTAGCCGAAGAATAGAAGGAATGATAGGAGAGAATCTCGTGGCGATAGCTCTATGTTCAAGAACCTTAGACTGGAAATAAGTAAGCAATTCGTCAAGACTTTCATGTGGAGAATGACGTTCTATGGTTCCGAGACTTGTAAAAGTGGACCAGCGGACAATAGAAGCCATTGAAACACGATACTGGAGGATAATGCTGACAATTAAACGGACAGACAAAGTAAACAACGAGGGAGTATGTATAAGAGCAGAAGAGGATAGAACCATATAAAGAACTCTACGGCATGGACGAAATAGATGGATTGGACACACGTTGGGGTGCCATGGATTGATTAGGAGTATAATAGAAGGAGAGATTCCACGAGTAAGACCATGAGACATGTACATAGGATAAATTAAGAACGACGTAAAACAGAAAAGGAATCAGAAAAGGTATCACATGTATTCTAAGTAACACGTCCCTGTCTGTGGACATGTAGCACGTTGATGTCATTTTCTCCTCTTCCATCCATAAGTTCCAGCTTACTTAAATTTGCTTAATATTTGCCCACGAAATTAAGTCCTCTCAATGGGTTGTATCTTCAACGGAGTGCCCGGAGTGTTTGACAGTATTGGAATCCGATATAATGATAAGTAAACACTTAAGTATTTATTTTGGGACGAAAGGTAATTTTTACTTTTGTAATTTTTAAAGATTGTTTCAAATTTATTGTTTTTAATTAGTAACAATATATATCACGCTATTCCACGGTGTTAAGCCCTTTCAATTTTCAGCGTGGATAACTGCCTACATTATTTTGAAAATAGCCCGGCTACACCTAAACCCCACCAACTTTCCAGCAATAATATCCAATCTCGCTTCATTGACAACGGTTAAGTACATAATTGTAGAGGCTTTAACTCCTTGAAGGATGTTAGATGAGTAGTATTTGGCAGAAAACATTCTCAGACATATGCTGACTCCTGTCTCGACCACTCATTCCACATCCCCCGCATCGCCTCGGGGTCCCTGAGCTCATAGTAGTAGTAGTTTTGATGGGAGGCGACCGACAGCTAAGGTCATTTGCGCCATAGGGGAAGGACAGGAAAGGATGAAGGGTGGAGAGAAACCCGGCGTCGGCATTAGCCTACTCTTTACGAAAGGCGCCAAGGGGTCCGCGGCTTAACGTCCCATCCGACGGACGGCGTACTCACTCAAAGTGCCCTCCACAAAGCACCTCAAGTAGGGATCGAGATACCTCTGAAAAATATTCAACACCGCCGGGATTTGAACCCACGCCCTCAGGGTGGGAAGCCAGTACGTTAGCCCCCGCACCATCTCGATCCCCCCCCTGAGCTCATCTAATCGTCTAAATCGGCAAAGGGGGTTACTGAACACCCTAGAATCTGATTCCAGGTTGCGGTGGAGTTTAAACCCAATGACATACCTTCTCAATTGAGAAAGCGACGTTACAATTTTGCTTTGTTACATGAATATTGGGTAATAGTGTCTGATTCTTTTCAAAAAGCCTATTAATAAATTTAAATTATTTTATTGATAGATTAAATGTTAACATATTGCAGGAATTAAGTATATAAAGGTCGTATCGCTCATAATAGAGGAGAAGTTTATCTTTTTTACCACGTACCTACGAGTATGAGGTAAATCCGATTGTTCTCGAGGCATATTGATTTTTCTATACTGACTTATTAATGGAAACTAGTAATTATTTTATGCAGCATTTTTGTCTGGTTTGTATCTGTTCTTTTTCAAAGTTTTCTCGCTGCATAACCCATTTGGCTGTTATTTATTTGGAGGAAAGATTCGATACTGAAAGCTGGAGAGTGAATTTCACCCTATTTGATTTAATCTTTATTATTAATATTCTAACATCTTAGATCATGCAAAAATTATGGTTGATATGATTATTTATTGTAACTAAATGATCTTATGCAATTCAGGTAAAATATTTGGGTATTAATTGTATTGATGTCGCTATTACAAGAAATATGTTGTAATATTATGGATGAAGTGTCACTAGAAATCTTTAAGAAAATGAAATTAGACTAATATAAAATCAACAAAGATACGGATGATAGAGTAAAAGAATATGTAAGTAAATGAAGATTTATCGATAACGTTCTACTGCATATCACCTAATGTGAGTTACACTGCGTTTTATAGAAAATCATTCTACTTGATAAAATCTCTTCATTGATATCAATGCTGAATGTACAAGTTTTCCATCTAATCAGCAGCATCCAGGAGGACTAATTATGTTGTCAATTTGATCTGAACCCATCACGTAACCAATAGTTTTCTTCCAAATGTTTAGTTTCATGGTGAAAATAACAATAGGACAATTCTTTACCCCGTCTTACAATATATAAAACTAAATTTATAACTTTCGCATAGAAATAATGCACCAAATGTACTCTAATTATGATCAGATCGATACACATAATGCACAGAGGATTTTCGTATCATAGAACTTAAAGTTTGCCAATATGAATGATAGGGGTAAAGATGACGCAGAAGTGGAGCGGAAAAGATGAATGTGAAACACCGGGTAAGGTATGGGGGAAGAAAAGGGTGAGAAGTTGGGGCGACAGAGGGTAATGGGGGATGGGACAGGAAAGACCTTGGCTTGGAGAGAAGGCGCGGGGGTAGGACTGAGCGTGAAGGCAAAAGGGTGGTCGGGAGCTCCTAATTACCTGTTTGAACTGGAGAGAGGAACGGGGAGGTTAAGGTAAGATGTAACCGTGTCCTCCTTAATTGCCTCCAAATTTCATTAACTGCAGTCGCGTTTTGCAGTTTATTACGCGAGGGCAATAATTCCCAATTAACCCCCTTGAGCACTGAAAGCGGGTGAAGGGACCCTGTTAGGAAACAACTTTTGATACTGTCTCCTACTTTCCACACGCATGTAAATAGTTTCCAAAGGTATTCTCTGTATCACGCTCGCCTTGTCTCAGACTTTCGATTTAGGTGATCATTTCCATGAACGGTTTGGCCATTAACCTTCCTGAATGTAACACGTAGTGATTCCATTGTACATATTAAAATATTGACTTACGGATTCATTTCATTGGCATGGATTATCGCCAGTCTTTTGGACTCCCTTTTGTTACTTCTCATTTCATAGAACCTTTAATATTTACATTTTATTGACAGGCATCGATTCGATAGTCTAAATATCAAAGGATTGAAATCACTCATTGGGGATTCCGGGAAATAAAACGTTTTTGGAGCCTCATGTTTTGTTAATATAAATTCCTAAAGCGTTTTAAATTAGCAAACTCATAAATCAGGAAATGTTCAGCGTATTCATTTTATAGCTGAAATTATTCTCATTGGTTTATAGCTAAAATAATTTTAATGAAATAAGTAGGCAGAGATGACGACACTTGGCTTCATGTAGCACCGTAGGAAGGGTAGGATAAAAAAGAGTGTTAAAAACATTTATAATAGGATAATTCACGTATTTAAATGAATTAAAATATTGTGAAATTTGAAAAGAGCATGAATAGTTAAAAGAAATAAGGAAGGAAATAGAAGTCATCTTTTTTGCTCTCAGAAATTAATGTAAATCTCACAATTAAGATCTGCTTTCGTTAAAGGAATAATACATTTCATTCATTTCATCACTTTCATGAAGTTTATAATAAAATCTGCACACAAACTAATGGAATTTCATAGGAAAAAATAATATTGAATTCCTAAAATATTTTAGAAGTAATTTACAAATTGATAATAACTATCAAATTATTTTTAATATTATTTATCTATTTGTAATGTTTATGTTTACTTGTTGAATTTTGTAGAGATATTTATTATTCTTAAAAATATAAAAAACTAAATCCCTTTCGGAAAAATATGTTTGGCCATGATATACAGGATATACAGCATATACGGGTGGCCTGTAAGACCACCCGTATTCTTATTCGACTTCCACATTCGAAAAACCTCAGGAAACCGCCTAGGCGAGAGGTTGCAAGTAACTCAAAAAGTCTCTTATGGACTTTATAATGTGGTTATATTTATGCTATTAGGTGATTTCCACATTTTTCGGGCTGCGTCCGCGTATGTCGTTTAAATGTACAACAGTTTCGCCAGCTATCCTGCTGGCGTCCTCAGGTCAAGGATGAAAAGAAGCTTGTTGTCCCGTCTTATATAGGAAAAATCCGGCGCCAATACCGGGAAATTTCTTGGCCAATCAGGGAACGTCCTCATATTTGCGCGGAATTATTCGTTTCCACGCACTGTGAAGTGGATATCCATCCTCTCTGTTAAAATTTTTTGGCCTTTTAACGATTTCAATGGCCTCTCTGATTATTCTCTGGAAGTATTTTCCTTCTTTCGCTATTATTTTAGCGTCGTCGAAGAGAATAGAGTGTCCAGGTTCACTCCAGGCGTGCTCAGCGATGGCCGATGCTCTAAACTGTTTGGCCTTGGTTGCCCTCTGGTGTTCACTCATGCGTGTTTTCAGCGCTCTGCACGTTCATCCTTGACCTGAGGACGCCAGCAGGATAGCTGGCGAAACTGTTGTACATTTAAACGACATACGCGGACGCAGCCCGAAAAATGTGGAAATCACCTACTCATCGCCGCGGAAACCTTCGAACGAACATTTATGCTATTATTTTATTGATATTCTACCGTTTACGCAAAGTGGTTTTGGATGAACACAGGCTAAAAAACGGAACATTTTTTTTCTCTCGAAATAAAACACAACCAGGCATCAGACATCGCAATAAAATCCACTCTAGTTCCGCATATTTCCTTCCAACTTTTATTAAATTTAACATGCCTAATTTCTGCCTGACCTCTCTTCACTTGACTTGCGTTCTTATCTCTGCCTTACTCGCCTACCACCCATCGCCAAACAAAATGCTCTGCTTTCATATTTCTACTGTCTTATTTTCTTGCCTCTCCCAACAATCCCCTGTAATCTCCCACTGTACATAGCTCTTAGTTTATTTTCCTTTTTGTGTATTTAATTTGTTCTTTCCTACTCCACGCCTGCAATGCAACAACCTCTAATCTATGTCTATTATGCTACTTAAATACCCACGTTTCCGAGCCGTACAATAGCACACTCCATATTAAATATTTGGTCAGCTGTTTCTTAACATCCTTCTCCTCCCTGTCATCGATTCCCTCCTCCTTGCAGAAGTTTCTCTTCTTAACGTAATTCTTCTTTTTATGTCCCTACAACCTTGACCATTTTGCACTTTTACATGTAAATGTTGCAAATAAGTCTCCCGTACCTTCAAATGTATTACGTGAATTCTTGAGTGATTTCTTGCAATTTTGGCGAATTCACGAAATTTTTCCTAACATAACACCCTACATTTCAACTCTGGATGCTCCGATCAGCAAGAATACGCTCTCTTAAACGATTCTTCAAAACGAATGGGTATATACCTTATTTCCTCCGCTATCTTTGCAGCCAAACGGAAGAATAACTAGTTTACTGAGGAAAGGTTTTAAGAGCTCTTTCTTCATTCCTCTGTGATTTTAGTTTCCAAAAAAAATGAGTTTTTTCAATTCAACAACTTCATCAAACAAGTCCTAAAGTCGCAGTATTCACATTACCAAAAGATTCCATTTTTGAAAAAGAAACAGACAAAATACCGTTTATTTCTCAACTCTTCCTATTTATACTTCCGTTGTTGGCATTTCCATTTCTTAACCAGCAAAATGCGGACACTACGATGAAACCTCCTTCAATTCCTCATACTTCTTCCCTTCCTTCATACCGTCCGATAATCATATTCTATTTCTATTCCTTCCTTGCTTGCCGAACGTTCTCTCAGGTTTCAAAGTCATTATAACTACAACGCCAAAATAAATTCTCAAATAAATTACCAAAAAACATTATTTTTCCTCCTAATTTTTCTTCCAACGGTGCCTTCTCCTTCCCCTCTTGTCCAGCACTTCCTCGTTTGTTTTCCTTTCGGTTCATTTCATCTTTTCCACCCTACTTCAGACCGAAATTTCAATATCCTCCAAACCATGCCTTACTGGATAGGAACATATATCTGCTCTGTAACAAATTATGCTCCAAATTTTAGGCCAGCCTCATCTTAACCTCAATACTCTACTTACCTCTTACCTATCATTAAATATTTTCTTTTTGTTAAATTTTCTTTGCCCCACGTAATTCTCCTTCATATGTTCCTACTCTTTTGACTTTTCTATCAAAATAACTTCCGTAATAGGTAAACTGTTCCACCCGCTCTGATTTATTATCTTTTATTTTAATATTTAACTTAGCTTCTCTTATTCTGGAAACCCGAATAACCTTTGTTTTGTTTCCCTTTATTCGTACCCTATGCCTACTACAATGAATTTCTGATGCTCACATATGAGCTTGAAACCCATAGCTGACTGACAAACTAAAGCTTGATTATTCTCAAGCGTAACTGATTTTGATAATTCCCCACCGAGTTGCATTCCTATCTCTAGTTCTACCTCTCTCTCTACTCCTTTTTTTAAATCTATATCCTCTGCATAGTATTGGTTGAATAGCACAGGTAAAAATGTACAATTCTGTTATGATACTCTTCCTGACACTGCCCATTCAGACTCTCCATCCGAAATCCGCAACTGAGTAGTCTTAGAGATGAACAGCTAGGATATGTGTCCTCACCATCCGAATGCAACCCAATTTTCCACTCTGCATTATTTTATTCTACTTTGTTCTCTCTACAAAACACCTTGAAATGTATGAAACCATTTACATTCAAAGTTTCTTTCCATTCGTGACCTCATTACTGCTATTGTATAACGCTTCTCTCTCCCCTTTCTGATCTCCAACTGATCATCCCATAAGTAATCGATTGCCGTTCACCATTCCTATGTTGATTATGGTAGGTATAACTTTATTTGCGTATTACGGTCAACAAATCCAATAAACCCTTTTCTCATAGTATTATTTAAACAGTTATTACTATTCTTCTGGTTTGCGTATCGTAAGTAGAGAAATTGATTCATTTTTATGACAAATATAATTTTATTTCTCTTAAGAAATCAAACGAACTGTATTCAAGTAATATTTATAGGATAATTTGTCATCAATCTTGCCCCACATAATAACGCCCTTGTTTAAGGTGGATTGGTTGAAAATTTTCAAAGAAGTTCTTTCTAACTTTATAAATTCCAGCCCTCTATACTGGAGTTTAAGTAGTCGTTTAATATTTAGCCATTCGAAGATGTGCCATAGACGGAACGATCGTTTTCCGAAAATGGCTTTGCTTTATTACTTATTATGAGACAAGTAATTAGAAATCAACTGTCATGCTTCACCTGCTGAAATAAATTCTGTTCAGATTTCATGCCCTTAATAATCTGCAGCTCCACCTGTGCATCAGTTTCAATTCAATCAGTGTGTCATTTTTTCAGCTCCACTGCCAATGCCACTGGTGGCTTTCATCTTCTTCCCATTTTCTTTTTGAACCTTAATCCTCAGCAATCGCCATGCCAAATATTCATTATCCTCCTTCCTTCCGTCTTAAACCTTATCCCCGTCATGACCCCGGATTGGAGCTCCCTCTTACCGAGGAGCCCGTATAAACTCCCCGGTTGGTGTTGAAAACTCTGGCATCCTCGAGCGTTAGAAAGTTTCACCGTTCTCGGTGACGCGATTATTAAAGGGAAACACTGCGCGCCAAAAGCAGTGAAACGTCAAACATGGAACTACAGTGGTATTATTATTATTGTCTTGAGGCCAAGTGTAGAAGTTTACGACTTCATTAAGCCAAATTGAGTCTTACAGGCGTCATCTGGAGGCCCGCTTACGATATAAATTAACGAAATCTTTCATTTACTTCGTATACAAAAAAACCCGGTTCTTAGATATGCATACCATTTTCATTAATGTCAACATAATTAAAGTAGGATGACATATCGTTTTATTTTACTTCTGTGTTTTATTTTATTCTCTTGGAAGAAACTTTGACCAGGGGCAACATAAAGTTTGTGTTGCTACTATTATGAGCGTGGAAGCAATTAAAGATTGTCACTCACAAAATTATTACAAATGTTTCAGCGCGTATTTTACTCTTTGAAAGAAAAAGCTTCTCAAATTATTTATAGCTTTCAATATGGTTCAAGGGTTTGATTCGTGGAGGAGTCTCTAGAAACCATCAGTTTTATCCAAGTTGTGTGATTCTTGGGCTCCAATTTGGTCTTCCTGAGAAACAATAGGCATCACAAGGAAAGGAACTGCCCCCCTATCATTATGCATCAATTTTACACGCCGTTGCGCTCATTGCCTTATTAGATTATATCATCCTGCTACTATCAAACCAACTCACAAGTTGCTCAGTACGTTAAAGACTTATTATTATCAGAATAATTTTATTTGCATCATTTTTTTAATTAATAATTCGTGAACCCGGAATACGAATTTTATCGATCATATTTTACAAAGAAAATTAACCTACGATAATGCCCAACCTATTCTGACCAGCACGTGAGCAAGCAGAGCCAGCATCCTATCTAACGTTAGAGCTCACTGTAGGTAATTGCTTTGAAGGTAAAGCCCGGAGATTGGCCCCCACTAATGAAACAATCGATGTTGCATTTCCAGAACATCAGATCCGCATCCTAGCAAGTGCACGCGATGCTCCTCTGGTTCGCCTTTTCCTACATTTTGTTACTAAAATGCCGGAACACACTTCCGCTACATGCATAGGAACCAATTTTCCCAGAGACAGATCTCCGCATTCAATTAATGAGCCATTTTTCCAACGCAGGAGGAGGATCATGTAGAAGTCTTCTTAACCCAACGAAGAAAAGTTTTAATCTATACAATTTAATAGAAGTTCGTAAACTCCGAATATTATAATTTTATATATTTTGCTTGATTTTCGCGCGCGCGTAATTTTCACCAGACTAGAATGGTTAAAATGGCAACATTCATTATCTTTTGTTATCGAGATTTTTCCAGTATCAAACTATTTATTAAACTTCACGATTTTATAAATTCCATATTTCGATTTGAATTTGTTTAATATGAAGCCTTTCTTATAAAAGTATATCAAAAAGATTTAATTGATAGTGAAAAATCACTTGTATCAGTTAATGATTCAGTAGTATAATAATGACATTTGATTTTAACTTAAAGGGTATTCTCAGATTGAAGTTTCTAAGATGCCGCACGGAAAAGTTCCAAGTGTGTTTGATCTCGATATTGAAAATATTGATAATTTGTGTCTGATAAATAAAATGTAGACGTAGATATCGATTTGGCGTTTGTTTAACATAAGTATTTCCTTGCAGATCAAATACTTGGACGGAGTGAGGGCTTTTGATTGCTTGTATAAAGAGTATAAAATTCAAAAAGTAACATAGACTAGGTACAACTTGGGTAAACACATCGGGAAGTTTCTAAGATTGATAAATCCAATTATTTTTAAAGCAAATACTTTCTTTTCAGTGATTTGGCTGCATACTTCATTTAGAATTAAGGTTTCAATTAATTCACTTCGATAAGGAACGGAAATTAAAAAATCACATCTTGCATTTGGCTACGAGTATCATATTATTGGCAAGCATATTATTTATGCCGACAGCTGGGAAGACGCTTCAGACATTGTTACCAATTGCCCCAAAATTGGTAGCCTTGGATTATTTCTTAAAAATTTTAAATTTCAAAGTACATATTTTCCGCTAAATTTCCCCTGCGGAATTCGATGATCTGGGAAAGTTGAGATGAAAGAGATATCTTAAAAAGTTCATTCACTGTTCTTTCAAATTTAGTTTCAATTTTGCCAAAATATCTCATCTATCTAAATGGTACCCATATGCCACCACTAGGATATGTAGCAGGAGATGATTACACTCTAGGTATGCAACATCAATAATATATCATTAAAATGCTTTTAGTTACAATTTATATTGATGAAATAATGTAAAAAAAAATTCGTTCAGTTAAGATGCCCACACTACAGTATATAATTTGAAGGATAGAGCTCTATAGGTCATGAGAAGTCGCAAAGCTTTCCACCACGTTAAGGGCGGAGGACCTGGGTTCGTTTCGGATTGACGTCACTGGGCACCCCCAGCTACAATATATCTGCGCAGTAACTGCCCGTTTCCGCTAGGGTGTATGATCGGGATGATTATACAGCTAGCATGTGGCATCAAAAATCTTAAATGTTTCTTTATTTTTAGTCTTAGCATGTATCTATAAATTTCTGGTTTTGTTTTCTACGGCACGGAAACATGATCGTTGAAATAATATCATAGGATTAGAGATTGAAGGCTTTTGAAATGATGGTGTGGAGAAGGAAGGACAGAAAAGATACAAAACGAGGAAGTACTAGGTTTTTTGGGAGATGGGATGTGCAGCCAGGAGAAATCCGATGGAGGCAGGGCAGATGGAATTAAAGTTCCCCGTGATCAACACGAATTTATCGAAAGCATCTGCACAATGTTGTATTAGCAACTGACCCGATAACAATTTTTCTTAGATGATATGGATAAAATTCAAATGAAATCCTTTTTATCCTATATATGATGAAATTTATTTCACTCTTCATGGCTATCCCCTGCTATATTGCCTTCACGTGCATATGTATACAATTTAATTTTCTCAACGGCTATCTACTTAGCATGTAATGCTCAATATTAAAGAAAGAGATCAAGGGCAATATTGATAAGAGTTTTCAAATATTTCAAGCCCCATCTTTTGTGAGAACGTATAAGATTCAATAGTAAACAAGTGGGTGGAAGATATTAATTTTTGATTTATCACTACCGGATGCAGCGGGGTTTCTGGAGCCATGGGACCATTGGCTATCTTTCGTCGTCCGCGGTGGGGCGCAATGAAGTGAGCGGGCTTCTTTTAATTAAGAGACCTAAGGGCAGAATGAGTTCGTCGAGTGGTAGTGGCGAAATTTCCCGAACCGACCGATAGAGTTGAGAGAAGGGGAGGTGGAGTAAAGCGTTGGCTTTCAATATTAAATTATTATACAAGAGGAATTTCAACTTCCGAATGCCGTCTCCCACAAACTATGGATTTCATATTTCCGTAGTTATATTAAACTTTACTGTGGCAACCAATGAACACATATTAAACAGTTTCATGTATCCTAATTATTACGTTCATTTGTGCATTTGTTTGCGCGTTGATGGGGGAATGGTTAATGTTCTCTTATCAGTTTTTTAGCATACCTTCACAAAAACGTGGAATGTATTTTGGTGATACAGTTGAATATTTTAACGATAGATATGCCTGGATGCTGGTGGGCTATTATATGTTTCCCGAAATAAATATAACTCTCTTTAAAAGGGCTAGTTATATATCCATTTGTAAATATTTTTGCATTTAATAATTTGTGAATTTTAAATTATCTCTTTAATTGTCAAGACGTTATGTTCCAGTGTTTAGATCATTGGGATAGAAAGTTTGCATCCTCAGCTTCATGTGGTTTGATGTTTCGGATACCAAGTCCTCCTGGGTAACCACAGGTGGCAAAGAGGGAGGAACTGGCCTCCCGACCCTTATGTGTGAATTTTACATGCCATTGGGCCTAAAATGAAGTGAGCTCGACCTTTACCTACCAAGCTAACCTTCGCACCAGTTATTATGTTTCTTGACTTAGCCTGAACAGATTCTAATCCAAATATGCGTGCGTCTTATTGATGCCTCATAAAAGGATAGCATGATTTATTTGATCAGACGTGTCTACTAAAATATGATTACATTAACGATAATGCTGAATACTTATAAAACCCTCTCAGACTTATATCTATATGGCGTTTCTCCTTATTCCATGGAAAAGTAGAAAAAGACTCGAAAAATGCAGTTGCCCGGCAGTTAAACGATAATAGTGTGATAAATAAATTTGTAAATTGTGGAATTGACGAGTTTAGTTTAACATTACTTAAAATGATGAATGATATTACAAAAAATCACCTTGGAATATGAAGAAAAAAATGTATTCTTATGCTCCAAAATTAAGAGGGAAATAAATGATAAATGGATTAGTTATCACCAAAATTCGGACTCAATTCATAATTTACAGATTACATTAAAATTTACACCGTATACTTTTCTCTGCTTGTTCGTACTTCTCTACAAATTTTTGCACTTTCATACCACAAATACGGAGAGAAAGAAAAGCAAATAAAGTTGTATTCAATAAATATGACGTAAGCAATAATCTATGAATAAGTAATGAATTCGTGAGTGGTGCGTCGCGTAAAAAAAGTCAACGTAGGCGGTGGAGGAATACGATGGGGGAGGGAAGGGGCGCGATTTGCGCGATCCCCGATGCTATTCACTCCGGAGCGGCGATATCTTGGCTCGGCCGACGTCGGTCTCATATCCCGACATGTACCAGTATCTCGCTCGCAATCCCCTCTCATCTTCTCACCCGCGAACGACCGGTAGGCAGAGAGGCGGGCGCGGAATACTGTGTGTGCTTGGGGTGGAGAAGAGGGAGGGAAGCGGGCGAGGAAGGGGAATGAGAGCCAGGGTCGGCAATATTAATCCGAGGAGACCAAATCCAGCATGGATCGTACCCTGGCTTCCCATCATTCCCCTCTTCAGTCTTCCCCTGCCTGGTCCACATCCCCCTAGCTCACGCTCCACCACCTTCATACTCCACCGCCCGCTTAATCTAATTTAACTCATCCATTTCCTTCTCTACTCCCTTATCATAACCCTTACAATTATTTTTTTCTCTTTGCTGATCCGCTTCTTATCCTTCCACCTGCACGTATAGCGACGGTATATATATACATATCGTTCAAATACGTATTTAAAGTTTGATACGTACATATTTCAATTACATGGAGCATGAAAGAGAATCTATATTCTGTTATAAGGGGAGACATGTTAGTACTGAAATTTGTTGTCTCAGGCGTAACTTTGTGGAATTTGCATAACATATTGAAATGTAATGAAATAATTGACTTTGTAATTCCACACACTTTATTTAAAAACACACGACCCAGGTTTCGACGTTGAACGTCATCATCAGGTGGTCCTCATAGAAGCACGCTGGCTATATATACCTTCTGATCATAGGAGGGGGGGGGTAAAAAGGTTACAATGTAGCTGGGAAGAAAAGAGAATTACATTTTTGATTTAGAAGAGTGGTAGGTCTAGGAGTGGGGAGTGGGAGGGATACAAAATTTCGTTGGCAAGATCATCTTTCCAACGGACACATTTCAAAATTTCTAACTGCTCCAAAGCATCGAGCCTTTGACCTTTTTCTTCAAAATGAATAATTTTTCCCAGCTACATTGTAACCTTTTTACCCCTCCGACCTCCCTCTCTGACCAACCCCCCCCCTCCTATGATCAGAAGGTATATATAGCCAGCGTGCTTCTATGAGGACCACCTGATGATGACGTTCAACGTCGAAACCTGGGTCGTGTGTTTTTAAATAAAGTGTGTGGAATTACAAAGTCAATTATTTCATTACATTTCAATATGTTAGTACTGATTATTTTCCATATTTGCACGTTTAAATTTCGTAGAAAGCAGTTTATTGTATTATTTATTGATGAATATGCATTCACTTTTAAATATATTTCACCACAACTCGGTCCATGCAAATCTCTGTGCAAGGAATGAGCATTTTAAGAGAAGTATTTTATAGAAATATCAGTAAACCATTTTATTATTTGGAAATGGTAATACAATCAATTTCTAAATTTCTAGATTAAATCTTGAAGTCAAAGGGCCTCATTAACAATATCTGTGAATTACTGATTAGAAGATTAGAGTAAAACTATCCAGATGGAATACGTTCTAGGGAAGGATGCAATTAAAGACAAATTATTACGAGTCGTGCGTATGCATCCCTCGACTCTGGGAGGTGATCGTTCCCATCATCCGGCTCACGTTTTAAAGTTGCATGTAATATTTTTTAAAAACCAAGATACAATCACAAAATAAGTATGTCTGTGTCCAGGATGCTATATGCGAGATGGCTATTTATGTCAATTTTGGATCTGAAAACTTCAACATATGCGTGCTAAAATAATTATTGTTAATCGTGAACGAGAGAAGTGTATCGTGAAAATGCGCAACTGTGGTAGTGGAGGTGTGGGATTTAATCGGGCGTAAGTAGATGTGTGGAGTATATTTTGGAGACATTGATGTAATATATTCATTCCTTCATGGTTGTCACCATCAGCATTTCCATCCTAATATTGGTTTGCCGCAACCTTACATTTTACTATACCCTGTGTCATTTACCCCGCCGAATGATGTATTTTCTTTTTTACGTCATTCTTAATTTGTCCAAAGTGTTATCTCTGGCTATTCCCAGCAGAATATTTCCTTCAATTTTTCCTCTTAGAATGTTTCTTACTAATCCATTGTGCATCAGGGTGTCAAATCCATCTGGTATTTCTTTGCCATAGAATTCTCCGAGTGTTTTCCAAGGAAATATTTTTACGCTCGTGATTGCAACCTTTCCCACCTCTCCTGTGTTCGTCTTTATATATGCTCCACCCCATTTTCCTTGATCTATTTCCTTGTTTTCCTTGTGAAAGAATATATATATATATATATATATATATATATATATATATATATATATATATACACATATATGAATATATATATATATATATATTATATATATATATATATATATATATATATATATATATATATTTTTTTTTTTGATCTGGTTTTCAAGTCCCTATACGGGCAATATTTGTGCACTTGTGATCTGCTAGAAACCGCCTTCCCCACCTTCAAAACAAAACGCTACTCGAAAACGAAAAAATAAATAAAAACATTGATTAAGACTTTTAAACGCAGAAAAACACTCGCATATTTAGTTCTGACGTTTTGATGGCACGGCCGTCAGCATCAGGATCTTACTATCTTAATCTATGTTTTTACACATATATATGTATATAAATTATATATATATATATATATATATATATATATATATATATATATATATATATATATATATATATATATATATATTAGTAAATTGCCTCAAATTTTCAATTTTGTCCGTTTTACTTACAATATACTTGAATCTCTCTTATATTTTTATAATTTTTTCCTCTCCAGAATTTTCTTTAAATGTACATCAATTTATTTGGAATAATTTCACCAAAATTAGGTTCATTCGAAATTACCACCACCATCGTAAAATTTCTATAAATGCTTTCCGTTAAGGCTTCTGTAAGAATTGAATTTTTTGCCCTTTATTTTGCTCGGCAATGTAATTCTTTTAGCTACTTCTTATGATTCCATTCATAACTCTTTTATCTCCTCTGTTTTTGTAATTTTTGTAATTTTGTTTGACGAAATTTGCTCTTTAATTCACTTTTTTCTTTGTGAACACTATTCTATCTTTTCCGAACATTTTTATATTTTAAAACTAGTATTTTCTTATGTGCCTCTCTCTTTGCATTAACAAAATGGTGATTTTTTTAACCGGAAGTCTTTGTTTTAAACCCTGTTATGAACCTCCGGTGCATCAACAATATCTTTTTGTTCAAATTCTCAAAATATCTTCCCACTTTGGATTTTTTATTTAAATTTTCAATCAACTTATATTATAGAAAGCATCATACAAAATTTTTCCTGATTATACTTTTGTCCTTCGCCTTATCAAGAGCAAGTATGTCTTTGAGATGGGTCCCTTTTACCACCAGCGTGCTAACGCTGACTCTCCACTACTCGAGGTTATTGTCTGTGATCTGCCACACTCAAGGAGTCTTTAATGGGGCTGCAAAGGAATTGAATAGCAGCTACATTAAAAGGAATCCATGCGCCAGTTTAATTATTACTGCATTCAACAATCTGTAGAATATCGGGAAATGTTGTTAATAGGAAAGCGAATGGTTGATGGATGATTGCAAACATATCACGGAAAATGCATAATTTCCTCAGAACTTATTTGTGGGATGACTTTCAAATGCAATTAGGAAGAGCTCAGTATTTGCACTAATTTTAAATTAGATTTGAGGAGCGTATTGAAAGGTACTTTGTTGATTCATTACGATTGTATTAAGTGAAGGAATATTCTGTGTGCGTGTTGATGGATAACTTATAGCAAATTGATTTGAAATTTTTCTAGCATTAGAAATGCACAAAGAAATACAAACTGAAGCACAAAAATAAAAAAATGTCAGCGTCTAATCGGTTAACCGTTCTGTTGGGCTTTCAAACCCGCAGATGGCCGTTTTTTATTTAATTTTAAAATACTTATCAATTTAATTTTAAAGTTTTAGAATTCCCATCTGTTGCCTGCAATAGTTTCAGGGCCACGGCGCATTTATGCAGATAATGTTTTTTGTGGTATTAAGAATTTTAAATAGAGCGTTTATTTGTTTATGTTTCTTTCATTAAAATGCATTTCAACGTGATCTAAAGATCAAAATACCCTACCATTTTGATAGGAAATAAGCATTGAACAAATCTGCGTGGACAATTAAATATCAGTTTAGGACGCCACCTAAATTATTTCAATGACTATAACTTTGATATGTCGCAAAGATTTCCAAAATGAGTTTCATTGAGCGCAATGGATTTCAATGCGTAATGTATTTAAATAACAATTAATTTTTTTTACCCATAACAGTATCAATTTTCTTTTCATACAACTTTGCAATGCCTCGTAATGCGAATAATATAATTGGAAATGAAACAGAGCCATTATTAAAACACTAAATTTTACAATAAGAATTATCGTTTTCCAGAACAAACCTCGAAATAGACAATTCTTACGGTTTACTTCTTCAACGGTCGCCAGAATTATCAGCGGGGCTCTCCATGTAACATAAGTGAATAGTTAAAAGAATGATACCATTTAGAAGTAATGGTTTGCGCCGCCCCAGCGCCACCTGATGCCCTTCCTTCCTCGTTTTGCTAACCATCCATTTCAATCGATGCGATGACTGCGGGATTCGTTCTCCTCTCGCAATAACTGCCTCTTCGACTATGTACTCTAGAGGTGATTAGTATCGAACGTTTCCGTCCGTTATCATGGGTCCTCGTACTTTGCCTGCCGTCGAATAGCTCGGTATTCATCTCACTTGTCCCCCCGACGTTCCCATTTCTCCCGACTCCAAGCTACAACGCTCGCCGGTCTTATCGCTCGCCCGAGTGGTCAACCGCAGTGCCGCACGAATCGTGAGCCTGTATGACTGACATGCGTCGTCTGATCAGACGCACAGCCCGCGGAGAGGAATTGAAGAGGAGGGGAAATGGCGAACGCTTCCCTATCAAGAACTCTACTTGTTGTTTGGATTTGATCGGAAATAATGTCTTTATTCATTAATATTTTTAACCATCTACCCAGGGAGTTTACAAGGTTTTTATGTAAATATATTCACTGCTTGCATAGAGTATTAGAGGTCTATTATTCATTCAAAAAAAAATTATAATTTTAACTACCATTTAGACCTTAAAAATATTAATATCGGGCGATTGTTATGCAATGTCAATAAAACATAGTGCACATGTCATTTCAAGTTTAATATTTCCGCGTTGAAGGACCGAAATAGCTTGTAGTCGAAATACTTTTATCAAGTTGGGGTAGTCAGAATAATTATAACGGAATGATTTTCATGGATTCCGACTAGTTTATTTTTAAGTCATCAGAAATAAGTGAACTTTTTTGTGTTAAAACTGAATGCAGACTAATCTATATTATTTTTTCATTCCATAAACCTGTTGACTCTGATGATTCCTTCAATCTTATTCTACTTCTGAAACTCGAATGCCTCTTCTTAACTGCTTAGGTAAGCAACTATTAACATAGTTTATTTACCCTGAGTGATACAATAATGCGTATGCCATGAAGTTATCGCGTGCCGAAAAAATTATTTCATAAAAACTGCCAACCTAACATAGCATGGACCCCTGGATGGATCTTACCCCTGGATATTGGATAGTTTTTACAAAAAAGTTCATGTGGGAGAAAAAGAATCCATTTAACAATGTAATGTGTGGAATTCGAATGAAGAGTTAGAATTACTGTACTTTAAATTTGTCTTTCCAAATTGATGATTCGTTTTATTTGAGTAGTATCGGAGTTGTGCCTTTAAAAATCTATCCGTTCACGATATCTGACAACGAAATCTTTGTTAATATATTTGGCTTTGACCTAAACCTAGTTAAAAAATAATGTGTAGCAACGTGGACCTCATTTTCTCCCGTTCGTCATTAGTGAACTCAAAATAGTTGGTGAATATTGGAAAGTGTAAGTATGCATCGAATTACCCTTCATCCAATGCTGAGTACCTAAAGTGAAATATGCATTAGACATACATTCCTCCCGTCTTTATTTCGGCAGAATATTTGTTATTCAGCCGTTGAATTCCAATCCACCATTTTCTGCTTACAATTAAGATTGTTTGCTAATCATTTAAGATATTACTATAATCTCGAATGGTTAGCTGCTACCGAAAAGTATATCTTCAAGGTGATCTCTGTCCAAGCTGAATGCAAGGAAAATTACTGGCAAATTCTTAGATTCTGCAGGTTGTCAGTCACAACAATGCCTGTTTCAATTATTCGTACCTATTTTGTGAACAATATTAAGGAAGATAAATGGATGCCGCTCACAAAATTTTATATCAGCTCTATACGCTATAAATTACTAGAAGCTGCATTGATTTGTTTTTAAATGCATAGGGATTAACCAAAAACGTTTCTAATAACTCTTTCAAACCATGGGTGAATGAGTTTTTTTCGAAAGATTCTAGTTATTAAAAATTGACATGCTAAGTTCGGCACCATCTTTTAAACATATCGTAGTAAGGCTTATACAGTTGAAAAAAATCACACATGAAAAAAAATAACGGAAATATAAAAGTCGTTAATACTAGAGGATTTATGCACGAACATTTCCATAGCTTTGAGTGAGAGTCTTCACGTTTCTTGACAGCTGGCTATTCTGATGGGGGAGAGGCAATTTTGCGCTTGCAAATAATTGAAAACCGTGTATGAAATTGTGTGAACTCATGTACAAAATGAAGCATTTGCTGTTAGCTTTCGGTTTTGATTTCATGACTTTTTATTATTAGTAAATGAAGTAATCTAACAGGAAAGGGTCATAAGTCATAAAATACGTATGCGATGAATTAGCCAGCAGTGGTGTCCTATATTTCACTTTCCTCATGAATGGACAGGATTCGCGAACAATGTAATGCTGTAGCTGAATTTGAAAAACCCATGAAAGTACCGTCGGAACGATGAAATATGGGTTTGAAATTGAAAAATCTCATTCTTTATTTGCTATACCAAATTAATTTTAAAATTTTTCTCCTTGCATTGGGAGAAACAATTGAAAACTATGATGGATTTTATGTGTAAATAAAATATGGATAGGAAATCGGATTCCTCTAGAACTAAAGAGTCTAAATTTGCATTCGGCAAAAAATGATAATATTCTCTATTTACCAAAATCAGAGGTCCTTTTCACTATTCTAATTTCAGATGAAAAACGGAGAATAAAACTCGATTATTGAATATCATTAAAAAACAATTTAAATTCAAGATTTGGATTTCATCAAGGTTTTGATTAAGCTCATTCCTCATAAAAAGCATGTCATTTTAAATATATTCATTCTATTGGCACGGAAAGCTATTGTTTGCGCCAAATTACCAAATGTTTGCGCAAAATGAAGTAGCTTTCATTCATATTTTGTGTTGTATATTTTGTCGTTAAAAATAAGGGTGCACCAAGACTACTAGTTACCAAAGGGTTAGCTACAGTACCTGCTGAACTTGACTCGCGCACGGTTATTAGCGGTTAGTGAAGTGGAACGGTGCAGAAGGAAACAAGAGGCACTACACTGGGCGAGGTGTCGTCTCATGGGGATCGTCGCAACATGCGCCTGATTTCCCGCGTCGCTACCCCTGAGAATGGGGCGCCATTCAACTCCCACCTGAAGCACGTCTAGTACTATGCTGCAGGCTCAGCGCTCAGTACCGTGACTTGTGATTCATCAGTTTTGATAGCTGAGCGTAGCCGCCAGTCGGCAAACACCTTGTACGTCGCTAATCACTTAAGATCGCAGGCCCCGTTGGGATTTTAAGCTCGTTCTTGGAAAGATCATATCGTGCGGCACTATTCAATCAACTGAACCAAACATCACGAGCAGAAACCCTGGGGGTGAATAACTCTGGTTGAAAATGAGCGTGGACCGATGCAGGATACTGACGGAAACCGTTGAAAGTGGATCTTGCATGCTCCTGTTGCGAGAGCAAACACTGAGGAGAATGTGAGTTCCAAGAAAACTGCTACGGTACTGCATTCGCCTCCAGGTATTTTAACCTCCCGCTGGCCGATTTATTGGAGATCATAAATACATGACTACTAATACTTGTAAATATATTGAAACGAATGTATTCATGGCTTATTTTATGCGTAAAATTTTGAAAATAATAATAACAATATCTACATAAATACCCGACAATCTAAGAAAAAGGTTTGTCGTAGGAGGTGCAAGCATCAGGTGGGATGGGTAAGGAATAAGGTAGAATAAGGGAAAAGGAAATGAAAGCACAAGGGAGGAAACAAAAACGAAAAACCTTTCAAAAACGTACATATTTAAATATATGCTGGCGGAAAACTTAGTTCAAAAAAGTGAACATTTCACCGAATAAAATAGTTCATCTTTACACCAAATCGAAGGGAATAAAGATGAACTACGACCATTTACATGCCAGACCTCCACCGTGCCAAGAAAGGTCATTCATAACTGGAAAGTAAGAAGAGGAAATTCTATTAATCCATGGACATTCAAGCCATGATCTCCGCCCCTAAATTCACAAGTAGAACACTCTTGGCAGCGGACGGCGTGTGTCTTCATCTCCACAACGGGGTTGCGGGATGGAAGGGGGGCTTAAAGCATTACAGGAATGGTTTTAGGGGAATTGTGACGGGCACTATATTCATTATATGACGGTCGCCTGCGGGAAGGGATTTTCCAATAAAACATACGAGATTAATGAAAGTGCATGCATTTAAATAAAACTAATTATACCCTAGACACTGTGAGTAGCAAGAGGGACTTTTCCTATGTTTATCCTACAGTTACTATCACGTATTGTCCGTGGGAAGGATTCCTTGCATTGAAATCGTGCATGGAATATAAATATTAAATAAAAAAATTAATTTGAAATAAAAAATATAGAAATTAAGTCTATCAATATTACTGTATCACTCAATTTAAACATTTATCACCGGTTTAATATGAGTTACGGAATATATATCGTCAAATTACAATATTGGTATTTAATTAGATTTTTCATGATAATTTTTCTTACGCGAAAGCCGTACTTCATGGAATGCATCGACAACTGCTTTATGGATTGATGGTATTGGCCTTATTAGTAAATTGTGGTAAGTGAGAGAAAAATTTGAAAGAAAGTAAGTTGAAAGAAACTCAAACATGATAGCTAAAATAACAAAATATAAAGGAGCGATGTAAAAAGCAAGATAATTTATCAGAAGCTAAATCAATATTCTATCTGAAGAAAGTTTTCATCTAGTCGGAAAATCTTGCTAACAGCAACGATACCATATTCGATTCACGGTAAAATTTCTACACCTATATATTGGAAATTTCATTTCCATGGTTGAGGGATATGAAGAACAATATGATAAGAAAATATTGGAGGAAACATAGATGCATTGCTCTAAAATAATAAAAGTCAAATGGTTAGATAAAACTACTAGAAGTTTTCAGAATGCTGAAAAAAAGAGATAAATTTGAAGATAAAAGTAAGCTTGTTGTAGAAGCATCGAATGAATTTAGAGAACGGCTGAATTTATGAAGAAATTTCCTCATTTAAAAAAACCAAGATGAACTTTCAAAGAAACTAAGTTTATTGATGAGAGGCTTGAAAAAATTATGGAAGATGCTAGAAAAACAGAATAGAGTAGCCAATAGGATAATAGAATATTGCTCTCCGTTCTCTAGATTATTATGATATAGACTTTATTATTAAATATTAGACTTTATTATCCTTCACAAAGATTGAAGAATGTCCATGAAATATTCTCCAAACGCAATCAAATTCATGCGAAATTAACGGCTTCCATCCAACGCTGTTTTCATGCTGTTGTTTAAGGCATTAGTCACTACTATGGGGTACAGTAAAGGGTATGTATGCATTGGCAGATGAAATTTTGTTTGGTGAAGGGAAGATACTAGAATTCAAAGAAATGATAGGATCTATAGTTCGGCTGTAGTAATAAGCCGAATTTTAAAAAGAGACGTTTCGGGCGTGATGTGGTGGAATATCATGATCAATTAAAAATTGGCAATTTTCCAAAACATAAATTTTAATAAAACTGCTTTCAATTTAACTGCATCATCATCAGGTGATAACAAATAGCCGCTAATAAATAGCCGGATGATTCCTAATGATTTAAAATGAAGGTTTCATCCGACGAATAATTCCGCTTTTATGCTACGAGTACTTTTTACTTGAGACATATTAGGGATTGAGTTAAATTTATTCAAATATGCTACTCCGAGGAATTGTTTGAAATCATCGACCTTTAATAGGCCTTCATCTCTTCTCTATTCTTACCAGTATAATTATACCCACCCATTGGATATTATCCAAATGCTTGCTTGTTATCGCTGTCACCAAGTAAATTAGTAGTAACCTTCAGTATAGTCAAACGAAGTATGATACTGTTTTAATTGACTGCTATACAGGTAGATCTGATTGCATTGGAACACCGAGGTATGTTAGACATGACTTGAAATGCATCTTCAGAAGTGGTTATAAAACAAAGGTAGAATGACATTCATCAAACGATAATTGACGTTTTTTTGCATAGCATTGAAGAACTTTCAATAAAGTATTTTGACTTGTTGTCTAATAGTTATTTAGGCAACCTTTTTGCTGTGTCACCAGATGTCATAAAATTTTAAGAGAAAGCCGTCACGCATTTCCTCAATGAACACGTTAATACGTCATTATTTCTGAAAATAGGAATTTCTGTTAGGGACAAAGACAAAACAAAGAGCTACGTGGTCTAATGACTGATGCAGTCATAACTTCTATTTCTTCCGATGAAGACGGAGCTAAATTCCGTCGAAATGATCACGAAATAACGTGTGAGTGATCTTTTTATGTGTTCTTATGTTGTTTGTTCCTGTCCAAGTTTGTTAATCAACACTTCCACGTTACTTCGACGAAATCATATATGTATAAATATATATATATATATATATATATATATATATATATATATATATATATATATATATAAACACAGTAATCAACCCGAAGGTCGGTTTAGTAGGTGATGGTAGAGATCACCCAGTACTAAGCCCTATACGGCGTGTGAAAATTCACATATCAGGGTAGGGGGGCCAGTTCCTTTCCCTGTGCCGGTTATGGTTTCCCAGGAAGACCTGGTACCCGAAAAATCACTTTAGCTTGGGTGGAGCTGCTGGTGCCCAGAGTGCCTTGCCCGGGAATCGAACCCGGGACCCTCCGGTCAGCAGTCCAATGCTCTACCCACTGGACTACCGCGACCTATATATAAAAATATATATATATATATATATATATATATATATATATATATATATATATATTTATATACATAATTTATTCCTTTATTTATTAATAAAAATATGTGTTTGTCACGATAATGTGAGTAATATTGCACACCATGATAGTTCCAGGGAACAGAAACACGGAAAAATAAAGCAGAAACTTACACGTAATCCGAATTTTCGGTGGCGATACTACCTTTCTCAAGGCAGAGAAGGAACTAAGGAGAAAGGTTCAGTAGGAAAAGACGAGGGTGCTGGAGGGAAGGGGAAGGCAGGGCAAGGTTTGCGAGGGGAAAATTTGGATGGTGAAGAGTTCGGAAGGAAAGGTGGGATTGATAAGTAAGGTTTTGGGAGCGGAGGGGAATCAAAACATCTGGAGATCGAAGTTTTTTTCGTGACGTTACGTTCTGTTGAGGTGGAGGGGAGGATTGCTTTTCCTTTACTACAGCCATTGTTAGACCCCGCTAAGTACATTAATTACCCTCTAATCTAGCCATAAACTACATTGAAGAGAAAAATGAGAAAATTAAAACACAAAATTTGTTAAAAAAAACAATGGCCTTTGGACAGGATGTTTTAATTCTTGATCATATATTTACGGAAATATTTTTTCTTTGAATTTTGTCTTGGTCAACTAATATGGCAGTTGAAGTCGAGCATTTAATAGATATATGTTGAGTAGAAAAGGAACGTCAGCTTTCACAACGTCATTTTGCGGATGCTCGACTATCTTCAGGCTCAACAGTGTGTCTCTGTGGGTTGGAAGTAGAATTTTACCAAAAGAAAATTACAAACGGTATGTTACACTACACTGCCTCGTGAAATTGATGGCATTTGTGTGCTTTTGATTAATTTTTTTAAGCTCTATTTTACCTTATTTCGCCTCTTTCCTTCCCTATTTACAATACGTCACACTAGGGTGTATCCACGAGAAATTCTACCAAAATGCTCTTTTGAGCTTATATAATAATTTGGCAAGGAAACCTTAATCAAACCATTAAACATTCTAAGTAATCCTTGTTTTTTTTGAAAACTTGATGTTCTCCTTATTCAGTGCAATTTATAGAAAATACGCAGTACAATCACAGCCATTGACCTTAAAGCAAATCAACGTTTCTGTCGAGTCAGTAAAGAAGTATTTTTATATCCTCGAACATGTAGTAGTACATCGATGAGATATTGATTATTCCAAGCGACCAAATCTCACCTCCTGCCTCCTCCCTTTTTGCGGCAAGGTGGGATCTTTTTCCTTCACATGAAAATGATTGAGTTATTAATATGGTATGTAATTCTTTCCACCGTGATAGTATCTAGTATCCTAGTAGTATTAGTAGATAGTATCCTTAATTCCATTTTTTAATCCATACCTATTTGTTCCTTTGACGTATTCGTTGGCCATTAGCCCTGCTTTGCTGATTAGATCGTAGCGTTTGAAAAAGCTCCCATTCAAATTTCCTTTAATATTGTGCATAATATCTAGTTCTCCATGCACCATAAGCAGTCCGCATTTTCCTCTCTGAATTTCATGCAGACCTTGTTCTATTTCATCGGAATTCGACCTTCGACATTTCTCCTAAGTACTCTGTAGTACTTCCACGACCCTTAAAGGAAGTATTTTAGGGATTTAGGGAATGGAAGTTTACCATTAAATGTGCATCATTACAATCCAATCAAGAACGAACGAGATGAGGGGAGAGAAAACAATGTGATGTTTTCCCCACATGGACACGGTGAAGTCATTATGAAATGACAAACATTTTAGCCAAGATGCTAACTTCAATATTTGTTTTGGTATCAAGTCCTTTTAGGACATCTCTATCCTAATCTATGAAAATTTTTTCTTGGTAAGAAATAATATTATGAGCAAGGAAGTTTTCAAACTTTTGATCTACGTATTTGATCGTATCTCCAGGTCTTTTCATGCTAATTTTTGCATTTCTTTCACCTAGACGTTTAGTGCCAGTGATAATGGACACCCCTGTCTTCCTACCCCTTCCTGACACTGCCCATCCCGGCTTTTCATACGCCACTCGCATCTGAGGAGTATGAGACATGGACATGTGGTAAGTCTCCTATCCCTTTAATCTACTCCTATTTTCAGCTAAGTTTTCATATTCTAACTTCTTTTTAAATATTGACCTTGCGAGCATCACGGGTGTTTCTTCCAGCGTGCAAAATGAAAGTTATTACTTTGTCGCTCTGACATTTTGCTGTCTTTTTTTAAATTTGAAAGTAACATGGATTACTTATTATGCACCATGATAAAAATTTGACCTCTATAAGTAAAGGCTGACATTCTGTTTCTCTTTCTTTCTTCTCAATTTTTTTTCTTTAATTTTTAAATTAAAGAATGCAATATTTTTTTTAGATTATTGCTTCTTTGAATATTTGTTCCAGTTGAAAGTCGTGGTATCAACATTATTTTTGAGAGTATTATTGATAGAAATGACGCTTATATAGTCAAGGAGACATGGAAAAATTGTACGCAAAGCACTACAAACCTGATCGAAAGGCCCAGATTCCATTCCTTGTGACGCCTATGGGTTTCCTCATCCCCAGTCCAAGGTGTGTCATTTTACGGATATCAGATATTCCTGAGAAGCCACCATCAGGGAAAGGAACTGACCCCTCTAGCATAACGTTTGAATGTCATATGTCATTGGGCTAAGTATTGAATGAGCACTAGTCTCACCTACCTAAACAACATTCAAGTAGTTCAAAGATACTGCAGAGGATATTTTAATGGTAACTTTTTAGCGTTTCATCTGCTAATACACATAAAAATACGACCAAAAGTGTAAAAATCATTCGCATTGCCTGGGATTGACCCGAAAACCTTGTTGTGTGTGAGGACGCCTGGGTAGCTAAACTGGCTAAGGCCATCGAGCAGGTATCGGTCAAGACGAAGGATTTTTACTCTTTGAATTCATTGAATTACAACCTTCGGTTAGATAACTGTTGTTTTTAGGTAGTCGGCTAACGAAATTAACTTGACCATAAATATACACTGAAGGAGTTGTTAGAACTATCTCTGTGTGTCAGTGCCAAAGTCGTATTTTTGAAACCTTTTAGCAGTCTAAACTTGGAATGGACATAACTTTCATTGACAGTAGGAATTTTATGGTTCTAGGTTTTCTTTCCGGAAATTGTTGATACTTTTCCCCTCTCTTTTTTGTTTTTAAAATTTAATAGCATATATGTAGTTGCAATATTTCAAAGAAAAATCTCTATGAAGTAATTTTGAATCATGCTCCATAATGGAGCATAATGAAGCTTTAAGAATTACACGGTGATAGAACTCTTTCAGAAGATTCAGAATTAGGTCATCTACGTGTAAGAGCATGTTCAAAAATATTCTCCTTTCGTTATTGACTGCTAACATAATAGTGATGCGTGTAATGTGATCAAAATATCACGTAAAAGAAGCAGAAGAACACGAAGAAGATATACGTATCTGAGCTCCTTCATAAAGAGAATTTAGAAACTCGCCTAATTCATCCATTCCGATGCATTCATTCGATGTGATGCATTTTCCCTTTATGCTTTTCAATGGCTTCTTCTGTCATAATAGTCCTGTGACGATGGCTTAGGAATAGTACAACGTTTTCCGGACTCCGTGTCAGCTGAGTCCACTATCGTTCCCGCTCCCCTGCAATGCTCCCCTCACGCTTAAGTCCCATTTCTCCTTCTCTTCCGCTTCTCAGCAGCGCTTCTTTTTCCCTCTTCCCTTGCGATGCACTTAGTGAGTGATTCCACCTCCTTCTCTCTCATTCCCGTGAAGGCTTTCATAAAATCGGGTGAGGAAAAGAAGACCACTCGGGACTTGATGAGTTCTCGTTAAGCGTGGATGGATGCTTCTCTTGCGAGTTTTAAACCTAAGTATATCGCGTTGATTAAAAAGGACCAAGGTCTCCCGTGTCATCCGCACGCTTATCTCATCGCGACGAAGCGGGAGCTTGTTTAGACTGCGAGAGACACTCAGCTGATGTGTGCATCCAGTTAGTTTAAGGATGAGATTGCATCAGTATGACACCTGCAAGAGCTTGGTTTGGGTTATGGTTTGACTTGCAAAATGCTTACGAATGAATCCTCCGTTTTATTTACTCTTGCGAGTGCCCAGCCCAAACATTCCTTTCATAACTTGTGATGAAATTCAAGCATCTTTGGGAACGCCACCACTAAGTAAACGTTTACCCCATGTTCATGAAGCATTAATTAAAGACGATGGTACAAAAAGTATAGAAAGAGGAGTTTTTAGTATTGGAAGTGGTTATCTTGCCAAATTTTGTGGTACGATGGTATTAAGTCATGTTTAATTATCCCGCATAAAATAAATCTAAGATCCAAAGTTTATCATTGCGTTTCATATTATATAGGTGTGCAAATTTATTGAAAAATGACTGAAACAGTTATTTTGAATGAAATTTCTTCAAATATATTACTTAGGTATCCTTATTTTATATCATATGGTAAGGCCAACTGTACATTCTTCTTTTTGATAATGTTTATGGTGTACTTAACGGTACACATTAAAAATGCAGATGTTTAAAGCAATGAAGTGTATTCTAGTTGTTAAAATTATTTAATGAAATGACTCCTTATAAAAAATTTTCTTAAATAAAGACTCTTCAGATCATATGTACGGTGTTGCTTAGCAACGAAAATTAAGAATGTAGAGTTTAATGTTTAATCTTGGATATGTGTAGGCTCTCAACTTACTCCTAAAACTTCTTGACGGATTCAATGTACTTGGAATATTTTTACTGTTTGACATGAAATGTTGGAATGATTTGCAAGTAAAAGTACCATTTTATACTGTAAAATAAAAATCAGTTATTTTCAATTTTAGTGTAAGGGTCAGAAATCTGGGTTAATAGATCCAACTTCCTTGCTAAAACTTCATATCATGAATGGAGATGGATCACTCTACTCTACGATGTAGAGATGACACGGTGATCTATCGGGAGATATCTGGGGATGAGGATCGTTTTATTCTAGCGCAGGATTTAGATTGCATTACTAAATGGTGTTCTAACTGGGGATTGACTCTAAATTATAATAAATGTTCAGTGGTAAATTTCTTTAAAAGATCAACGGGATTTGCTTACAAATTAGCTGGAGGTGACCTAGCAGTAGTTGATACGGTAAAATACCTAGGTGTTATATTCACAAAAGACTTAACTTGGGGGACTCACATACGTAAAGTCTGCGGTCAAGCATATAAAAAATTGGGATTCATTAGACGCATTGTCGGCAAAAGTGACTCGAAGGTCAAGGAACGTTGTTACCACGCTCTTGTAAGGCCTCATTTAGAATACGCATGCAGCGTGTGGGATCCGAGTGAAAAAGGTCTCATTCGGGAAATTGAGAAGGTTCAACGCCGGGCAGCCCGTTTTGTAAAAAATTCCTACGATAAAACGCAAAGCGTCACCGAAATGCTCATGGATTTGGGGTGGGAATCATTGGCTGAGAGACGATTCAATGCAAGATTGAAATTATTAAATAAATTTAGATCCGCATGTTTCAGCACCGAGGTCTCGCAAATTATTCGTACTCCTACATACATTAGTCGCTTGGATCATGCATATAAAATTCGGGAAATAGATGCCAGAACTAGCCGACTCAAGGACTCCTTCTTCCCACGGACAATACGGGATAGCAACTGCAGGGTTATAGATAGCAAAAATTCCACTTGCCACCCTCAGCGTCTAAAAAATAATTAGTTGTAAATAAATGCATGCTCTTCCACTAACCTTATGTGTTTTGCTATAATAACCCATTCTTTCCGAATGACCTCATTCATGTTCTGTTCATCTGTTTTTAAGTTTCCCTTTCAATCCCTCGTCCCTCTCCGCGGGGGCAAATTCCTGCTACCTGTAACGTTGGGTCGCATCCTCTGCCTTTTACAGACTCTTTGGGGGTAGAGTGTTTCGTGGTGCATTTTCATGTGGTAGTGATGTTTCAATTTCTTGCTTGTTGTGTCCTGGCTTCCGTGTTGTAGAATGGCTTTCGTGCTGCATCATTGGTTGCAGTTTTTTAGTTGTTTTGCGGTATATGTGTTTGCATGAGTATTGGATGAAGGGATTTTTGCATGAGTGTGTGCGCTGCTGTGGGTGTAATTTTCCGTGTTGTTTTTTGCATGTGGTATTTTTCCTTTTACGGTTGGTGACCTAACACCCCCCGCCACACGCCCTTGCGGCGGCTTGCGGGGTATTATGTAGATGTAGATGTAGATGTACTCTAAAAATTGCGGCTTAGACTTGATTTTAAATAGAAAAATAGACTACCACATAGTAACGTAAAGCAAAGACATTGCGTCGTCATTTAGTTTAAATCCCAACGTAATATAGTCTAAATAAAGTATTGAGTTGATTATTTTCAGTTAAAAAAATAAAAGAAACTAAAAAATACTGCAATATGCTTTTGGTTTTCATGATATTATTTCCACAGTTATATATATTGCGGTAAAAACAACATTCATGGACGTCAAAATTAGTTTTCAATAAGTTCTATTCGTCTTCCAATTAAACTATTGCTTATTTTTTAATGCATACTACACTATTACTAATCATCATATACAAAAGTCTACCTGAAACGGTCCATTTTCATGTTTCATGGGATTCTACCTTACTAAGCAAAAAGCCGAGCAACATCAATATGCCTTCAGGAGCGGCAACTACCTCCCTTTCTCTTAGGACGTAGGGGTCTAAGGATTACCAACTACCCACTTCGGCCCCAGGTAATTATGGGATGGAAACGGGTGTTATTTTGCCAACAAACCAGCTTCTCCGGCCAAGAGGAATAAGAGAATGTTTACCCTCGGATAGATGTTGTCCACCAAAATTCTGTTCTTTGCCCTGAGCTTATTTTGTGCATTGTAATCAGGGCGTTGTCCTGAGTTTACCATCTTGATTACTGCAGGCATAGGGCATAATTGTAACTTCCAAGTAACGACTGTTGCTGATGACGCTGGGGATTTGTTCCCCAAGGTGTACGGTCGGGGTTCATGGTTGATATGGGTTATCTGGTATCGTTCTCAAAGCCTTTCCCACCTATTACCCGGGTTTAAGATGACCAGGATCTGTCGGTGCAAACGGGTCATTTGGCTGTTCCAGGTTTACGATCGTGATGGGTATAACATTTAATTACTCTAATGAGCACTTTGCGTGTAGCGTTCCCCAATGCAAACACATCAACAACAAGCAAATCAGGGAGATGGTTATCTCCAAACTGCCCGAGCCAAATTTCGATGTGGTTAGGATGTGCTTAACATTAGGTGTGAATTATGCGTAGGTTTGCTGATTCCCCTGCCTCTAAGAGGCGTGCTATGTATAAATCACCTCTGTGGAAACTTTGTAGTTTCTTTGTAATACTTATATTGACAACAAAGTCGAAATCCTATTTCTTTTATCAAATTAAGATTGCTAGTAACAAATATTTTAGATATGAAAGAAACTATAAAGCATTTGATCACCATAGAAACTTGTATATCTGTGGCACCAAAACCCGTCGCTTCAAGCTTGCCCTATCTGGAGACTAGAGACTATCTGCATTACCTGGGTGACAAATGTATTACTCATGAATGTTTTTTTAGTATATAGTAGATACCTAACTAATAATTTCATTGTATCAACTGTTTTTTTACTCAGAGTAGTGGCCAAATTTACTAATTTTGGAATTTTTTAATAAACCTCTTGGGTGAGAATATCCAGTCAAAGATCTTTTGCCACCTAAAGGAGCTAAATTTAAAAAGGAGTAATAATCAATTCGTTTGTAACAAAATATGATAGGCACTTAAGCAGTAGGCAAAATTTGCATTAAAATAGTTTATTAATATTTATAAATATTTAATAACTCATACTTTATTATCTTTGGCTGTTGAAAACCTTCCAAGAAATTATAACTTATCTCAGTGATTTCATTATTGAAGCTTACTTCTTTCTATTCCGGCCTAAAATTTTGAAGAAAATCAATAAATATTAATACTTAATTTGGTATCCTTCGCTAGTGATGATGAAGTTTGGAAGAATGTGGTTGAGGTGAGGGATATGACAAAAAATATATTCAAACCCTGTCAAATCTTCAACGCTTCAAATCTTAGACACTTTCGATGACCACATCCATAGCTTCCTCGCCAAACTCAATAATGTTTCTTCATCCCATGTCTTCACATAGAAACAGAATCTAAGTTTAACAAAAAGGTGCCAAGGATAAATCTTTGGAAATAATCAGAAAACCGTCACGTTTGAATACCTTTATATCCCTTCTCATCCCTTGTACCAATAAACAAACAAAAATCTTGCCTTTCATTTCCTTTTAAATCGTCATAACTTGGTTCTAAATGATCAAGATGTCTTTTTCAAAGAAATCCCACCGCAGTAAAAATATTGCCATCGCCCTTGGTTACGACTTCAACTGGATATACTGAATCCTAAATAAACATTAGTTCCCAAAAATAATAAACCTTCCTAATATAATTTTCAATTTCGGAAAAAAATTCCCTTTTTATCCGTATTTAACCTTTGGCCTTTTCCTCTATTTTTTAGGAACTAAAGCATGGATTTTTCTCAAAAAATCAAATTATAAACCTGATTTTCCATACCAAAGATGTTAACGCCAATTTTAAGGTATTCGATGCATAATAAATTCACTGTCATTCCCCTTACGAGAAAGTATGCTCTGGTAAAAAAACATCTGCCGACTTCTCGAAGAGAAAAGACACTGATTTTCCACATATTGCATTTTTATTGCGACCAAGGTTTCCTAACGGCTAATGTGTTCAGGTACCTTGAAAACTTTGGACTTACATATAGATAAAATAGCTGTTCTCTCCTCCTCCCCTCCCCTCTTTCCCAACAAATTTATATACATAGATGTGTGTGTTCCGAAATCCAAACGTACCTGAAGATATTACGCCATAAAGAACCATAGCTCGTAATAAAAACACTTTTTGTGAAAAAGCAAAGTGTCTTCTTTAATCATATAGGATTTCCACCATGTTGCGTCTGCAACAGTGTTATTTTGTCCTCTTCTCATTAGGTTCAAAGAAAATGTCGTTAATTTTTAATATAAAAATCAGAAAAATCCGTCATCGCCAAGCACTAAATTGAATGTAATTATTCCGAAAATTCCGCAGACATACCTTCAAGACTCTCCTCTAACATCATCTGACCCCTACAAAAGTTTCTACCGCCAGAAATCCGAAAATAGTTTATATTCTGCCCTTGGCCCTGAGGCTCTCCCCTCTTCCTATTATCCTCACGGGTGTAGCCCACCCCTGCTTCCCCCGACCCTACCTTTTTCCCCTTTTCTTTTCCCCGTCCGCCTTAATCCTCCGTGATCTCTTGTGCAGTCATTCTTTGCCTAATGAAGTTAGACATTCCATCGAAACGGCTTAACTTCTCCCTTTTTTTCTTTCCTTGCTCTCACCTTCACATTCTATCCTCTCTACTGCACCATATCCGTATCTCGGTAACCATTCGTAATCTCGTGCCGTTCGATCTAACGAATATAATACCCATATTCAACTGGTCTGGCCAGCGCCTAACGTCTACGGATTGTCCACCGCACACCTGATCCCTTTGAGTAACCATTTTCCCAATCAATTTTCTCGCATCCTTCATCCTAGCCATCTTCTTACTCACGTTATCATCGTTTGCCATTAATACCCTTCCAAAAATAGTGATTTCTGTAAGAACTACCAATCAGAAGCGAGGCTCGATGTTTGAAAGCAAGAAAAGGTTTCTTTTACGAACTATTAAAAAGGATATGATGGTTGACAATACTAAAAAATGAGACCTGGGAAAAAGCGCGACGGAAGCGGCAATCCCAAAGAAGGATGAACACCCGCGGCTATGGAATGGAAAACTTAATTAGCTTAACAGAGAGTCCATCCAAGTATTGAACTAATCCTTCATATTTGAGCATCATTTTTTTCAAATATGAAATAAAACAATGAGTTTCTCTTTTTTATCATTGTTGCATCAGAAATATATTATTTTTTACTGTTATTAAGTCCAAATGACTTGGTTCTTTTGTAATTGTTTTCAATATTTTTTTCAGTTCTTCTTTGAGCCGTTAATACTACCGCATCACCTGCATTCTGAATTCCAAATACTTACGCACGTTATGAATGCACAAAAACGCGTAGGTTTCACATTTTTCCTTATCGCAATTGCATCGTACGTCCACTTATTACGTAATGTAGTATTATAAGTGTGTGTTACTTTACTTATGGATGAAATGTAGGCATAAAACTATTTTAATATGCATTTTTTTCTGCAAAATGCACCTCGATCCCTTTGAAAACCAGTGGAATTTTATGATAGTGAATAAATGTTCCGGTAGTATCCATGTTTCCATTTGTAATGGGTGATAAATCACATTTAATGGAAATTCAAGACAAAAGTACCTGTCTGGAAGTCAATGCTGTAATCCTACATGATAAGGCACAAATTGCAATTGCTAAATAAAAATAATTTCGTTTTCATGACGAAATATGTAAGCCGAAAATATTGTGAATTTATTATGAAATGGTTATTTTGCAAGAGTAAGCTTTAAGGAAACGCATTTGTTTAAGAATAAAGAATTTATAAAAAGGGTACTATGTTGTAAACAAAGAGTCTGTGTATTTAAAACTTCAAATTATTTGAGTTCGAGCCCGAGAGTTGATCCGATTAAAATATTTTTTTAATTAGTCGCTTACTTTCACCGATATTAGCATTAAGGTGCTCTCTTCAGCTTAAGAAAAGTGTATTCTTCCAAACAAATATAAAATTGATCAAACGTAAATCATAATGGTGGATTTTTCTATATACATAAGAAATGTAACTCTGGTAACAGGCTCTCACTTCTTCACCATAGAAATAATTCTCAGTGTCATGGGGACTTATGAAAGTCCATCAGTAAACACCATTAATACTCTCAACTCACCGCTCTTTGGCCATCTAAAAATGAAATTGTTCCAAATAACAGCCGTCTGGGACTGTTTGATCACTATTTTTTGAAGAAGTGTAGCCTTGAACGTTCTCACGAATTTAAGTATGGATCACCAACATTTGTGAATGTCCTTTCATTGATGTTTTGCAACAAATACAATTTATTTTAATATTATCTGGCTTACGGCAGGTAATGAAAAGCTATTGATGTTTCCAACCCACGCCTAAAGTGTTTTGCTCCCGAAATTACCTAACGCCGGAATATCAAGGATTTTTTTAGTTTCCTATCCCCAGAAAAAATGTAGTAATTTAATAGTTAGACGTGTGAGGTGAACCAATAACCGGAAACCAGTTCGGAGCGCATCACGGAATTCCTCCCATCCCCCGCTATGCCTTTAAAGAAGGTATCGCCTTACCCAAAATCCCCCAGGGTGAAACTCGACCGTAGTAGGTGGGGATGAGGGTGAGAAATATCCGGTTAATTACGACGCTAACAAGGAAAACCTTGGATGCCGTGGATAAGGATCGGGTTAGTGGAGCCATTTAACTAGTTGGTGGTCGGAGTTTGCTAGATTGGGCTTGGAAGAAAAGGAATTGGGCAAAGTGTGGGCGCTGTCCAACCACGGTTTTTAAGGAGATGCCGCGAACAATATCGGTGCCGATAAATTTGATGGAAAAACCTGCATTGGTGGCCGTAATTGCTACTTGAACAGAAAAACACTTAAGTTATCACACTTGATGTTGACTATGCATTACTTGTTTTGCAGACAGGCTATCTTAACGATTCTTGTCTGTTATCATTTGCATAAAATCCATCTTTTCTTTGATTTTTCAATAATTATTGCGATTTACCATGAGAATACGTGTGCCCCATGGGAAATATGGCATAAGAATCAGTTAAATAGATAAGAAGAAAGATGATAAAAATTAAAATATAAGGGATTCCGAATATTGTGTCATTTCATGTCATAAAAGGTAATATTTATGCCAAAAAGGTGTCGTCTTCGGTATCAAAAGGCTGCACTTGTGGTATAATTGTTTCGACACATTTTTTATGAATATTGCAAAGATAAATTATTTGTCAAAAAAGGTATCTTAGTGTTGTAATTCTTCAAAGTATGAGGGCGTAAGACGACCTAATACTTCGAAGCCTAGAACAAGCTTTTAATTTACCTAAAATTGAAACCAAATAACAAACAACAAATAGAATGTCAAGAAATATGCCATTTATTGAATTTTTGTGTGTTCATATATTTCTATCGCAGCTTTTCACGAGGTTAATAGAGAGGAGGTCATGGCAGTTTTACCATAGTTCTTATAAAGATGCGTTTTGTTTGCAGCGTAGTGTGTTGTATTACAAAGGAATGTAAATGTATTTGACATAAAAAAAAACTTTCTCCCGCATCCATTGCATTAAATTGGTTGCTCTGCCAACTGATTAAAATCTCTCTCAGGACTCTCAAGTGTATCGTATCCCACGTTTTAAAATTCTTGAGAGGTCGTATGAGATGTAGGGGCGTAAGACGAGTCCGTAATGTGGTCATCTTAATAGTCGAGACACGTTCTAAATCGGTTTCTAAGTTTACCAGCATGGTAAAGCGTGGAGATTAGTGCCTATTTTAGGACGACGGTTAGTGAGGAGAAAAGGGCGACAAAATTAATTGCTTTAATGTGTTTTTAATTACCTGCACTAAATGTGTATTGCCCGTTGTGATGAATCATTTATCTTGTTCCTAAAACAATCGGTGTTTGATCTAATTTAAATGCTATTTACAAATAATGTATTTCTATGAATAAATAAATAAATATAAATAAATATATATATATATATATATATATATATTGATTTATTTACTGGAGCACTATCGCCATTTAAGACAAAGTTAATACCTCGTTAATTCAAAACCCCAGTAATATTTTACCAGATGCATTCACAATTAAATAAGTGGTTAATGTGTGGCTAGTATCAAATATTTTTTCACACCAGATATTGCCTCACAACATCTTAGAACATGAATTAACACTCATTTTTTACTTTATATTACAAATCCTATGTTACAATGATTTATATTTTTATAATACCGTAAGGTTTGCTCATACGTATTTTTTGTAATGATCCCGCCGAGGGCTTCCTTTGAATCTTCAACTTGTCCATTCTCTAAAATATAATGTTCCCCTTGGCTTAGGATGCGTTTGAAGACATGTTGCATACATTGACAAATGTTTTAAATATGATTCATCCTTTCTATTTATCTTTGCAATCTTAGTAGTGTTTTATCCTTACGTAAAAATAAACCAATAGTTATATATGTTCTAAGATATCCATAGACTCATATATTTCTTTGGTGTTTATTTACTCTGCCAGAAGCGAGTATGATTACCTTCCTTGGAATAACGAATAATTTGTATTTATTTATGCATTTGTCTGTCTTAGGAATTAATTTGAATGTTCGACTAAAATTTCACAATTGGTTACGCTTTAAACCTTATGTTTATGAAGCACAGATATTTATCTTTGCGTTCAGTCTAATACACATGTATTCACTGAAAATTTCTTTCAATTCTCTTAATTACTGTATTAAATATTAATAATGTCTTTTATTAAATTAGAGGTTAAAAAATTAAAATGGCCATTTAACTTTTAAAAATTTGTATTAGTACAATTTCAAGATTGTTTTACTTGTTTTAAAATTTATTATTCCTTTATTATTTTTTTGAGATTTCTGAGTGTTAAATATTATTTATTTTTTTGCACTAATTTTTCCAAAAAAACCATTTCTATCGCATTTATAATAGTATGGAATACATATGTCTATTCATTGGTGTGACGTTGTTAGAAATACTCTTGGTTTACCTAGTACTTAGATTGTGGGTTTTTGATTTTGAAACATTATAATTTTTATAAACCTTTCTACCAACCATCTGATCTTATCTACTCATAATAAGGTTGAGTCTTAATGTTACGAGTTTAATTACAGTTGCATCTTCGTTCCTAATGCCCCAACTAAATTTAAAAAAGCCGCTAAATTTAACTGTGCATGACAACGTTGCTTTGTTCGATGAATAATTTAACTGAGAGAGTATTGTTTTTTAATTATTTATTTATTTTCGCAGTTAAAATATTTTTGGATGTAATTTTTGTTCTCATGTAGAAAATTCATAACAGTTTACGGTCAGATCTTCGGATTTTGTGTACGATATCTCTTCATGTTTCATACATTTATTGTTAACGTATTTCCGTTTGAAAATGACGTTTGTTTAACAAATAGACAGCAACCGGGCTACAACTAATTTGATTTTCAAATTCGATATAAATTTTTGCACAAATCTAAATAAACGATCATTTTCTCGGGTAAATGTCATAATTCAATTTTAATTTGAATTCACTGTAGTTTTTACATTTTAGGAGTTAATTAAATAATTATCTCCAGCGACGGGAAATTGTATCAATATTTGATTTGCGCTAGGATGTTTTAACATACTAACAGTTTTCAATATCTTAATGTAGAATAAATATCAATTTAATGTTTTTATATAAGCTATTAACGAAATTTGTAAAGAGAAAACATGAGGAAAAGGCATAAAAAAACACTACACGAAAGCAGGAAAATTTAGGGGTAAGATAGAATGATAGAGGTAGAGAGGACAGAAAATAAAGGTTTTGTGCGTGTGGGTGTTTGGGAGTTTCGGCGAGCATAGTAGGGTTACTTAGGCGTGGAAGAAGAGATACGGCTTCTTCCGTAGACAAGTGACGGACATGGCGGTTGACCGTGAATGGAGATGCCTAGCATTCTGGGTCTCCTAGTCGACGGGGATGGGTGACGGGGGTCTCCGCTCCGCCCCCTTCCCAACGGGTCCACTGTGGCCGAGCTCCTGCGCCTTCGAGGCGTCCTAAGATAACAAACGAGGCTTTCATGGTGAAACATCCACTGCGGAAGGCCCGTATAGGACAAAAATGTCCGACGCTTACAACCGCCTAACTAATTAGATTGTCCTGAGCAATGCTGAGCCCAACTCCACTGGCAACATGCTGGGTGAAATATATTACCACAATTCACCAAAGAGAAATAACAAAAATGAAGGCATGATGCTATGACAAATGGGGAATTATTCTTCGTGAGAGCAAATACTTACTGTATAGGAGCAAAAATGGGGTAAAAATTATGATAAATAATTATTACTCTGGCAATAGTTAATGAAATAATTTGAATACATTTTAAAATCTTGGAAAATGTAGCCATTGTATCAACTTAAATTTATCAGTCTGGATAATATATAGACATATTATCTTAAACACCTTTATAACCTCTTTATATTTACTTGGCCTTCATCAGCTCCTTTTGATATTTCCCCAAATGAAATATTGCTGTACCAATTTTGGTAAAATCGCGTCAGAAGTAAGAGGACTAAATTTTAATATCCTTATTTGATATTTGATCCTACCTCTCCGTCTTATGAAACACTCGTTCATTAATATTAATTCTCACTTTGACAATTTGTGCTTAAATGGAATAATTTAAAGTATATTTTTGATTCAATTATGCCATTACAATGGAACCGTGAGTAATTAGTACTATTACAAGGTTTGCATAAAAAATATTGATAACATTCTTGAAAAAAATCCAAAAGATTTATTTTAGATATTGCTGTAAGGCTTTAAAATTCTACAAAGTATATCCCCTGGGCTTCGACACACTTTTGCCAGCGGATTTTTCAAGACACCATGGTAGGTGAATGCCGGAATGTCCTTAAGGGTACAAGTTTAAACTTCTTTGATGACCCTTAAGGGTGGTGTTCTTTGGTCAAGGATTCCGCTCTTAGTAATACCAAATAGCCTCCTGGTGCCAAGTTGGGACTGCAAGAGTGATGGGGAATCGTCACGATGTCGTTTTTTGTCTAGCAAGGGGTTACCTCGGAGCCTCAAGCGCTCAAGACCTTTCGGAAGAAGCGCTCATCTTTTGAATGCGAAAATTTTCAGTGATAATAGTGTGCACTGTCATCTTAGCAACGCCAATACGATCTGAAATCATGCGTACACTTAACCGGCGGTCTGAAATCAGCTTTTCGCACACACGTTACACGTCGTCTTCTACATATGACGTCGACGGGCATCCAGTGCGGGGCTCGTCGTCCACTTTTTCTCGGCCGTTTTCGAAGAGTCGTGCCTCTTAAAACCTGCAGTTTGCGACATTCTTTCATTCTTTAACACTTGACAAAGCATGCCCAATGTCTCCATACCAAAATCTCGAGCCCAAAAACATTTTATGGATTACCGCCGTTCAATCGCTCGCTGCATTTTGCGCTTGCACTGAGTTCCTCCATAGAGGTATACCAAAAGCATCATCTAAACTAAACGGACGCTCACAGGCAATTGGCGCTTGTTGTGTGTTGAAAATCACAAACCCCAACACAAAGCTTGCGCTGTTACGTGCAATCAATCGCATCAGGAAAACATTGTTTCCGATAATTTTTTTGCATAAAATATTCATCTCCTAATTCAGCTGTATCTTAGAACAGTTTTTATTCTACCTCAGTAGAAACAATGAAATTACTATCTAAGATTAAATAAATTTCTTATTTATGCCAACATTGAAAGTGAGTAAGTGCTAGCATATTTTTATACAGAGCAGAAATGCTCGTAAAGTAAAGAAAAATATTTAAGTAGGCAATTATATCTTGTCTGTGAAGGATTGCGACGATTTACAAAATTATCGCTCATTACCCTCGTTTTCCTCAGAAGAGAAAATTCCGACAACATTGGTCCGTCATGTGGCACCTTGTGGAGCAGGGATATAAATCCCCAGCTACAGTGACAGTCAAATAAGCACGTTATTTTCCTCCGTTGAAACTTAATGACATTTCCATAAATTAAAATCAACCCCTTTCCTCTACTCGCATGTTTTCATTCAGTAGAAAGAGTGTAATTTGTTTTCATATCTGGTGTGGAAAAAACTTAAACACGGAAATTATTTCTTGAGTGGTCACGTTCGCAAACATTTGTCCCTAAAGCATAGTCAACTAATGACCATATTGTCTTCTTAGAACTGACATTCTGATATTTATAAGGAAAAGTCTCCATCCACACATCGTTTAAAAAAATTGGTCGCATTTGCAAACAGAGGAGCTTTGACGTATGTATACTGTATACACACACCCTCACACACCTGTGTGTGTATGTATATGTATATATATATATATATATATATATATATATATATATATATATATATATATATATATATATATATATTCATTCATATGGAAGTAGATATAATGAGCAGGGATAGGAGCTCATATAAAAATAAAAGACGTACACAAGAGAGATGGGGAAGGAAGAATCGAGCAGATCATAAGTGCAAAAATATTTCCTTAAACGGAGCTCAAACTTCGGATCTCTCAACTTACCAGGCCAATGTTCTAACCACTTGAGTTATAGAATACGTAATTAACACGGAAATATGCGGGGGGCTTATGCAACCAAGGACCCCGATTCTTTGGCTAGGAAATGCCGTTAAGGAGCTCAGGCACCCACCAATGGAGAAATAGACGACACAAGAGAAAAGGACAAGAGATAAAGCAATCATACACCGTGATAAAAGGTAGAAGCTAAGCGTTTAATGGCACTTGTAGCCAGAAGAAAGACGAGCCACATTAGCCAAATGCACAATTAAAATTAATTGCAAGAGTTAAGGAAAAGAGTAGCTTTAATAACGCCAGTGCTGCTAATACACTTATTATACATTTCCACTAGCCGCACACGATGGAACAAATAATTCGGTCACATAAACTTATCAGCTGAAAACTAGAATGACATTATAAAACTAATGAGTCCTCGGGTTCATTATCCTTTATCTTAACTACATCTCGAGCTATCTGAATAAATCTGGTGATTAGCCTCTTTTACGCCTCTCCAAACGTTCATTGTTGGCAACTCGTTGTAGAGTGATTGTTTCGTTTACTTAGGGGTTAATTTGGAGAAAGTGCGGTATACGATGGCCACTGATTAGTTTAATATTTGAATCCATTAGAAAAAAAGCCAAATTGAAATAGAAAAGGGTTGACTTTATTCTACTACTCATAAAACGTTATCTCAATAACTATTTACTGTTATGTGTGCCAAAATTACTTATCGCATATCACCCTTAGGTTTTTCATTTCAATTAATAATTAATGAAAAATCGGTCAAAACCTCATTGTATATAAAACCGCAATAATTTTAATAACAAGTTTACATGTTACAATATGAGTAATATTTAGACTTTATTCTCTCGTTAGTATTTTGATTCGTTATTATAAGGGTAGGCAACCAAGATCTGGCTTCATTTGCGCCGATCGGGATAAATGGGTAATTTACTGCAGGTACATGTAGGGCTGTCATCGGATGAAAGATGAGTGGAGAGAACACCGACGTAGGTGTTAGCCTATTATTTCATGGAATACTTCAAGGCGGGTTTGACTTAACGTCTAATAATACGGACGTAGTAACTCACTTGAAATGTCCACGACATTGTACCCAAATAGGAGCAAGCGTTATCTGGAAACTTCTGTCACCACCTGGATTAGAACCCGAGCGTATGAGTTGGAAAACCAATGCCCTGTCCATCGTATAAAGCCCATTCTACTTGGTATAGAAAAGATTGTGCGAAGGGTTCAATTATATTAGAGCTGTAAATAATAATAGAATATAATTTGAAGCCTATAAATTAAATTCATTTTTTAGGCAAAATAAGCCTAGGTCGACCTAAAGTATGATATTCTCAATTGAGGATATCTGACTCACTAGCCTCTCTTAACATTTTGTTTTCAATCAGTACAAATCTGTGCATCCCATTGATACGAGTGGGGGATGTTCCCTCAGCAAAGGAACGTATTGAATCGAAAGAGTCAGTACTCTTCACAATAAAATAATTGTTATATTCTCTTATTGCGTTTTGAATGTCTTGTTTTATTTTTATTTGATTAATTTAATTGAAAAAGATGAGAAAAAGAGGAAGTGCGCTTTGAGGAAAATAAGGTTTCATTGTTAGCCTTACAATGCCAATTTAGTTTTAAATGTAATGGAACTGGTCTCGCCGCATCTCACTTGAAAAGGTTAATATGAATTTTTTTGACACGCTAGGACAGTCCTTTGGCCGAATAGTTGAGGTTAATTTATTTAAACTTCTCTATAGGTATTTTTATTTCTAGGTGAACAAGTATAAGTGTCTCATTAAAAGTTTGAGTTTCTATGGTATGAAATAACGAGGTCATTATTACGAATTTTTCTGTTGTTCTTAATTTCATCACGGGAAACTTTTCTTAATGAAGTAGAGAATGTTTTACTATCTATTTACGAAGAAGTTTGATTTTTCAAGCATATCAAGGAGTAAAGTAATGGGTCAAACTGAATTTTTATGTGTTTACAATACAAATGACTTAAATTAAAAAATGAAGACAAAAAATCACGTCGTATCATGACTATTCACATTAACTTACACTCATATTTCGAATGATCAGAAATAATTCTAATACTTACTAAAAATATTAAAAATTGCAAAAAACTCGCAATTAAAAGGTAAATACACACTCATTTTAGGTTTTATGATTCGTAATATATATATATACTATATATATATATATATATATATATATATATGATTCGTTATATATATATATATATATATATATATATATATATATATATATATTACGAATCATATACGAAAGTATGTATATGATAGGTAGATTTTATCATGAATAGCGAATTTAGAAAATAATATACTACTCACACCCTCTGCTTACGAGTTACTTTCTCTGAAAATTTTTATATTAAGTGAATGCCCCACACAGGATTTATCGATTAATAACTTATAAACATCGATAAATTAGAGTATTCCTGTTGCTTTTATACCTGACTTTATGAACTTTGTCCTTACTCAATATTTTTAAAGATTTTTCGCAAGCATTCCTAAATATCAAGTATTTTTTGCTTGATTCCGTTTTCATGAGAACGTTTGCTAAGGAAGAAAATATCAACCTAATAAAAATATTCGGTTGTGCATTCTGGAACCCTGAGAGAAATTTGAGGGTTGTTTTCCATCCACTAATTGTCCAATTTTGTCTCCCAGAAAATTAAATTTGTGCTCATGATCGGGAATCACGGAATCACATGTTTGTTGATTCGGGATTCAAATGTTTGAATATATTATTTCAAGTGTTTTTGCCTAGGGAAAGACCCTGTAAAATATTTAGTAAACTCTAATTTTATGTTAATATTTGCAGATAAAAATATTAGAGTATTAGCGGCAAAGTATTTGTACATTATATCTTTTATTGGGTAGAGTATAGATGGTAATTAGAATTGAGAGAACCTAATTTTTGAATGATTTCCATCATATTACATATTTAGTTTGAATGGGAAAGAATAGCCGTGGACACAATCATGATGCTTATAAGACATTTACTTAACCTTGAAATGAATGTGAGATGAATGTTTTTCTTCGAACACTTGTATTTTACTTCGTTAAACAACTTAGAATCTTCAATTTTTGTTTTGTGAATTCACTCTGAATATTTCAGTTTACACTGAGGAAAATATTTACTTATACATGTTGAATTTAGCGTTTCTGGAAAACTGATTTTGTCAAGCCGTTCACTTTAGCTATGAAATATCTGAGAAAACAAAGTTATTGACGTTATCAGTCCTCGTCAAAGCAGTTTACGCCGAATTCTTACGGGAAATAAAGCGTATAGTTTTGAATATTAAATTGAAGTTTTCCAAATAAATATTTAGATAAAGCATTTGGGGTGAACCTTTTGATTAAAATATATAAAAGAGTTTGAAAATGACTCGTATTTCTGTCAGTAAACATCAAAATCGATATCTACATCCATTCTCGGGGTTTATCACCAAATAATTTTCGAAGTAGAAATTTCAAGCGCCAGTGTACAAGCAAAAAGGTGCTGATGTATTTCAATAAATGCCAAATTATTTGATATTCTTCTATCTCCTAATTCTTTTCCATTCTTTACTCTAAATTTCTCAAAGATCTTTAATAGGATTAGTGAATGCGTTGGAAAATATATTTATAAAATTTTATAATTGCCACAGTGGTGTTTATACGACTTCTCCTATTTAACGGATGGCCATAATTGATTTAAATAATAGGAAACATAATTACTTACAATTCTTATGTACTGTGAATCCATAGGGATGTGCGAGAGATTGAAGGAGATAGGAAGCTGAATGGAGGATATTTGTTGAAAGACGGAGAAGGAGTTAAGGGAACATCTCAAGACAAACGGCACTCGTGGGCGCCCCCAACTTTCGCATGAGAGCCTACTAGTTTTGGGCGGTTCTAAAGGCGGGAGGGTAAGTGTCGGGGCGAATGGAGGAAGTCACGTCTTGGGCAACGTCCCGGGAGATGACGAGCAAATACATCACGGGGGTCGTCCCCAAAGGGAATATGTGTATGCGCGCCCGTAGGACGTGGAGGGCGGAGGGTGGAGTCGGGATGTGGAAAGAGGTTTGCATAGGGAAGAACGGTTGGTGAGGAAGGAGCTAAAAGAAGGGAGCACAGGGAATCTCTCAAGTATACACAGATGACGACCGCGCGATAGTGGCGAACAAATGAGCGGCGATATCAAAGCGAAGTGTACGGGGGGAGTGTGGAAGATAGTAATTGGTAAGAGCTTTGGGAGGGGAGTAAGGAGCAGAGACTGTTTTTGGTGACTTCAAAGGTTGCCGACATCTACCCTTAGCCTTGAAGTTAGAATGACAAAGGATAGAATAACAAGCGGATAACGGAAGAGAAATGTCTAGATTCAGAAATAAATCGAGATCTCGCCATATAGTTGCGAAGAATATGGTTTCTGCTAGAGAAAATGACAGTTTGGCGAGTGAAAAACACAAATAATAAATGTATGCGGAATTATTTAAAAATCTGAAATGATATATTCGTTTTCCAGTTACAAATGGGGAGCTCCTTCTCTATGTATGAAGAGAATGTATGAAACGCCTAAGGGCGTTGGATAATAGAGGCAGATCTCAATTTAATAAAAACTTTCCCCTGGGAAACCGTAATTCTGGGTGTGTTATGCCAATCGGAATGGAAATTAAACTTTAATTCGATTTTCATCATCCACGGATTGCTGAGCGAAGTTACTCTAGATTACATAAATAGGGTTCCCTCTTTTGAGTCTCACTCCCTTCTCAATTGTATAACTTCCGTTGGAATAGTCTATTAAAAATTTCAAATTTTTTTCCAAAGTTCTAAGTAAATTTTCATGTTTTTTAGCTCAATTCATGATGGAGGTTAAAGGGAGCTTTCCAACAGACTCCATATAATTTAGCGTACAAGATTCCGTATAATAATGCATGGATGTTAGGTAAACTGTTACAAAGATTTTTCTTGGTGTATGGTCAAGATTATCAGTGATAAAATACGAGGCATAAATTGAAATAAACCATTATTTTAGGATAGGCATTGATATTTAGTCTTTTATATATGATCCTGAGTCATGTTATTTTAAAATGTAACTTTATCAGAGAAATTAGGCCGTAAGTTAAGATAAAGATGGAAATAAACTGTCTGTCCCAGTAAATAGCCTGGTGATTAATGCATATAAATATCAGTCTAAAATTTAAGTCGAAATTATCAGTCTAAATGTACCTACTTTCCATGCAGTCACTATTATGGTAGTTGTTACAATTTACGCTCCTGATTTATTTTTTCGGAGAACACATCAATTCTTAATATAATCAACTAAACAATGTGGGACCGCTTAACTCTCTGTTGCAATAAATCATTAATTGAATATTTAAAGCAATCAAAGAAAATGCTGTATCTTTCTATAATACATTTTGATTGGGGATAGACTTAAGAATGATCGTAAAACTTGTCCTCCTCATTTACATTTTTCAATTTGTGGAAAGTTGGTCATAAGTACAGGGTTCGTCCGGAAAATAAGTGTACTGAGCTCAGGAAAAAAAATTATTACACTTTTAGATATCTTAAGCTAATATTCCTCAAAATAGGACCCTTGTGAGTCGATACACTTGTTCCAGCGGCGTTCCCATTCCTGGAACGCTCCCGCGAAGGCATCATCGGGAACCTCTCGAAGACACGTCGTCACGGCCTCTTTCACGGCGTCCAAAGTCCCGTATCGCGTTCCTTTCAAACTCCTCTTTATCTTCGGGAACAGAAAGAAGTCCGGTGATGCCAAGTCCTCGCTGTAGGGCGGGTGCGGCAGTGATCCGCAAGTTGTGTCGCGATTTCCAAACGATTGAGTCTTTGATCATCACTGAGCACTTTCGGCACCAACTTTGCACAAATTTTTCGCATCTGTAATTGCTCCCTAATAATCTCGTGCACTATTGTTTTTGGAACATTACACTGCTCTGCTATCATCCGAACACTAAGACGACGATCAGAGTTCAGTACATCGCGAACTTTTTGCACATTTTCGTCGGTGAGTGTCGTTGATGGGCGTCCAGGCCGTGGTTCGTCGTCGACCTCTTCTCTGCCCTCCACGAACATCTTGTGCCACCGAAAGATCATGTTTCTGGACATGGCTGACTCCCCGTAAGCCTGGTTAATCATACCGACAGTTTCGGTAGACGATTTCCCAAGCTTTACCGCAAATTTGATGGAATAACGCTGCTTCGGCATCGCGTTCCGTGACGTGGGTCGAGCGTGGAGGTTCGCGTTAACAGAGCTCCTCACTACACCACAGCTCAGAGCCGACTGCCTTTTTCAGCGTCGCTTGCCAACATACCCCCCTCCAATCGCAGCCCGTCAGAGCGGTGCTGGGCGCGCCTGGAGCGGCGGGAAAAAATCAGTACACTTATTTTCCGGACGAATCCTGTATATAATTCCTGTCCTTAAATCATTATTGTTACCCATGATTTTTGATGATTGGGTACTTCTACGAGGGTTTTCATAAAATGTAAAGGAACTTTCTTAAATCTAGGGTCAAAATATGATAAGTTATTGAAAGATTTGAAATAATATACACGTACTTTGAACAATTGTTTACATATGACTCTCTTGAACCTGAATGTTGGCCTCTCAAAATTTGGACTCAAACTTGGAGTACATATTAATGAACCACCTATATGAGTGTAGCACGTTTAATCCCTTATTCCTCAAATACCTCCCTTTGGTAGCTAAAATACTGATGAAAATATATTAGGCTGGGTTTTCAAACCTCTCCGACTTTATAATTGTCATATTTACGCTACTGTTCATCTAAAATTTAAGTAATGGAAGGTTCGTAATGGATAATGTTGAGATGATTGTAAGGAAAACAGTGAATTTTATAATGATTTGTACACCTGGCCCTTACCAACTGTTTTTGAAACTGGAACACATTACTTAGTGCGAGAGATCGTCACAATGCAATTCCATACGACAATTTAGAGTAGAATTAGCCAAAATTCAATGTCTTTAGAATGTATTGGCTTATAGCATACTTTACATCAGAAGACAGATACGTGGCATTTAGTGTTTAGTAATATACATGTGTCAATTCAACTTTTAATTAGAATCAACATAAATTCCAAGTTATTTTGTATAATCCACTATGCTGAGATCAGTGTTTTTATCCTAAAGTGATCATAGTCAACAAGGTTATTTCTTACAGTAGCCCATTATAGCTGCACCATGCTTGCATGTATTTATTTAGAAATAATCACGAGTACTTATAATTTACGAATACTACTTTTTGAAAAGGCTATATAATTTGTATTCCTAACGTACTTATTGCTCGTAGTCATCATAGCATTTGCAGGCAGATCAGTAATGAAAGAATAAAGTGCTCCTTACAGATGCCTACAGAGATAAGAACGTTTTTGATAGGCCACTTTTGTCTTACATTTTTCATCATGATTTAAGCCAATTAATTGCAAGGACTATAACACGTTTCTTCTCAGACTTTATTAGCCCAAAATCGCAGCATTAGTGGCTTTTTCATGTCAAAATATTACCATTACCTTTAGCTTGTAATTAATCTTTTATAATATGAATACATTAACGTATACATGTATGTAGCGTACATTGTATGCCATGTTTAGTCATTTGCAGTGGAAATGGCTTACTCTGCTCATATATCCTGCTGAAAGCCGTCCAGTTTAAGTCGGAGTAAGTTTTACTTGCATGTTAGACGTTAACCTTTTTAGTAGCTGAATATGAATATTTTTCCAAGCTGTGGTGTTATTGATACCGGCTTATATTTTATCAAGCTATTCTTATCAATTTCGTCTCAATATACCAGAAAAACCGTACGAATCTTGAGGGAATCAGTATGAATACTTAGAGCCTTGGACTGAATTACTAATTAGAGAAAAGTGGTTAGATGAACTCCCAGAGCCCTTGATTATTTTACTAATAATAGCTTCTATGCCAACAGAGTTTTTCTTCCCTATCTTTGAAAGATAGGACCACTGCGTACTTTCATAGCAGGGATAAGTGCATAGCGAATAATACAAGTATGAAATGTTATTAATTAAAATAATTTCCCCTGAGTACTATGAACTGCATTGGGTAGCCTACAGAAATGATTGAAGAAGAATTTGATATGCTGAAGGGTGCGGCAGGCCAGGAAAATGCTGGGATTGTGGGTAGGAATGAGGAATAATAGAAGATATTAGGATTTTTGTAAAAGTATTTGGTATCCGAATAAAGCTGATGCATTGAAAATACTAATAGATGAAGCATTAGCATTAGCTGCTGATTGGCAATAACTGATGCTTAAAACGGTCCACACTTTAGTTATAGTAATTAGACACTCTAAGACGAAGAATTTTGGTGACCTGAAACATTTAAGTCTCTTCTGGGATCATCTTTGATTCGAAATATTTCCAAATTCTTCCTTTATCCTTTAACAGATATTTTACGAAAGCCAGACAACTTCAAAGACCGAGTATCAGTCGTCTATAGACTCCCGGAATTTTGGCATCTCAAGCCAACTGGCAACAGAAGGCAACTAACTGTAAATAAAAACATCAAACGAAAAGTGAAAGCACCTCGCACCAACGAAATCTTGATATAGTTTTCAGTTTAATGAAACGAGAGGATAACCGCTGCCGAGGTAAACAGAGGAAGTAAAATCAAGAGAAGCTTGGAGTGGATTTGTAAAGTATATTTTCTTACATGGAAGAAATCAATTTGGGCATTAAGAAGGGGAAAGATTTATAAAAGGGGTTGAAAATAAGATAGAAAAGAGTGTAATGGATTAAGACGAGTGGTAGCTCCCTTAGTAGTAGGAAGATGTTTTCAGTCAGTCTGGCAGGGGGAGGGTCCAACTTGGAAATTGGGAAAAGGTTAAAGAGATGGTCGGGGAGAAACGACTTAAAGAGAAGTTGGGTGGCTTTCGCGAATGAGGCAGGGATTTGGTATAGCGTAAAAGAAAGTGGAAATGTAAGTAGGGAAGGAAAATGATTTAAATGTTAATGGAGAGCGTAATATATATTAAGAGAGCAAGGGGGTGGGAGATCAGGACGGTGGAAGGTGGGGGAGGGAAAGTAGTCTAAAAGCAAGGATTAAATTGTTAAGGGTATGTATTTGAGTGTTAGCGTGTGTGCGTTTGTATGCATGCGTTTAGAGAAGAAACATGAATCCTGGTAATATTTATTAAGATTCAGAGGTATTTCCGGATTAAACCCTTTTAAAAAATGGCAGTGAATTCTTCTCGGGATTTCATCCGGGTAATCTCCTCCATCTCCATCGCTGCCGACGTTTCGATGAAATCCTTTTCCATCGTCATCGGCCCTGATGACGATGGAAAAGGATTTCATCGAAACGTCGGCAGCGATGGAGATGGAGGAGATTACCCGGATGAAATCCCGAGAAGAATTCACTGCCATCATCCGCCGGGAGAAATTGAAGTCCCTTTTAAAAAATATCCCGTTACATTTGAAATCAACGTCTTTGAATTTTTCAAAGTTAAAAGAAAGCGTCCCATTAGTAAGAATATAAACATTTTCAATGAAAGTGTCGGAAATATATTACAATTTTCCTATTTTCTTTATACATTTGTTGAAATTGTGACTCAAAAACATTCTAGTTCATCGTTAACGTAGCAAGTAAAAAAGAGCATGTCTCATTTTTCTTACTGAAATATGAATGTCAAAGGTAAAAGCTGAGTAATCTTATTTCCTTTTCCACCAGAAAAAATAACTGAAATGGCAGGCCGAAAAAGTGTTTGAATGTTAGAAATATTTAAGAATTTTTTTAAATATTGGATAATTTTTCTTACAGTGCTGAAAATGATAAAGTAATTGCTCTCCTTGAGAGAATTTAGGAAACTTAAAATATTTAGGTAGAACTATTCACTGTGCATGTTTCTTTGTACTAAATTAGGTTTTAATATTTTATTTGGAAAAATGTATGATGGAGTTCTTGCCCTGAGCAGAGGTGTTTAGGTATGTTTTTCCTGGTGCAACGCCGGCGCATTAGCCCGAGCACGAGCTATGAACTAGATTTAAAACCACGAGTGACACCTTTACAAAAACATTAAAAATTTGATAGTAGGAGCTGTATTTTAATGGCTGTTAAATCTTTGTGGGAGTTCGCAGGGGGATACCAAAAAAGAATCGCCTCCCCATCTTTGCATGTGGAAAAGATACACACCGTTTGGTTTTATTTTAGGTGAGTTTTGCCTCAACTATTAAAACTATTTTTGGATTATAGTGCTATGATGGTAGTGGATATATTATGACATAAACGTTTTTAGCTACTTGAAATCAATCAACAAGATATATCATTATTGACAATATAAAAAATATTCTTAATATTCAAGGTTTTTAAACAACATCGCGATTTCAAAAGTTTCAGTTTTTATAATGTAAGATATTTGTTTTGAGGGCGCAGTTGGTGTAAATCAGGTTTTAACGTCCTATGCTATGGCTAATCATTTTTGAAATTTTGTTAAAAATGAGTCGAGTTCATGAGCGTCGTAAATTGAAAGATGTGAAATATTGGGGAAAGATATTTTTGTTCATTTAATAAAAATATTTTGTACGAAAGGAGAAAATAATTTAGATATGTCAAAGTAGTTAGTCATAGTTTTTTTGCATTGTTAAAGGAATCACCAAGTGGAAAGGTTGATCATTAAAATACCCTCCTCGTTCACCACTTAGATCAATCTGTTGGCTTGACAGCTGGTGCCATATAAAAATAAGAAAAATAACAAATTTTACAGAATATATAATTACATTTTCTGTCAAAAAATATCATTTTACCTATTTTTCTCTTGTAAATATGCTCCAAAGTATTTATTTTCCCTTCACTGTTACATTAAAATTGTGTCAAGTTTTAACCAAGTCAATAAAAGTAGAGTATTTATCCTCACTTTTCCTATACTGTAATTTGTGTTTTTATTCATGTATACTTCATGCTGTCATGTAGTTATAATTCAGTTTCTTATGTCTCTTTTGCCGTAAACTTTTGTTCAATTACTTTCATAATGTAATAAAATGTTTATACAATCATTCAACCGGTAATATTCCCATGTATCGAAAAATAGCTTACCCATTTAGCATAATCATATTATTCGAGTTTGTCTCTATCAATCCCTCTGGAATATTTATATTTTCTCTTCAATATATAACTTTTTGCTAACCTAATGGATGCTATGCTGCTGTGATGATAAAATATTTTAAAACATTGAATATTAATGACATAATGACTTAATAAACCAGTTAAATAATAAGGATTTCGGAGGGTGGTATTTAATGTGTTGTCTTTTTTAGCAATATAGCCATCCAAGTTTATTTTTGTAAATTACTACCCGAAAGTAATTATATTTGTTGCTTGTATCAAAATGGTACAAGTATAATTATGGTTACAGTAGGATAGGCAATTATATAAATGGCCCTCTCTATATACTATAAGCTTAACAATGGATGGTTTGCAGGTTCTTATGGCCCATTGAGCTAATGTGTCGGGACCATGGCACTTACTCCTAGTATAGTGCAACCCTTGCTCAAAAGATCGGAGGGTAGGCGATGGAAGAAGGTATCCAGCGCCGCGTTTGTTCCTATTGACGGAGTCTGCCAAAGAATTTGACTCCAGTGAGGCGGCCATTTTACTGAGGGTGTCACGTTCAAAACTTCATTTAAGATGGCATCGGGAAAACACAATTATATACTCAATATCTAATTCGAAAATAGGTCCTGGCAATTAGGGCAACGCTGAGGAGTTTGAGAAGGAAAGTTGTAAAATATCAAGTTAAGTATGAAGAAAGGTAAAAAAACAAGTTTGGCCTGTAATAGGTAAGATTGAAAGTATTCTCGGATACTAGGTTGGTACCTAGATAGTAATGTAGAGCATAAATACGGAGAGTCGTAGTGCCCAGTAGGAAACTAGGGAGGTAAAAGTTGATGTTTGTAATGATTTGTGAGACTAGACGAATGTTAAGAGAATTGGTATTAATTGGGGACTAGAATGCGGTGGGAGATGAAGGGATGGACGGGGAGGTATTAAAATACGGTTTGGAAGGGAGTCCCCGGAGATAAAACTACTATGCTTTGCAGGAGAAATAGGGTAATTATAATTAATACATGATGCAAACACCTCTTTAAGTACTTATATGCATGTAATACGTGAGAGATACTGTGATATATCAGTAAGGTCATATTATATTTTGGACTTGCTTGGGGAAAAGCCCGATAGTTCTCAGCCCAAAGAGGGCGTAATGGTAATACCATACGGAAAGGGCAAGAAACTCAGAATCCTAGAACATTTTTAGGATTGCAACGGTTTTAATATTAATCGAAAAGGATCTGGCAAGGAAATAATTAATTGAGGTACAAAAAAATACTAAGCCCAGGTGTTTTAAAAATAGAAAGGGATTATTATGTCGATAAGGACATTATATGTTAAGAAATTGAATTTATTGAAATTTATGATAGGAAAAGGGCTGGAAAACTGAAGAAAGCTATATAAATATATACCCCTGCTAAACGACTCAAGGTTGTAGGAAAACGAGAAAATAAGACTTTCCATGAACTTTTTTTACACCTACGAAAAATCGGGAAATCGGGGAGTTATTTTGCTTTGAGGCTGTGAAATCATTATTGATGTCATCCAACAGAAAGGAAAATCAGCTGCATACGAACACTATATGGCTCCAAGTCTTACTTCACACGCTTCAAAATAGTACTTAGTATCATCAAAAAATGATGGAGGTGGAATCAAACGAGTGAATGTATGTAGGAGAAATGTAGTCAGGGCTTAGAAGAGGAGGCACATGGACACATGGTACACATGTTACCAATCATGATATCGAACAAGGTCATAATTAGGAAGGTCATAGAGGAAAAGCAGAATGTACTTTTACATTTTGAGAAGCCGTTAGAGTAAATTATGCAAAAGTAATGAACATTTTGCAGGCGATCGGATTTCTCTGGATGACGATTTATACAAAAACTTTAAATCTCAGGGATTGTACAGGTGCGGATAAAGAATGAAGAGTCAGTATGGGCTATGAAAGTCGGAGACAAAAGATAGAGGTTTCCCTAAGCACCCGATCTTACCACTTATATACGGATGAAATCGTGAATAAGTCTTGTTAAAGGCTTTAGGCTTGAGTGGAAGTGCATGAGGGGCACTGGGAATCAGTTGGATTAGAAAATATCATCATAATGTGTTTGCAGTAAGGATTGGTTCGTTCAAGTTTTCTCTCCCTTGTTTCCCTTGGCATTCCTTTTTCCCTCATGATGGATTAGGATACATATACCAAGAAATGCATTGCTCTCAATGGTTTCTTGGTCTTACTGTACATTCTCCCCTATCTTAATGTCTCCAGTCATGTAATTCCGTAAGCTCTTTTTCCTCCTGGTGATGCCCCCAATGAAATTCTTTTTCCATATCCTCTTCGAAGTCATTCTTCAGCTCTTTCATAAAAAATATTCATTCAATCTATTTTTTCTCGCCTTCCTTCAACTGTAACACATTTCCTCCGCTTTCCGTCTTATTTTATCTGCTGCTGTAATGGTCTACGCGTATTAGACAATTGAAAAAAATTGCTAATTCAATCCCGAATGAACCGCTTCATTATGTCTGCAATTGTAGTATTAGTCGTCAGCATTTAATTTTATGATGACACAATAAATCTAAAATTTTTGGTGCAACGATAATACACGAATTAGTTACATCAAATTAAATTTTCAATATCTCAGCCATAATTCTGTAAATATCCAGGAGACAGCTCTACTAAAGTCTCACGATAATACCATGGCCACTGGTGATTGTTAAAATCTTTTTAATGGTTTTGAAAATCTGAATCATAAATCTGAAAGCTGAATCATAAATTATACACACGTAAACAGACAAATTTCTTATGTCTAGCTCATAATAACATACATTTTATTTTGACTTTTGAGCCTTTTTTCTCATGCGGTGGTCATTTAATGACTGAATGTGTAGAATTATAACTAATAGCTTTTTCTTATGTGCTGGTTTTGGGTCTAAGAATTAAATCCCAGTGCGCTTATTTAAGATAATATAAAATAATTTTGATTTGATTAAGGCAATTATGGCTAACAAATTTCCGTAAAGAATTTTGCGCTGCAGGTGGATTCATTAAAAGCATCCATAACGAAGCCACTCTTACGGATTTTTATTTTCCGCTCATCAAAAAATATCTGATATAGGCCTGAGTATTTTTTCTTGGTGGAATCAGATGTAATCAGAAAACCAAATTAAAAAATCTTTCTCCGTAATTTTTCAGATCTACATACACTTTATAAATATTGAAAGAAGTTATGGCCTGTTTCTTTTTTACTTGCTTAATCCGTAGTATGCAGTGCATAGATGTTATTAGAAAGAATGCGAATTCCTAATATCTCACAATAAACTGGCCTCTGCTTGGCCCTATGCACTCCAGTTTGCGGTGCCATGAGTGCTGGTTGTCCATATTTATTTGAGATCGTGTTATAAATTTTCATAATTTTATTTTCTTTTATATGATTAAATTATCCAGTTTGCCTTAGATTCTCTTCAAATTTTCCATACCCGAAAAGGTGCACATGTTAAAACAACTTAATGCATTAATAAAATGATATTTGTAGTTTTCACCAAAATCTAATGCAACATCATGCTGGTGTTGGCAATCCTTTCTGTGGTATAGATCATGATGTTAATAAAAATTGATAAAATCAGAGTGAATGTGGATTGCCTAAGTAAATTGCGTACATATATGTACATTGGTCCATAGAAAATTTTAATTTAGAAAGTCTTAACTCTTCTTTTGGTTTTACCTTTATTCTAATTGTAACTGTAAAAATACCCTGGAAAAAGAAGATAATATTACCATAAATGGAGAAATTCCCGTCATTGTTGGTTTTCCACCCGTATCATAATATTTATGTAAATTAATGTGAAGTGTCATTGTAATACATTGTATTATTTTATGTAATACCCTATGAATTAAAAATGCTGGAAAGATATTTGCGTTAAGTATTCCCTTTAGAACCCTGTCATGTCAAACATTGACGGAATTAACCCTTTAAAGATTATTATGTCTTATTACTTCTACTGTACAGTTAGTAATTTTTGCAGATAAACTGGACATTTGAATAAACGATTTGCACACATTTCATTATTTCGTTCACATTATCTTAAAAGAGTGATATCATATGCAATTTTGTGACCGAAAATCAGTTCAATTGCATAATTATGCATGGATTACCATCATTTTACCCTCAACAGGAAGGATATCCCTAAATAAAAAGACTTTACTCTCGAAAAGAATTTAAAAAACTGGTTGAAAGATTCCACAAAATGTATGTGATCAATGCTATGCATACATATGATATCCTTTTGACTTTCGTTTTGTAGGATTACCTTTTTCTCAGCATTCTTCATTAAAATTGTAATGACACTAGAATTGCTAAATAGCAAGCTAAATGCTTGATGCTAAATTGCAAACTAAATGCTTCATGATTTCTGATTGCAAAGATAAAATTGTACACAAGTTCTGTGATTCCATTTTGCTCGTCCAGTTCGGCTCTCAGCCATTTTTCGACCAGTGAGAAGCGCTTGCTCTAGTTAAACTATTGACATTCTAAACAAACGTAAACCTGCCTCCTAAAAAACACTCATGGAATAGGTACGTTCTTCACTAAACTGAGCTCCTCAAGTGTATTTGCATGAAACTTCAACATAGGCAACCTTAAATTAGGAAAAGTCCTTAGCGGCATTGTTTTTTCTTCACTCGGTGTATTCATTGTTAGTATTCTTCGTTTGTGAGTCCAATAGCGGTTTTCATCGTGAGTAGCGTTTTCGTGAGTTTGTTTTCCTTTTCCGTCATTTTTCTCGTAGATTTCTCTAGAGTGCAGAACGTGGTAATTTTTCTTCGAGTGTACACGTGAGGAAATTCGATGAAGTTTTAGCAATTATCTGCGTGGATCCTCATCAGCGTCGGCTGATGTCTTTTATCTTTTATCAAGCCGATTTAATGCCTTTGAACACTTACAAGCTTTCTCTTTCTCAAATGCTTTTAGTAGCCTTACCTTTTCACCATCCAGTGTCCCTCCTCTCCTTGTCAGGAGTCTCCTCTATTCTCTCTCTCTTCGATTCTCCCTCTTTTGCTCATCCGCATTAATTCTCTTTTAGGAGATTTCTCACGCTCGTTCCAAACTCTTTCTTTCACGTCCTGCCTCACCGTCCTTTCCTCTCCTTGTCCTTGTGAAGATTAGTCCATCCTTCTCTTTCGACGCTTCGCTCTCAAGGTCACCCTCCAATCTTCTCCCCATAAACCCCCCTTTCCCTCCAGCCATCCTTCTTGTCGCCCGCCTCCTCCCTCTCCTGACCATTCTCCATTCCAGCCCCTCAAATCCGCTCAAGCCCATCTCCACCTTGTCCTCACCCCTGTCCTATATTTTTGTCCAATTACCCATTTCCATGCCGCTGTCAGTCATTAAGTGCTGATCCAAGGGGTTCAGTGATTATCATTTCTCGTATATTTCCGAGCCATTGGGCGAACTTTTTTCGGAAATTTAGCAAATGCCTCATTTTAAAGTGAAAGAGAAAAATTCTCCGCTATACGTGTAGATTGAAATGTGTCGAGGTCTATCGGTAGCTAGTGATACGGAGCTGTTAATTAATGATTAGCCTGATTTCAGTCAATGAAATCGAGTTTGTCGAAGTTTTTTATGCTTTTAAAAACAGCTTCAGAGAACTACCGGAGATGCCACGGCAGGAAATTTAACGGAGTTATACAATAATATGCATACAAATGCAGCAATTTCGATGTTGACAATATCGTACATCACCTTGACCGGGATCTTGATTAAGACGAATGTTTTATGCACTTTGCAATTTTATTACTTTTATAATGATTTTCTTTCACACTTCCCTTCATTGAAGCAGAACGAAGGAATAATATACCAAACATTGTAAATGATTTCCAGCGTGCTTTTGAGAATCTGCTTCATGATTGAAAGAACTCAAGAACATTTTAAGAAAAAGCCAATTCTACATTAAAATATTTAAAACGCGATCCAGGTTTCGTGGCTGTGCTACATGTTCACCTTGTTGGTTCCTGAAGCATGGTAATCGAGGTATCTGAAGATGTTGCACTGAAACGAAACCTGATTCTCTTATTGAGTAAAAGACTTATAGATAAAAACTTATTGAGTTCTCTCAATCAAAGCAAGTCATGATGGATCTCAAGAGAAACCCTTCGATGGATTAGAATACGGCAAATTGGATGATAAGGTGAAGTAAAACATTATGTCAGTATTATTTTTCAAAGTTGCATGATTTTTTATTAGTTCTCTGAATAGATACCAATTATCCGCTTGCATCGCGTTTATTTACTTATAAGATAGTCACTTTAGGGCTGTCAGCATCTAATTCTAATAACATGGACGTAATCGCAGTGAGAGTGAAAATTTTATGTATTTGTAAAAAACCATGCATTTAAAACTGTATTTACAAAATTCTAAATAATATTAACGTAACTTAATTTATTAGTATCAATTTTAATGGAAATGGATTTATAAATCGAACACTTCTTACCACCTGTATCTAAATCGTCACGTTTTGATTTGCTCAAGCTATATAATTCATGCACTGCAAACAGTGAACTAATTATTATTGTTATTTAGTCAAGATTGGACCTATTTCCTAGTCGAATAATATTTAAAAGGTGTTGTTAGTGATCCTATCTTAGAATGTTACTCCAAAATGATTGATCGTTCTATCGCCCTGTGCTTTTAGATGCGAAATGTTTCATACGGATGTCGATTAATAATGTTTTGTTTAAATTCTTAGATTTAGATACATCTCCTTATTTTTTAATGTAAAACAAATTAAAAATTAAATATATTACGCTTGTGTAACTTATTAATCATTTTTTACACGCAATAATCTTTTGACAAAATGATTTTATATAATTCCGAATTATAATTTCCATATTCTGTGGTAATATTTAAAACCTCCCTCTTTTGTTTATGTGGTAGGTACTTCGGTATTTACATTAAACGCTCAGATATCCTTTGAGATTTATTTGAGATATAGAGTTTTTCTTAAGGATAATGGCTGAATGAAGTAATGTCTTGGAAAATGTGATGTTTTAGAAGGGCAGAGTGTGTTCCACTTCATGAAATTCTATGTGTGACATTCGTCCTTTGAAACATAATCCTAGAGTGATTAGAAAATGATTTTCTCTCATCCCAGTCCAGTGAAATGTGTTGTCGATGGAAAATCAAGGGCCACCCGAGGAACTGGCAGACGCTCATTCACTAGTTCGACGTCGAGTGGCCCGGTATAGCTTCCATTGAAAAGGAAGGACATAAGACAAACTTCTTTAGTTCCCAGAGTAATGGACGGGCACCCAGGTGACGTCAAATTCCGAACATGTTCACGTTCCTGAGGAAAGCGGACAAATAGTTCCATTTTCGTTCAGAAAGTAGCGACTTTTACGTAATAGAGTTTACCACGGCTTCAAAATTAACGTAAAAAGCCCTGAGAAAATTTGTCGGAGTACGTAGAATTTTCTACCGCGAATCCTCTATTACTATTAGAAAATGAAGGTATAAAGAGCATTTTCTAAGTTATGTTGCATTAGCAGCAATATTATAATATATATATATTGTAAAAATTCATTCATAATAATGACATTTATGTTGAACCTAACGCTGCGATGATCTGTAATAAGTCTGAGGCGGCATTCTCGGATGAAAGGTGTTCATAATGATTTTAATGAACGTTAAAATTAATCCTGCCTATTAAATAAAATTCACACCCAAGGGTTTACAAGAATATTTTCCTTAAGTCAACTAAGAAGTTTTTATATTTTTATATTAACATTAATCATAAAATATTCCTTATAACTGGAAGCTCCATCTCTTGAAAATATCCCTTTGGCTACAAATTTAAATTACTTGATTACTTATTGCTTTCTATATTTCTTACTAAACTGTAACTTCTATTTAGAGCATGTTTCTATCAGCAAGAGAATTATAACGGAAAATATAATGGAAGCATTGTTTAATATAATTACGTGCAGTCAATGTAATCCTTTCATTGTAGAGAGCTGGAACAGTTTTGCGACTAGTTAATTTCATTTTTAGTACGAAGATGGCAACGAAGAGGAAGACAAACAACCAGCAGTTACCGCCACTATAAATAGCCCCGTCTTCCCCTACTTGAATCTAGTTAGATGGTTATCCCTTGTCTAGACCAAACAGAGTTTGATGTGCATGTAGCTGACGGTGAGGATTTCTCCCTGCGTCTGGTCACTAATGCAACTGCAGCTCGGCTGTTGTAAAATCCACTGCTGTTCCAATGACGTGCATCCCTCATCTTTCGCAGGCAGCAATTAAATGGCCTCATCCTCTTCGGCCCCCAAAAACCTTAAAACTCGTACAAATCGGGAGAAACTGCCCCAGACTCCCTACTATTCTACTTTCGAGCTCCTTTCATTCAAAATTCGTCCACAACAGTAATACCTTTTATTGCCTCGTCTCCACTTGGCAATGGGTTTTTAAACCTTGCACACCGTCTGGCAGATGGAGGTTGATGGTAATCCAATCGCGCCTCTACAGCCAGGATGTGCGCCCTCAGATATACGCAGGTCAGTTGTCCTCATCTATGGCTGTCCACTATATACAGCTCGTTCTTTTCACTTCGAGTAACTTGTTACCTTTTCTTATCGGTAAGAAAAAAGGAAATTTTATTCACTGGGGAATTTCGCAATTTCTTGTAATATTTATGAACAGCTAATCCAAGAATAAATATGGGAAATGGCATTGCGTTAATGGGAAGTCTTCTTTGAGAATTCTGCCGATGTTCACATTGTGGGGTTACCTTGAGTTATTCATAATTTTACAAATGAATTTTATCTAACCGTGTGGGTTTTTATAATTAATCGGCGATTGAAATTTCGTGGGATTATATTTCAAATTCTAAGGAACCAGGTCACGAATTTTACAATGTATTTTTTATGATTTATTTTAGAAAGAATTTTCATTCCAATACAAATTATAAACCCAAGCTGATATTCATCTAATGTTTCCCAAGTTTTGTTGGTGAAAACAATTTATAAATTTAGAATTTTACACAGGTGAAACTTTTCATGGGTGGCTACTTAGATAACTGCAACATTTTGCAGTTTCATCAATTATTTTTCTTAAACGGAACTAATGTATTTTAATTTGTGTTTTTAAATTAATTAAAGTTTTCTAAAACAATTCAAATGCTTAAAATATCCGTGGCATGTGGCTTACTGTGTGCTTACTCAGAAAACGTAACTTTAAATTTATTGAAATCCATCATTTTTTTATTCCGATGAAAATATTCTGACTAAAATATTGTAACTAATCTGTTAATTAAAACGTACAAAAGTTTTCGATATATCGTTTTAAATATGAAATATTGAGAGCATATCGAATATGAAATACGATCTCGTACAATTCATTGAAAGGTAATTATCCAGATCTTTCATTATTTGTATATTATTTCTACATTCATAAGTTTGGTCTGATGCATAACAAAAACATTGCTGAAATATGCATTAAAATGTAAATTCAATAATTTTATCTTGTTTTCATCAATGCAGCATAAGTTGCTTGATTCTCAGCGTAAACAAGCCATGAAATGACGTGTCTACAATTTCCAATTTTTATAATTGAAAATCATGAGAAACTTGACGCGTTGACAGATAATTCCAAAAATGTATGAATGTTACTCTGCCAGAATATGTTTTTATAAGGATCCTACTTACTTGAATTCGTATTTCCGTTAGCCCTACCCGGTCTGGGTAAAGATATTTATGAAAAAATGTTATTACATACGAAGTAGAAAGGGGAAGAAAACTCCAATGGCCGTAAGGATTAGTTGCCAATCTCTCGTCTCGAGCGACGCACTTCCTAGTTGCTTTTTACCTGTGTCCAGATTCTCCCAGAAGTTGGGCCCTTTTGAGTGTGTGTGCATTTCTCGAGTGCTTGTGTGTGTGTTTGGTCTGTGCCATCCACAGAGTGTGTGCTTGAGAATATCCTGGAATCTTTAACGGGGTCTACTCTACAGCCTCGTGAAGGATTCCATCTCCATCTGAAATTCTTTAACAGGGTCTCACAGCCTCGTGAAGGATTTCAGACAGGATAGTGTGCGTGTGGCTGTGTGTTGGTCCCTGACGCGGATTAATCTCCCGTAAACCGCCACAGAGGGTATTCTGGTCGAGAGGTTGTGGTTGGTCCCTGACGTGATTCCCGTCACACCAACACAACATTTGGTCTGACGAGAGATTGGCAACTAATCCTTACGGCCATTGGAGTTTTCTTCCCCTTTCTTCTTTATTGAGAGGCCGTAGAGCTCATTATTTCTTGCTACATACGAAGTATTTTACTTTCTTAATGAGAAAATCTTTAGTGCATAAATCTATCGGTTACAACTTCCAGTGATAGAGTAATTGAGTTTTAGTTCGTGTAATTAAATAGGAATATGCAGCGAAAGATTCAGCGAGGCGGAACTGTAATATTGTACATTAGCGTAGGTAGAACGGCATGTTGGAAGTGATAAAGGAAGGGAAAAAATAAGCGGAAGTGTAGAGAGACTTACTGTAGTGTCTGAGGTCACGTTACATTTTTTGTACGTAGAGGCAAGTAAAAACATTGCTGTGCAATTTTATTGGTCGGATCCATTCAAAACCTACCTTAACTGGTAGAGTACCAAATATTATAATAAAACCTATAGCTACCCAATACCCCAAAAGTCTCATCTAGGGCGTGTCGCGGGGTGTGTTCGTTCATCACCCGTAAACTAGAACAAAACCAAATCGTGTTACTTCTACACAGATACTACATTAATTTGTTCACTCACTCGATAAGCTATAATCACACGAAAATTCTACTTACATGAAACAATATTTAATAATAGGATGCGTTAATTCAAATCATACTGTAGAGCTCTTAAAAGATCGGTCTATTAAATAAAAATAACAAGACGCAGAGAGAAACATGTAAGATATCGACAAACCGAAAGATATCGATATAGACACCACTAATTATAATTATCTCCTACGCGATTGGTGTCATGTCTAATTTTTTTTAAGGTAATCTACCGGTTAAGGTAGGTTTTTGGATGGACACAACTACCAAACAAATATTTACGATCTCTAATAGTTCGAGGAAAATATATATTTAATCCATCTGTCCTACATTAAATCTCCCTTATAAGTAGGCTATCTGATATACCAGAGTAAGTGAGGGTCCATAATATGTCCTTAACATCCTCAGATAAGTAACCTGCCTCAGATTCATGTAGCAAATTTAGCATGTATTTAAGCCAACGGTCAACCAGTGGTTCCCATCTTTATTCTTCCGGCACTGCTAGTCAAGGTGTCAAGACCTTACAATGATGGTTCCCAGGTTTATACGAATATAATTTATAATATATAATATTATTGGCTTATGCTTGATGGTTAATTTTAATAATAAAGCTTCAGCTTAGTTTAAAAAATATGAAATGTGTTGTTTATTATCAACATAATTTCTGGTTCAACTATCAAAAGCTACCATTTATAACTTCCTTTTGAAAAAATTGTACGTTTTTTGTGTTCTTGAAGAAGATATAATACTGAAAATGTAATTCATATTTATTGCATAAAGTTAAGCATTCCAGTATTGTTAAAAGAACCAGAACTGAAGAAAAAACTCCCCAATCTATGCAGAACTAGACATAGTTGTTGAATTCCTTTATTTAATGAAACTAAATGGCTAGGTTATAAATGTTTATTTTTGATCAAGATATTTACAGAATACCATTGATTATGCCTTTAAGTATTAGTTCTGAGAACTTGCGACTTGGGAATCCATTCGGAGTTCTTTACTTGATACTTTGGATTCTGCCAATCAGGGAAATGGCTAAGTAAAAAAATGATGGCACGGAATTATTATTATTTTTATAATTTAGCCCTGCGAATGGAGTACCGTACACAATAAAGAAATATTATTTTAGCATTCTACGATAAGAAGAAAAACAGTGACATTTTTATGGCGCAATTTGATCAAAAAACCAATTATGTGTCTATGATTGCCACTTATTGATGACTATACTATATAGTACTGTAAAATCTTAAGAGTTGATCTCCTTAGGACAAAAAATGACAATATTGCCAAATGGTGGTCAAGAGTTAGAGGAAGCGTGTACGTAGCATGTGTATTAAATTACATCTCCAACACATAAACATATATTCCTAAGCAGAGAAGGTCAAATAAAAGATACCACATTTTTAGGCTCAAATTTCTTTATTTTATCGTAAAGAAAATCTAAACTCAAATTACCTTGTTGATGACAACCCTCAAGACTGCAGAATATTCCTCTTGGAGGTTTTTGTAATGGTTATTCCTTAGTATGGGTTAATAATTGGTGGCATACCTATGTTAGCTATGGAAAAGACAGGAATAACTGACCCTTTTTCTTAACCTCGAGTCCTGCAAAACGCCAAATAATTAGTTCTCAGATGCATGGAAGTCTTTATAAAAATATTATTAGCAGCCTTCAGAATAGAATTTTTAATTATGGTGCTAGAATTTAGATAACAGTGATTAGGCAAATACTATTTTAAGCAGCCTTACGTTGAAGGATGATATGCTACATCATTAATGAACAAACGGCGAATAAAAAAAAACTTAAACGTAAATCTAAAGGATCAAAAAGGATACCCAAGAGCATTTTAGAGACAAATAGGTTCCATTAAATAAAATTCATATCAAGTTTCCTTCAGTGAATCTTATAAGAATAAGAAGAAGAAAAATAAGAATATCAATTAATTGACTAATAATGATGGAGTGCTTATTGAACAATAATGGAATAATATGGAAAAAATCGTATATTTTGCCATACAGAAACAATAGGTTCATGTCACAATTACGAATGGTACAATGAATAGCGAAAATGATTAAACGGCAATATAGATAGAACTCTGCTTTTTAATATATATTAGGCCATTTGTTTTCAAGGGACCGAGTTTGCGAGACATAAGCCTTTTTCAAAACGGTTGAATTAAAGATGCGATCAAGTTTGAAACAAAAGAGTTACGTTGGTTAAAGGTATTGGACGTGTAGCCGGTGTCCATGGTACTGGGAATATTTTTTTGATAGACTCTCGGCTGTGGCAAACAAAATAAAGATGAGATTTACATTTTCGTTGAAAATTTTCTTAAAATAATGAGTGTGATGGACAGTGGATGGTATGGAAAATAAAATTATTTTACTAATCCTCCGGGGCATTAGCGTTTTTTTAGGCACATACGGAGAATATCGGTGTAAATCTAGAGAATTAAACCATTGTTGTAGATACTGTAGACCCGTACTGCAAAGTAAGACATGAAGTGTTCCTTGCGCGACGGGGGACAGCTATTAAAATGAAGATCGAGGTTGCTAGGTTAAAATGTGGTCGAAGATGTATAGTCTCTTCTTTTGGTGGGGATCACCGATGTGACGTAAAAAGGTGATGTTACAATCAGATAAAAATCGAGAAGGAAGAATTGAATAAATCAATAGAGAGCACGAGCATAGAATATCTGGACCAATGGGTAAAAGTGGAGTTGTGTTGAAGATATAGCCAGCCCATAAGAGAGGTTTGAGCGAACTATTTGTGAAAATGTGAGAAAACAGCATAAATAAATATTTAATAAGTATCTTATTTCACCATTTCTTTAATTATATTCTGATGTTTTAAATTTCAATTTGTTTTACTGTTTAATCATAGTTATTAATAGAAAGCGATAACTTTGGTAATTTTATTTGAAAAGTTAAAAATTAGAATAGGAAAACCTTTTTCACAAAGTACAAGGTGTGAACAAAAACATAACGGACTGATTTTATTCCACACAAGTCATTCAAATGATCAAAACGAGACACAGTGGGCCAACTAGCAACAAATCTGACGATCGAAACGAGTTGTTGCGTTTGTTTACGTCCAATCGTTATGCAGCAGCAGCGGTGCGTGTCGTAACCTGTTCGTCGCCGCATGCAACAAATGCAATGAAAGAGCTAGAGGAACAGCGTGTGTGCGTGAAATTATGTCTCAAACTTGCTAAAAGTGCTATGGAAACATTTGAAATGATTCAGTAAGCATTTTTTAATGAAGGTATGAGTCGAGTCCAGTGTTTTTAGTGGTACAATTGTCTTAAATCGGGCAGAACCTTGACAGATGAAGATTCGCGAATGGGGCGGCCTTCCACTTCGGCAGACCCCAACCATGTCAAATTGGTGAACGATTTGGTGCGGAAACATCGCCGTTTAACTATTTTGGAACTAGCCGAGAAAGTGAACCTAAGTTTTAGATCCTGTCAGAGAATTTTGCCACACATTTTGAGTATGATACATGTGGTATCCAAATTTGCCCTGCGGGTACTGACTGGTGAACAGATACAAAAACGTGTAGACATTTGGAAGGAACCCCTGGATCGAGCCAATGCCGACGCAGAGTTTCTTAAAAACCATCGTAACCGGTGACGAAACCTGGGTTTACGGCCATGATGTTGAGACAAAGGCCTAGTCTTCTCAGTGGAAAGCTCCTCATTCTCCACGACCAAAGAAAGCTCAATTGTACCGGTCAAATGTGATGGTCATATTGGTGTGTTTCTTCGATTGGCAAGGGCCGATTCATTACGAATACGTCCCTCAAGGTCAACAAATATTTCTACTTAAAGGTTATGAAGAGGCTGAGGGTCGCAGTGAGCCGAATGAGGTCGGACATGTAGAGAAAAAATGAATGGCGCCTCCACCACGATAACACGCCGGTTCACATGGCGCTGATTGTGAAAGAGTTTTTCGCCAGAACCGGAGCTCATGTGATCCTCAGCCACCCTCCTATCCAGACCAAACTCCATCAGATATTTTTTTTGTTTCTAAAGTTAAAATCAACCTTGAAAGAGCGTCGATTCGACTCTAATGAGGACATTAAAACTAATTGTACGGCGGACCTGGAGAGGATCCCTAAGGCGCCTTACCAGGCAGGGTTCAAGAGCGGGAAGGATCGTTGGCAAAGGTGTGACGTCAACCAAGGCATGTATTTTGAGGGTGAGAAGTTCGATTAAGATCTATCCGTCGAAATAAACAAGTTATAGAATCAGTCCTGTCTTTTTTTGGTCATATCTTGTAGATATCACATCTATCAAATTATCATATAAATTGTTTACATCTTTTTTTAAAAGTATTTACCCGGTTAGGAAAGGGTTGAAATGGTTTTGCACGTAAACTATTCCAATTAACTATTGTTTCATTGATAAATGAAATTTTTTTTTGTTCCCTGTTCTGGGTGTTGTGCCTCGAATTTGTGTTCATTCCTCCCGATAAAATTTGGGTTTCCCGCTACTTTCCTTAGCTCTGCCCTAGCATTCTCTCTCTTCAGAACACGGAACAATCCACTAAGTCTACTTATTTTTCTTCCAATTTGTATAGGTTTAGCCCAGCGTTATATACATTGCAGACACACTCTCCATTCTCCTATGCTTCCCCAGTACTAATCTGGCTGTCTTTCTTTTGACCTTCTCCAGTTTTGTAATATGCTATTCTTCGGTCCCACACAAGTGATGAATACTCTTAATTTGGTCTTATTCGCCTCTCCCTTAGTTTCTCTAATGCTCCCTTTTGAGGTTTCTCATCAACCAACGCAGAGTTTTGAAAGCTTTCTTCACTATGTCATCTAGGTTCAACCCCCACCTTAAATCCTTGGTTAAATAAACACCTGAGTACTTAACAGCTACCAGTACTAGGAATAACATTTTCCGATAATTTGTAGTCCCTGTTTGATTCATTAACCTTGTCATTAAAAGTGTTGAATTTGCATTTGCTAACATTATTATCCATCACATTCTTTGTGACCCTGTCAGCCATTTTATTTACGTCACTATGAAGTACTTCAATGTCGCTCTCACTCTAGACTTTCCTGTAGAAAATGAATGCAGTCGACCGAAAAAAGCTTCATTTCAGATTGAATTATTTCCGGGGGATCATTTATATGAATTAAGAGCGGGCCAAGTACGCTTTCTTGTGGGACTACCAATGTTACCCTCGTTTTTTTAGAATATACTTCTCCAAATTTTACCCTTTGTGCTCAAAATTTCATGAAATTTTTTACCGAAGATATTACTCTTCCATCTGTGAGTAGTGGCAATTGGCCCATTCTAAGCATTAGGCGATTGTGGTCATATTCGTCAAAGGCTTTTGACACGTCAGCATCCACTTATATTCCCGCATCTATAGAGCCGGGCGTTTTTTATGGTAGAACCCTGACAATTGAGTTTTGCCTATTTTTAGAAACCATGTTGGCCACTGTACATCCAATCTTCCCTCTCCCACAAATCTCATTGAGACTCAACATTTATCTTTTTTGATAGCTTGTATACAAATGACGTCAAGCTTACCGGTCTATACTTATCAACTTGTGTCTTGTCTCCTCCTCTGAAAACTGGTGTTACATGTGCCTCTTTCAAAGCATTTGATAGGGTATTATTTTTTATGGTATCATTGATTAAACGATTTACATATGTATTTAAGACTAGTAGTAAAATAATTAGAAAATATTAGATGTAGATGCTCAGATATGTATCTACAGTATCCATTTTGCTTACCATCCCCTAAAATACACTTCCATCACAACTTTAAAATGTATTAGCCTTTTCCTCATCGTCTACGATTATTATTTCATCCATTTTTTTAAAGCTGTTGTGTTTTCACTGTTGTCTTTCCCCCTCTGCAGATACTTATAAAATTTATCTCCATAAGCTTTCGAGATTACGTTCGGTAGGAAAGTTTCTTTGGCTGTTTAGTTCTTGAACTAATATTTTGTAATTTATCAGCCATTCTGAACTCTAATGTCGTTTTTTATGAATCACCCTGGTTATTCTGGTATCTGATTTTGCGGTTGTAGGACTCTATGTCGCTATTTTCTTTAAAAAATTATTTCGGATTAATGTTTATAAATCCCTCCTCCATTGTCCCTCTAATCCATCACATTTATTAAGCTGTGAACCTTTAACTTACCACTCATGAGAAAAATTAAGGTTTATTTTTTCAGTAAATGGCCTTTTTTATTTAAATTTTCTCTGGGAGACACTGGTCGGAGGTTTAGAGTATTAGAACATATGCAATCAAAGGTAAGTAAAATCATTGTTTTTAAAAAGTAGTAAACGCATTATTTTCATGGAATGCTGATCATCCGTCATCTCATTCACTTTTCTTCTTATTTTGGCAATTTGAAATGAAAGATCCAAGAGAAATTACACGGAACAACTATATTATTTTTCCATTTTGGTCATGACAATGAGAGCAATGAATCAACATACATATTTTACCTCTATTGGTGCATCATTATGCATATAGCTATTCACTATTTTACGGGTAAAAAATAATGGACAACGTTTTCAAGCAAACGATGAACACATGGTAGTCCTCTCCTATTCGTCCTCAGAAATTTAGAAACTTTAAAGAGGTTATTATTTCCTTTGATACGGCCTTGTCACTTAGTATCATTTAAGTTTAATTATAATGAATAACTGATGGTAGCACTTTCTTTTGGTATACTAGCTGTAGATATCGATAAAAAATGCTTAAGGTTAAGCATGGTTTATTGATTTGGATCATATCACAACTCTTTAGCATTTGGTAGCGCAATATACGAGGGTCATCCGGAAAGTAGTACCCGTTCGTGCCGCATGAAGTGCTGACGACGCGAGTAGCCGCTGGACGAGGTCAGATAGCTTCAGTGGCTTGTCTGCCTTCTCTGAGCCAAGTTGCGTGACGCTAGCATTGCCTGTGTTGTTTCTGTGATTGTTTACAATGTTTAAAAAAATTGAGAACGCCGCCAGTTTTGAAGTGAGGGCAGTGATTAAATTCCTCAATGCAAGAAACGTTCGCCCATGTGATATTCATCGCCAATTAAAGGAGGTGTATGGAGACAATGTAATGGACGAGTCGTCTGTTCGGCGGTGGTGTCGCAACTTCAACATGGGGAGGGGGAACACACACGACGATGAGCGTTCGGAGAGACCGTCTGTCATTACAGACCAACTGGTGAGCTCAGTTGACGAATTCGTGAGGAACGATCGGCGCGTCACAATTGATGACATCTGTGAGCATTTTCCCAATGTTTCTCGAACAATTGTTCATGAAAATGTTAAACACCATCTGCATTATGCAAAAATTTGTGCAAGATGGGTCCCTCGCGTATCTCAATGAGCTGGCGGCGAAGGACTATGCAGCAGGAATACAGAAACTTGTCACACGTTATGACAAATGCCTTAATTTGCTTGGAGATTATGTTGAGAAGTAGTTTAAAGTATCCTCTTTCAAATAAAATTTTTTATGTTTGTTAATATTTACTTTTGTGTCTTTATTTCACGAACGGGTACTACTTTCCGGATGACCCTCGTATTCTATTGAATTTATTTCGCTAAAAAATACCTTTTGAAGGATATTTTCTTAAACTGTCATTTAAAACATCCGTAAATTGAAATACTTTTTATAAAATATTTTTTTTAAGAATGCCATTCGATGCATGCTAATTTTTCTTGGAAATAAAAGTTTATTGTTAGTTACATAGAAAATAAAATCATGCAAAGGGACAGTTTTTCGTTCCATTTTCATAATAAGTCAGTTTAAAGAAGTGTTAAAGCTACGACGGCGAAGCATGAAAGGAGTGTGGGACAAGGGAACTCGACTGGTTCAATTGGCCACGCCCTGAGGCGGATGAAAATTCCCTCGGGTCTCCGTGCGTCACCAGATGTATCTAGGCAGAGTCCACTTCACCCCCAGGGGGATTTTACCATAGTGTACGCCGACTTCCAGCAGTCATGTCCCCAGGTGCCCTTGCGAATTCTCCCTTCCTAAAGTAGCGGAACGTGATTCCCGCTGAAACAGGATTAAGGATCTGCCCTCCGAAAATTCACGCATAAGTCACGTGAAGACCACCGTGAATTCACCAACCCCCTCATCCACCATTAACTTTCCCACAAGTGCGTAATTGTAAGAGAGTCCTAGTCGGATTTATTTATAATCTATAGGTGTACTCTTAGTGTGTAGTTTTAGGTCTCGACTCGGATGTTGTGGGGATCAAGTGACGGATGAATATAATTGAATGAATGAGCCATAAGAGAAAAGGCTTTTTCAGGAGCGGCATATATATACATATATATATATATATATATATATATATATATATATATATATATATATATATATACATATATATACATACATATACAACACATATATATATATAGAACCACAAAGATAGGAAACTCATTTATGTTGTTTTGACGTTTCAATGGCACAGAGGTCCGTCGCCGCTGACGCACGGCCTTACACGGCCGTGCGTCTGCGTTGAACCGTCAAAACTACATATGTAAGTGCCCTTCTTTTGTGTTTATTTGTAAAAAAAATCTAAATCAGTTTTTTTATAAGCTTTTGCATCGCCAAAGAGCGTTTTATTTCGAAGATATGTAAACATATTTCACGATGATTTAGAACACTCAAGAAAGCAATGTGACATTCGCACGGCACAATAGAACACAAAATTAAATAGATAACACGAAAAGGACACTCACATTTTAGATTGTTTGAGCTTTCGGCCTCTGACGCCTCGTTAAGGTTGGTGGATTTCAGAAGTCTTCTGAGATTGGCGGGTCGTCTGTATGCGAGCGAGGGGCATTGGGGTAGTAAGGATGAGATAGTGTTATTGTCGGGTAAAATAGTAAACAGTTCTTGAGGAGGTTTTTATTGTGTGGGATCCAGGGAAATTGGTGGTACAAAGGTTCAGTCCTGCGTAAGATGTAGGGTTTTTTTTCTGTGGTGTGTGAGGTCGAGTGGAGTGTTGGATTTTATTTTGTAGGAGATTTTCTGAGAAACCGCGTTTAAGGAGTTAATGGTGTAGATTGTAGAGGTATTTGTTAAGGGCGGCTGTGGTGGTCCAGTACGATGTCCGCGGATAGAAAGGGAGTTAGGAATCGAGTGTGTGATGTGAGAAGGGTGATTGCTGATAAATTGTAGATATTGCTGATGGTTAATAACTTTGATATGTACTGAAGTGATGAATTGCTGATTGTTACGTGAGTTTTCTGTGTCAAGAAAGGTGATGATAGAGCCTGAAATGGAGGAGGTGAATTTAACTGTGAAAGAAGAATTTAATGTGTAATATACATATTTTGTGGAAGTCTCACGAACGTGAATAATAATGTATATGAAGTTAGCACTAGTGGACGAAGATAAAACATAGGATCATACAACAAAAGAAGGAAAACTTACTAGGTTTCGAATTCCCGGTGTTCCACGTCACCTTTTTCAAGGAAGAGAAGGACACAACTGAACAGAATATATGTATATATATATATATATATATATATATATATATATATATATATATATATATACACATATATATATATATATATATACATACATATTTATTTATATATATATATATATATATATATATTTATATATATATTGAAGTAATAATGCATTCCGTGAAAGTAATAATCCAGTTGATGTCATAACCCTAGATTTCAAAAAAGCTTTTGATAAAGTCCCTCATTGCAAGTTACCCGCGAAGTTGGAAACTTTGGAATACACGGGAGTATTATTTGCTGGATTAGACAATTTTTTTAAAAATCATGTTCAAACAGTCGTCCTGGACGGTGTATCATCCGATACTGTCAAGGTCACGTCGGATGTACCATAGTGAAGTGTCATAGGCCCTTTCTTGTTTCTTATTTACATAAATGACCTCAGTACCGTGGCTAATAGCAGGCTCCGTCTTTTTGCTGACAATGCGGTGATTTATGGGGACATTCGAAGTCGTGAAGACAGAGTCGCGTTAGCTAACGACCTATTTGCAATTCAGACTTGGTGCGATACATGGCAAATGGAATTAAATTTGAAAAAATGCGTAGTAATACATTTTTGGGAAAGGAGTAATTCCCTCCCATTTAATTACAAAGTGAAACAAACAGAAATCGCGAGGGTAGATTTCTTTAAATACTTGGGTGCAACAACTACTCACGATCTGACCTGAAAAAAGCACATCCGAGGAATATGCTGTCGTGCTAATAAAAAATTGGTATTTGTAAAAAGAGTGGTGGGTAAATGTAACGAAAAGGTGAAGGAACGATGTTTTCTTGTCCTAGTCAGGCCCCACCTAGAGTATACTGCTAGTAAATGGGATCATCAAGAGATAAATTTGATTTCGGAATAAGATTGAACTCAGCGGAGAGGGGCTAGATATGTCAAAAATTGTTATGACCAACGCAGTAGCGTAACTACTTTGCTAGAAAATTTAGGCTGAGATTCCCTTAAACAGCGGCGTTTAATGTATAGATTAAACTTCTTATAAACATTTAAAGATGGGTCCTTTTCCGGCAACATCAAGAACATAATACGAACCCCAACGTATTACGGGCGGAGGGATCACGAATATAAGATTAGAGAGATAGACTGTAAGACTGGCAGGTTTAAATGGTCATTTTTTCCAAGAACAATAAGAGACCAGAATGCTTGTAATCGAAATCCCCCAGTAGTTGGCTCGACATAATAAGTGTTAACTGACAAGGTAGGGACTGCGTATGGTTATACTCGTATATTTATACATATTGTTTTGCAGGTTCCCCCCACTTTTCCCCATCCATTTGAAAAACCCTAACCCCCTCATCCCTTGCCCTTTCCTCTACAAAGCACCTCAAGTAGGCATCGAGATACCACTGAAAAATATTCAACTTCGCCGAGATTTGAACCCGGGCCCTGTTGGTGGGTAGCAAGTACGATAGCCACCCTACATTCTTGAATTGAGTAGAATTAAAAAAATATTTAGCATAAAATAAGAGTTAATTTGAGAGATTGGAGACCTATCCGCACACAGGAAATGCACAGACTACTCAAATACAAGTGACGAGTGAAGAAGCGAAATGGGCAGCGTTAGAAAGAGAGGATAAGGGTATCCATTATCACCCATAATTTGTAAATACTTTCCGTGTGGAAAAAACGGTTAAAGAGATTTGGGAAGAACTGGAGATAGGAAGGAAATTTGCTGGAGGATCGATAAAAGGTGTTAATTTGATGGATGGTGAAGCTTTAGTTTGCACGTCAGCCAAGTATTTTCAAACGTTAATTAGCACATTGAAGGCAGTGTAGTAGAAATGGGATGTAAATAAGCGAAAAGAATAGTAAGTTATACGTTTTTTGAGAAAGAGGAAGGTCAAGTTAAATAGTCTAATAGGAGTCTATTAGCTAGAACTTGTGTAGCCTATCTTAGAATTTCTCTGAGCCAAAATGGCCAAAGTAGTAGGGACATAAGTAGAAGAATTACGCAAGGCAAACAAGCTTTCACAAGGACGACAGATTCGACAACGGGAGAGAGAAGGTGTTTGGAAACGAAGGACTTGTTGTACGTATTTTACATTGTGTTTTTGTTAAGGGCGGTATCAAAATATATATTTCTGCAACTTTATAAGTTGTGCCCTTCCAAAACCTACCTAAACCGGTAGAAAAAAATAAGAATGCAAATAATACAGGCAATTATATGTGAAATATTATGCGCGTTCAGTTGTCCACATTTATTTCCGAGGGAATTGCTTTATATTTCGTAGATTTATAAAAACGCCATCAGCGTTCACAAAATCCTTTGATACATAAGCGTAAAGGGATGCGCGGTAAAAATAAATTGTATTTATTAATATTAACTTTTAAATCGATAAATAGTTACTGCAATTGATAGTTTCTTGAAACGAGACATTCGAGGTTGTAGAAAAATCTAAAGGTAACGTTAATTTAACTGCCAGACTATGATATTTTTATTTGCAAGCCAAAAAAAATATGTTTACTAGAAACTTTTCAACAGAAAGTAACTTTGAGGGTCAATTATCCGAACGTGAGAATGAAGCTACTTTGCTTGAAAACTTTGGCCCAGTTTCTCAAAGAATCTTTTCAGCTGTCCTCAAGTTTTTAATATCAAGGATTGGGCAAGAAGGGAAGGAAATACCCTCGGCAATGTATATGATTAATTCCTAAGACTAGCTTGTTATCAATTAGCTGTATTCAGAAATTACATCGTCAAAGGAAAGCATAGAAAAGGACTAAGTTGGCATTCATTCCAACTTTTTTTTTAACCAAATTTCAACTTCACATATATCCCTCGAGTTTTTCATTTGAATTGAAGAGGGTAAGTCTTACTTATAGATGCACAAAAGGCCGGAAAATGGTATATCCATTTAAAAAGAAGTTGAGGGGAGAAATAGATGTGGAAAGTTTGCCTTCTGACTCCTATTTAAGTCATGATTAGACTTTTCAATGCATTCGATGATGGAATAGGAATATAGCAACGTTCCATGAAGGTCAATGCAACAACTCCGTAGTGTAAAAATCATTCATCTTGACCAGGATCCAAACAAGGATCCCTAGATGTCCGGCCGAGTGCTTTAGCTAGTTAAGCTATCGAGGCGTTCTCTTAAACTCTGAAATTTTTCCGAATGATTTTTACACTCGGAAATTTTTCATTGAAATGCAAATTAGCTGACGACTCTGTTAAAAGTTACTGTTGCAGTCCCGCAGTTTCTTGGAATTATAAGAAGTTGATTTTTGAAGGATTCGGTGGCCAAAATTTCTTATTTAAATGTTTGAGTAATTAGCCCTTTAAATTGGTTTCATTCAAATCTTTGGAAGAAGGTAGCATAAAATATATGCAGTATACAATGGCATATTTTTGTACATTTTCACATTTTGTATGGAAGTATGTACGATTGGTAAAAAATGCATATTTTAGCTAAGCATGTAACAAATAATCGTTTGATTAAACATACTCAATAACTCAGCTTTGCAACCCTTTGCATGGCTATAGTTCCACAGGTACTCCTCGGACCATGAAAACCTTATGTATTCGTTATACATAATATCCTTAAAGGCCATTATTGCGCAAAGTATTGATGCGATTAAGTGTAACTGAAACGTAAAGTGTCTTTCACCGCCTTAGCCCTCTGGAAACCCCAGCAAAGTGCATTCGAGTCGTTAAGAGGTTACTTGAGCCTAAATCCCTCCGTGCTAACTACAGCTCCTGAGCACTGCAACACCCTTTCATTACTAATTTGCCTAAGCCTCTCCTCTCTCTCTGACGAAAAAGATCGGGATTTAGGGCTTCATTTTGCAGGCACTATGCCTCTCAAATGTCCCTCCTTTGTGCGTCCTCCCGACTTCCTCCTGCATATGGGAGCTATCCTCTATCCGGCTATGGGAGTTCCCTCAAAGTTTCCCCCAGTAAATAAAAATCTGTATATCATACATTGCACCTGGAAGTGGAATTTACAGGCTCTTGTGGAGAGAGGAGAGATTTAAACTTCCTCATCTTCAGGAGGCAGACTTTTTGTGCTCCGAACCTAGGAAAAGGATACTGCTTTTCAGCTGTGAGCCTGTCTTACGTCTAACTCGAAGTCAGAAGATTAGTTATGGTACTTAAACTTCAGAGGTCATATACTTACAAAAATAAGATTTTGTTGTTTGAGGCATAAAGCATATTTAAAAAAATCGAAGGCCATCGTTGAGGTACTACATTAAAGTGTGTAATTTCTTGAGCTGATTTTCTTCCATGCTCAACGTGATTCATCTCCTTGTTCCAAATGTACTGAATTTATGTCGCTTTAATAGCATGTATCATGAAACAAAACTTCGCAACAGCTGGAAAAATTGCAGATTTGTATTTATTTCATTCTCCACGGTGAAATGCTTGTTATAGACTAATTTGTTCAATGAAAATTACTCGTACTACGAAGATGATTTCTGTATTCATTTATCGTCGATTTGCCCTGAATATCTACAGTTTAGGAATATTAGCTTCACCAAAGCTACCATTTTTTTAACAAGTCAGTTAATTTAAAAAAAGTAGTTTAATACTGCTTAAACTTCTCATTTACTTCGCAGGACTTATCACGCAATACAAATCTGCCTAGGATCCTCAAATTCCGTTTAGAAATATCCTTAAGATTACTAATCCACCGGATTCTTTCCCTCTCTATCCATGATTGATTCTGCCTATACCTTTTCTCCCCTACAAATCAATAACTTGTTTTTAACGCCAGCCTGGTCTTAGGGTGTTAAATTTCACTGTCATTACTCCTTTTAGTGTTTAAGTGTTTCAGTTGATTCTTTGCGGTTCATAAGTTCTTTTGAATTGGCACACAAAACTCACAACAGCTGTAATTTTAAACATCACTGAATAGTACACTCTACTCTGTAACAAATCACTCTTCAATACCAAACGTTTTCTGCCTCCATTTATTACCTACGGCATACCTTTTATATATAATCTTTTCCAGCCCCTACCTTATTTTTGCAAAGTTCTCCCTCCCATCAAAGTTTTCAGCATTTCGTTTCTAATCGAAATATTCTGGATTCAATCTTCTTTATCTTCTTTTCTCTTTCACAGCCATATTAAAATATAGCCATAAACACAGTAATCAGCTGAAGGTCGTTTTGGTAGGTGATGGTAGAGTTCACCCAGTACTAAACCCTATACGGCATGTGAAATTCACACATCAGGGTAGAGGGGCCAGTTCCAGGCCAACCTGTGCTGTTTATGGTTTCCCGGTTAATGGTTTCATCAATTATAGTACTCTGTTCATTTTTCAATCTGTCCATTTTCTTTTTTCTATTCTTCTCAACATTTATCTTTCTAAATTTTCCAGATTACGCCCAACATTTTGCTTCAACGGACAAGTTTCCGTGCCGCACGCTCATACCGACAGTATGTTCGCAATAAATATTACCACTTCAATAGTTTAATCTCAAGGATTTTTAAATATTTCAGCTTGACTTGCACAATGAATATTTGCATACATACTAGTAACCTCCTTCTGCCTTTCTAGTTATGCTTAAAAAGTTCTTTACGTCAAAAATACTTTTCAGAATAGTTTTACCTATTCAACTTTTGCCGTCCTTTCTTCTATAGTTGTGAATGCAGTCAGGTGAAAACTTTAAGCAGCCATTTATTCTCGACAAGTCACCGCATAGTTACATATCTTTACTCTCTTTACTGTTGCAGTACCTGCACGTTGATACCCAATTATTCCCTTTTCCTTGATCAGACGCACAATTCCTTCTTGAAAGTCCATAACTTTGTCCCTATTATTCCATTTCAATCAGTTTTCCTAAAATGTTTCACTATTCCTCGAATCTCTTTTCCATATTGCATTGCTCTCCTATATATTCCAATATTTTTATTTTTACATTGTGTTTTGTTCCCAGATCTATTTTATAGAATATGTCGAGTTTTCACTATTCTTTTATTGATTCAATGCTTTATTTCTTCATGGTTATGGCCATTAGACGGTATTATACTTCCAGGCTATTTGTGGTCCCGAAACGATCATGCCCGTCCGATCTGACAATTTACTTTATGATGATGACTTTAACTCAGGTCATCCGATACCCAAGTACTAGATTGCTCTACCTATCAGATCCCACGATTACTTTCCATGTTGCTCTGAGAAACTGGAAATTTTTTCACGCCTAGAATGCCAAAATAACTATTGTTTTCACTCTTTTCCAAAAATATGGATATGCTTAAAGAATTTTTAAAATGATAAATACTTTAAAGAAGCTCCGGTTGACGTGATGATAATGAAATGCATTTAAAGAAGATATATTAGTCTATATCAAAACCTATTTATGGCCATTAATGATGAGAAGAGTTTTCATCTCTCATACTAGTAATACGTTTGCGGAAGGTTTCTGGTATCCTGAGTGTTTGGAATGAAAGCTAAACGAAGTGTTCAAAACCTCCACTAGGGTATAAATAATTAGGGTACCCGAACTACAATGCTCACTGACAGCTATTTAAACTGCTTACTTGGAGGTGGAAAAGAAGGTTCTGTGGAATTTAAAATTTGATGGTAGGATTTAGTATTTTTTTGCTCTCCCATTAATTATTGCAAATTAGTTACCTCTACTAGCTAAAAATTTAGCACGTAATTTACAAGTTTAGCCGTTTTCTCTTTTCTAACCAATTGAATTTCAGGGAGTGACCTAGTTAGATTAAACCATATCGCAATATGTCGTTGTTTCTTCTTGAAAAATAGCAGAGAAAAACTTATGAAGGAGGGATAACAAAAAGATGCCTATCTTGCGGTGATAATTTTCTAAAGGCATAGACAATGTTTGGAGTCGAGATAAGAAGATGGAATTGACTAGCTACAAGAGAATATTTATAAGCATGTATGTTGTGGATTACCTTACTAATGGAAGTATCAAAAGAATAACAGTAGCCTGTGTGTAATGCTGTCGAAGAAAAATGTCTCTTTAATACTCCATGGGAGAAGTAAGTAACACATTGAGCCAAAAAAACGTTAACTATGATGAATTTCTTAGGGCAACGAGTTTGGTATAATTATAGCCATAGTAAACACCTAATGAGATATTGCAAAAAAATAACTTTTTGCTCAGAAAAATTCCTGTGGAAACGGAAAAAGGTTCCCTAAAATAAAATCACGTTGGAACTACGTCTAATATATCCCAGGATAGAGATTTATTTATTGCATTGATTGTGGTTATGATATTTTTGAGTGAATCAACTTCCTGTTACTGATGCAGTGATTATCTAATCCCTCAACAAAGAACCTTCACGAGCAGTTTTTTATAAATATTAGCTATTTTGTTTCCTGTTGCTTATCAATATTTACTCTCAGTGAGACCCAAAATTCTTCTTCCTAATGCGTAGCGTTAGTATCTTTTCCACTGGCATACGTTTTCTTAAACATATGGCAATGAATAATGATATTTTGATTCTCTTCTTTCGACCGAATATCTATAACCGAGACCAATGTTGTCTATTTCATCTTCCCAAAGGTGCTGTTTAATTTGTAAGAATTTATTCTGGAGTGAGCCGTAAAATTTTTGTTTGCATGAAAAAACTTCACTCACAGTCGCTGGAGGTCAAAAGTGAATTTTTTTCGTTGACATATTTAGAGGTTTCGGAAGGCTGTTCTCATTGCTTCAAGAACTCAATGAAAGGTTGCGTGCCAGAAAGGTTAGGAATATGAGGAGCTGACTGATATTCCATACATTTCCGGCAAAATTTTTTTGAATATTCTTTCCATAATTGCAGAGGGAGAGAGTTTGCGAGCACATACGTAATACGAGCCCTGTAAAATGCTGTTGAACCTCACTTATGAACTAATTTACAGAGAATATTACGCGCTAACTACCTCATATTATACTACCTTGATCAAAAAGTTCCCGGAATAACCACCGTGTGGCGCTCCCATCGTTCCGATTTGAGTTCTGTTTTTTTTGTTAAATTGGTACATCTGTTGTTGATATTCCCTTTAAATCTTAGTGTCATAACTTGACATTTGCAAAAGTTACGTAGCCAAGAGTACATCTATCTCTGTGTGTGTTGGCGATTTTTTACAATTGCAGAAATGGATTTAAATTTGCAACAACGAACTTGTATTAAATTTTGCGTAAAAAACGGATTTAGTGGCGCACGGACGTTGGAAATGTTGGAAAAGTGTTTCGGCAACGATTCTCTAAAAAAACGGTCGTTTACCAGTGGCACGAGCGGTTCAGAAGTGGTCGTGAGTCAATCGAAGATGGTGAACGCAGTGGCAGACCATCGACATCGAAAGTCGGTGAAAAAATTGATAAAGTAAAAGAAATGTTGGTCAATAACCGCAAATTAACCATCAGAGAAATAGCGGAGGACTTGAACATTGCCTATGGATCCGCCCAAGACATTGTGGTTAATGATTTGGGTTTCCGTCGTGTAGCATGCCAAAAGACCTCAATTTCATGCAAAAAAGAGACCGTGTTGACGTCGCAAAAGACATGATTTGCGAGGCTGAATCCGATCCCACATTCATCAAAAGGATCATTACTGGAGACGAGACGTGGGTTTATGAGTACGACACGCAATCCAGACATCAGGCAAGTGAATGGCGTTCACCAAATGAGCCGAGACCAAAAAAACCACGTCGTTTTCAGTCAAAAAAGAAGGCAATGCTGACGGTTTTCATGGATTACAACGGTGTAGTGCATCATGAATTTTTGCCAGAAGGCCAGACAGTAAACAAAGAGTATTATTTGGGCGTTATGAGACGTTTGCGTGAAGCAATTCGCCGAAAGAGACCAGAAATGTGGGCAGAAAACTCGTGGATTTTGCACCATGATAACGCACCGTCGCACAGTGCTATCATTATTCGTAATTTTTTGACGAAAAATGCAACAAATACCATCCAACAGCCACCGAATTCACCTGATTTGGCTCCCTGTGACTTCTTTCTGTTCAATCGAGTTAAAAAACCATTACGGGGAACGCGTTTTAGCAGCCGAGAGGAAGTAATGGAAAAATCGCAGGAAGCACTGATGGACATACCGAAAACCGAATATAAAAAATGTTTCGAGGATTGGATCAAGCGCTGACATAAGTGTGTTGTAGTCGATGGGGATTACTTTGAAGGGGACAATATAGATTTAGATGAATAAACTTGTATTTTTAATTTTCTGAATAAATTCCGGGAACTTTTTGATCAAGGTAGTATACTCGTATCTACGATATAGAAGCCCATTTCTAAAAACCAAAATTAATACCCATATTGCATTATCTCGGGCAATGTATCTTTATTTGTCCTATGATAGATGATATGAGGAATATACCTTCTGAAGTTTCCGCACTGGCTTTGCAACGCCAACATTTGGCAAATTAAAAAGTTTAATACGGCATAGTGAAAAAAATGGGAAATTTCTATGAAGTTTTTATTCGTAGTGACTGCACGAAATATTTGAAAATCGAATATTTATATATCTGTAATTCCCGATTATTTAAGATATGATTCACTGCCGTAATACATTGATTTCTGTGCATTAAAAATATTCAGGAGAGTGAAAAGTTCCTATTTTTATTATAAGTAATAATAACAATTTCCTTGCTCTTTTATTGCTAAAAAATGGTATTTCAAAAGAAGATATTAAATATGGAAAGCGTTCAAGCAAGTTTTCCTCTGGCACACCAAATGGTGTATTTTTTCCCTGTTTCCTATTTACACTACGTCCAATGGAGAAGTTTAAATCTTCAGGCGAAATTGAAGAAAAATAAATTTACAATGACTGCCAGGTACAAGCGTCTACCGCTAAGTTCACGGCACCGAACAACTGCTCTCTCGGAAATAAAGAGAGTGTTTATAACTGGGTGAAAGCGGAAGATGAAAATGTGAAAGTTGTGAAGAAAGCGTGTCATTTCACTGCAGCACATGCTTTGCAGACAGAAAAATATTTCAAGAGTATCCATTTGGCAAAGAACTCACGAGTCTTTAATTCCCTATCGAAACGATTTTTTACCCCTTTCGCGTTTATGTATATGTATGTACTTCGACTCAGGCGTCAGCTTTGGGTAATTGGGGCTTAACCTCGTCAAATCCGTAACAGGGTCAAGGAAGAAAGAGAGCGACGGATGGATTCTCTTCGCGAGCACTTGTGCTGTTCACGTCGGCTGTTAAAAGCGAGGGTTAGGGGTCGGACGTTAGGGTGGGGGAGAGGCGTGAGAATGGGAGATGACGGAGAGGAAAGACGACATGGGACCGTTTCCTCTCCTCCGTTGAAGACAAATCCCTTCGCAGACAGTCCCTGGGGGAGCAACGGCTGACATAGACTAGATGGGAAGAACTCGAAGAGGTGAGAGAAGAGACGTGGTTGCTTACTCCAGAGGGGAAAAATGTTTTTGAACACGAAGAAATGGCTGCAGAATTCTTTGTCCCACACCGTTTTTCTTTTTGTTGCCCCCATTTCACGCCCTCAGTGGCTTTGGGATAACGTCATCACCAAGTGAGGTGGATGATAATTTTGTACCGTCTGATGGATCTAAATAAAATATTTATTTGCCCTTCTATAAGGCTATCGATAAAATACTAGTCAAACTAGAAAATACCGTTATCAGCGAAAGTCTAAATAATATTAACCTAAACAACGAAAACCGCCGAAAAAAAATAAAAACATGCCATATTAAAACCACTTTGACCTATATATTCATGAAAAACCATTTTAACTTGCACTCATGCAAACACATATACCAGCAACAAACACACCCAATTAAGTGCACCTGTGATAGCACCAAAGTCTACGTAGCGTTTAGTCTTGTCTTCCCCTGCATTTCGATATTCTTTATCGTTTCTATTACGACTTTTCTTTCTAACTATAATGATTTTTTATTGTTTCAGTATATATATATATATATATATATATATATATATATATATATATATATATATATATATATAATATATATATATATATAATTTGTTTACTTTTTTGCTGTCATAGAAACAGCATTTTTCCAACTATGCCAGCAGGATACTTTTGCAAGAACACTATTGTATTCAGAATTACCGAGATATTATACGTGGAATACATCAAGGAAAGTCTTTTGTAGAAGAAAAATGGGCAACTTTGATCCTGAGAATAATATTTATTAATGTGACGCATTGGGCCGAGTCTACACAGTCCATCCTAACAACGCCGAATGTTATTTTTTAAGAATGCTTCTACATACCAATAGAGGACCTCGCTCATTTGCAGAATTAAGAACGGTGAACGGAGAAATATGTGAGACATTCAGAGAAGCTTGCCAGAATTTAGGGTTGCTAGAAGGAGATCAACACTGGGATGACTCATTGCGAGAGACCAATTTGATTTCTCTTCCAGGACAAATCCGAATTTTGTTTGCCATCATAATAACCTCCTGTAATCCATCAAACCCAAAAACAATATGGAAAAAATATAAAGAATCAATAATGAGTGAGGATATGCTGGCTAAAGTTCGAAGTGAAAATCCTACATTGGATATTACGTTTAACTCCGACATTTTTAATAAAACTTTGATTATTTTGGAGGAAAAGTGTATCACCATGGTTAACAAGACTTTAGTGGAACTCGGTCTTTTTGCACCTGTACAAGATCAACAGGGTGTATTTTATCCAGATTATATACGTGAAACTCGCTACAATCTCTTAGACTTAGAAGCATACATCGCGGATAAAAAGCCACTTCTTAATGAAGATCAGAAATTCGCGTACGAAACAATAATGGATCAAGTAGATAAACAAGAAGGAGGTATCATTTTTCTTGATGCTGCTGGTGGCACGGGAAAAACATTTTTAATTAATTTAGTTCTCGCTGAAATCAGGGTTCATGGAGAAATTGCTCTAGCCGTTGTATCTTCAGGTATTGCAGCGACATTAATGGAAGGAGGAAGAACAGCCCACTCTGCCCTTAAATCCCACATGTCATATAAATAAAACAAGCGGCCAGGCACAAGTTCTTATAGAATGTAAATTGATAGTATGGGATGAGTGTACGATGGCTCATAAAAAATCTCTTGAGGCCCTCAACGTAACACTTCAAGATCTTAGAGGAAACTGCAGTTTAATGGGAGGAGCTCTGGTACTCCTGTGTGGAGACTTCCGTCAAACTCTGCCTGTCATTCCAAAATCGACTCCAGCCGATGAAATTTATGCCTGTTTAAAACATTCTGTTCTATAGAATCATATCCAAGAAATTAGCCTTAAACAAAACATGCGAATCCTCTTAAGAGATGGGAATGCTCAAAATTTTGCAAATAAACTTTTGGAGATTGGAGAAGATAGATTAGTTATTGAAGCATCTGGTATGATAAAATTGTCATCAGATTTATGTGTATCGGTGAAAACTGTCCGCGATATGATGCAAGCCGTCTATCCTAACGTTAATCAAAATTATAAAAATTTAGAATGGTTGCGAGAAAGAGCCATTCTTGCTCCTAAGAACGATGATGTTAATGAAATTAACAAGGAGATACTAGTCATGCTGCCAGGAGAAGTGATTGAATATAAATCGGTTGATACCATAGTGGATGCTGACAAAGCCGTCAATTTTCCAACGGAATTCCTAAATTCACTTGATCCAGCTGGATTGCCACAACATCGCCTTATACTTAAAGTAGAATGTCCAATCATTTTATTGCGAAATTTAGATCCACCAAAACTCTGCAATGGGACACGATTGTGTGCGACAAAATTAACGAAAAATATAATCCAGGCAGTCATTTTAACTGGAAAAGGAAAAGGTGAAATAATTTTTATTCCACGGATACCTCTAATCCCAACTGATCTTCCCTTCAACTTTAAAAGATTACAGTTTCCAGTCCGGCTAGCTTTTTCAATTACCATTGATAAATCACAGGGACAGTCTTTAAAGTTTTGTGGTGTTGATCTAAGATCCCCATGTTTTAGCCACGGGCAACTTTATGTTGCTTGCTCCAGAGTAGGTTCGCCTAAAAATTTATATATTCTTTCTCCTGGATATGAAACAAAAAATGTAGTTTATAAAAAGGTGTTAAATAAAAAAGATTCTTAAATTTGTATGAAGTAGTGTATTATTGTACTTTATAATGTGTTGCTTTTATTTATGTAGTATATTTATATTATTGTTTCTCCCTAACCCGTGCAAATCCGGGTATTCAGCTAGTATATATATATATATATATATATATATATATATATATATATATATATATATATATATATATATACATACACACACACACACACACGTCTATTGCAGTCTTCACTGCCGATAAATACGCCCTTTACCCAATTTTCTTACCTCCTAATGATTTCTCCCAAAAAAACCCCTCTCCTCCCCCACCGTACCTAGTATTTCTCATTTGTTTTCCTTTCGGTCCATTTAATCTTCTCCATTCTTCTCCACACTCACATTTCAAAATCCAAAAGTCTCCAATCTACTTCTATTATCCTGATTCAGTGACCACGTTCCCGCGCAGTACAAACTACGCTCTGCATCAAAGTTTGACAAGTCTTTTTTTAACATCCTTATTCAATGTCCCTGTCATCAACTCCCTCCTCCTTGTGATACACTCTTTTCCAAACAAAATTCTAATTTACTTTCACTATGATTATCTTCCAGAATTATCTCAAAATGTTAACATGGATCTTCCCTTCTTGCTTCACCATACTGACCTTGTTTTATGACGCACCAATCTCACCCTTCAGCAAACTTTCCATATCCTCGCACTGCGTCTTCCATCATGCTTCTTTTTCTGTATTTTTTGCTCGTCTCAATTCATTATTTAACTCTTTGTACTCATTTTTCCTAACTCTGTGTTTACATTCTTCCATTTTCTTCTCTCGTCAATCATCGTAATTATTTCATCTGTGATCCATGGTGTCCTGGTTCTTTTCCCTATAAAGTTTCTTATAGTAATAATATATAGGTGTGATAAAAAAAGACAGGACTGATTTTATAACTGTTTTGTTTGGACGGATACAGCTTAATCGAACTCGTCGCCGTCAAACTACACGCCTTGGCTGACGACACACCTTTGCCAACGTTTCTTCCAGCTCTCGAACCCTGCCTGGTAAGCCGCCTCATTGATCCTCTTCACGTCCGCCGTACAATTAGTTTTAACGTCCACAATAGAGTCAGATCAACCCTTTCAAGGTTGATGTTAACTTTGGAAACAAAAAATCTAATGGAGCAACGCCTGGGGAGTAGGGTTTCTGCGGGATCACGGAAGTTCCGGTTCTGGCGAAAAACTCTTTCACGATCAGCGCCGTGTGAGCTGGCGCGTTATCGTGGTTGAAAACGCCATGCATTTTTCCTCCACATGCCCGGCCTCTTTCGGCTTACTGCGACCCTCAGCCTCTTCAAAGCCTATAAGTAGAAATCTTTGTTGACGGGTTCACCTTGAGAGATATATTCGTAATGAAACGGTCCTTGCCAATCGAAAACACACACCCGTATGACCTTCACATTTGACCGGTACATGTGAGCTTTCTTTGGTCGTGGAGAATGAGGACCTTTCCACTGAGATGATTGGGCCTTTGTCTCAAGATCATAGCCGTAAACCCAGGTTTTGTCACCGGTTGCGATAGTTTTCAGAAACTCTGGGTCGGCATATTATTACACATATGCCAGCTACATACGTACATATACATTTATATTCATATATTATAAAGCAGTGCCTTTACTTCTCTTCAATAGTAATCCCTATTCCTTGCACCAATCCAATATTTTGTCAAAACATTTGGAGAGTAGTTCGCGACTTTCTGGGATTCTGATTTCCCTGTATACCGTTGCGTTGTGTGTAAACAATCACTGGTTACTTATAACGCGTGAGCTTAAGTAGAGTTGTGCCGGCTATACTAGTATTAAGTCCTGAACGGAAGGTAAAATTGGCTCATTTAAATGCCGATTACTTTATCTTATCCACAAGTGATTTTATAGAAAGATGAGGCACCCGAAAAATCTCATAACTTGGGTGGAGTTAAGCTTGCCTTGACAATTCATCCATAATCGAACCCGGGCCCTCCAGTTGGTAACTCAGCGCTCCATTTATGTAACTGCATACTACGTCCAAAACTTACGACACGAATACGATAATTCACGCTGGCTAGAGAATACCTAGTACCCACGTAGAAGTGATAACCCTTCCCGTTAATCAGATGCGAGGGTGGGAACATCCTATACCTATGATAATGAATCCCTACATTCCCATCAGGATCTAATCTCATGTGAAACGATGAAGTCTTGGGAAAACAAACATAACCAAGCCTGAAGATTAGCCTTTGGCAATAAACCTTAGGGACCCATTGTCTCCCTACCTCCCCTTCGCCTCATAAGAGACTGCTGTTGCTGACTCACACATCTTATTGATTTGTACGCAAGCACTTTCTTTTGCAGTGACGAAGAAGAGAAACACAGTTTATAAATACTAGCTATTATGACTATGTCTTTCAGCAACTGAGACAAAATCTCTAAAAGCGTATCGATGGGTAAGAATAAATTTAAAACGAAGAAATATGTAGTATTAGACTTTAAAAATCAAGAGAAATGATTTACACAGAGAATCATTAGGTATGTAAGTATCATCAGTATTATTGCAACACACCAGCACATTTTATGACGCACGTTACTGTTTAGTGATAACTTTAGCAGATCGGATACCATAAGTTTGGTACACAAAGTACACGCAAAATTCATGTTAGCTTGAAGATGAATATAAAAATGCCATAAGACCCATCTACCTAAATTATCAAAATTTTCAAATCAACCTTCGGATAATATTCGAGGTTCCTTGAAGAAAATCAAACTAAAGATTTTTTATTCACCTTATGGAGTCTTTAAGAAAGTACTCTAGCCAGTGGCAATAGGAAGTCAATTTATTGGCAATAGAGAGGCGGTCCCTGTTGTTATGAAAGTGGTCGCCGGATTCCCACGGAAAAAAATTACCATTTTAAAATCACTTCTGGTTAACGACTTAACTTCTTCGTAGTGGACCCGTTTTCCCCTTCAATATTTGCATCGATTTCAAACATTTATGGTGTGCAAGGTATCCCGGGTCCTCAAATCTACATGCTTGTTCCTAAATGTAGGGAAGTAATCAATTATTCGCTGTTTTTATGCTTAGAAGACCTCCAATAAAATGAGGACAACAAGTGCTATGTAGCCCGCACTGAAGAAAACTGCTTAAGATGATTTTAAATCTAATGACTTTTGATAAGGATTATTTAATTGGGAGAGAATCCATACGTAATCCATTCATTTCAGCCTATTCCCAATCGTAAGGGAGGGCATGCCATCTTCCGATCGGCTCAGGACTTAGAGTACAAAATTTATGAGTTCAATTGTTATGAATTATGGAATTGGAATTTAAAGTTGAAATTAATAATCATTCCAATGACAATTTAAGCTTTATATTGACTGATTAAATTGGCGTATAAAATAATAGCACGTACGCTGTGATTTTAAGGATTATTCCCAATGCAGACCTTGGTTACCGCCAAATTATCCAATGCGATGACCAAGCTAAAGTGGGATCACATGGAAAAGGAAATGATGTTTAATATCTTCCGTAAGGAGTTATTACCTAGCCAAAGACCTGGTTACTATTACGGTAAACATTAAGGTTTCTTGTCGCATAACGTTATGTTATGCTCCCCACAGTCCCACCGGGGCAATAATGGCCCCTTTGCGTCAGCCATTTCAATGTGTTGATGGAAAGAGGGAAGGTTTAGATTGGTTCTGAAGTGTGTTGGCCCATCACACTCTCAATCCGACTCTCACCAACCCGCTTGTGTGGCCAAATGCACTTCAATTCTATTACCCTTTGACTACCTCCACGCCCAGCCTCACCTTATCCTCTATCCAGGGCTGAAATGGAAGAGTGGCTTCTTCCCTTTCACTCTTGGCGGATGCTAACGCAGTGAAGAAGATCCTTTCACTTCTCTCGATGGAGTGAGCGTCTACAGTGTCCTACCATTGCGATAACCTCCTCCTCCTTCCGCAAAATTGTCTCGGTATTTATTCCATTCGAATTGCTCCCGGATGCGATAGCAAAGTTCCCGGTTATTTTCCCCTGGGGGAGTTTCTCTTCCCACACTCAATTTCCTGCGTGGTTCCCCATTTCTGACCATAATCTGCGCATCATTCGGAAGTCGTTATTTTTCTCTTCCGCCATCAGGATTGCGTTTTGGTACCGTTTCCACCGCTCACTACCCGGGAGAACGTTCTACCTCTCTCGCGGACCATTCACGTGCCTGGTACTCAGCTGTAGTTATCGTTCCGTAGACACCGATTTTTGCATTATGAGTTCGAATGTGAATTAAAAACTAGTTGCACATTCAATATATGATTGGCTGGTAGCCCGAGTAATTATTATAGTACAGATTTTCGACACATAAATGGGATAGTGCTCCTTTTTCCTTCGTGGTTTACGATCATTATTCATATCAAAGTTCGGAATACTTCGTGTTAGAGAAAACACATTTAATTTAACCCTTCTTTGTCTGTTTTCCTGGCGTTTGATATGGAAATCGTACTTTCCATTAATTTCTCATTACAATGAAAGACCTTCTCAGCGCGATCACTCTTTTCGTCTTAGCGGATTGTAGAATACATATTTTAAAATTGAAATCGGCTTTATAATTTCATATGAAATTGATCTTTCATACAGTTTACTACATGTTGTTTCGACTTCCATCAAGATAGGTAAGAATTATAAGCACTTTAAGGCTGCCCTCATGACACAAAAATAAGGTAATGGGTCTATGCTGAATTTGTAGGTAAATTATTCTATAGAGAGAATTAAAAAGGCCTGCACTACCGTTCGCGTTAGCTATTGCGCGGATTCCATTGAGTGAGACTAGGGTTAAACGATTCTGAATACTTAATATCCTCGGTGATATGAAATATTGACAGTCGACACTCCGTTGGCAGCCCAGATCGACGATCAGGAATTCATATTAGTAGTGACGCATTTGTATCGGGATTTCAATATCTAATTGTTGTGCTGTGTGCAGAGAAATTCAAACAGTCCGTTTGTCTGACTGGTCGTTGAACCTTCAACTTAAGGGCAAGCTCGCACAATAAACGTCTAAAGTTCAGGCTAATATTTAATGAATACTCGCCACCATTGAATATTCGCAATCATCAGCTTCTCATTTTTAGCCCTGTAGATTAGCAACTTCACAAACCGTAGGGTGAGACGAGTATTTAACCACGTTATTGCCTAATCTTTTGAAAATAGTAATTATATTTAGTTTCTTCTGTAGAACATGTTCTACAGTTCCACTAAAAGCATGAATCTGACACCTTATTTTAATGATACAGAGCATGTTCTGATCGGGAGTTGGAAAGTATTATGTCCTACCTGTTATTTTATCATGATGCATTCGTAACAATTTAACCATGACCATTGACAATTCAATTTGGTTTTGCAAATGACTATAATACTATCGTCTATTAGATTACGTATGAAATGGAACCGGCAGTGGTGTATACATTTTACTACTTTTTCTTGTATTTACGCCTTTTGAAAAATTTTTATTTCAAGCGCTTATGAAAGATGGGATTTTCATGGAAATATTTTTAAACGACAAATTTTTAACGACTGGGGTATTTGATCGATTAAAAAGTAATAAATTGAGATACGGTTAGCTTGGCATATGAGGACTTAGCAGAAGGGTAGAGGTTGGTTGTCGATTCAGCGTCGAGGGAAAAATGTCTCCGCCAGCTTGCAGCGAAATAATACTTTCCGAAAATCCAGGGCAGCCTAAAGAGGACGTTTATGGCTTTGTTCAAACCCTTCCATCACACGCCAGGGCCACGACACATGAAACTGAGGTGTTTGGTAGGAGAGGAAGGGTCGATTTGTCCGGGGAGGGAAGTGGAGTGTGAGTGAATTATTTTTTCCCATCATTCGTCCCTGGAGATTACAAAAAAAAACAACAGTCGCGCCTCTGGTGTACTAGACAGAGCAAGTCATTTCAGCGTATATAAGGGCCAAGGTCCCACTTCTCTCATTGAAATTCCCTCTCATTCTCATCTCTCATTTCTCCTCTCTTCGTCAAATCTCCTCCCACGCATTCTTCTCCATGCTTCGTTCTGCATTCATCCCTCAATTGTTGTCCCCAGTGGAAAGATCCCGTACTGAAAACACTAAATATTTTTAGATATATTCCACGAAATATAAATAAGCACTAACACTAACTTTAATTATATTTATTTCATTTAACCATAGAATATATGTCATAAAACTATTCCAAGTTATGCATTAAGAATGATAGCATCAAGTAGAGAAAAAATTATCAGAGTATCCATGCCTGACGTTTGTAATATATAGAATCACTTTATGCGAAACCTGAGTGGTTTTCATTTTAGTTCTTGAAGCATTATGATACAATTACAGAATATGCGGCCTCTCATACGCTCAGGTATTAAGGAAAAAATTATCAGAGTATCCATGCCTGACGTTTGTAATATATAGAATCACTTTATGCGAAACCTGAGTGGTTTTCATTTTAGTTCTTGAAGCATTATGATACAATTACAGAATATGCGGCCTCTCATACGCTCAGGTATCATTTTATCTACATTATTTACGGAAGTCAACTATTATAGCTGTATGCAATTGACTCTCGGGAAAAGTAAGCCATCTTATAAGTACCAAGTACATTCAACTTTGCTGAAATAGATTGACATTCTATATGATTAAAATATGGAATTTTTTTAAGTGTCAGAGATCAATAGCATTAGTAATAGAGTTGAATATAAGGTTTCTAATATGATTCAGGTATAAATGAGATTTTGAAAATAATGCAGGGATTAGGGTTTTGGGAAATTAAAGTGTCCTTGAGGTACGGGTAGGGTTGAAGGCCGAAGTTGTGGTAAGGATAGAGTAATCAGTTAATGTAAAGGAGGTATTTATTTAAGAAAAGGCTAATAAATATCAAGTCATGAGACTATTGAGAGCAAACATTTTTCGCAGGTATGTGTGTATATATATATATATATATACATATATATATATATATATATATATATATATATATATAATGTAAATATATTAATACTAAAAAACGGCATCTTATATTCGTGTATTGATATGCTCCTACACCTGATAATCTGTTCTTCATCAAATGCACGACAAGGGAAAAAATTTAAGTCTTTCGCTGTTTTGCCGTTTTGTTTTTCCTTCACTTGACTCGAAGTAGAATTGCAGTCGCAGGAATGTGTCAGAAACTGCTAGGGGCGGGAATGGGCTGAAAATGTACGACTCAGTCCCCGAGAACGCAAGCTGCGAGGCAAAGAAAACAAACGGTTGAAACCGCAATGTGGCACTGCAAAGCAGGCGGTAGTTTTTGGTAAATAGGGTGCTTCGGTTGTTTGAGGGAAAGGAAAGTAGTTGTGGTGTAAATAAATAAATAAATCCCTCTTCCCCGTAATAATTTACTTTCGTAAAAGAAATGTCGCCAATAGAATCATTTCTTAGGTGAGCGGAGATTGGAAAAGTGGAATCCTAGCCTGGAAAGAGTTTAAGAGCCCCGGTGGCGCTATATAATAAAACCATTGTTGATTTTGCGGTGCGAATTGTTATGCGCGGCCACTTACATGTATGTACGAGGGTCATCCGGAAAGTAGTACCCGTTCGTGAAATAAAGACACAAAAGTAAATATTAACAAACATAAAAAATTTTCTTTGAAAGAGGATACTTTAAACTACTTCTCAACATAATCTCCAAGCAAATTAAGGCATTTGTCATAACGTGTGACAAGTTTCTGTATTCCTGCTGCATAGTCCTTCGCCGCCAGCTCATTGAGATACGCGAGGGACCCATCTTGCACAAATTTTTGCATAATGCAGATGGTATTTAACAATTTCATGAACAATTGTTCGAGAAACATTGGGAAAATGCTCACAGATGTCATCAATTGTGACGCGCCGATCGTTCCTCACGAATTCGTCAACTGAGCTCACCAGTTGGTCTGTAATGACAGACGGTCCCCCCGAACGCTCATCGTCGTGTGTGTTCCCCCTCCCCATGTTGAAGTTGCGACACCACCGCCGAACAGACGACTCGTCCATTACATTGTCTCCATACACCTCCTTTAATTGGCGATGAATATCACATGGGCGAACGTTTCTTGCATTGAGGAATTTAATCACTGCCCTCACTTCACAACTGGCGGCGTTCTCAATTTTTTTAAACATTGTAAACAATCACAGAAACAACACAGGCAATGCTAGCGTCACGCAACTTGGCTCAGAGAAGGCAGACAAGCCACTGAAGCTATCTGACCTCGTCCAGCGGCTACTCGCGTCGTCAGCACTTCATGCGGCACGAACGGGTACTACTTTCCGGATGACCCTCGTATCTAATGCACCCAGGGCAAGCAAACGTGTCTCTGCGGTTTGCAAGTTAAGGTAGATGGTGGCAAGGTGGGAGCCAAAGCGGAACGGGGGGGGGGGGGGGGGGGCAAGACACTAGCTCTAGGGGCTGAAGAGAAATGCGTCGTGCTCAAGAGGGTCTTAAAAGAAGCGCAGAACTCTCTGAAAAGATCCGCGTAAAAGGGAGCGATGATAATTTAAATCCGGTGCAACTAGGGAGTGCGGATATCCGTCAATTAAAATGTCTGATATAGGGACAGTCTTAACGTATTTGTGATGCTACTATTCAAAGATTGTTCGGCAAATCTGTGGGCGACCACGAAGAGATACTTGGGCAAAAAGGAAAGTAGTGAATTAAAGGGAAAGTGTCGCAATTCATTCACCTAAGATCACTTATAAAGTACGTGCGTATTCGTTTCACTCGTAGATGAAATCAAATCCTGAGTCTATGTTGTAGTTGATCGTTAAAAAACACCCGCAAATTGATATAAACGATAAAAACAGTAATCAACCAGAAGGTCGGTGTGGTGGGTGTTATAATATGCGATATAATGAGAATCAAGGAATTGTCTCCAAGTTAAAATGGCACCTGACACACCAAGCAAGAAGATTTTCGATGCAGCTGACAAAGATTTTTACTCTCTCTTCAATCAAAAATTAATTATTTGGAGCTTGAAATCATTGATTTGTTAAACAAACTCAAAAAAATAAAAATTAAGTAATCACCGTATTTGATAACCATCTTATTTATAGCTTGAAGCTTATGCCAACAAAATTTTTATGACCCTTTAAGAGTTGTTAAGTAGTTGAAAATGCTTAACGTATAATTGTAATGACGATGATTTATTTAAAAGGTGTATTGAAGTTCATTATTACAAATTATTTTGTATCATTTTATATATTCATTTTATATATTATATATATACATAATTGTTAATATTTATATATATTTATATTATTTTCCTTATATAATCCTCATTCATTTAACTTTCAGCTAATTGAAGATGTGACAAAATGTTTAGTAATTATTTTACAAAATAGGAACACGTTTCGTTGTGGAAGACAAGATCGCTTAAATATTCAGTATTAATTTATTTTATTTTAGCCAAGAATAAGGGATTTCTCTATATCTAACCAATAAAATGTTGATTTTTACGGCCAGTTTAGCATGGATAACCTTGAAGAGGGGGCAAAGGAGGAGTATGGAAAAAGCACTACGTTGAATTGCAAGGCTGACGAAAGGGAGGAATATCATGAAGGGATGGGATGGAGTAGGTGGTTGTTTGGAAAGGGGAGTCTTTGGGGATGGTTAAAGGTCAGGGGTAGAGAAAAAGACGCAATCGGAGAGTGTGCCAGGAGAGGAGGGAGACTTCTAATCTAATTAAGTCACAAAAAATAATCTTGTCACGTCAGACGGGAAGTTGAATTATTTATATTCGCGAAGGAAATCGAGCTCCTGTTTAATTTATCGCTGAGTGATGAATGGTATGCGCCACCGTTAAGAGACCTACGGTGGATCTCCCCTTGCGTTAATTAACAACTCGTATAGATACTTACTCCGCGAAGGGTTTTCTAAGATACTTTAGTTGAAAGAATATCTCTTATTGATATCAAACCAGAAATAGACAATGTTTTAATTTTTTAAGTCGGCCAAAAATGTTTTTTTTATAGATTTGAATTATAAGAATCATGTTAGTTATGTTCATTAAATTGATCAATTAAATTTAATCAGCTAAAGTATTTTAAAAACTTCAGTATATTCTACTCATTAAATAATCAACCGTCCGCTACATAAAAATAATTATACGTATAAAAATAATTTGGTGAATATTGATTCAAAACAAATTTATAGAATTTTTGTTTTTCTAGGTAGTTATGAATGACTGATTCTCATGAAAAATGCATTTTGTTTACTGAATGGTGCGTATAACTACATTAAGGAATTAGGTATCAGTTGGTGACGAACGTGGTCGTAAAACAATTTACGAAGTGGATGTACATGTGAAATGTAGCAGCATAGCACAAAATATTACTAATTTCTACATTCATGTGATTTAGAAATTTATAAACTAAATAAAGAGCTAAAAGACAATCAAGAAGCAGATGACTGCGGTGGTATTATTTTGTTTGTTAAACTGCCGTCTAAAATACATTTCAGTTAAGATTGGAATGAAGAATAAATTGCCGTCAAGCAAAATAAAGAAACTTGAGCGAAGGAAAGATTTAAAAGGGGGTTGGGACAAAAGAGGAAGAAATGGAACTAGGTTAAAAAACTAGGAAATTTCAATAAATAAACACAGTGTTAACTGGATTCTTAGAAGCTGGAAATGAAAACATTTTCAAGAAACTCTTAAGCAGAGGAAACTATGAATCAACTGCAAAATGTCAAAATTAATAGAAGAGAGAATAAAGGAGATATGTCGGAATGAATAAGGACCAAAAATTTGTAAATATCAATAATGAAAGCATCCATTTGGTAGGCATTGCTGGAGAATAAAAGAGAGTTTGTGATTGAAAAATTTTACGTCTTTACTCTGAGTGATGATGAGCAATAAACACTTTATTAAGAAAAGGTCCAAGTTGCGACGTATATCACTGTAAGACATTTCTTTTTGTCCGTAGTGTAAGAGAAAGCAACATTTAAAATATAAACTTTGAAAAACTCGTATCGAAGAAGTCGCTTCAGAATAATTGATCCATAAATAAAGTTAAGTGTTACTAAGAGCACGCATGCAGCATGATAGATGCATGCATGCATGATAGATAAAAAATGAGTAAATAAAACTAGAAATAATGAACTTCGTTTTAAGGATCTAAACCAAAAACGAAAAAGATAAGTATATTTGCGAATACTTCCAGGGGATTTTCTGATCGGTTTTCGTCAATGGCTTGGTCATTATTGGTCATCTGTCAGCTAATCTAGGTTTTTGACTGACACAATTTGTACGGACAAGTACAACGATAATTGTCTTACCTCTCCTGACAGAACAAAATCATGGCATTGATTTCCTCATAAAGCTCCTATTCCATTCCGCATACTGTATTTATTTCACCATTTCGCCAAGCACCCCTATTCCTCTGCCATTCCCTTGTTCTTAAAGCTCTACCATCTGTCCATCTTCAATATCCCACTGCCAAATTAAAACACATATTCATCTCTCCTGCCTATTGTGGAGTTTTCACCAAAACATTCCCTCTCTTTACCAGCCTTCCGTAGTAATTCCTTGTTTGTCCTCCTGTTTGTCTATTTTACCTAATCCATCATTCTCTGCAAGCTCATTTAAAATAGCCTCGAGCATATTATTGCATCTTACTTCAGTGACCATGTTTCCGCACGGTACAAAAAAACTCTTCACATCTAAAGCATGGATTCAATCCAGAATCATGTAAAAAGAAGTACCAAGATGTGAAAAGTTAACTGAGACGGGAAATTGACAGAGCGAAAAAAGCATGGTAGAAGACCAATTACGGAAATATGAAAAGTTAAAATAATAAGGCTAAAATTAGTGCACTATACAGTAAGGTAACGTGCACCATTCATTTTTTTATTATTAATTTTAAGACTTCATTAGAGCAAGATTCAGGATTCATATTCCCTTTTTCCACCTAACCCGTAAACCCCACTCCCCAATGCTGGGAGGTAAGAAGTGAAAAATCTCTTCAGCTATTTTATGTGTTTAAATTTATGTACGAGTTTTTAAAAATACCATTAGAAAATCAAGGGAAACATATCGAGTAACTTTAGTTTACTTGGAGAAAAATTGACTTTTAGAATTTATATATATCCCTTCAACTAGTGAAAACGTCGTCATAAAAGGGAAAAAATTGTTAGGTCGTACTTACGCAACTTAAGATATCACAACTTTGTACATGTATTAGTTGAAATGAAAAATCCAAATCCGTCCAGGAATGTGGTCAATTTCAAACGCATTAAGCGAAACATTTATAATTTTTGAGAGCATTTTTTCTTGAATCATTTATGTATGTATGGAGATGGCAGTAAATATATGTATTTTTATTTATAAAAGGGCTCATATTCAAATTTTTCTAACTGCTTCCATTATAGAGTCATTTGTTTTACATTTCTCCTCGAAAGTGCAACGAAAATATGGTGAAACGAGTAAGTAGGATTATTATGAAAATAAACATCGAGACCTCCTCCAAGTAATTATTCCTAATGGAAATCGTCCACATGAGCAACACTAAACTTTATTCCTTCAGTCCCTGTGGTTATTCACATAATATACGTGGCTTTGGGAAGGCTAGAAAATAATTTTCAAAGTGAAGATATACGAAGATATACCAAAAATCGCATCATATTTGCTAAGATAGCTATTAATGAAACTTGTGTGTGTGCACATATAAACACTGATCCATAATCAGTGACCACAGTTATCAATGTCTTGATAAGAGGGAGGAGAGCTGACCCCGAAGAGTGTCCAAGCTGTAGTCCAACGACGTGAACATTTCGAACAGAATATTTGGGGACTATTTTCGCACAACTTGAGTGAAGCTGACCTTAACCAAGGCGTCAATCGGAATCAAACCCAAACCTCCTAATCAATAGGCCAGTGCTCTGTCCAGCGGACTCTGACATACCCCTAATATTATGTCTATCTAATGCATATCATAATGTTCCGAGGTAGGCTTTATTTTTCAGTGGTTGTCTCTCAAGCCATCATCTTAGTTGGCCAGCTTTGGGATTACAATCTATGATCTTAATATCCATAATACATTTCAAGTACGACAGCGATATTTGTCTGAGCTTGCTTCCACTCGCTTTACAACCAGCACGAAGTACGAGAAGCCGCGCGGGTGCATTGAATTTTGTTTTGACCTCAAAAAAAGTGCAACTGAAAGTTATGCATCGAATCAAAAGGCGTCCGGCAGTGAATCCATGAATTGGGAACAGTGTTTTTATTGGTACAATCCTTACAGTCTGAATAAACCCCAACAGACGAAGAACCGACAAGTGGACGACCATCGACGTCAACAAACGACGCCTACGTCAACAGTGTGAATTATTTAGAGCGTGCAAACCATAGGGTGACTATCAAAAAGATTGTCTATGCAATGGGTATTAGTGTTGAATCTCGTTATACAATTTTTACAGTATTTTACAGAATTTTATGATAATGGTATGCCCACAACAATGGGAAACTGCTATCGTGTAGATTATTTAAAACATGAGAAATTTCCTAAAATAATATGAGTAATGTTATCCTAACATGCCAGCCTTATGTACTAATGAATTATGGTTGAGTTGCCAAAAGTCTCAATCAACGGCCTTTTGCAATCCTTACCGTAAATATGTTTTATCTGAATAAATCCAAGAGGCGAGATATTGTCCTAACTATTTTAGACTGAAAACTCTTTGGGTTTAAGAAAAACTAAAAAAATTGCATGCTGCCAGTGTCTCTAAATTAAAAGGGAGGAGAAATGTATATTGTAAAGATATAAATCTTAATATGATCTTATTTGAATCAGGTTAAAATGTTAAATCCACATTTTTCTCTTATTTTATTATAATTCTCCTTTTGAAATATACCTTTACTTGAACTTTCATGTATTGCTTGTGCATATATACTGAAACACTCGTTAATATTTCCATTTAATGTACTACTAGTCTTGCTCCTTCTACGAGGGTCATCCGGAAAGTAGTACCCGTTCGTGAAATAAAGACACAAAAGTAAATATTAACAAACATAAAAAATTTTCTTTGAAAGAGGATACTTTAAACTACTTCTCAACATAATCTCCAAGCAAATTAAGGCATTTGTCATAACGTGTGACAAGTTTCTGTATTCCTGCTGCATAGTCCTTCGCCGCCAGCTCATTGAGATACGCGAGGGACCCATCTTGCACAAATTTTTGCATAATGCAGATGGTGTTTAACAATTTCATGAACAATTGTTCGAGAAACATTGGGAAAATGCTCACAGATGTCATCAATTGTGACGCGCCGATCGTTCCTCACGAATTCGTCAACTGAGCTCACCAGTTGGTCTGTAATGACAGACGGTCCCCCCGAACGCTCATCGTCGTGTGTGTTCCCCCTCCCCATGTTGAAGTTGCGACACCACCGCCGAACAGACGACTCGTCCATTACATTGTCTCCATACACCTCCTTTAATTGGCGATGAATATCACATGGGCGAACGTTTCTTGCATTGAGGAATTTAATCACTGCCCTCACTTCACAACTGGCGGCGTTCTCAATTTTTTTAAACATTGTAAACAATCACAGAAACAACACAGGCAATGCTAGCGTCACGCAACTTGGCTCAGAGAAGGCAGACAAGCCACTGAAGCTATCTGACCTCGTCCAGCGGCTACTCGCGTCGTCAGCACTTCATGCGGCACGAACGGGTACTACTTTCCGGATGACCCTCGTATCTTAGCTATGTTCTTGTTTCTCTTAGGGTGGCATGGCATTCAACGAGACTGCAGTAATCCATTTACCCATTTCCTTAACTCTTGCAAAAGAAGTATACGCGAACATCCATTCCTCTTCTTCTCCCATGTTGTGTCAGCTGCCGCAAGTTTATATATACATGCAAGGCCATGATCTGCATCAGGCCCGAGTTTAAGCCCTATGGAAGTTCTTTAACGCGAATGTCTCACCAAGATATCCTGACCTTCCCAGGAAACAGCCCCCCCTTCACTCATTTTGTCTCCTGCCTTAATAAAATGCCAATGCGTATCTGGTTTAATTTAAGCTTTAGTCGTCGAGCTCAGTTGATGTACGCAGACGGCGCATATTATGTAATTGTAGCTTGCAGTGCGAGAGGTTTCTGGAGGCACCAGAGACAGTACTACGCTTTTAAACTGACCCACTGGCCCTTGAGTTATTTAGCGACTAATTCCCTGGAAGCATCCCATAAAAACTACCTCGCAAGGTATAATTTGGGCAAATATTTCTTCTTTTATGTGGATTCCACATCAGCGGTTACTTCTGATATAAATTTTCGATTAGTTTTACGCTTTCCATTATTAAAATAGAAAGAAAGACTCGTACTCGTTTTACGATTGGCTATGGTGTGACTGCACTTGTAGTTTAGTGTGAGCAATGACTTTATTTTGCTTTTACGAGTTGTGAGGAGAACCGATTTGGTAGGGTCGATTAGTATTTCTGACATTGCTTTCTATGGAAATTAACTCCTTAAATTTATTTGTATCTCATTCGTCTTACCAAAAGTCCTTGAAAGAAACCTCCCTTAATGTGTTTATTTATTATAATAATACCATTCGGTTTCACTAACCGCCTGTGAAGTAAATTAAAGTTTGAAAATAATATATACAATATACATTTTAAAAACAAATTAGTCACATTCAGTCGTACATTTTCCTATCTTTAATTTTCTATTCATTAAAATATATAGTAATTTCAGTATTATAATTCAAATGACCACACTTATTTGTAGAATGAAAACATACCGTTGCCTAAAGGTCTAAGATTTCACCAAATCTAGGGTCAATATCCCTCCCTACAAGCCCAGTAGTCTAACAAGAACGGACCGGTGTCTTGCAAGGACTGCGGTACGAAGTTCATTTCTAGTTTCCAGAAAACGTTTTTGTAATTTGTCTCACTGGGATTCCCGTACTTAGCGAAATTGCTTCAAGATTAATTGCTAGAACATTCTGTTAACTGCTTTTACTAACAAGTGGCTTTCCCGAACACGAAGAATTAACACCTCCCATTTATGTGCTTGGTTTAACGGATTTGAATTAATGGAGCGGATTTGATATTTTCTTGGCGAATTTATTTTTCGCACGAAGTGCATACTCAAACGCAAGCTTTTTAAACATAAAAAGCTTTCTTGTGAGATATAGAACTGAACTGTTCTTTGATTTTTATAATTTTTCTTACAACTTCAGACTATCGTTCGATTATCGCATATGTCTATTTATAAAAATAATGCTGACCTCCCTACTTGTGGTAGGAATCTTAAAAGAATTATTTGAGGAAATTAAATATTTTTACGAATTTTTTGTTTTTGGTTGGGATTTGCACTAATTTAATCTGCTTTATTTTATACCGCCTATAATTTTTTTTTAATTTTAACGCCAACAAAATCAATACATTTTTTGTTAAAAAACGTAGAGGATAAACTCTGATGATGCAGATTCTTTACGAGTTGTAACAGCTTTTGATTCAATGATTCCGGAGCATTTAAACTTGAATCCGTCGATACATTTAGAATTATATCTGGACTATCAACTCGTTGTCGCATCAAATATAGTAAGTTTGAGGTTATTTCATGTTTATAAGGTTTATATTGCTTGTAATATGTAGTATTTTTTACCAGGGGATAATTATTGAGTGCATGCCTGTTAATTATACAGAGATATTCAGATATCTATGTTTAGGGCAAACACATCATAAATCAATGCCTCCGAATTTTTAGGATAGAAATTGATTTTATTACCAGACTCTTTACATTATTCAAATTATGTACTAGTATTTAATCAATAAAAATATCAATTAAGAGCTTTGAGAATTCGTTGTTCAAATATGCAATTATTAATAACTGCAAATAGAAAGTTCTGATGTGGTTGATGGAACTAAAAATACATAGGACCTCAAAAAGTTGAGTTTGAATTAATGCATGTAGCCTCAACAGTCAACTTTAATATTTTTTATAACTGGTACTCCAATTAAGGAGTATTATTTATTCGGAACTGTTTAAAATAAGTATTTCTCCTTATAATTTGAAAAAATAAATGTCTATCTTTTCAGAAAGAAATTCAATTATCCTTTTGGAATTTTTTTAAAGAAGATAATAGTACTCGGTTAGATGTTATCATTTCAAATAAGTATCGTTTAATGCGTCCATTGTCCAAATTATAGATTACTAGTGATCACCGAGGCAGGTATTGAGTCGATTGCAGACTCTCTTTATTTCACTTGACAATGGATGATTGCTGGAATAATTGGCGTAATTTTACTTTACTTTTTGTCAGCTTAGTATGGGGAAAATACCTATGCATTTAGAGAACTAAGTACGCCAATTATCGTCTGACCATTCCACAGACGAGTGATTTCACCTGTGAGAAACAAATGACTGAAATTAAGTATGCCGATCATATCAATCACTAAAAAAATAGAACGCTTAGCCAGGGACGAGCAAAAACAATGTTTTCGCACTTGGAATGATACTTAGGACTTCGTTTGTATTGGTGGAAGAGAAACTTAGTAATTAATTTTATCGTGGATGTTAGCGTCATTTTTTAAATATCTCGTGAATGAGTTATGATTTTTAATATGAAATTTAATCATTTTTGATTACTTTAGTTTTTATTTAGAAAATTGTTTCTCATGATATAAGCAATTATTTTACAGGCAATGTTCGTGTGGCCACGTATAACTTTTCTCCTACCCTTTGCATTACCAAATTTTTCATGTCCCTTTGAACAAAATTTATTTATCCGTGATCCAAGTAAATATTTAGTATTTGATAAAGGTATGAACAAAAAAATAAGCGAGTATTGGAATAGGGTCTATGCAATATAGACGAATTAGGATCAGTTACAATTTCCCTCAGCGCTTACTTTGCTCAGAAGCTATCGAGTACTGACGTTTCCTGTTTAAATGATGGAAACTCCGTTACATCTGCTATAAAATTCTGCAATGTCTTTGGCACATGCATTGCCATTAGCTTGGGATTGCAGATAACCTTCATTTTACCTGTATATGAATACCCTTGACAATTATTGTATTTTTCTTATTTTTTTACTTTGATGCGTTTATTGGATGACACCCCATTTTGAGCAGGGTCATATTTTATGCAATCCTAATAGATCCATTTCTCAGTTCTCAGCGGTGTATACCTGTTCAATGAAAAGATGCGCTGCAACTTATTTGCATTATGTAAACTTTTTCCAGAATCTTCTGAAAGGGTAATATCGCCGGCGATATACTGTTGTTGTGGGTCCTAAGGCATTGTATGCATATTTATTAATTAGATAAAATAAAAGAATCACTTATAACAATAGAAGAATATTCAGGTTACGAATTTGGGTACCAGGTACTGTGTGTAGAAGTTTTTTCTATTAAAAAAAATTACCGTCTCATTTTTGGATTATTCATGTAAATTCAAAACATAACTTTAAGGTAATTATGAATAAAAGTCGGTTGACATTTTGACCCAATGCTTTCGATCAACTATTGCTGTTAAGGTATTAATCTTCACGCAAACGATTACGATTTCGTCGGTTCTGGCCGTTGTTGGGCGTCCAGAACGGGGTTATTCAGTTACCTCCTTTTAGGCCTCCTTGAACACCATGTGCTACCTCCCGGACTAAGACCTTGAAATGGAGTATTGAAAAAGAAAACTTGGTTTTTCCACATAAAATATTTATTCACGACCTAGGTTTCGACGCTCAGCGTCATCTTCAGGTTCAGCGTCACCTGAAGATGACGCTGAGCGTCGAAACCTAGGTCGTGAATAAATATTTTATGTGGAAAAACCAAGTTTTCTTTTTCAATATGTATCGTTTCCACAAAGTGACGCTTGAAGTTATCTCCTTGAAATGGAGTCTTCCTTGAAGGCCTCTTGAAGGATGGGTAATATTTTGCTTGCATTCTTTTCAAGCTGCACGCAAAACTTAATGGCGTATCGCTGTTCAAGTGAACGCTCCATGGCGTCGTGTTACAAAGCCGAAAAACGCCCTTCACACGGAGGCACTTGATTCTGCTCAGACTGCTTGGAGCATACTGATAACCGGTTGTGTTGGAAGGGCAGACCCTTTACCATATTTCCCGACCAGTTTCATCACGCTGCTATGGATTGCCGCGTTATAATAAAATCGTGCGCATTACTTTTATCAAGGTTACAAACACCCATAGTATATGTATAAGTATGTGCGCATGCAATCACAAACTGACATTTTTACATCCCTTATTTGGTCTGTTCTTTCTTTAACAATCAAGTATTTAGTTTTTCCGTTCGTCGGGTAAATATTACGAAAGGGGTTTCAGGTAGATTTGACGCCGAAATAATATTTTATTTCGGTTGACCTTCCTCGTAGTAGTAGTTTTAAGGGGAGGCGACCGACATCTAAGGTCATTTGCGCCATAGGGGATGGACAGGAAAGGGTTAAGGGAGGAGAGAAACCCGGCGTCGGCATTAGCCTGCTCTTAACGAAAGGCGCCAAGGGGTCCGCAGCTTAACGTCCCATCCGACCGACGGCATACTCACTCAAAGTGCCCTCCACAAAGCACCTCAAGTAGGGATCGAGATACCTCTGAAAAATATTCAACACCGCCGGGATTTGATTTGCCGCGCCCTCAGGGTGGGAAGCCAGTACGTTAGCCCCCGCACCATCTCGATCCCCTTGACCTTTCTCATGGTAAATAATTATAATACGTTATCTGGGATATCATTCGGTTCTGAGAAATAATTTTCTAAGAAACTAACTTGATGATCATTTAGGTCCATACATTGAAAGGTATAAAAGCCAGTTTTGTAAAATGGAAGTAGTCACACTTATTGAATGCGGTGAACAGATGAAAACAATTTTAATTCAATTCGCCATAATTTGAAAGGTAGGTAAGGGTAAAAGCGTGTTTACCTCTTCGACGAAATACGCCTGATGAATGAGAAGACGAAAAGTTTTTTTTATACCTTGGTCTCCCTAACTGCACTCCTAATCTATCTTCTCTTTCCTTATGCTTCATATCTAATTGCCGCACACTTCCGGGACGTGCAGAAAGTCTCTGAGGCGCCTTGCTTCCACAATTCATCATGAAGAGCGGCAGAGTATGGTGGAATTTCCTCCTTCATTTGTATTTAAGTATTCATTTCGTTAAACTGTTTCCTTCTCCTCGTCCATACTATTCAGAGTAACGGAGTAACTTTTTGCTTCTGTCTGCGGCTTAAGTCTGTTTTTCTCGTAACTTCAACGCCTGGCAACGCCCCATGCAGCTTTTTGTAAAATTCATAAATCGATATTGTTCCCGGAAACACTTCCATAAACATTCTATCTATTCGTTAAGTTTTCGATCTATAGACGCCGTTAGTACATATCTGTACACATTTTTCTGGTTTTTAAATAATTAGAAGTTAATGGAAACGGGTATTTTCCAATTCCCACCTTCTGCTAATAGGAGATAAGTGGGATTGACGTACAGCATTAATTATGAAATAGTAATTGGTAATTAGAAAAATTAACCGTGAGTAAGTATGACCTTGGTTCACAGCAAGAACGTGGAAACAGCCAATGTTGACGCACTCCTATTTTAATATTTCTTCAAAATTCTATTACTTAAAGTAGGTTACAGCCAGAATTCCATTCCTACGTAATTATTTTGCCATACTTTTTGAAGATCGATATTAATATAAATCTGGAGACCTTCGCATTTAACGGAAGGTAATATCTTTTAAAGTGCTACTGGAAAGTAGGTGAGATAGGATGAAGCCTGTAGTACCGTGAAACTAGAAGCATACTCTTGAAAAATATCTTATCTTAATCATATTTCATATGGGTATAGGGCTTTTAAGTAAATAAAGGACTACAGTCTGGAAGGCCCAAGTTCTATACCTGGAAATGATTTTGGGTGCCTTCAGCTTAACCCAAACCGATGGATTTCTCTGATACTATGTCTACCTGCGAAAGCACAGGCCGCACATGCAAAGGAATTGACCCCCTGGCCTGTTGCGTGACTGTCACACACCGTTGGGCCTAGTAGCATGTGAATTCTACTACTAACTACTAAACTAACCATTGGGGTTCATTACTCTCTAATACTAGTGGCCCCTTGAAATTATGAACCAGAAATGGCAAGTGAAATGCTATGGGTCTGTTCACACCAAGCACGACATTCTTATTGCATAGTTTACGTGGATGTAGATTGCATTGAAATTACCTCATATCCCTTACTAATTCTGAAGATAAAATTTTAGTGGCAATATTTGTTATATTTTAATGCATGGTGCTCATGTTAAAATCAAGCTTAAGGGACTCAGTTGGTATGTCCCGTTCTACTTATGTGTATTTAAATGCTCATACGGACCCTATATTTCTAATTCACAATGCCAGAAAATTTTCCTCTTCCTTACAATAAATATCTTTTACAAATGGAGATATCAGCTTTTTTAGGTGCTTGTTGATTTATGTGCAAATTTTTGTTTTATTACAAAAACCAGGGAGACATGTAGAGTAGCTTTAATTTACTTGGAGAAGGATTGAGAATAATGATTTATCTATATTCATTATTTTAGTAAAAAACTCGTCATATCAGGAAAAAAATAGTCAAAAGTTGAAAATTGTTAGGTCGTACTTACGCAACTAAAGATAACACAACCTTGTACATGTACTGATTGAAATGAAAAATCCAAATCCTTCCAGGAATGTGGTCAATTTCAAACGCATTAAGCGAAACATTTATAATTTTTAAGAGCATTTTTTCTTGAATCATTTATGTATGTATGTAGATGGCAGTAAATATATGTATTTTTATTTAGAAAAGGACTCATATTCAAACTTTTCTAACTGCTTCCATTATAGGTTCATTTGTTTCTCATTTCTCCTCGAAAGTGTAACGAAAATATGGTGAAACGAGTAAGGAGGATTATGATGAATGTAAACATCAAGAGCCCCTCCACGTAATTGTTCCTAATGGAAATCATCCGTAAGAGCAACATTAAACTTTCTTCCTTCAGTCTTTGTGACTATGTACCTCATATTACGTGGCATTGGGAAAGCTAGAAAAAAAATTTGCAATCTAAAGACATACGAATATATGCAAAAGATCGAATGATAATTGCTAAGAAAGATATCAATAAAGCTTGTGCGTGTGCACATAAAAACACTGATATATAACTAGTGGCCACAGTTATCAATGTCTTGATAAGAGGGAGGAGAGCTGACCTCCAAGAGTGTCCATGCTGAAGCCCAACGACGTGAACATTTCGCTCAATATTTGGGCACCATTTTATTTAAATATCCTGCCTTCGGTTCTCCAGGAAGATCTAGGACGCAAAAAATCACACAGCTTGAGTAAAGCTGACGGTAAACGGGGCACCCACCGGAATTAAACCCGAGCGAAATCAATAGGTCACTGCTCTTTCCACCGGACTCTGATATACCCCTTCTATTATATCCATCTAAAAAATTACATAATGTTAATGGTAAGCTTCATTTTTCAGTGATAGTCTATCCAGTCGTCATCCCAGATGGCCAGCTGTGGGATTACAATCTATGGGCCAAATGCCCATAATACATTGAAAGTACGACATCGATTTTTATCTGAGCTTGCTCTCGCTTGCTGTACATATCCTTGTGTCGGTGAGAATTAAGGCACTAGAGAAGCAGCGCGTGTGCATTGAATTTTATTTTGAACTCGGATAAATAAATCAATTCAAGAGGCATTCCGCAATGAATCCATGAGTTAGGAACAGTGTTTTCATTGGTACCACCCTTCCAGTCTAGACAAACCTCTAAGGATGAAGAACCAAGAAGTGGATGACCATTGACATAGACAAACAATGGCCACGTCAACAGTGAAAGCCATAGGGATACGGTCAGAAAGATTTTCTATGAAGTGGATATTATTGTTGCATCTCGTTTTACTTATTGGGTATATTGGGTATACAGATCGTTGCGTCTATATTTGTGCCGCAAGTGTTTAAGTATGAACATAGGGAAAGACGATTTGGCATTTGTCAGAAACTACTCGATCGTCCATACACAGACCAAAACTTCTTCATAATAATCATTAAATGTGAAAAAATCTCAATTTATGTTACATTATGCACACCAAAGCCAAGCCTTCATATTGGGAGGGGCCACTCTCTCCACGACCCGAAAAAGCTCGGATGGGGTGATTGGACGTGAAGATGATTCTTCGATTGGGAAGAGATCATTCATTATAAATATACCCTCAAAAGACGAACAGTGAATGCGCAGCACTATATATAGGGGTTTTTGAGACGGTCGTTTAAGAAGTGTTGTTCCACGCCATGTTGCGGAAGAGACCACAAATGTGGTGAGGCAGGTCTTGGTACTTTCCGAGTTTTTGGCCAAAAACAGCACATCGGTGATCTCCTAGCCACCTTCTCTACGGAGATTGCATCAGTGGACCGCTTCCTATTTTTTAAGTTGAAATCCACCTTAAAATGACGCCAATTTAAACTTTTGAAGATATTTATCAAATTTTTACCACATACTTCGTTTCAGGCGGCATTTGAAAGCTATGAAAACGTTGGGAACGTTGTATTGGCAGCCAGGGGGTGTCTTTTGAATGTGATAATCATGATTAAAGGGTAACTAATAAAATGAAGTAACTATTAAAAGAGTATCATCTTATTTGAGCAGACCTTGTATACTTCACGATCTCCCCGTTAGTATTAATGTACTACATCCTTAGGAAGTATAGCGACACGGTTACATATCGTAACCAGGTTGAGGTGTATCAACACAATTGACGTTCAACTATAATCGCTCTGCGGATGCAAGTATATACGTATTGGCACCAAAAAAACGTTATTTTTTGAGATCCACATCAATTGATATTGATGTGGTCATCATGGGTGTGTTTAGGTTGCTTTCGCCGAGAGTTCTTCATTAATTTCCAGACTAATGTTGTCGCTGGGTCCTGAACCCTGATCTCTCCTTTCCAAATATTAAATCTTTCTATCGTGCTATCTATATAGGCAGAATAAGCCACGTGACACTACCTACACTCCGTGGCAATAAACCCTTATTTTATAAATGTACCCGCGCTTGAATAATTAACAGCGTTGAATATTCATTGATGCATTCGCTGTTGCCGTCCTTTCTTTAGCAAATTCTCAAAGTGGATGGTAGTTTAATAGTTGGTGACAGAAGAGGTTAAGGTTATCAGGATAACACGACGGTTGAGGCGTTGCCGCCGCAGATTTATAGGGAAAGACGAGGGAAATTTAAATAAAGACTAATTACGCTGAAGGCATAGTAAAATGAATTTCAGCGGAAACCATGAAAACTTCAGTAACGTGAACAAAGCGCTATTCAAGTGGCTAGATTTATGAAAAATGCAAACGCTAAAGGTTTACTTTGCATTTTTAAGACAATAGCTTGTTTCTTATCACGATAAATTTAAAAATTTTCTTATACTTCACCATCTAAACTCTAAAATCGACTTTATGATATCTACTGTAAATTCTTTCCCTCGATTGCAGCAATTTTTCGGCCTTTATGAAATGTATTTCTGAGAATTTAAATGAAAGAGAAGATTTCCCCAATTAAGCTTGACTGTGCTATCTTTTGTAATGTTTTCATGCCTTACAAATGAATATTCATTGGCGTGAGTTTTCCTGAATATATTGAGGTGGTTGCTTCGAGATGTCAGGTCATTTTGATTAACTTTTCTGTCTTTTTAATGAAAAGTACTTTTCATCATGTAATGATGATTAAACAGGGTCTTGTAACTCTAGTTTTCATAGAAATTAACTTTAAAAATTCAAGAAATTAAATATGATCTTATAGCAGCCAAGAATTACTACTAGGAGAAATATTTTTATTTATTAATTGTGTAGAAAGAATGTCGTTCTCATTCGTTTAAATGAATATACTTTGTAACTTCCACACAATTTTTATTCGTACTACCGGTTTCAACGCAACGGCGTCATCATCAGGTACCATCGAACGAACGATTTAAACGAACATGAACCTCCACAAAGTTGAGCCCGAGACCATAGAATTCGTCGTTCTCATGTTTAACTGATATCATGTGTGGGTTAGTATAGGGATTATAAAATTCTAAACATAACAACACTTACCGTCTTTGTTCATAGGATACCATTTAATTTGAGAGAACACATCTTAAATCTCATAGTTGAAAGAATGGAAGCCTCAGGGCTAGTCCAAGATTTGTATTGCAGGACAAATCTAAAATTAATAATAACATTAAAACGCCTAGAAACTGTATTTCCGCATCATATATTTTACTGAATTCCCATGAATTAGAGCTTCATCAATTTCATCACTAAACGTCAATAGATAAACGAAGCTTATGCATAAGTATGGATGCATTTAAACATAACATAACATTGACTAGTGTGTTCAAATTTAACCTCCTTTAAAAAATCATTTTAAGTGACGTTTAATTTTACCTTGCAGTAATTTTTCTATCAAATAACCAAGTACTTTAATGGAATTCATCATTAAGAACTTTTACCATGGTTACTACTTTCAATGCCAATTATTGAGTGTTTGCACCATTACAAGCGCTACTCTGGGCTCATAACTTAAGTATATATTTCAAGCCAAAATATGTAACCTTAACTTTCATGAGTTTTCTTTTAAGATAGCATGGTGATTTCAGAAAATCTTTATTCTAAAAAGGTTGGGTTACTCACGTTAAAAAAAGAAACGGTTGCTGCTTTCAGAAGCCAGTTAATTAAATTCAATCAGGATCCGTTTTATTGCAGGCAAATTCAGGTAATCTTCATTTTCCTGTAGGGAGCCTTTTGAAAGCAAAAGTGTCGTGGTCAATGATTCATAACATTTAGCTTTTAAATTCCAAAAAATGGGGGATTAGACGATGTAAGAATTATACTTCAGGTAGGAAGTGATGAGTTCCACGGGAAAAATTACGAATAAAAACCAATAATCTTATGGGATAAGATGAATAGTTTGGCAACCAACTCTCCAAACCTGTATCACTTCATTGCAGTTCTCAGAATGGAAAATAATTGTACCACATATATCAGTGAATATTTTTTTAATGTAGTCTCTCTGTATACTAATGCAATTAGTCCAGCAATGTTCTAATGCATTGATTCGATCTCCAAATTTAGATTCCTTCAGTCCTGTAAATTACCCTTCTACTTTAAAAGTAAGTTCTATGTTTCAATTAAATCCCCATTAACCGAGAATGTTTTTTATTTTGGGGAAACAAAGAAAATCTGATGAAGCAAAATTACGCGAATAAGATGGGGTTGGCAATAATTCCTATCTTAGTCCATGTATTTGTGTCATAGCAACAATACTTCTGTGTAGGTTTGCATTGTCTTGATGAAAAAAGACTTTCTTCCTTAACAGATTCGGCTTTTTTTAGTGTATCTATTCCTGTAATTGGTCCAGAAGATTAGTGTAGTATTTCCCGGTGATTATCATGCCTGTCAAAAGAAAATCTATCAACAAAACCCCTTTTGCATCCCATAAGAGTTAGACCATCAACTTTCCGGCCGACCGTATTACCTTTACTTTCGTTGGTACTGTGAATCAACTCTGGTGTTTCCACTAATTTGACAACTGCTTTGTCTCTGCACTATAGAAGAGGACCCAAGTTTCATCTGTGGTCGAAGACTGGCGCAGAAAATTTTGTTATTGGCTCTTAAAACGGGTGAAACATTGTTCGAAAATTTCGATTTTGATGCGCATGTCATCAGGCATCAAAAGTCGCGGAACAAATCAGCAGCATTAGCAGATATAGGTAATTTTCTTATATCCTGTTCCCCTGTTAAAATGCGAAGTGCCCGGGGAGGAACAGGAATGAGTTACATGGGCATAAATATGTACTAGTGGGAGGTGAAGGAACACATTTCACGTTGACTAATATGAGACCATATGGAAAGTGTTTTCCATCATCAGTTGCAGGCGTGTAAAAACAGACCTTGTTTTTACTTGTAACTTCTTTTGATGATTCAATGCTAGTGACTAATTAATGAAACGTGTACCACACAATAAACATTTCAAATGATACTTATATTATAATATGAGATAAAATTCTCTTTTTGTAAACAAATAATAAATTCTCCCTTCTTAAAAAAAGATATGAATTGAAATATGAATAATGTTACTTGGCAATGATAGGGCCTTATCAATAGTCGCATCATCAGTTACGGAATGAAAAAATGACATTATATGTCAATCCAGAAAATAATCTATAGTATATACCAATTGGAATTGAAGAACTATTGCGACATTTTGCAATCCAGGGGTAGGTTTAAATAGTGATAATGGATAGTGGAAACATGTTCATTTCCGTCTGCGTCTGATACCAGTGGTTTCTCATGGGAGTAAAATATCAAAAAAAAGCTCTACCATTCAGATTTTGGAAAGCTTTGCCAAATGTTATAATACATATTAGAATTTGGGAGGACATAATTTAAAATAGCATTGATTTACATATTCATTGATTAAGAATGTTTGCAGTAAATTTAAATTTGCGTGTATAAACTGTCCTAGTCAAATAGGTCAAATGATTTTTCTTTGTCTTGAAAATGAGACGACTAGATGGTGAAATATATTTCAATTTACTCAAATACAATAAAATGTTATCTCGATGGAATAAATAAATACTATAGCATATTTTTCTAATAAGCACACTCATCTTTCGAAAAATTAATGGGCATAGTAGAACCTTCGCCAGCTCTTCAGTGCCATCACGCGTCATGGCGCATACTTTGTAGGCGTCTCAATAATTGTCATTTTGTGTTGTATGTAGTTGGAAATGCGCTTGTTAACGTGGCTACCTTTAGCTTCTTCTACAAAAGTTTTCTGTTTGTGACATTTGAAATTTTTTGCACGTCAGTTGGCCTCGGTGAGGCATCACTGTCCATTGCTTGGATCACCGCTTTTTTGTTTCACACAAATCTTCCTTTTTTCTTCTCTCAATGGTACGTGATGCCCAGAAGTCGCTGAGTCCTCGTCGTCATAGGCGAACAGGAAATGCTTACGTTTCGAGTCAGTGGTATTTCTCCACCGCCACCCTTCACCAATTCGATGAGTTCGGAACGCCCTATTCCGATCATCAATCCTCTTAATGAAAAAATTGGTCCTTCTAATGGCGGGTATCGCTGTTGCCTAATGACTCTCTAATGTCCCAAGCCCTACCCTTGCCTGTGTATAAAAGGATTTGCGATTCTTTAAATTTCTTACTTGTTTCTATTTCATGTCTAAAAGCACTTTTTGAAAACTAAAACACATGAATGCGGTAAAATTGAAACTCTTGAATTTTATTAATTAAAATGAGCTTTGGCAAATAATAATTCATTAAAAGTTAGACAATCTCATTCTTAATGTTGTTCAAAAGCATGTAAACAGGGTGATTCAGGGTCTGTTAAAAAAATACGTAGTCTTTTTCACCTCGTATTTTTTGACTGAAAAGGCCTTATGCACTCATATCTTGCGTCTTAGGGCCAGACGTTGAACAATACGTTTTATGCTGAAGTCCTCAAAGGTTTGAAGAAAATACTCCAATGAGTTAGGAAGAAGATTATTGCCAACTGGAAGCTTTACCACGATAACGCGCCGCTGCCACTGCACCAAAACGCCTACCTCGTGGCCGAGTACTTAGCCAAGCAGAAGTCAGCAACGCTATCCCAGCCCCAATATGCCTCTATTTTGTTCTCAGCAATGAAAATTAGATTGTAGTGCAAAAATTGTGGAACGCTGGATACGTCAAAGAGACGTTGACGATGTGCCTGAACGAGGTGCCTTTTAGATGTATTTCATCCACGAACGATGGGAGATCGTAATAACATTGTTCGTACGAGGTAGGGTCATGTTCGGATATCATTAGTCTGGTGTGTATTCACCCCCTGCTTCACACTCTAGCGGTGGCTTGCAGGGCTAATATAAATAAAATAAAGTAAGGTAAAATAAGTAATTGTATCAATGTATATTTTTATAAAAGTTGAGTACACAAATATAAGGGTAAGATAAAACACAACGGAAAAATATATTCTTGTCTCTCTATTGACATTATTTGTTAGAGGAAGAATGGGCCTTCTATCGAGATACAAGGTAGAAAGTATTTGGAGTTGAATCATTGCCGTGTGCCATACGCGCAGGAGAATATTTGCTATTGTGTTAAGCAGGGCTTAGACTGATAGTAGGGCTAAATTCGTATTTTATAGATTCTATAAAACTTTATATTGTCCATTCAGCTACTTTCAAAATATTAATAAATCTTACTCTCATTTCATTTAGAGATAATTAGCATATCTTTTATAGTTTTGTCTAACATGAGGTTTAATGATTATAAAGAATTCATTATAAAAGTAGTAATTATTTATTTATCATGTTTAAAAGGAATTGAAAATTTTGTGCTTGAGTTCGTCTACAACTCATCTTTATCTAAAAAAATTAAAATTAGTATCTAAAACCGTTTTCTAATCTGATACATACGGCGGAATACCCCAATTAGCAACTTTCAAAGTCCTGTGACCATAAAGCTTTTAATAATTAATAAAGCTTTTTTCAGTCATATTGATTATCTCTTTTTAACATCTATGGAAAAAGGCTTGCACGGAATAATTTTAGAAGCCTTAGACATTTTCTTTAAAATTTCTGGATGGTTTTACTCATGATACGTCTGCTCTTTAAGTGGTAAACGCATTGCAATGGATTTATGTTTTTACCTTTTAAGTGTCAAATGACCTACGTTTTTCATCCATCAACTTTTCACCATCAGCAACAACCCTAGGGTAGATTTTAATCTTTGAAATAATTTTCAGAAATATATTTAGGCTGCAATAGGATGTGATAGATGCAATGGCTAAGAACGTTAGCACGCTTATAAGCCCTTCATAGCGCCACCCTCAATTTCATTACATGAATTCACAATAAACCATTTTTTCACTCCAAATTTATCATTGCTTAAATCATTTCTATTCATTAACAAAATAATATATGTGAATTTAGAGTTACAAAGAACTACTTCTATCTTAAACTCGAGTTACTCTTTGGCATGGAAACAGCTCTAATGCATCCTGTAATAGCGACGTAGTTTTAAAATGAATGTCAAAATATATTTTCCGAATGAAAAATTGTACCTTTGTAATCTCTGTGCCTGTCTTTATGCTTGTCCTTTCACACTTACGCGCTCTCCCCTTGAAGGAATGAGTGGCTCTGGAGAGTATAGTACACCCGGCGCAAAGGAAAATAAAAGGGGGGCCGTAGAGTTTGGGTTGAGAGCCAAGAGGATTTAGGTCGTTCCTTCAGAGGGGTGCTAGGCTCTTAAGTAGATTCGCCCCACAATACACATCCGGATATTGCACTCTGCCAAGGCAAACATCATCCTCATTGTTCAGGGTTGACAAACACTGTATCTTATCCTCCTTTCGTCGAGTATACCGATGAAATATATACCAATCCACACCGCTCCCCACCCTATCCAGTTCCCACTTACGACAACCTCTTGGGGCGAAATTGGGATCGGGGGATTTGGTTACGTTCTCTCTTTCTTCATTCTTTTCGCGTTCTTCGTGATTCTCTATGTTCTTTCTCTAAAAGTTCAAATGGTAACATTGTGTATACGAAGATAGGGTAGTTTTTTAATCACACAAGTGAAGGAATTTAATGTATCTTATTATTAACATAGAACGAATGGTCTCATAAACAAACACTACTTTCCTTATAAGCAGGGATCCTCTAAGCGTTATGAAAAAAATATCATTTATATTAATCGACAAAAATATTATTAAAAATGGAATTGACTAATTACATTTTTAAAGAATTAATATAATTTACTTAACAGATATTAAAATTTATGAGATATAAGAAGATTCATGTATATAGCTGGTAAGATAATCTGCAATAAATACCTAATAAATATGATATTTACGCTGGCCAAACGAAAAAGAGAGCCCGTAATGCACTAATATAACAAAAACAGCAATGTGTACAATAAACTGCGAATTATAGAATGCATTGTTTGCTGGTACATTATTTCAATAACTTGAGTCAAATGATAAATAACTGAGATGAATTATTTAGTACACAGGTTATCAAAATATTAGACTTAAAAAAATATATGCAGTGACTGGCGTTAGAGGAATCCATCTTGAGTGACATTTCTCCTATTCCTTGGAAAAATATTTTGACGTTTCTTCTATTAAGGTTTATTTCTTTATTTTTCTGAGGAAGCTAAGTCTTAATGGAAGAAATACGCTTCAGCTTTTAGCTCTGCATCCGGAGGAATATAATTTGTTTGCAGAAGTGTATCCATGAATAAGTTACAAGTACAAAAAAACGCTCTTTATGATGAAAAGACAGAGAAATATCTGGAAGATGACTAATTTAAAAATAATTTTTAGCATACATTACTGAATATAATTCAAAGAAGCGTATTTCAGAGTGATAGGAATCGACTTATTCCTTTAACTGATGTCCCTTGTGAAATGGTAAAAAATATTTTAGCATCATCAGATAGTTATCGAGAATCCCTTTAATATTTAGCAAATAGACATATAAGGGCGACTGTAACTGATCTTATTTTGTCTCTGTTCTTTTCATAAAAGACCCTACTCGTAAATTTTCACATAAAATAATGATGAAATGCTTTTAAATGTCAGCAATTAAGAAAAATGTTATGGTCCTTATTAAAAATAATATTAAGATGACAGAATTGTCTCTATTTTTGGTTGCATTTTACATTTTTTCAATGCAATTTTTTCACAAGTTAATTGTTCACTCTCCTTAATCAGGGAGTATTAAATTGTAAAGTCTGTACGCCAATTGTAGAAGTTATTTATGTGATTCATTAGAAATCCTTTCTTCCATGTCACTTTGCTGACTGGAAGGTGTGGATTTCCTTAGTACCGTGGTTCGTATTAAAGGGATTAAAAAAAATTTATTTTCCCAATTTTTCTTCGATTCCGAAAAATTATGTAAACTTTCAAAGTGTTAGACCTGAAAAGGTTAAAAAAATACTGAAAAAATAGGCGCTATCTACAGTAATATTATTTTATTATTTTTAGTTCACCGTTTCAGAATTTACTCTGAATAGGAATAAGGTCTCCGTGATTTATTTTCAATTTTTTGTTTATCATCAGATTTATAAAGTAAATTATAGCATTATACTTTCTTATATCTGTTTAAACAATGAAATATTCAGGGGTTAAATGTTAAGAAAATGTTAACCTTAAACTGAACCTTACCCAAAAATATATGGTATACCCGCGAGGTAAACATATTTTGCTTTCCCAGATGCTTAATTCATGTTATCACCAAGTATTCCCTTGAAACACCATACTCAAAAGTAACGGTCGATTGCTATGAAGTATTTTACCGTCCCTCTAGTTCCTGCTCTAATTGTGCATCTTGAGGAAACCAAAGTTCGCGTTTCAAAGTTTACTCCCGTAAGGCAATCCCTTTCCATCCCTTTAACGTCGGCATCACCCCAGTTTCCTTCGGCTTCACTATCATCCCCTCCTCTCCTCCACGCATAGAGCCCATTTTATTCTCCTGCAGTTGCACACGAAAACAGTCGCTTCCCTTCTTCTAATTCCCAAACGAATCCCTCCACACCCGATCTCCTTAACTCCTCCCAACCCTTCATGATTCTTCCTTCGCTAGGGTTCCCACTCCTCTTTGTAGATGTCATCAGCTTCGTCGTCCCCATATCTCCTACTTCTCTTATCGTAGCAAGCGAGGCGGATTCACGCCGTAACCACAGGAGACATGCGTGCATACCCACCTCCCCCCAAAACATCTCCTGTCTGCCAGCCGCGTCCTTCCGCCCAACCTAGATACCTCTGCCCTTCGTACAATCCCTTATCTCGAAACGCTCCAGCTTACTGTGCGCTCTGGAACTCAAATGAACTGCGAATATTTATCGTGAGAAATTGCGCGACTGTATCCACATGGCTGCAACCAACGGTGTCGCCTTCAAAACGTGTCCCATCTCCTGGTAGATTTCAAGAGTTAAATTTGGAAGGATGTGAAAAAAATAGGAATATATAAGGAAATTAAAATATACTTACAAAATTATTATTATTATTATTATTATTATTATTAAAAATACACATGTGCTGATAGACATTGTCAGGTGGCACACAAGTCCCAAATAATTGCAAAAGATAATACATAAAACTAGACTTCAAAACACAAATCTCTTTAACAAAACAAGTGAATCCCCATCCCATTTACAACCATTTATCAGCAAGAAAAAAAAAAGATAAATTAAAAAAAAAATTAAGCTATTACATATAATACCATACACCACACATCAATCAAATTATTACATATATGCCTTACATCTATTCTTAAAAGTATACACTCTGTTAGGAAAGGGCTCGAATATTTTTGCAGGTAAAGTGTTCCACTCAACAATTGTTCTATTTAGAAAAGAAATTTTTTTTATTTGTTCTCTGTGCCCGGCATTTTATCTTAAATTTGTGATCATTTCTGCCTATAAAATTTGGGTTCCCCGCCTCTTTCCTAAGATCTGCCCAAGCTTTCTCCCCCTTCAAAATTCGGAACATTCCACAAAGTCTGCTTACTTTTCTTCTAGATTATTTTAACATGCTCACCATTTCAGTGCTATTTTTATTTCTTAGGCATATATTTTTTCAATTCCCATCAAACCTTGCCGTGTTCATTACAGTGTGTATGTAAAATTATTCTTATTTCTTTAGTTTTTTTTTTGCCCATGACTCTCACCTTTTTGCTTCGGAGGGTTTTCCTCACTCACCTTATCATTTTCCTTAAGAACATTTTTTGTATCAAAATGTACCCTCAATCGGGTTTTCTTGCAATTCGTGCGCCTTAAAGGCGTTCATATTGTGAATTTGTTTTCGTGCTGTGGGAAAAATTCATAGATTTTGGTTTTGGATAAATCCTTGTCTAATCTGAAACTCGGCTAAAAGAAATAATTTAATTAAAGCACTCAAAATACTTTATTTGGTACAATTTAATCATAAAAATTTAGGACAACAATTTATAGAGTGAGTTTTACCTATAATTTTTGTCATAATAATCTGGTATCTCGTAGTCTACCGTTTAAGGTAGGTTGTGGATATACGCAGATGATCCCGCCTACATTTCTTACTCTCATCTTACAAGAAAACCTAATTCTCGGCAATAAAATAAACTATTTTATAAATATTATATATATATAAATATATATATATATATATATATATATATATATATATATATATATATATATATATATATATATATATATATATATATATATATATATATATATATTCCTTCCTAACACTGCTCGTACGGACTCTTCATTCCCCCCTCCCGTCTGCGCAGTTTGGAACAAGTACAGATTACCCTCCTGTCCCTCCTCTCGATTAGTCCCTTTTTTTTCTGTAATATGGTCAATAGTTTTTCTCAACTCATTCGATCATACGCTTTTTCGAAATTTTCGACACTGGCAAATACGTCCTGATTGTATTCTATATTCCTCCGAATTAGTGTTCTCATTACTGCTATGGCATTGCACGTACCTCTCCCCTTCCTAAACCCAAACTGATCATTCTTAAGTAATCATTTGTCCTACTCTCCATCCTTCTGTTGATGATCCTGACAACAACTTTAGCTACGTGGGATATCAAACTTATTGTTCTGTAGTCCTCACATGAGGCCTATACCTTTTTCGGAATAGGAACTAACTCTGATCTCACAAAGTCTTCCGGCCAGATTCCTTGTCATAGATACAACGAATCAGTCCATATAGCCTCTATCTTCAATATTTTCTTAAACATTTCAGTAGTCTAGCAGAAATGTTATCCACCCCCACGGCCTTTTTTAGTTTCATCTCCTTAATGCCCTTTCTATCTCATCGTCGAGTATGCCTGGACCTTAGCTATCTTCAACTACGTCATGTTCTTTTTCCATGTCTAAACTTGTTGGCCTAAGTTGTTTACCATACAGTGCATCTTTATATCCCTTCCATCTTTCTTGGATCTTTTTAATGTCAACTATTATCGTATCCGCTTTATCTCTAACTGTTAGCATAGGTCTTTCATTTTTACGTCCCAATAGTGATTTAACCATGCTCTATAGCGCACCAATTTCACCTTTCCTCTGCAAAGAATTAATCTCATATAATTATATAGGTTCAAAAACGATCCATAGAGTTTAATATAATATTTTATATCAATATACGAGGTATGATCAAAAAGTATCGCGAATATTGAATTTTCACGGGTTTTGTACATTTGATTTTTTGATGGCGTTATGTTGGCACTGAGATGTCTCTCAGTTATGCCGAAAAGTTCGGCCATGTTGAATGTTCAGTAAATTGTTGACAGTTTTTTCGCATGGACGGGTTTTGACTCGTCTTCGATTTTTCCATTTTCCAATAAATGGATCAAAGAATCTGTATAAAAGTTTGTGTGAAAAACGAAATTAAGTGCACGGACGCATTCCAAACGTTGACTTTGGCACATAGAGAAGCTACCTTGGACATAAGCAATGTTTATCGGTGGTATAAAATTTTCTCAGGGGGCCGAGAAGATGGTAACGACGAAGAACGTGCCCGAGCACGTCAACAACAAGACAAAAACATTGATTGAGTGAAGAAAATAGTATTGGCCAATCGTCAAATCCCCGTTAGAGAAGTTGCTGAGAACCAAAACGCATCGATATCCTCGTGCCATTCGATTTTTACCAGTTATTTGGGCATGGCACGGGTTGCCTGCAAATTCGTACCAAACTTGCTCAATTTGGACCAAAAACAGCAAGGCATTAACATTGTTGATGACTCTGTCCGTGACGACCCAAATATGCTCCAGTGAGTCATAACTGGTAAAGAATCTTGGGTTTATGTTTATGAAATTGAAACTATAGCTCAATTATCCCAATGGAAGCTGCAACACGAGCAAAGAGCGAAAAAAACGCGCCAAGTTTGGTCGAATGTGAAAGTTAAGCTTACAGTTTTCTTCGATTGCAGGGGCGTGGTGTATCATGAGTTCTTGCTACAGGGTAGAACGGTAAATTAGAAATATTATCTGCAAGTTATGTGTAATTTGCACAAAGCTGTCCGCCACAGACGCCCGGATTTTTGGAAGAACAAAAATTGGCTTTTGCACCATGACAACGCCCCTGCTCACGCATCGAAACCAGTGCGCGAGTTATTGGCCAAAAACAACACGCTAATGATGCCGCAGCTACTGTATTCCCCATATATAGTATGGCCCCGGTCACTTTTTCTTGTTCCCGAAACTGAAGAGGCCCATGAAAGGACGACGCTACGCTACGAGACGAGATAAAGACTGCAAGGAGCTGAACAAGATTGCAAAAAATGATTTTTGAAGTGCTTCGTGGATTGGAAAAAACGTTGGCACTAGTGTTTAATATCTAATGGTGATTACTTTGAAAGGGACAAAATAGATATTCATGAATAAATACATAATTTTTGAAAAAATACAAAAGTTGTGATACTTTTTGGAAAGACCTCGTATATAGAGATAACTTAAATATTTATGTAAATTATTTTCCATTCATCTGAGAATGCATAAATCAAATGGTTTCCTTCGCGTTTCTAAATTTTCAAGTTACACAAAAAATTGATGAAGTTTTCTCGGGTCTTCCACCCGGTCAGAGGTTCCATGGAACCTCTGACCCGGTGGAAGATCAAGCAAATACGCCTGGAAAGCACCAGATCATACTACATAGAAAATGAAAGAAAATAATTTTTTCTTGGCTTTTTGTTCACTTTTATGATCCTCTCCAGAAATTACATTATCCCAAACTCCCAATCCTATTATGATGCTAAGTTTGTGGAGAAATCAATATTTTACTATATTTAAAGATAAATGTGATTTTCTCCGTTAAATAAATTAATTCTCGGAATCACACTGAACATAGAGAATGGGTCATTAAAATATCAAATAGTCTGTGGTGACAGAGAGTCGACTAAAAACCATTCGTAAAAGGTGACTGTCTAGGAATGCTTGAATATAATATCTGAGCTACATGTAAATAATAAGCAGAAATAACGGCGAGTGAAAAAGATATCATGCTAAGTTGGTACTTTGAGGGGAGCGTAAAACAAAAACAGAATTAATAGCGTGAGGAAAGAAATTATCCTACCGCAAACGAATCTACACAAAGCTAGTAGCACAAGCCTGCGAGTGTTTATAGGCTCTGCAGGAGCATGTAAGTGGGATGTAATTCTCATTGGTGATAAAATTAAGGGGTAAAATGTCTATTCATGTGGTGAAGTTATCAGGTCGTTTGATGGCTTAGGCACTCGTTTGCCGTCCCCATGAAGGCAATGCGAATATCGTCGTTGATGGACCTAATAGTGACATGATGATCCATAAAAAGTGTTATTTAAGGTGAGCTCGGAAGTCAATACGGATTAAACGTAACTCTGTGAATTCTTTTTGCTTTTCTTAATGAGAAAGGCGCCACCGGTACAAAACGTCTCTTCGACATTTTTACTGAATTCTATTTTGAATTTACTATTTTGCGCTGAATAATATACAGATCGATCACGTAAAATTACCTACCCAAGTGACCCCATGTTTCCCTTACCTCCTCTAATTGACGTTATTTTAATACGTATCATGAATAATAGGAAAGAATTGGATGGGAAAACATTTGCTGGTGAAGTAAGCAATTGAAGGCGTAATTGGGAAGGGGGATTGTGGGGCAAATTTAATGGGGAAAAACTAACATGTTACAATTTAACTGAAAAATATCAATTTATGCAAGTTACATAATATTAACTCTTGTATGATCGGAGAGGAAGATGTAAGAATGAAGAAGAAAAAAGTCAAAGATGAATTATTATATTTTTAAATGAGCTGGACATTTCCAACCCATCGCGTCGAATTGCCTTACCTAAATGGTACCTCACAGTTTTCGGAATCCATTCCAAAAAACTTCGACGGTTTCCAGTCCGTAGTACATCGAACAGCTCGAATGAAAATGGAAAAAAAAATGGTGGCGGAGAGATTTCTTTCTATGTGAGCCAGGAACCATGTCGGGAGATCCAATTACTCAACGTTAACAGTATCGTGTGGATGCACTCCACCAAATTTTTTTACACCCGTCCTCCATTTCCCACACCCCTTCCCTCTACCGTCCAACCTCCCCCCCCCCCCGTCTTCTTCCACATCAAATTTTCAGCTCATTGGATCCCGGCCGCATTGGCCCTGTTTATTCACCAAAGGCGATTCTTTTCTTGTCCGTCGGCCCGACTGGTGTATTTGCACGATCACCGCGGTACCTCCGGGCACTACCCCCTTGCAGACCTCTCCCCCCTCCAGCCCCAAAGCCTTTACCCTCCTCCCTTACCAGCAAATAACCAAACGGAGTTAGGGAAAAAGAGATACATATGTGTGTGTCTATGTATATATATATATATATATATATATATATATATATATATATATATATATATATATACATTTATATATTTATACATAAACATATGTGTGCGAGTGTGTATTCAGAGGAGGCGGCGGGAATTTTCGATTTACTCCAAAACCCCTCCTCCTTGTAACTCCTCTCTCTACTTCCCTCTTCTCTTCATCCCCTTCCCTCAGTACCCTCCCTCCCTGTTCCGCGGCCTCGTAACCCTGGACAAGGCCACGCCTCCGCCTATCTACCACCCCCCTCTAACCCTTTCCACCTTTTAACAACAACGTGAACGTGCTCAGGGAGAACGGGCGCCGAAATCACATCATTCATTATTCTCCCTCATTAATCTTTTAAAGGGATCTCTTTTATTTTTTTCAGAAATGCTCTTTTATTAATCTGGAGGGAATATAGAAAGAGTTCTCCGACTGGTGTTTTGTTTCATACTGTTAATTATGGATCGTCAGGATTATATTTGAACTCTGATAAAAAAAGTACCTTATCATTCGGAAATTTGAGAGTGGATTTTTATCAAATTGGGATAGAAAATTTGGTGCCTTATCGGCCAATCTTACATAAATTCTCTTACGGTTGCTGGCTGTTCAAATTCATGATCAATATTAAAATATACTCTATGGGATTATTTACACTGATATTTCGGTATTTGTCTTGTCATATATACGTGCGATTCTCATTATGAATTTGCGTGAATATAAAATGAAGTTATATATATATATATATATATATATATATATATATATATATATATATATATATATATATATATATATATATCAACGTATTTTTTACTTATTGTCAAGTATTTATAACTCGAATTAACTTTACCATAATACAATTTTTACTCGTGTAATCATTAATTTGGTATATAAATAATAGTTTGGTATGACACAAAATTGAAGTGTTTTACAAAATATAAGTTCAGGAACTAAAATATACGTTTGAAACTTTGCTAAATTAGGCGCACATAAACTTGATATATTATAATGATTTTGAGAAGGAAAACCTGTAAATTCCAGAATTTTACACGTGCATGAAGACAACGGAATTTGATGGGAAAAATTCTTGAAACTGTATTTTGAAACACATTATTTTGCGTAAGATGATGTAAGTTAATTGACCGACCACAATTTGCGTTTCCTTAAAAATTTTATATAACTGCTTATTTCCCATTTATACTGATGGATGGAGATTTGAGAAATACGAGGCTGCTTTGCTTTCTAGTGTTTGCTGTCAGCCAGGTAAGCCTGTGGTGGGAATCAAAACCACTGACAAAAATTTAAACCTAGACAACCTTCATCTCCTGTCGCCTGAATCGGCGGATGTATTTCATGAAGCATTCTCTCCAGATTGTAAGTGGTCAAAATGAATATGATTTCAATATGGCATTTACCAATGTCATTATTCAAAACTGTGTTTATACTAATATTAGCCGAATATATTCTGGATTGATTTTTAATAAGTAGTCTAAAGCAATGGTCTCGTACATCCGTGTTGGAAAAACTTCTGAGAATGACGAAGGTACCAGTCACTCTTTGAAAACCTATCGATCGGTAATTACATAGGACGTACTCCTACTATGTACGTTAAAAAAATGATCATATATATTAGAAATATTGATGCTCTACTGCACATTTGAACGTTGTTTGTTATCTCTTCATTAGAAACACAACTAAATATAGTCACTATGAAAATATTAAAAGAATTCAAGGGTTTTTGTAGCGTAAAATAAAATATGAAGTTGATTTAGGCGTGAATATTTGGGTTTCAAGCCAATTTTTACAGGTTCTACCACACGAAATCATATTTTCACATCCCTATAATTTAATTTGACCTCGTTTTTTTTAGGAACAATCTCCCTAATGAGTCACCGCCAACCGTAAATTGATACTGGAACATCATCGGGATATTAAAATGCGATTGACTGCCAAGTAGAATGTAAATGTCCATTAGTGCTCCTATGAGAATTGGGTGATAACGACAGGTTTATCGTCAAATTATCACAAGTTCATGCCTTCAAATTAAGGATAATTTGAAATGTTTCTGGTTATTGCCACTTTACCGTCATCCTATATGCTTTTACTTTCAGATTTCACGTAAGCGTCCTGTGCACACTTTTTACCCTCAAGGTGGTTACATATTCTTTAATAGTTTTTTTTTTAAATCGCCAATTAAAGAATCCTTATCGTTCGGTAATTTTGATATCATAGCTTTAATGGTATCTCTGGAAACCTCTTAGCAGCTTATTAAAAAAAATGAATTTATGTTAAACATTTCATTTTGGAATTGATATTTTTTCCATTTGGTTGGTTAATATCTCCTGAAGTAAAATCTCCAAAAAGGCACGATAAAGGATTAGTCTTTCTTATTCTTTTTCGGATTCTTGTAGATCAGAGCCATCCATAATTATCTTTGAGTATTTGCCTTACTTGACAGAGAAAATTATGTCAATTAAGGGTACATTAATGCATACTCTTAACTTTTCTCAAGCTCAGGAAAATTTGTGTCTTTCAAATTAATCGCATAGTGTGTTTCTAAAAAAACAAACCAAAGTCACATCGATGATATAAGTATTCAAGTCTAAAAGTGGCTCATTCTTCTCTCAGAATCGGAAGTAAATAGATGCGTTTGATTAAAAATACATGAGTGCTATTTATATGACCAAGATATCTGTGCCGTAAAGTTTCACAGTGTTTTTAAAACTACCGCTAGAGTACAAGAAGCTCGCTCGTAAGAAGCGTTGTCACTACTGAAAAGTATTGATAGATATATTGATAGAAATGAGCTCTTACGGCTAGTAATATATAATAAATTTGAAACTCCAATAGCCGTAAACAGTTTACCTTTCTAAACAAAGTGAAAATGAAATTAATTGGCTAGCGCCACAAGTCAAAAAGGGGTAAAGGTAAAAAAGGATAATGAGGTAGGTAAAAGGGGGTAAAAGGTAAAAAAGGAGAGGATAAGAAAGGTGAATACGAATACGCGTATTTCGGCCACAAAGTAGCCCTCTTCAGCGTACTGAAGGGTAATCGTCACTACAACACAAGTCGAAGTGAGGTCTCACTGAGGACTCACTTCGACTTGTGTTGTAGTGACGATTACCCTTCAGTACGCTGAAGAGGGCTACTTTGTGGCCGAAATACGCGTATTCGTATTCACCTTTCTTATCCTCTCCTTTTTTACCTTTTACCCCCTTTTACCTACCTCATTATCCTTTTTTACCTTTACCCCTTTTTGACTTGTGGCGCTAGCCAATTAATTTCATTTTCACTTTGTTTAGAAAGGTAAACTGTTTACGGCTATTGGAGTTTCAAATTTACTACTGAAAAGGCCATCGTATAGTGTACAATAGCAGCATGCCATCTATTCTCTCTCGTTCTATAGTTTAAAATTTTCAGATAATCATCGTATATTTAGAATTACAGTCATAGTTTTATTAATGTGTATAAAATATGCGTTCATGGATGTGACAGTTCAAGAAAGACAGAACGTTTGATGAGATGCTTCGGTCACGGACCAGTCGATTTTTTTAGCGGACGACATAAGACCTATCCAAAATCGTTTTTGGTGGCCATAAAATAATGGCGTGGACGTTGTTAAATTATTTATGTCTACAGAAAAATTATATTTAAATGTAAGAGAATTTCAAGCATTACGGTAAAAGTAGTTAAGTAATAAGTTGTGGAAAAAATTAGGAATCTTAAAACTTGAATAGCGTTTTAATAGGTTATTAGCCTGTCAAATGTAGGTTTTGGGTGGGTCCACAAAAACATTTGGTAGCGCTGCATCATACTATTTTTTTGTCCTTTAAGGTAAATTAACTATCGCAAAGGTATCATATAGTATCCAAAAACTTCGAATCATTGTAGTTTTAGATTTTTTCCCTATTTACGTAGGATTTTCTCATTTCTTAAACCCTTCACCGTACTGTTTGACAATGATTGGGTCCCTACGAACTCTTTCGCTCGCTACGAATTGACGTATGCATCGAATATGCCCACCATCTAAAATACCCCATTCCTCTTCCTTCCAAACTTTATCCAAACTTTCTCGCACCCTCTTTCTTTCATCTCTCTGCCCAATGAATGTGTGGCCTAGTGTTTGCCGCTCAAAATCAATCCATGAGCAAAGCAAATAACTGCTAAAGTCGGATAGCGTACAGCGTGAGGAGTGCGTGTGACGGGGCTCGTTGAAAGAGCGGGAAAATACCACTAGTGGAAAGCGGGAGAGAACAAACAACAAATTTTTTTCTCGGGGATCGATTTACTTAGGATGTGGGTGTTGGAATACCTACACATAACCCATTCGTCCCATTTCGAGTAATAGAATTGGGACATGCTGGCCGATAGGTCTACTCAACGACATGAGTCTTGTTTCTCATTCACGTGCCGTTTGAACAATAGACATTCATCACCTAACCTAGAATGGTATAATGACTAAAAGCTGTCCATTTTGTATGAACTGAGATTAAGTGTTGAGGGAAATGAAACAATAGGACAAGAAAACTGAAGGATATGCCGGACAAATCCATGGTTTCAACTCTGTTTATAGCGTTAGAAAAGAAAAGGCTAGAGTTCAGTCACCTTAGTGTCATGATTTCATGTAATTTTGAAAATGAAATGGGTATTTTGAGTTGTTGAAATACATTGACCTCATTTTCTTGCATTGAAATTTTAATTTCGATAATCAGTTGATTGCATACTGTTCCTTAAAGTGGTTCATGTCTGAAGAGAATATGCTCTTTGCTGGTGCGAAATATATTTTGATGAATTCAAGTTGCTTCACTTTTATTGTTTTGGGTATGGTAAGTGGGATCTACTGGAAATATCATATTATAATTCCCCACATCCATTATTTTTCCCTCAGTTCTTTTTTTCCTATTTGAAAACATCTTCAATTGCATAGATATAATTTTATCATCGTAAAAATAATGGTTTATTTCTTGTGCTTCCATGTTTTCTTTTGAACTAATTATTTACGCGAATTTATTTGTGCTGTGATCTGATTGGTTGTGACTGAGAACTTTATTCAATTTACAATATTTCAGCCTTATACCAAAATTACGGGAGTTTAATTTTTGGCTTACATAATTTAAATCAAACGCCCCTTAGATGAACATTTAAGTTAAGGGCATTGGTTCTACAAAGATAACAGGAGGTTTTTATTTGAGAAATTGAGTAATAAATTTTTTAACCTTTTGCTTATTCCATCGCATATTTCTCTTTCCTAAAATGTTCTATGACAGATATGGAAGACATTCCTAATATCAACCTTGCGCCTGACCCTCTGTCTAAAATTAATTCTTTTGAATACTTCATATTGTATATTCACTATGATGAAACGAAATTACTTGATTTACCTCTGCATTTAATTAATTATACCTACTATATTTTACACGAGGTCGCAGTAGTACAGAGGTTAGAGCGTTGGCCTACTAGCCGGATGGACTCGGGTTCGATTCCTAAGTCTCTGGGCACCTACAGCTCCACTCAAGCTATGTGATTTTTCGGGTACCATACCTTCCTGGGAAACCATAACCGGCACAGGGAAAGGAACTGGCCCCCTTATCCTCATGTGTGAATTGCACACGCCGTCGGGCTTAGTACTGGGTACTCTACCTTCGCCTACCAAACCGACCTTCGGGTTGATTACTGCGTTTATGGTTTTTTTATCTTCCACGTAGATTGCCATTTTCAAGACCTGAAAATGGCAGTCTACAATCTCTAGTCTAAAAATGGTCGATGGCATGGATTTAATGTGGATTTGTACTCTTAATTTTTTTACTTCATAATGTACCCTGAAAATTTTTATCAATTAATGACGCTTGTTAACATTTCTTTTTGTTAAAATATTATTTTTACCCTTTGTTTTTATCTTGTACTCTTGGGCTATTCCATCCACTGTGTTAATACAGATATTTTCTCGCAGAAGGTGATCCAATACTCTATTCTATGCTCTCAGCTAAACGGTAGCATTTACACTTCTGCCTTAGGAAGCTTTATGAGTTTCATAAATGGATGATAATAATAACTCCTGAAATGGCTTTAGTGAACGCAGCTGATAAATATTATTTTTGTATAACATTTTATTTTATTTTTATGGACTTATTTTTTATGTGAACACAATTATAATATTTTGAGAGATAAGTTCCATTCACACAACATCAACCTTGTTCTCAAATACTTCCAGCCTACACATTTGGTATATATATAATCATCATTAATTTTTACTCCTTCGTTTTTTAGTGCATCTTTCCCATCTCTTCTTGTTATTTTCCTCTTTTTCGTTTGATTATCCTCAATGAAAACTTCTTAAAATGTTAACAAATCTACAAAAACGACCTAAAATATTTTTTGAACCCTTTATCCGCTGTTTTTATACACAATGCGAAGTCATTACGCGTTCCCGGTGATGTTTACTTTCATGAATATTGGTTACCTTTTTATTATAATTAATAATTTCATTTGAAACAAAAAAAATAAAAATTACTATTGATAGACACCTTGCGTGATCCGAAACTAAAGTTTTCTTCTAACCCATTTGTTGCTTTAACGATTAAAAAAAATGTAAGGAATTGTGGAAAATCGTAGGTCATATGTGCTTTAACCGCGCTCCTATCACCCAAGGAATTCTTCTTTTTATTCTTCCAAAGGTCCCGTTCCAAAAGACTCCCCTATTGTGGTTTAATAGTTCTCATGTGTGTGTCTAATGCCACCGACGAAAAAAGTTTTGCCATCCTTTCGGAGCAAGAACAATCCACGCTCGTATCACCGCGGTTCTCTGCTTCCACTCTTTCCTCATTTTGGCGACCGCAGGCATGAGAACGTAGGCGGGTGACATACGTCACCGTGGCGAGCCGTGCTACATGAACAGCGCGTCCCTACATGGAAACGTGGCTCCGTTCCGGTTTCAATCCGTATTCCGGTCACCACTTCTCTCTCCCTCTCTCTGTTGGGACATTACTATGCGCAAATCCCTATGGATAGATCATTTGAAATACAAGATTGTGACGAAAATTATAGCATTGCACTCTTTACTTCCCTCGTGGAGTAATTTATGGAATTCGTTTGAAAGGTATTCATTTATCTTTCCACTTCTGAATGGTGATGAGATTAGTTGGGTGAGATTGGGTTTTCCTTGTGCGCCACACCGAGGAATACGATCTAACAGCTGGGCGGTGGAGGCCTGTTCACTAACATTTCAATCTCTGCTCGAGTTCAGTGTGAATCAATTGAATGTTGGTGCCATTCAATGGGAGATAAACATTACATTATCAATTTTGTCTTTAATTTCCGGGATGGATTTAAATTCCGTATTGCTGGACCTTAATTCTCTGTAATTCTTTCCATCCTGGATCAATATACTTGTTTTGGGTGAAAAAATGTTATTTCAATTTTTTTTCTTTAAATTTCCATTTTGCATTCCAAAGATATCAGAGAAGAAGATCATAAAATCAGTGTTTCTGTAATACCTCCATTCAGCTTTAATATTGTTTCTCTAATGTTTTCTTGCCGTTAAGTATCTTAAATACTTCAAATATATTATATGATATTCTCATTCATTTCATCTTATTGCATTTCTTCTGTCAGTAAATGAAAATTTGAAAAAAGGGCTTCTATTGCTCTACATTTCAATCAGCCCTAGAAAGTTTGTGACTAATGTTAAATTATATTTCCTTACCTATTGCGGATAATATTTTTTCTAGCTGTAAAATAGAATTTAAATGAGGATGGAAATTGATGGAAAGATAATATCTTAAATTCCCAGATATGCAGCTCACTATATTTTGAATCAATTAGTTTGGCTATTATAATTAAATGGCAAAAACGGCGTCAGCTTTTGACAAATTTTTAATGCACACGACCTTTTGCTAAAACTAAATGATTGTAATTCACCAGAAATTTTCAGCTTTTCCCATGAAATGTGTTCATTGAACAGCTCTGCAATAGATGACCTTTATAAGGACCACGGAATAGGATTTATAGATGAGTTTTTAAGTAATACATTTTGGTAAGAATGAAAAATGTATGCTTAAGATTAGGTAAGAAAAGCAAACAAATATGAGATAAATGTTTTGAAAAGAATAAAGTAATTTTTATTGAAATACGATTTGGATCGAATAAATAACTGTACAAGTAGGTATTGATATATTTATGGCTGCCATAGAAGAAATATTTTAAGCAAGTGTCAAGGAACAAGGAAATGAATGTTCTTACTCAAAATGAAGTATCGTTTAAAGATTGCAGAATTGAAGGATAGTTTAAAGTTAATAAAATAACCATAGATTAAGGGAATGCTCTTTGCAAGTCATCGAAAATTTTTTATTGATTTCGGAATGAGTCCAAAAGCGATTTGTAGAGAGCAAACAACTTTTTCCATGCAAATATTATTGTGCAATGTTATTTTGGAATTCAGTATTATTTTTCTCTCTGTTTTAATTCCCTTTCAGAAGGGTATTTTAATGTACTACCGAGTCAAGGAAATCAAAATTTGGAAACAGAAAAAGGGAATCTTGACATTATTACGAGGGTCATCCGGAAAGTAGTACCCGTTCGTGCCGCATGAAGTGCTGACGACGCGAGTAGCCGCTGGACGAGGTCAGATAGCTTCAGTGGCTTGTCTGCCTTCTCTGAGCCAAGTTGCGTGACGCTAGCATTGCCTGTGTTGTTTCTGTGATTGTTTACAATGTTTAAAAAAATTGAAAACGCCGCCAGTTGTGAAGTGAGGGCAGTGATTAAATTCCTCAATGCAAGAAACGTTCGCCCATGTGATATTCATCGCCAATTAAAGGAGGTGTATGGAGACAATGTAATGGACGAGTCGTCTGTTCGGCGATGGTGTCGCAACTTCAACATGGGGAGGGGGAACACACACGACGATGAGCGTTCGGAGAGACCGTCTGTCATTACAGACCAACTGGTGAGCTCAGTTGACGAATTCGTGAGGAACGATCGGCGCGTCACAATTGATGACATCTGTGAGCATTTTCCCAATGTTTCTCGAACAATTGTTCATGAAATTGTTAAACACCATCTGCATTATGCAAAAATTTGTGCAAGATGGGTCCCTCGCGTATCTCAATGAGCTGGCGGCGAAGGACTATGCAGCAGGAATACAGAAACTTGTCACACGTTATGACAAATGCCTTAATTTGCTTGGAGATTATGTTGAGAAGTAGTTTAAAGTATCCTCTTTCAAATAAAATTTTTTATGTTTGTTAATATTTACTTTTGTGTCTTTATTTCACGAACGGGTACTACTTTCCGGATGACCCTCGTATTTGGCATTTTTAAGCTGCACGTACAATTTTACTCTCGTTTGTTTATAATACAATGAGGAAGAGGAAATTAATGGATTACTTTTTCAATTAATGCTTTTCTGGTGTATTGAACTTGGAATAAACATGGCATTTAGACAGATGGACAAAATATTTTCCTTCGTCCTTCATTCGCTATGGAAATCTGCTTTCTTGAGAGCGTTGAATTGCCAGTGTGTTTTAGATACTTCTAAAAAATTACTTGAGGTTAGAGTTGCTACAATGAAGCAACACTCTCTCTATCTCAATACGTATTTTATACATATATATATATATATACATATATATATATATATATATATATATATATATATATATATGTGATTGCTTCTATTTCTTCCGATGAAGGCGGAGATCAAGAAATGACGTGCGAGTGATCTTTTAATTTGTTCTTATATTGTTTGTTGATGTCCAAGTTTGTTATTCAACACTTCCATGTTACTTCGCCGAAATCACACACCCACCCACCCACACACAAACACGCACACACACACACACACACACACACACACACACACACACACATATATATATATATATATATATATATATATATATATATATATATATATATATATATATATGCGTTTATATATATTTATTAATTTATACAAATAGAATTCAAACGGAGAGCAAAATTAGGTTAGCCACGAAAATTTAGGAAAACACATAAAAACGACACTCCTTTATATGTTTTATATATTTTTGTTATCAAATGCTACCTCGATGCTTCGTTTTAATTATTATTCGCATCCGTGAGACTTTCCTACGGCATATAATCGTATATATTTTGCATGTATACGTGTACCCATTTACATGCATGTATGTCTTTGTGTGTGTATGCATGCATTAAATCACACGCGCCTGACGGAAAACCTGAGAACTACGTCAACTATTGTCCTGTTGTTGTTCCGACCTTTGAGCTTTTTTAAGAGCGAGAGATTGGATTTGAGGAACGGGCCGAGGGCTGAACGAGTCGGAACGGGAAGCTTGGAACTGAGGAGTAGAATTGAAAAAAAATAGGGGAAAGTGTACGCGGCGGAGGAAGAGTACGAAGATTATAGGACAGTGAGTGTGGGATGGGTGGAGCGTAACTCCCCTTAAAATAGGGCCCCATTGTTGCCGGGATGGGGGAGTGTTGTTTACAAACTCATGTCTGTCGGCAGTTCAGTCGGAGTTTCGAAAGAGAGCCGCCGTTACGGGAATGGACGTGGAAGTCTCAGGCTTGTTTCTATCTCCCCGTCTTTTTTCCAGTTTTGTTTCACCGTGCTCCCCTTTTCATTTAATTTCATCCCTCTGTCGAGCATTTACTCCCCCATTCCCCGGGAAATACCTACCCCGCGTTCCCTGCTCGCGTGAACCTTCCACCCCCTTTGCCCTATTCTACTGCACTCTCTCCAAGCATCACACGCCCCGCTTGAACTTCCCCTTCACCCGCCCTCCTTTATCCGTCTCGCAGAGGGATACTGGATGGATTCACTATGAAATTACTCAAAACTAAAGCTGTGTCGAGACTCGTCGTTTAGATTCCTTAATCGCCCAATTTAGGATGAACGCCATCTTGAAGGGTGTCCAAACTCGTTAGGTAGCGATAAAGCGCAAATTTAGGCGCTTATTTCGTCGCCCAGATTTAGGACGCAAGAAGTGTATCCTAAATACGCCATAGTGCAAACCCCATAATTCCAAGGGCTAAAAGCGAGACAACTAGCCGAAGGATAATAGCCATGGTGGAAATATATAAGTTTTGTTATTTTTAATTGCAGTGGTTATTTCTTTGGCATACTCTTTACTCTTTGAAAAAACAAAGGATCTCATTAGTGCGAGGTGATATGAGTCAAAGCTTTTGAAAGGTAAGACAAATTTGGCGTCATCTGCAAGAATGTAGTTTAATGCTTGCAATAAATTCATTTTATCCAGTTATTGTATGCAGACATTTGGAATGTAGAGGTAAGAACCTTACTTTGTTTGGTGCATCATTTCATAACTATGAACTTCGTCTTTGTAATCGTGTGCGTATCCATGCCATGTTTTTGTCCTTGTTAAATCTTATTTTGTTATATAAACATTACGGAAAGTAATCTTCAGACGTAATGCTGTGTTTGGATAGTGTAAGCATTTAGTAATATCCTTAGTAAAAATATAGCTGTCTGCATGAATCCACCGGTGTAATCATAGGTCGTTCTTCAAACCTTTGCCAAAGGAGTCACCGTTTCACTACGTGGGACCATAAAGTAAAAAAATCAACAAAAACGAAAAAGCGCTATGAAAAACTATGTGTAGGATAAATATAGGATCGATATTAAGCTTAACTTATAAATATAAAACAAAAAGCCAGAAAAAAATTTAATATAAATGAGTTATATACACGACACAAAGCATATCATAAAACAATTACTGACAAGACTTACCTGGACTTACCTTACTTAGAAAAATTACCCTGGAGTAAATTACCATAAAAACAAGATGAAAACTTTGACATTATTGAAATATAATACTATCTGACCTAAAAACTAAATCAAAATATAAAAAACTGATAACCTCTAGAATTAAATATATTCCGATAAGAGAAAATTAATACGAAACTAGTAGAAAAAATTGTCCAAACTGCTAAATTAAATAAATGGAAAACTCTAATTAAATATTTCCGCATGAATTGAAAAGTGAACTCAGGGTTACTCAAGAACCGTTATGAGGTTTTGCAACTACATGGATTTGCAGAATCTATCTCAAAATATTTACATTCAGGCATCATCTGTTTGTTCCTTATTCTTAACGACATAAATGGCAGTACTACTGCATAGGGTGTCCAAACTCATGGTGCCTTATCTTTAGGCGCCAAACTTTTAGGCACCTGAAATCATGCTCCCTGGTGCCTAAAGAGTCTGGACGCAACTTAAGTTAAAAGTGTTCGCCTGGAAAGAGTATTGCGCCCTTTGAACCCCCCATGACTCAAATAGCGATGTGAATGTCACCGTCAGCAATACTCTAATTAAGTTGCCAGTTTCAAATTGTTTCCAAAACAGGGTCCAAATTTAGAAACAACAAGTTTCGTGCTAATTTTTGGTTTAATGAGTCATCGAGACTGTGAAGCTCTCCCATTAAAATAGACAATTACTCCTATGACGACACTCACAATCATATCCATTGCAATCTGCGTTACGCTTAATCCAGATTAGTTTATAACCCTCATGAAATAATGGTGGGTTACCCTTTTTTCATTTTTTATCGCTTTTAAATGATAATATGTGCTGATATTACAGTTTTATTTAACTAATATTAATCGATTACCCGTGTTATTACCTTAACTTACTTTAGTATGTTTTCACTCAGGGATAAAATGAGAGAAATGAATTAGATCACGTTCTCATTCCCAAGAACGATATTTTGTCAAATAAAATCGAAACTTGGCTGACGAATATTTTTTTATTAAGAAATCGAAATATTTAGTCAAACATTCATGCATTATATTAATTCCTGAGTGAGGGAATATATCGTATGTATATTTTTGTGTGCTATATATGACCTTATGCCCAATCACGACGTTTTGTGTTTATGAAGATATAAATAGTTTTTTTAGGCACGATCCACCCCGAACGAGCTGAAATTATTGCTCCTACAAACATTTTTCTTTTTTTTCTTTTTTTAGGTAATCTACCAGTTAAGGTAGGTTTTTGGATGGACACATAATAAAATAAATAAATAAAACATGTTGTGACTCCTAACAAAACAAAAAATCCAGAATCCTACTCTATATCAGGTCCCTCTTCATCTCTGAGTACTTTCCTCCTCCCTTCATCCCGTCCAGCATCCCTATCCTGTTCCTTCCCTTTCCTCTTTTGCCCAACATTCAACCCTCTTTCACAGTCTTCAACATCCCACTGCCGGTCAATACCCCCTTCACCCACTTTTCCTGCCTCCATAGGATTGCTCCCAACAAACCCCTCTCTTCGCCCACCATACCAAATACTTCCTCATTTGTTTCCTTCTCTGTCCATTTCACCTACTCCATTCTTCTCCACACCCACATTTCAAAAGCCTCCAATCTACGTCTATCCTCCTGCTTCAATGACCACGTTTCCGCACCGTACATAGCTACGCTCCATATCAAAGTTTTTACGAGTCTTTTCTTAATATCCTTACTCAACGTCCCTGTCATCAACTCCCTCCTCCTTGTGAAAGCCTCTTTGCCTAGCGCAATTCTTCTCCTTACGTCCCTACTACTTTGACCGTGTTGGTCCAAAACACTACCGAGATACGTAAACTGTTCTACCTGCTCTAGTCTTTGCCCTCCTATTTTAATGTTAAGCTTGGCCTTTTTCTTTCTAGAAAATCGCATAACCTTCGTTTTATTAATATTGATTTTCATCCCATACCTGTCGCACTGAATTTCCAATTGCCTCAGCAATGCTTGCAACCCCTTGGCTGACTGACAGACTAAAGCTTGGTCATCAGCGAACCTAACTGATTTTACGAATTTCCCACCCACTTTCATTCCTACCTCCAGTTCTTCCCATGTCTCTTTAATCATTTCCTCTGCATAGAGGTTGAGCAGCAACGGTGATAATGGGCAACCCTGCCTTACACCTCTTCCTAACACTGCCCAACTGGACTCCCCGTTCCCCACTCGCACCTGTGCAGCCTGAGACATGTACAGGTTGCGGATTAGCCTCCTTTCCCTCCAATCTATTCCTGTTTTCTGCAATATACTCTTTGTTTTTCCCAATTCACTGTATCGAACGCTTTTTCGAAATCTACGAAACAGGCAAATACCTCCTGGTTGTGTTCTATATTCCTCTCGATTAATAATCCCATTACTGCAATGGCATCACGCGTGCCTCTCCCCTTCCTAAACCCAAACTGGTCATCCCCTAAGTAATCATTTATAACACGTAAATTCAGCCATTGTGTGAATAACAATGATTTTTAACGTTTAATTTATCGTGTTAGGAACCTTTTGCATAGGATTGAACTCGCGGGAGGGGGAGCAGTCCTACACCCTTGCGTTAGTATCCTCGTATAAGCATTAGGGAATAATATCTCGACATGACCATATTCATGTCTGTAACCCTGCTTCGATTGCTACTGCAGGATATAAGCACTATTGTCAGCTGCATAAAATATTGATGCGCGCACAATAATTGTATATTACCAATGGCAATAAGGAGTAATTCGCCGCGTCGTATAAATGCTTCGGTGATTGAAAACCAAAGATAATTACCTCCCACGTTTACTAGTGTGTAGGAAAATTAGTGTAGAAGTCATATAGGAGTTCCGTTAATTGACAATAAAGGATAGCTTTGGAATCATAACTATGCCGACAGTTTTGCCGTTTCCCCTAATTTGCAGGCTAACACCAAAGCGAACTTCATTGGCCTATGTAATTCGTCAATTTATTAGTAAAAACATATTTGAGTGTGCTAACCCTCATATTCCAGCCATTTATTCTTAAAATATGCTATAGTAATGTAATCTGATCAATAAAATATATGACATGTATCCTATATTAAAAAACCGCTTTTAAGGCCATTTGAATTTGCTCCCTAACTACTTTTATGTCATACGTATGGCAAGAACTTCCTTTTTTTTACTCTGGAATTATTATTTCACTACTGTCTTAGGTAACACACATTCACTAATTCGCCGAAGTTGGTTAATGCAATTACAAAGGGAACAGTAATTAAAAGTGAACCAAAGTTAGATAAATTATTACAGGGTCAAGAGTATAATTTAATTTTTTTCAAATTTTTAACTCAAGAACGCAAAAAACTCTAATAAATCCAATGCCTGGAATCCATAAATACGAGCTGAATTCAACATGATGATTTAAAAAAATATGGTAAGAAATTGAGTGATCGAGCACCATTTCTGATGTGCCAATACTAATTAAGATGATATTTCAATAAGGATAAGATGGGATTTACAGAATTTAGCTGAATCCGTAGATTATAAGTCTATTTAGTTGTGTAGATTGCATCCGTGATGAACGTTGGTAACAGCGACGGGTTGCGAACGTGGAATGTAGTTTCTACCTCATTTTTTGTATCAATTTAGATTGAACCAGTTTTAATTCTCAAGTAAGAAAAATTCCTGATTTTAGTTACCTATACTGATGTGTGATCGTTATAGATTTGCTGTGCAGTATTAGTTCCTGGATAAAGGTTCAGAGATGATTTATGATTACCGGAGAAAGCATCTCTATTACAAGACATTGCTTCAAACTATCTCACGTTTGTATTTCGTGGGACGGCATGAAGTAAGAAAACATCTCCCAAGTATATAATCATTCAGAGATTTATATTTCATAGGCTCAGTATTTCCATCACAATGTAATTATTATGGAGTTATCTGATAAATCAAGAAAACATTTTTGGATTTTTATCCTCAACCCACTCTCCTTGGTTCAAGGTGCACGTGAATGGGAATGGGGACCATCTTGAAGCTGGTTTTGTGATATTCCCATCGATTTATATTGAACTATTTCTCCTTTTTGTCAATTTTGGAGGGTAAAGCATTGATCCTGCCATCATGTCTACTCCTACTACTACTACTGCCCACTCGAAAGTTTATGAATGTCGTGCAGCAAGTACAATTTATTCTGGTGTTTCTTCGCCAAGCATCATATGGCAAGAAAAAGAATTTTTGTTCCAATACTTGAAGAAAAAATGAAAAACGGCTTAGGTCATTGAATCAAGTTTTAGTTATCAAGTCAGTTAATGAATCGCAATTTTAAAAATGTGTGTGTAATGAGAAAAGCTAATTTAATTATTTTTTTGCAAAAAAAGAAGGCTAAGATAATGATGCAGGTTGAGTGTCTTAAACTAGAGCATTTAGAACATTTCGTCAATTATTAAACGCATTGAAGGAGGCTGGGAAAATTACTACGGTCATAGAAAAATTCAACTAGGTGAATAAGCTCTTACATACAGGTGTTATAGGAAAGCATCAAGAAGAGAAAATTAAAACAAGAGACTCGTGAAAAGCTAAATATGGAGCTTAGTATTGTACGGTGAAAAAAATGCTCATTGAGGCAATAGGATAGTATGTAAACAGGCATCATAGGGAATAAGGAACTACTACTACTACTACTACCACCCTGCTGGGTGAATCTCAATCGCTTTTGGCCTAAGTACTACCCTCACCTATCAAATTCTCCTCTAGGTTACTAACTTTGGTATCAGCTAAGTTTCATGTCCTATATTCGGATTGTTACCTTCGTTCATAAACATTTAAATGACTCTCATACGCCAAGATCATTATCACTAACCAATAAAAATTACTTCTTCCGATAGAAAAACTTTTCCGTTGGACTATTCTTGTTCTATTTTGTTCGTCACCTATTGCTGGTTATGTTACTGCATACACAATGAAACTTTTATATTTCAATTGTACCCTTCTCTTGCCATATTTCAATTTTCTTTCCTAGTCTTATGAAAGATTATACTTAAGCTTTTCACCGAAGTTCAATGTAAATTCTCCTATATTCAAATATTCAATACCTTAAATATTATATACCTTATGTTCTAATTTTTTTGGTACATTAACCTACATCTTTCCATTAAGTTGATAGAGAGCCTTAACTTTGTGAAAATCTATGTTAATGCAGACGTAAATTAAATTATTATTGCAAAATATCACAATTTATTTTTGAAAGGCGTTGTTACCTGGAGGGCAGGAGAAGTCAGTTGTATGGCAGACTTAATGAGGGTGGAATAGCGCGTATAGATAAGAAGGCTTTATGTAAGTTTACATTGCATGCGAATTTCAATGGAACAATTTCAGAGTGTAAAAATTATTCGCCTTAACCGGTCAAGGCGAATGATTTTTACACTCTGACATTTTTGCATTGATTTGCATATTAACGGATGACTCCGTTAGTAGTTACTGTTGCGGCATCTCCCACAGTTATTTTGAAATTGCATGGTATGCGAAGACTATGGGAGGGCAAAGTGCCTCTCTATCTCATGGATTCTTTTTTTCATGTTTCTATTCGCAGCCAGTCCATTTTTTCAAGATTCTTGTAATCCATCTATTTCTATCTCTCAGCGTGTTTGTTATTAGAAAAATGAGCGCCGAAAAAATTTACGGTGTTCGGGTTCAGTTTCTTTCTCCCCGTATATTATGTGGATGCTCACTCAATGGTTTACAGAGGTGGTGCCCGGGTTATGCTGACCCCAGCGGTGCATCTCGGCTGGGGAAGATTGAATGTGACCGTAAGGAAGGCCGGAAATCCTCTCCCATCTATTCATCCCCTCCCAGGTGGAAAGCCAGCAAGTGGCGCAGGCGGCGTCCTCGTCCAATGAACGAAAGCGCCTCAAGCTGAAGCGACGGCATAACACGATAAAGTCATTTCTTTTTCTCTCTCAATTCGCTTACCTCCTCTCAACCCCCCCCTCCCCGGACCTTCTACACTCTTAACCATCACAAGGGGAGCGGCTCCTTCCACTTCATTCCCCCCCCTCTCTCTCTCTCTCATTCCTCTCCATTTTTTCTTTCCTCTTTATTTTCAACTCACTTCTTCCCCCCTGGCAACCGAAGTCGGATGCTGTGTGCCGGAATCTCCACTCCCTCCCTGCTGCTCTACCGTCCCCTCTTCCATCTCGCACGGACTAGTGCAACCTCCCCCGCTCAGCCGTCGTCATAATGGATATGTCACTCTTTTATTCTTAAGTCGTCCGTCTTCCGAGCGAAAAAGGCAGGCGGGCAAGCGCGTGTATGTGTGGCTAAAGGGAGAGGAAGGGGGAGGGGAGTTAGAAGGTAAAGGAGGAGAGGAGTTTTGTTGGATGATGAATCAGGAAGAGGGTGGAAAGGAGGAGAAGAAAGAAGGGACTGTTCCGGGAGCGGAAGTTCAAGGCAAGAGCCAAATGTGATACGTTGGGATATCTAAGATATGATATCTTTAAAAGCAGGAGGAACATGAAGAAGGGGCTGTGGTTTCGGTATGTTTTTGCCGTTTTCATCTGCGACTGATTCCTCTTTGATTTACTTTGTCATTTAAAATGTATTCACATTTTTATTGTTTAAGTGATTACGCCTTAGGCTCAGGAAAATCATAGCATTCGCCAATCTGAGTCACATTTTAAATGTTAACACAAAAAATTGGTTATGTTTAATTTTTTGATTTGGATAAATCCATCCATGGTACATACTCGCATAATTTTCTGACAAAGTGCCAATTGGCAATGAGTAGCCTGACAGTATGTCTACAAGGATTTCCTTGGTATATTTTTCTTTCGTTACTTGTCTTTGAAGATAATATAGTCATCTTCCTGCTATGATGCCACGAATTCGTTACTGCGAGAGAATAAATATTAATTTGCTAATAAACTACACTTGCAATCCATGTTTTTCTTAGAGTCATTTTTAAGGTGTGGTAATGTGTTTTTTAAATAATCAATTTAATTGATTTAATAGTACAGTTGGCCGCTACTTGGTACCAAGAAATGTATTTCTATGCTGTTTTCAAATGTTCACCTTGACGCGGACCTGAAAGTACATCATCATTAGCGTTTATTAAAGAAAAATTTAAAATATATTCCAATTGTCCGAACAAGGTTTTCTCCGTCGATTCTACCTTAAGTCTCGGAATTAATGCGTTTCACCCTGTAGTTAATGACTACCCTTTACCTTCTAGTGCCATATATTTGAACCTAACGCATACTGCCCTTAAAGATACATTTGGTTATTTCATAGGTTTCACTATTGTTAATTTAAACACAGAAACGTTAAAATTCGTGAATGAAAACTAAATACTGCCATGTAGCTGATGCCGATAAGAAATTTATTCTAAATATTATTCTATCCTCCGTATCTCCTTCAAGTAACTTTGAAGTGTATGGAATGCAAGTTATGGTTTATTTAAACGACTTGGCCTCACGTTCTAACGCCTGAGGAATTTCTTAAAATAATAATTTATGCATAAAGTCTATCATAGTGAGTCAAATTTTGCCACCTCTAGATTATCGTATTGTTAGAAAAAGTTGAAATATCCTTGGTAACTGAACATAATTAAAAGTGGTAAGGTGTTAATCCTAAATATTCGCAGGCAAGCAATTTGAAAGTTAATGGATTTGAAATATTTCTTTAATTCATGCGCTAAATTTGACGAATACGGCGCCAGGATGACTTGGGTTGAAAGTTCGGCTATTTAGTGATTTCAGCTGGAGCATTTTGAACGTGGGAACGTATATAAATCATGCGAGAATATCTCGGCGTCGTCGATCGTCCCGCAAAATTTCTCGCCCATTCCACCAACTTTCTTCTCAAAAGTGAGGAAGCAAGCTGAAGGAAGGGAGGAAACACTTGGTGCGCCCCTTCTTCGCGGTAGTGGTGTGGAGGGGGTGCGGGGAGCAGAGGAGGCCTTCTTTCCGCAGCACAACAGCGGTGACATTGAGCGATGTAGTTCTATTTCATTCCCCCATCCCCCGCCCTCCCAGCCGAGCCAACACTTCACCGCCCTCCCCTTCGGCCCCTCTCCAAGCCCTTTCGCCGCCTCGTCTCCTCTCCTCCGCGCCCCACCTCGACTACGTCAAACTCTTTCTGGAAGTCCCTACAGCCCACCACCGCTTCATTCGTCTCCTGTCGTCATTTGCGGTCTCAAGGGTGTGACGAGAATGCGATGAGATCACCAAACCCATTGACTCCTCTTCATTTCTGATGAAGATATAAGTCAACGACGATAAAACTTTAATATCGTGGGAGTTGAAATTGCAGCATTTTCAACTCCACTGAATTTTCCTTCTCGCTGTTGCTACAAAAGCCATTGAATTATTTCCATTATTTTTGTTCAAGATGCCGTTAATTGCATGGGATACAGTCCACTTACCAATCTTTATGTATATATATATATATATATATATATATATATATATATATATATATATATATACATACACATACACATACACATACATACAACTATATGTATATATATATATATATATACATACACATACACATACATACAACTATATGTATATATATATATATTTATTTATTTACATATTTTTTGTGACGGCAAATGCTGTCCGCAACTTATACCGTATTTAACGCAACCGCAACTATAGCCGTAATGACTCAATAATTTTCATTTATCTCATGCATTTGCAATTAGAGTTTTGAATTATAGCATGTACACGTTCATTAATTCAGATATACTTATCGTTCATCAAACTCTGATACTCACTTCAATTATATGCACAAATGACTTATCGGATACATGTTTTGACCCTGTACACTAATACAGGGTCTGTCTAAAAAATAAGTAGAATACTTTTTGCTATCAATCCAGATGGCTAGAGTGGGGTGATTTGTGATCGGAAAGGTAATGGAAGATCTTGGGATAGCAACGCAATCCACGTCAGTTAACTGTGGGCATTTACAGTGTGCGGATTGCTGCTAGACTCGACCATTGTTCGACGGTCACGTCGCAAATTCACGATGCCACGTTCCATGGACAAATTATACGCGATAAAATTTTGTGTTAAGCTCGGAAAATCGAATTTGGTAGATACAGCTGAATTCGGGAGGTGCCACGTTCCATGGAGCATTAATATGCGATAAAATTATGCATTAATCTTGGAAAATTGATTTTGGAGACAATGACCATGGCTAAGGATACTTTTGGAGATGGAGAATCTTCTGGGAGGGTAACGAGGAGGTTCGCCATATGGGATTCCCTGGACATCCATCAAATACAGTGTTATGAAAACGTGTAAAAAGTTAGTGCTCAATTCTGATTGACCGTCAAAAGTTAGAATGTTAGTAGAAGAGTGCAATATTCAGAAAAACCACAGTGCATTACATCCTTATAGATGATTTAGCCATGAGAAAGTTGTGCCAAGATGGTCCCAAAGGTACTGTCAGAAGGCTGCTGATGTGACAGTATTGTTTTGGACCTCTCGAACCTCGGTGGAAGAATCTTAAATTGTTTAGAATAGGTGGTTACTGATAACAAGACATGAACCTTTGAGTGCGACCCAAGTATAACCTATTTTAGTACCATTTTGGATCACTGGATTATGTGAAAAAAAGCCATGACGGGGTATCTGAACGAGGGTCCAGTTGATGCATTATAGGAAGCTGACCACATGCGATTGGTGGAGGAACTGACATTGGTATGTCGGTACACATGGGTAATCTTATGAAAAATGTTAGCAATTTATACTTTGCTCTGCAATGAATGTTTTCTCCAGATTTATTTTACTTATTTTTGGGACATATCTTGCATTATACTACAGCCACTCCCGTTAACACGGGATATTGTGAGAGATGCGTGTGAGAGTTTTGCTTCTGATATGTCAATCGGAAAATCGCGATCTAAAAACCATGAAAATAGAGAATTTCAATTAAAGTAGAGGTTTTGAAAGTTACTTTATACTTTTCAATGCTATTAATTATAAATACTCTTATTTCCTTTGCAGTTTTCAAAGAATATTTATTCAATATATAGCAATATTTAATCAATGACTTATATTTTCTCTCCACATGGTACCGTTTTTTAATCAATGTACATCATATTGGCAAATTACAAGTATGCTTAAATATTATTTGTTTAACTATTAAAATAATGGCATTTCACCAATAATTTAAAACGTCTACTTTCCGTGTAAACTTTCTATTATTTAAACTTATTATTTATGATGCATAAAATGCGTCTTCTATCCTGCAGTTTAATTTTATGATTGGCAAGTATGCTTTAATTTTCTCTTAGCCATGTATTTTAATATAAAGTTTAATATTTTTCGGCAAGTGTATTGATTGATTGCCTAATAATAACCTTAGTTTGAATGTACGTCATAAGAGAAAAGTAAATAAATAGGTAACTGATCATGTGGGTTAATCGTCCTTGAGGAATTAAAAATTGCAATAAATTTTAATTCCCTTCTTTGAAAAAACCATCATTTAATTCGCATCAGCGGTAAGACTAAGAAATTTAAAGCCATTTCTAAATAATAGATTTGTCAACGGCACAATCGACTTCATGACATATTAATGAGAGGCAAATTCCTCGCCCGATATTTTATTTTCCACTTACAAACATTGGAATACATTGTATACTGGCAGAAATAACAATTAATCATATCCCATATAAGGTCAACTTCATTAGTTTTTGCTTATCGCATCATTTATTTGGGTTCCTCGCCGAATCCCAGCGTTTTTCGCTCCATTGAGCCCTTTCACTATCGAGAATATCAGCTAAAGATCCCCTTTATCACGTGGTTAATCGCTCATAACCACCAAATGACCGCTTTCTGCGAAGTTGAATGCCACGAGCTGCTGCATGACAGTGCATTTATTGACCGTCAACATCCATTACCCATTCAAATTGTGAATTTCCCTTTATATCCCCAACTGACCCTCCCTCTCCAGGCTTAAGTGGTCGGCCGCAGGTTAAAATGCACTCCTACATAAATACATGGCGTGAACTTGACAATGAAATACACTTCTCAAATTGAAAACCTGCGGGACGTAACCAGAAATGTCTAAAGGTTGAATCAAAACCGGTAGGGGCACCAAAAGCTTGGAAATCCTCGTGTGTTCCGTTAGAGGAACAGAAGCGTATCGATGAACATTGTCTCGGTAAATGAGCGTGTTATCACATGGGTTAATTCTCCAGATTATGGGTATTGAGCCCAACTTGATTTCTCTTCCAAGCGGTGCATGGCAAGACAAGTTGACTACACTCCTGATAAAATACTAATAATTCGGATAATCGAATTTCCGTTACATTTTAAATCGAGATTATTTTCGATTAATGTTTTTAATGCTCAACTTATACTCATAATCACTCATATTTGATCGTTATGAAATAATTTAGATGAAACACGCGAAGAAATACGTAAAAAGAGACGATATAATTGATAAACACTACATACATGTGATCAGAACCATCAGTATTCCAGTCCCAAGATTGTATTTTTAAAGCTCCCCATTTTTCTCTATTTTATTTTAGGGTTATTCGCCGTAAATCCCGTAATTTATTCACCCCCTGATAGCTTATCTCTTTTACGTTTGGTTGTATTGTCCTAAGTACTAGTCCCTTTGTCCTTCTAAGCGGGATATTCCCTTCAAATTTACTTTTTTTATGTTTCTTACTAATTCATGTAAATGAGGGGACCAATATCCATTTCCGCACGCTAAATTACTGAATTATTACATTCAAATTAGCCCAACGCTGTCATGTATCACCCATTGCCCCTCAAATATGTTTGTTGATTCGTTCATACATTCCTATGAAAGCGATTATGGATAAAAGTTTTGGAATTTTTGCTTATTATGTGTACGAGTATTTCCCAGTAACTCATGATAATGATACGCAAGATTAACCGCCATGGGAACTTACATACAAATGAAAATCATCCGTAGCATATGCCGAACGGGATTCACTTCCCTTGCTCTACGGGGCTCCTGGTCATTAATTACTTTCTCTTTTTTATGACAAAGATTACATTAGATTCATGTAAAACATTAACTTAGGGTCACCAGTAGCGTACTTAGGGTCACCAGTAGGTGCCAGTAGTGTACGTCGGCGTACAGGTGTTTCTAAGCGGAACGGTAGTCTAGACTCTTGATAGGTAGGTCCTATAAGAAGATAGCTAGATATCCAAAGGAAACACTAGAAACGATAAACTTATTAGTTAAAAAAATACTAGAAGTAGCCATGTTAATAAAGGAGAGACGGATGTGAAATAATGTGAAAAAATGGCTAGAACAGCGTGTATATATATTTAAAACATTAACATCGAGAAACGAATATGTCTAAGGAGACAAGGCAGTAATGGTAATGCGGAGGTACTGAAGATTTTCTCAGGCAGGGAATGCCGACATAAATGCAATTCAATATGATTTAATTTAAGTTTTTACATCACAACGTTAAAAACCATACAATACGATGCTGGGAAGTATTAAATTAAACCCAAAGAGGATGAGAAAACTATATGAATTATATGGCATAATCACCTGTCTGGTGAGCTTAAATTTAGAAAGATTAAGGGAAGTGGAGAGGATACCCTGGGCGTAGAAATTCTAAGTAGCATTACAGAATGAGATTTAGGTAAAATATAAGGAGATGTGATATTAAATAATAGATAATATCCCATAGAAACACATGTGCTGATGGAAACTTGAAAAACAATTTTTTTAGTAATGCTTACCATTTATAAGTAGTTTGGCCAGATATCAGCATAACGTCAATAACAAATGAGTAAACGGAAAATAAGTATATTGAAAGCATGAGTATGTGTTAAAATTTACATTCGGCCATTTTCGTATTTGAATAGTCATTTTAAAACAACGAATAGGCTAAAAACCTATTAAGGCGGAAATAACTTTGAGTAAAGGAAAATAAACCGGTCTCCCAGTAGTAGTAAATTAATCGTTAAAAAAAATAATATAAAATACAACCAGGATGTCTCCTTAGCATAGTGTGTGTCGATATTACGTTTACGTTTCTCCAACATGACAATGGTATTAAAGTTTTGCACAATAAGAGAAGCCTGGTGATGTAGATGGCGTGCTGGAAAACTATGTAGGATTCAAAATGGTTAAATGAAATTATGGGTTATGAATCGGAATGACGACCGATTGTCATGCAAGTAACTACGGTCAAATTGCACAGGGGTGGTTAGTTTGATAGTGTTTTTTGGAAATAGCCAGTAGGTTTAGGCTACAATCGATGTATGGTAAAATATTAATGGGAATATATATTACGCGTTAATGATTCATGTGTGTGAATTGATGTGAAATAAAAGTGAAAAGATTCTTTGAGGCAGGGAAATTTTAAAATCACGGGAGCAACAATATTTCATTGAAATTGGATACCAACCATATTTATTGAAGGTTACACACTTTTCTCTCAGGGCGTAATATTCTTAGAGATTCTTAGTTTATTATTAATAGTTCATTGAGCCCTATGTTGAAAATAGAATTTACTCAGTTATAAAGTGCTATTTTGCGCCAAAGTTTTTGTTGGCATTTTACCAAGTATTGAACTATTTCAAGTCCGACTGTTCTCATATTTCTCCACAAAATAATATTTCTCTTTCGAATTGAGGATTCTAAATGATAATGAAATCCATTTATTACAAGCACATTCTGAGAATAAGCTGAGTAAATCTTTAGCAGAAAAACCGTTTTCTGCGAACCTGTCGTTTAGGAAAAGAAGTCTCTTCGTAACTGGGGCACGTAGGATAGATAAACAAGCAAGACGGTTCCATTCCTTTGCTTCACCCAGTCAAGGAAGGCGCTCTCTCGTACTACCACTTGAGCGGTGCAAACGACGGTCTATAGAATGCCCAGGACACCGAGAGAAATGAAGAAGAACCGGCGGTTGGGACGCGGTTATTCAAGAGCCTGTCGACTACGGAGAAATCAACTATATAGCCGTCCTAGGAAAAGGTTTCTTTTGAATCCAGTAATAAAAAAGGCTTGGAAAGGCATAAGAGCTATAAGATCAACTCCTCCTTGTGGCGAAAGGTATCTTTTTTAACTGAGGAATACTTGATAAGGGGTTAACTATTAGGATATGTTTATTTATAAATGTACATCAGCGAGTATCTCACGGCGAATTGTCATGACTGGAGAGTCCTTTTATATGTCAAAATTTGAGCATAAGTTACTCATTGAAATCAAATCGGTAGGATTCCAAAAAGTTTATGAAAGGAAATAAATTTCTCTCCAAACGTGCATGTTTTTATAAGAAGTTGCAAAAAGGAAATCGAGTTGGATAATGTTGAATAGGGAGAGAAATATATAAAAAATCAGCATGCACTCAATTACAGTTCAAAATAAGAAAATACTATGCAGATACCCATAAGAAAAATGAAAGTAATGGTAGGTATTTATATTGAAATTGATATTATCTTATTAATTCATATATAAAGTAACGTTGTTTAAGTCAATGGAATAGTGAAGCATTCAACTTCGCACTGGAGTTAATGTTTTTATCTTTAGTTTTACTTGCGGACTGCAGAAGCTAAACAGCTGCGATGTGAACTATAACTAATCTTTATGCTAAGCAGCAGAACGTCCAAACAAGCACACATGTTCCAAGAAACTGTTGGAGATGCCACGGCAGTAATTTTTAACGGAGTCGTAGTATATATGTTTGGTAAAAAAGGTAATTTGGTCGGAAATATAGATTTTATTCATGTATTGAAATAATGCCTCAAAAATTTTCTAAGGAAAACCCTTGATCGTCGACATACTTTCCAGTCCATTTTTCATGACTCAAAGGCTCCCGGGTAGGCGGATTCCTGGGGGGGGGTCCTTAAAAGTACGCGTGCAACCCTCTTTGACGGCATTGAAGGTCTCATGGGTGTGCTCAATGAGGGAGGATTTCACTTTTGGGAATAGGTTCACTTTTGGCAATAGGCAATAGTCTCCTGATGCCAATTCAGGACTGTAAGGAGGTTGAGGAATCGTCATGTCACTTCGCAGAAGGTATTCGCAAGCAGGCATTTGCGTCTGCTTTTGGTCGACCGTCAAGACCTTTGGGACGAGTTTAGCGCAAACATTTTTTTTCTTCGCCTAATTTTCTCTGATAATTGTGTGCACTGTCATTTTATCAATACCAATACGATCTGCAACCATACGCACTGAATACAGTTTGAATTCAGCCCTGCACGCACACGTAAAGGATAAATGATTACCGATACTTTTTTATACAAAGCTAGTATTTCTATTTCTTTCCGCAGAAGTAAGTCGTAAAAATAATCCTACCGTAGGCCTAGTATGGGGTGCTCTCCACAATAACCTGCTGAAACTGCCTTCACACTTCAATGAATGACCAAGCACTTTCAAAGTATTACTTTAGAAACTTATTTGACCTATGTACCAATGTTGTTACAGAATCTACGTTGCCTTCATCACCCGCGGTAAAGATGATGTAGTCAAATCGAAACTGAATTTGGGTTTTGGATGGAGAATAGAGCAATCATTACTATATTTTTAGCCCTCAAATAATGTGATACGACGTGGCACCGATCTAATGAAGATCTTCTTTGACTACGCATAATTTCCGACACAATACCTTCGATCAATATACCGATACTTTTTCATCCCCTTTCTTGCTTGCTAAACGCTTGATTCTCTATCAAAGTCTTCGTCATTCTATTTTAACTAAATTTATGCATTCCTCAGCTACATTATTTTCTTTCTCTAGTTTTTTTTCCATGCATAATTTTCTATTTCCTCCTTATGTAATGTACGTTAAAATAGACGGGTGGTAAATGTACCCCCTTTAACACCGCTATTTCTAATGCTGTTAATCCCAATTCTTCCTTTGCCTAACGCACCTGAGGAATCTTCAGTCATGTGCAGGTTGCGGTTTAGTAACCTTTCCTGCCAGTCTACACCCATTTTATATTCATCAATTCTGCCCAATCTACCGTATCCAAGGAGTTCTCTTATTCAACGAAACAAAGGAAAACATCCTGATTTTACTTAATGTTTCTCTGTATTAGTGATCTTGTTACTGCTCATGCATTATTCTCACCTTTCTCAACTCAAACTCATAATCTCCTAAGTAATCTTTTGATCATTTCAGATTACTTGATGGTCCTAAGTGCCTTCTCCACTGTACGTGTAAACAAACACTGTTCCGCGGGTCTCATATACGACTGATTTTTCTTTTTTTCGATGACACTAGTATTGATCTGGCGAATCTTCAAACAAAATTACTCTTTCATAAATACTAATACTCATTCCGTTGTAATTCTTCCTCCAATTTTCCTAAATGTGAAGTAGTTCTGGCTGGATGTCTTTTGCCTTAAATGATTTCATTTCCTCTGGCCTTCAATCAATTGCGTGTGGACATAAGTAAACCTTATCAAAGACCTATTCTATTTTAATGCGTACATCGTCTGGGATAACACAAGTATCCTTTACCAAATAGTTAGGTCCTCTATTTATCCTTTCCATCTATCCTCAATCTTACGTGATTCCATTAATGATTGTAGTTTTGCATTTTTGATAATGTGTAAAGATTATCCATTCATACTTCCTAGCAATTTAATTTTCTTTAATTTTCTTGTACATCGCGTATTTTTACTCATTCTCTATTCTCTTTATAATCTGGCAATGTTTTCTTAATCGCGTCGCTCTCTCCTGGCTTCTTGTCTTAGTTTATCATCCATTCTTTGTACATTATTCACCCCTGGTTATCTGTTTACGTTAATCAGTTTTCTTCTTTCATCATCTTGTTTCTTTTTAATCTCACAATCTATAATCCATGGCATCTTCTTTCTTTTCCTGCAAGCTATTGCTTTAGTTTAGTTTGAGACCCTCACAAATCCTTCTTTTACCGTGTCGCCGTGTTTTCTACAGTACTCCTCATCTAACCTTCACTCGAAATTTTGGCTCAACCTAATATTACTCATTCCTTTAGGTAGCTTAAATCTTCTAATTTCAATTTCATATCAATTTCTACTTTTATAAAACCCTGAATTTTGCTTAGTTGTCATTGGCACCATTAAGATCTGGATCAAAAGCTGCTTCCGGAAATCGCCTTGCTTTCATTTCGCTCTTTCTAACCATAAAATATTAACCTAAATATTTGCCTAATCTTCTCCTGAAATCCGGCATTGTACAAGTATATTTATTGTTGAGTTCGATTTGATTTAAACAATTTTCCTTTTAAAAATGCATTGTTTTCTTTCCGTGTACCTTGACCGTACTCCCATATCTCACACGCGTCTTCTAAAATACTGGCCTTATTCAAATCCCTCATCAATATCATATGTTTCCTTTCATATGCTAATCACTTCCTCTAGTTGATCGTGTACAACGTTTATTTGTTACCACCTATGAACACTTGTCGGATTATAGACGTCAATCAGGACCACGTACGCTGGTTTTATTAATTACCTCTAATAGTTAATGTCAATTACTCACTTGCTGTATATTTTCTACTCTTCTTCCAACTTATTTTACACTAGTACCGGTCTGTCTCTTTCCCTTTCCTGAGTATTAATCTGCAAATATCTATGCAATAATTCTGGCTAACCTTTCATCCAGCTTCTCAACAGTCCTATTATCGTAAATGTATGAATGGACATTTCCTCTAAATCTCCTACTTAAAGTTTTCAAACTTTTGTGTCATCAAATATGCTATTAAATTCGAAGTCACTACGCCGCCAATATCACTCCTCTTCTTTGTTCTTATTCGCGCTTTTGAGAAAAACCCCGGAAGTCTTGTCCCTACTGCTATGAGAATATTTCTAAAATCATTACGAAATTTACAAAAATTCTAAAGTTGGAAAATTTTTATTTATTCGATTATTAATTACGCTCGAGTTCCATCACACCACCCCTAATATATTCATAAAATATTCATTTTTTTTATTATTTTTATCTTTATCAATCTATTCGGCGAAATATTTATATATTAATGAAATAAAAATCACTATTCTTGGTGCTGAAATGTATCACCTCCAGTGGATTTCATTAGAGATTTTTCATAAAATTTTGAAAATTATAATACGTCGCAACGATTAATTTGATTAGAGTAGATGGATCCTAATTGAATTGGGAGGGATGGAGATGAGGGAGAAAACACCACGCCTCGCTGAGCATTTGTTCTGAAGATTTCTCCCCTTCTCCTCACGTCGTTCCATCCTCTCTCTTCCACCAATCCCATTTCCTCCGATCCCATCAACCACTGTCTCCCCCTTCGTTCCGTTGCTCCACTCGAGACGATCCTTCTTTTGTCGTGTGTCTTCCCGCTTCATCAACGGCCTCTTCCTCCATTTCCTTATTTATGAAGCTGATCTCCCTTTGTGGGCATAAAAGAGTGGAGACGGGGTATTCGTCCCATTGCGTGGGCCCACTCTCGTGAGATCTGAAGTCTTTCCGGAGGGAGGACGCGGTTGAAAACGTCCTTTATTCAGAAAAAATAGAAATGAGGTGCAGGATGCGATCCGCAGGAATCACAGAAACTTCCGTTACACGAGAGATACGGCCGAATCGTGGCCGTTCTCGGAACTTCACTTGATGAGTTTATTGACTAACTAATTAATTTTAATTCATAATTACTAAGGAACGAAATTAACACTAAAAATCTTTCATGGACCCACCAGCACCCCGAGTATATTAAACGCAATGGGATTTCGAGAGATTAAATACATTACATAGAGAGATATATATATGTGTTCGCAATTACGAATATTTGGAGATAGCCAATAGAGGTAACTTTTAGGATGAATTTTGCTACCAACTAGTATTTAAAAACGTGTTTCGCTTTATTATTTTTTTAAACATTTGGAAAGTTGATGTGAACCATTTAAGTTTCGTGGGTAAACTCACATTGAATGGGAAGGGGTTTGGAGTACAGTAGATTAGGAGTAGAATTGTTTGTTGGAAGTTTTAAAGTTTTCTTTTGTTAGTGAAGCATGTGATATAGCATAGAAATCTATGGAATTATGCTCACCTGAGATGACAAAAATATTAGTTTGAGAATGGAAAAGAAATGAATCAGATTGGAGGAGGGAGATGACAAATGTTTATTGGATACATTTGATAATATTTATTCTACTTTCAATGGAATCTGTGATAATATATCAATCATTTGATGCATAAATGTCAGATGTACCATGCCCACATACTATTACTTAATCTTAAACTATCTTTAAAGTTATCATTAAGAAGTAAGGAAAGGCGAACTATGTTTGGACACCTTTGAGGACTCACATGTAGCGAGACTTGATGAAATCACTTGAGAGGTAAGTTATTATTAACAATGATACACCAGCATATCTGATGGCTAATAAACATGTATGCAAGTAACAGGAACTTCTTATTTGTTCCTGGTAGGAGAGTCGATTGCTAAAGGGTTGAAGGACGGTGACTTGCGCCAACAGGCGAGGGTCGTTTAAATGGTGAGAAAAGCAGCTTTGTGATCTATATATATAATAAGTCTTATCCAACGCGTTGAACACCTTGTAGGTTGGATTCAACCTCCATCTGATACGTTGTCCACCGCAGTCCAGTCTTTCCATAAACAAGGATAGTCAATCCGAGCAATGGTTTAAAGCACGAGGGTACTCTTTTGTTCTTTAAAAATCGTACATCCTCAGCTACTCAAAAGTATGCTAACCCTGCAAAAATGTGTGTGATAGGCCATCAGCTATGCATATACTACTATTATTTCGAACATGAATTTGGATTTATATAAGCTTATACAAAAGCAAGTATACATATGTATTTTGTTAAATATCATATTATTTTCCCCCCTGCCATTCATTTTTTTTATAATAGTGCATAATGCAAAGAAGGGACGAAAGCTTGTGTTGGTCGCATCTCTTTTATTTTATCTCCGTGGGCGAATGTACTAATTTATTCTGATTCCCTAGAGATTCTCTCTTCAGCAGGTAAACTTCACACATCAGACCAGTATGGACGCCAGTTCTTTTTCCTGCTACGTCTACGGTTTCCTATGGCTATACGATATCGAAAATATCTCACGGTTAGTTAAAGTAAAGGTACCTGGGATCAGCCAGGTTAGCCACAGTAGAAATGAGGTTGCCGCTGGAAATAATAATTATAATCAGTTTTTTCTTCTGGATTCAGATGAAGTGCATTGGGCGAAATCAATCAGTTACTTAAATTAGGAACGTGGTGGAGGGTTTAAAACCCGTAGGTACTATATACTACAGAATCAATTTATCAGACGGAGAGTCAAAATTGACTTTGGTATGTGGAGGTTTAAGAGAAAGTTCTCCATCGTTACAGTTGATTTTCCACAAATACGCGAACTGTTCTTGTTTTGTTGTGTTAGCAGTGCTAGAGGTAGGAATGGAAAATAGGTAGAAATAATTTAAGTTACTATATATTAATAGATGATCTTGCTTTATTATGTAATTTAATCGATGGATTGCAATAATTGAGTATTTTGAGGGCATGGTTGCATAAAATCCATCTCAATTGCTTATGCACATAAATCAATGAGATATCAATGGAAAATAGTTTTTTAAGTGCCTTAATAGGATTGAGATAAATTTATCCAATCCTGTTCTCGAATTATAGTGTGTTAAATGCGACCAATAAATACTTTTTCCGTAATATACATTTTCAACGATTCTTTCCTGCTTGATTTAACGTCTATCATTTTTAACACTCTGTGGATTTTTCGTCTTCACGACTTAAGTTTAAAACTCCTTAAAAATTCTACCGAGCCTACATAATGTTATTAGTTGAAGGTCTTAGTGACGTACAAGTATAAAAAGATAATAATGGATAATTAATTCAACAACCTTGCACGTAATTATCCTTAATTATCTTTGCATTCCGTATTTTTCTTTGTGGTTAGCTTAGGATAGTAAATTTAGCTAATGTTTCTCTCGGAATCTGTCATTTCACCTTAATTATTTAAGTATTTAACAATGTCCTCGCCGTCTCACTCAGTCTCTTCTGCTTTCTGCGCTCCAATAGCAATATTTGAGTAACCCAATTCTTTCCAAATGGTTGTCGTTGTGCTCTGTTTGGACAGTGAAAAGTGAATAATCTGCTGTTGTAGTTCTTTAAAAAAGTGCCATTGTAAGTACCTCAATAATATCCGAATGCATTCGCTTTATTTTCATTCCTCTTTCTGGGTAAAAAGAATACTGTGCTTTATTTCTATACGGTTGCACTTTGATTCCATTGCATGGTTTCTAAGATTAGGTACCATATTTGTTGGTCAAAAACATTGCTTAGACATATTTAACATTTGTTTGCTCTCTAATTAGTACTTTTTTTTAATAATAGGCACTATGTTGAAATTATAAGTAATTTAAAATTTTGTTTTTTTTTCAAAGGTTGAAAGCCTGTGTTTTACATAAATGTTTCAGATTACTTCTCAATATTTTCTAATTGTAATTTTTATTTCTCTTAATTTTTCTAAATTGTGCTCATAAAACCCAGATTTATTCATAATTTACGAACTCGTTTACCACCATATATCTCCGACGTTCTACCTAAAAATTCTAGAGCAAAAAATGAGTTCGTCTATTCTGTGTGTTTATTCATTTTCCATTTGATTTGCATAATTTTGCATTAAAAATTTGTTTATTAAATATACTATTTGCAGATATGATTATGTATGCATTTAAAGTAAAGTCATCTTAATGTTCATCCACCAAAATCTATTCAAATAATTTGCTTGACATATATCACCACTCGTAAACACAATTTACATGTTTTGTAGACTTAATCTTTCTGCGCACGAGTAACTTCATATGTATCCAAATTAAATCCACATATGTCCATCCAATATCAATTTTCAATATCCATCATCCAAGTAAATACTCTGTTTGATACATTTATAATTATTTAGCAATGAATTTTGAAGTTAGAATCAATAGTCACAGTCTAAAACCCCTGAGGAAATTTTGGAATATGCACGTAAATGGTAAAACAATAAATAGCACCGAGCCGTGGTTAACTCTTACCCTATGCTTGGGATTTTGAGGTGACATGAAATTATTGTGATAAAACATTGATTTGCACACAATGATTGAACATCAATTAATTTAAATGCATATATTGTCGCAAATACAAAAATATTTTTATTCTTGTTAGCAATTGGTTAACCATGCATCATGCACGCCAACATAGCCTTGGGAATAAGTGCTTAATACTAATCCAAAGAGGATCAATTGTCCGTAGTAGGAAATCAGCTTTGCTAGTATTTAGTAATTTATTCCCTGGTCCCTTAAAGATCCTTACCAATTCAATATGACACATTGATGAATTGGAAAAACTGTAAATTTAAAGCTTTTGCAGCACTATTGGTTTCGTTCATAAACGGAAAAGGTTTGCAAAAGTGAACATAAAGTCTGTCGCAAGCGATGCGATGATGTATAAACCTTAGAAACACAAAATAAAGAGGCACTTAGTGTTTTGGGTATTGAATATTTCAGTTGCTCGAACACCTTTCTCAACGGAAAGAAGGAAACTGAAAGTGATATGCAGGTGATGGACTGGACGGGCATAGGGAGAATAGTAAAGGAAGATTGGAAGGAAGAGGGATGGGTTTAGGGTTTTCAAAAGGGGTAGGTGTCTGCAGAAAAGAGAGGGGTACACCCACTCCACTACAAGGTTTAGGATTAGATTTGATCCGGTGCCAAAGAGGATAAGGGCCGATTGGAGGGTTTTGAGTTTCAGCGCTGTTTCTAAAGGGGAAAGGGAGACAATAATAAACAAATTGAATCAATCGTTCAATGAAATGTTATATGTTAAGGGGTGTCGTGCGTTGCCCAAAGTAGGAGAGACAGAGTTTGCAATTAGGTTGATAGATTATATAGTGAGATGTGCATGGGGAAGAACCGTGGGATGGGAGAGATTTGTTAAGTTGAGATGGGAAGCAAGAATTGGTTAAGAATAGGGGCATGCTTTACCTTTTGGTCTACTGCATGTCCATTGTAGCATTGGAGGCCCATTTACCATTAAATAATTGATGAAACTTGTAACCAGGATCAGAATTTGTTATTTATATATTTTTCCCACATTTGAAAAATCTTCAACTGAAGATGCCTATTTATATATATAAGTTCGAGTAATGGATATTTAAATAAATAAATAATTTACTAATATTTGTAACGGCGCAAAAACTTAAAATTTCTGGTCAGGTTTGGTAGGACATTGGAATAAAGAAGTCTAATTTCTAAGGCTATGAATGTAAATGCTCGATGTTCATTATAGTTTACAGTTATCGAAACAACATGTATTTTAGGACTACTCGGTGAATGTTACTTAAACTGCTATGTTTATTCTCTATATTAGTCATTTCCCACGTGATCTAGCCCGAAAATTATTTCGGCGTGGTTAAGGAACTTATGCCTTCCAACTGTACTGCATTGAAAAAAGTCATTTATTATGTTATTTAGCTAATCGTGGGGAATAAAGGGAAATGGAAAATTGCTGCATAATACGATTATATAATTCTGGTGAACATAATGACTCAACGTTGCTCCAGCTATTCTTGTGGAAGTAAAATTACCTGACACTCTATTTTCGTTTCTTATAATCGTCCTTATGTCTTAAAGAAAGGATTTTTACAAGGCGGGATAGTAAATAAAAAAAGTCTATTGAAGAGTTTGAAATGGAAATTAAAATTTCATATGGCGTTGAAGCTTGACCGTTGACTCTAGATAACATGAATTAATTGTAAGCTTTTGAGTTATGTGTGTGTAAAAGAATGTCAAAAAAAATGAGAAATGGGAAATAGTGAGTGCAAATATGCAACTCTTTAGAAAAAGAATCAAACGTATAAGGCGTTGTAGGCGAGATATCAGGAATGATAGGAGATATTTTAAAAAGATAGGAGAAGTCAATGCATTGCGTTTGGAGTGGAAAGAGGTTTCTCAATATTGTAATCGAAAGCAGCTCGGGTGAGCAAGGAAAAGAGAAGAATAGATTAGGTTTTCTGGGTGTAAATAAGACAGACGCAATGTATGAGGTTAGAAGAATATTTTATCGCAATTGAGAATGTTATGGTGATTATTATCGTGATAAACCAGGCTCAGAAGTTTATTACTGATCACTCACTGTATCTATATATAACCTATCTCAACCAGTACACTGCCATTAATAATAATATAGGCTAATGGCTCTTCTGTCTTCCCGGTCTACATTACTATATCCCACGGCATTCATAGTAGTCCCTTATGTAGGTTGAAAAATAAGATAATGGAGGGATAATTTATGGCCCTGTTACAGGGGCATTAGGAATTCTCGGGAGAGTATGTTATGTAAAGAAGCCGGAAATGTATGTCGGAGTCGTGTAACGGGAGTTCACAAATCCTATCAGCCGCCTTGCGAGATGTCCCAATTTTACGGTCTACGGCGGTCAGTGGATAGTGCTCCCCAGCTCTCTTCGTCAAAGTAATAAACGAATCCGAAGACATCTAGATACTTCATATCACGAATTCGTCCTCGTAAAATTTTGTAAATGTGTTATCCTCGCTTTATAATATGGGCAAAGATTTTTATGTAGTTGAAAACAGATATAGCACCTTGTTATAACGATACCGAAGAGTATTAAACTATACACACACACACATGTATATATATATATATATATATATATATATATATATATATATACATATATATATATATATATATATATATATATATATATATATATATATATATACATGTGTGTGTGTGTGTGTGTGTGTGTGTACATACAGGTGGGCACCCAAAAGTGGTAGGACTGATTTCTTTACAAGAATTTTATTGACGATATACTTACATCGTTTTAATAATCTTCAAAAAATGCTCCTTGAGCTGCTACGCACTTAGTATAACGTTGCTCCCATTCCCCGTACGCCCGCTGGAAATTTTCTTTGGGGATGCCGTTGATGACCCTCGTCGAAACCTCTTGAACGGCCTTCATCGAGTCAAAACGTCGTCCCTTGGGCTGTCTTTTCATCAGGGGGAAGAAGAAGAAGTCCGTGGTGCCAGATCGGGAGAATAGGGCGGGTGCGGCAACGTGGCAACGTGCCGTATTTTGCCAGGAGCTGTCTGACGACGAGCGCGCCATGGCACGGCGCGTTGTCATGATGAAGCACCTAGCAGTTTGCGATGGCCGGTCGGAATCTTTTCACGCATTCTCGGAGGCGGGTGAGCACCTGCACGTATAAGTTCGCATTCGCAGTCTCCCCTAGTCGGACAAACTCCTTGTGAACCACTCCATGACGGTCGAAAAACACAATCAACATCGTTTTGATTTTTGATTTGCTCATGCGAGCCTTTTTTGGACGTGGGGACGCGGAAGTGTGCCATTCCGCGGATTGTCTTTTCATTTCGGGGTCATATTGAAAAATCCATGTTTCATCACCAGTTATCACATTGTCCAAACAATTTTCATCTCGGTGCAAATTGGCTAACACTTCTTCGGAAATGCGCACACGCGTTGCCTGTTGGTCGACACTCAGAATTTTCGGCACCATCTTGGCGCACACCTTGCGCATGGCCAAATCCTGTGAAATAATGCGTTGGACGTTGGATGCAGACAGACCCAACTGGTCTGCAATTTCTTCACTGGTGAAGCGTCGGTCTGTGTTCAGCAGTGTCCTCACTCTGTCCACATTCGTGTCGGTTCTTGCCGTCGACGGCCGTCCGGAGCGATGGTCGTCTTCTACAAGCTCCCTACCCTCTTTAAACAACTTGTGCCACTCAAATACTGTGGAAAGGCTTAAGGCAGTGTCCCCATAAGCCTGCTTGATCATATCGAGGGTCTCAGTTGCCGTCTTCCCGAGTTTCGCACAAAACTTGACGGAATAACGTTGCTCTAAATTCAGATTCATTTTGTTTTTCGACGCGGACAAAAACTTGCTTCACTAAAAACGGTGTCCTCACTCAACGGCAGCCCGCAGGCGACTGAGGTTGGTGTCGGTCTGTTGCTAAGAGCCCCCTCCACCTTAACCTGCCAGGCAGACCCCCCTCCACCGCTCCGTTCACGCCAGAGAAAATCAGTCCTACCACGTTTGGGTGCGACCCTGTATATATATATATATATTTCAAGGTAGGAATCGGGGTTGGTAGAATTGAACCTTTTTTTGGAAAAATTAGGTATGCCGTAAAACAGGCCTTTAACAAGACCTGCTTACGGCATACTCATCCCTTCCAAATGCACTGAACCGGAGAATATCATACGGGGAAATATTATAATTTAGTGAATGAATCGCCTCCACTGCTTGAAAGTTTTAGGCCCTATGTATTAGATTCAATGAAAACTACATTTGCTGGTTTCAGCCCTTCATGTGGCTGGGGGATATTTCCTTTTTATCTGATTTGAACTAAATTTCAGAATATATTCATTTTTTCCCACTTTCTGAATATTATAAAAACATTTTTCCGTTATATCTTGAAAATGTGAAGACAATTTTGAGAGTTTTATTTTTAAGATATAATGCCTATTTGCTGGTCTGCATATTTCTCTTTTCTTAGGAGGAGGTAACTCTGTGTACCTGGGAAAAATAAAATTAAATTAGGGGTGAGAGAAATCTGAACCATTAGTGATATTCAAATTAAAAATAATTTAGCGCATACTATAGTTTGGTGTTTGCAGAGCGCTGTGGGTACATTACTAAGGCCTTCCTTTGTTAAACTCGATATATATAGTCTCCAAGATTTCTATCGAGCACGAAGCAAAATTTTATCTCCTCATTAAGAACCAAGTGCCATGAGAAATATAGCCTAATTAACTCTCAGCAAACGAATATCTTCTCTTACTCCTTATTAATGAAACTAAGCACGCTCTCCCCGTGTCGCTCTTGTCTTGTTCACCATATATTTAGCGAACGTCATAGTGCAAATCATTTAAAAACTCCGTATTTCATTTCCATGCTCATCCAATTATTCATTTTTAACACTCACTCATCGTATGTGCGGTAAAAACACTCTAATGTAGATCAGTCTACATGAAGATTAACAAGTTAAAATGTAAAATACATAAAATGCCGAGCTTTAAAATGGCAGTCTCTGAAAATCATTATCACTGAATGTATAATTTTAATAATTTGACCCTTTTCTCGGAGCAAGGAGAGCTATTATTTTACTTTTTTTTAGTAAAGTAAGTATCAATATATTAGTGATGTAACGAAAGTAAGAACAATTTAGGTCTCAAAATACTACCATCCCGGTCTTGTGTATGATTTTCACCCTTAGAAATCGTAACATGGTATTACAATCTCCTTTAACCATCAATCGCCATCAACAACTTAAATTCGATTGAATGATCAGCCATAAATGAACCCACCTCTTGAAACCAAAAAAATAGCCCAAAAATTTAAATAAAAGTTTCCAGCAGATCAAGTAATTAATGTAACTGAAGAGTTACTACTAACTAAACAAGATTTTAGAGAATGAATGAAATAATACCAGTACAATGAGCGTCCCCCGCTGACAAATGAAAATCAATGGGCACCGTTTCCAAAACTTTAACCACTATTGGCACGTGAGACATTTTCGTCAGGGATCGGTCCTACGATTCCAATGTTCCCATGGGAGCGTTTCCGTCCCAACGGAAGGGGGCAGGGTTTTGGTTCGCCGGAAAAAAGTGAGAGAGAGAATCCTTGTTCAGGAGAAGAAGGGGTAATGGTAGGTCGGAAGGTGGGTTACGACTGGTGTGGGTGAGATTAGCGGTTGACGAATCGGTGAGGATTAAAGGTGGTTCGATAGGAGCTAGGGATAAGGAGGCGAGCGGAGGGGATAGCGAGGGTGAATAGGAGGCGATGGGTTACGGTCGCAGAACCCAGTAGCGCATGATGAGGCCGAGGCAAAGGTATCACGAGGGAAGGAAGCAAATGAAGAAAAAGGAACGCCCAGAACGTGTTCTGCGATCCAGATTTTTCTCCTCTTCACAAGATGTGGCCGACAGTTAAACACCCTAACCCCTCCCTATCAGGGTGATGTAAGGGCGCGCTCGAATAAAAAAATTACCATTTGATTATATTTCCTGCGGGTGTATATACATGCACATACATGCATACTATACATATACATGCACACAATATTCTACTTACAACCTTCCTCCATTTAATTCAGTCAAAATTTGTATACTTTTTCTACCCCTTCCTTTTTTGCTTAAAATTTACCCCTCTGTCACAGTTCCCAACATCACACTATCAATGCACTATGCCATGCTTCCGTTGGATTTCTCCCAGATATCCTCTCTCCTCCCCCTACGTGACTAGCATTTCCTCGTTTGTTCCCCTTTCTATCCATTTCACCTTTCCCATTCTTCTTCACACCCACATTTCGAAAGTCTCCAACTTATCATCTTACTTCAATGGTCATGTTTCCGCGCCGTACACAAATACGCTTCATATCAAAGATTTAACAAGCCTTTTCTAACCATCCTTTCCATACTTACCCGTCATCAATTTCCTCCCCCTTGTGAAAGTTCCTCTGCCCTTTGCAAATCGTTTTCTCATTTCCGAACGACTTTGAATATTCTGGTTGAAAACACTTCCGAGATAGGTTAACTGCCGCACCTGCTCAATTTTATGTACTTCATTTTTATATTTAGCTCAGCCTTTCTCTTTTTCAAAAACCGAATGAAATTGGTATTCTTTACATTTCTTCTCATCTCATGCCTATCGCACTAACTTTCCCATTTATCCGCCATGCTTGCGACCCCTTTGGCTGACTGGAAAACTGAAGGTCGATCACCCTCAAACCTAACTGCTCTTATGACTTCTGTAAAAACCTTCATTCCCCTCTTCCATTCTTCCCATTCTTTTCAACGTGTTCACCATATGCACGTTACCGCATGCCACAAAGGGCACTTCTGTCTCACCCTTACCATAACACTGCCCATCCCGTGATTCCAATTCACATCTCTCAGCTGAGCATTCTACAGTATATAGTATACAGGTAGCGGATGTCTTCTATCATCGATCCGACTGCTTTTCTCCGCATTGCATTCATTAATGCAATCAAATTCACTCTACCGAAAAATTTCATGAAATAAACGTAACAAACATATTCATATTTATTTTTAATTAATAAATACTTTAATTAATTTTTTAATCAAGATAAAATTAATAATTACGTTTTTTCTTCTCCTTTATTATTATTCAATACATTTTACAAATATTATTGGTAATATATTATATTACTTCCTTCCTAAGAGACAACAACTATGATGTTGGATAACTGCTTGCGCGTTTTTACCTCCTCATTCCCTTCTCTTCCTTGAGAAAGATGGTCTTGACTCTGAAAATTCGAAATACTTGTGCGTTTCATTTGTGTGTGTTTCTGTGTTTTTGCGCGCTAGTGCCATTTTATTGTACCTTATTGTTTGCATCCGTGAGACTTTCATTCAATTTTTAAGTTTTATATGTTTATATATATATATATATATATATATATATATATATATATATATATATATGTATATATATATATATATATATATATATATATATTGAAATAGTAACTGCGACTGCTTTTTTGTTATTTCGATGATGCCAGCTTTTTTACTGACTTAATAACTCGTGCCTACGGTGGAGCAACCTAAACGACAGTGACCCGACGGTGTGATTCTCCTAACCAAGTAATATGTGTGTGTCACAAGAGCGTTTTATTTCTATGCAACTTAATATTGTAGCCTTTTGAAACTTATGCTGGAGTGCTTTAGCAATGGTACCGAAACATTCAACAATTAGATTCGTGCCTTATTTTGTATTTAGTTCTCCGCTACCCTTGTCACCAATATGAACAACATTTCTTATATCTGCCTTAATTATATTTTTTCTTACGACATCTAACCTTGGTTTTTTAATCATTTGGAGCCTTTTTCTTTGCTAATACCAATGTTAGCCATTTTTTGTAATCTTGTGTATTCTTTGATAGTTTTTGTTCAGCTGTGTGTTTTTTCATTGTGCATTTATTTCCTCCTACTTTCTATGCATCCCTTTTTCAGAAAAAAAACAAGAAGATACGAGCCTTTTAATTAAATCTGATCATTTTTTTATACATTCACACATACGATTGAAAATCTACAAATAAATCATTGATTCAGGTTATGAACGCTTTTACTATTTTCTGAAACAGTCAACGTTTCTCTGGTCATTATATTCACCGTTTTAATTTTTTTCTTAGAAGGTTATCCTTGGTGTATTAAAGAGGTTTCTTTCAAGTCCCAAATATTTTAGCCTACTTGGCTTTCTTCGCTGGCATCGCTTTACCATCGCTGCAATAATGATCAATAGGAATTTTCTCTCTTTCATATAATCTTTACCCCCAAGAGTTGCGCATATTAGAAATGTTAAGGTCGTTTAGATCATACAAAGCAGTTTTTTAGTATTTTTTATTCACACAGCCATTAAATGTATTGAATTTCTCGCGCCACAGTTAAGTATATTTTAAGTAGTATGATAAAAATTCCTTACAAAATATGAACCCCCCGGGATAAAAATATTACACATCTATTACGTACAAGTAAAGGAATGACAATAATGTGTAAAAAAAGAGCACAAACGAGTTTTTCGGTGCCATAAATAATTGACATTATTATATAAGAATAAGGATAAAGAAAAAAGACATTTAAATTCGGTAATTCTCTGTTATTTCAGCCTTTTTTGTGTAAAGTGATAATACTCTGTATACTTTATTTGAGATAATATTAATTGTCATGATGATACATAGCTAAATAACTTTCGTCCACTTGCCTTCACGAATGATATTTTCTCAAACACTTAAATTATCTAGGTTTTCCAATACGCTGGGTATCTTCTTTACCTTTCCCCTCTGTACACTATATTTTTCTTTTGCTCTTTCTATTAATGTCAAATAGACGCTGTCATACTGCATCTTATTTCAATTAATTTTACAAAAATTTGGAATTTATACATTGCAATGGACCTATTTTCAATATGAATTACTAGTGTTCTCAAGTATAAAAATACAGTTGCCCCTAAATACGCTTTTAATCGTCTCCCAAACGAATCCTTTGGCAGTCAAAGTTGGGTAACTCTTTAAAAACCAGTCACGCTAATTATAGATGTGCACTTAGTTTTGAAAGGAAATTGCTTAAACTTTATTTACGGTTTATCTGATCACCATAAAGGGACTAATTAAGTATGTTTAGAACTTACGTTTCTGTAAACAAGCCGTTGAATTTTGGACGGATGTTATAAACTGAAGTGTTTTAAAATCAGAGATTCCTAGTGATAGGTGCGTTTATGTATATTGATAGTAGTTATCTGCAATTCCTAGTGGTTTGTATGGAGGGTAAGTAGGGTGAATTATTTACTAGTTTACGTCAATAAAGGTTTTATTTGATTACTTGTAATACATCCAATGTTTTTTACCGACTCATATTTTGATTTCCTCGAGAGAAATCATAATGCAATTCAATATTTACGCTTGCCCTGTGTGGCGATTGGTGGACGGAAGGTTTTCTCAACGGCTACTCAGCATTTTTTGAGGAATACTTTTATCCTTCCACGTAAATCGATTATTAGAACCAAAAAGAGTCTCAATCAAATATTCGTGTATATTTAAATACATAATGTGCTTTTAAGAATCCAGACGTAAAAATGTAAAACTATTTTAGAGTTAATTCTTCATTGAAAAGTATTTACGTAACTTAATGGATAGGGAATAGTTCCTAAAAATCTAGTATACAGAAAATACGCAAGATCCTCTTTCAATACTTATTGGTAGTTAATCCTCTCCGGAGAAGAGGATGGTCTCTCAATTGCCTTTTTTTAATGTCGTTTTTTCAAATAACCAATCTATTTTTCCGGCTATTCTTAATTGTTTTTACAATTATTCTAGTCTTGGTACTCCTGTGTGAAGCCTCTCAAACCTTATTCTGCCCACTTCTATAATTCTTTCCAACCCCCTACACTCTGAAATCTCAAGCAATTCAAACCTGTCCCTCTATTTGTTCTTCATGTTCCTTACTTAAAACCCGTATATCAAAAGACTACACATATAGTCTGATCATAGATCATAGATAGAATAGACACATTAAAAAAACCGGAAACCTTTGACTCATAAACAATTACATAAGGGCAGAGTCATCATAGAGGGAAGCGCCATGAGAAATGTAAGGAACCTCAAAGGATATTTTTCCGTCGAATCCCGATAGTAATTTATTTTCATGAAATCCGAAATTATCCTATACTAAGCATAAAGAGAGTAAAAATTGACCCATCCTCTCTGAAAGAAAATTTGAGAATAAAAATCCCTCGTTATTTTTCTAGAGGTTTTAAAAACGTAGACGTCGTCCTTTCAACAGCGAGGCGAGAAGGCGATTACACCGGTAGGAGACTCTTAAGGAGGATTAGAGTAAGTGGTGAGAGAGGCGGGGGTTTTGAGGGAACGGGAGCAGCCTGAGGTTAAGGCGGCCGGCAGCTCTCTTGCGCTCCCGCGGGTGAGGGCGTGCGCCCGGAGATGGGGAGATTACGCCAACTCGCCCCGTGTAGGAATAATCGCCGTGAGCCGCCAGGAGCGGATGGGATGGATGAGAGGGGCTCATGGTGAACTGCTTGCGAGGGAACGTGGTAGTGAAGAGGGATAATATGAGTGAAGTGGGCTTTTAAAGTGGAGGTGATGAATTAGATGGCATATATTAAGTTTTTTCTCCCCCTTTACTACCATCAGCTTTTGGTTACAAATCACTCTGAAAATGCCACAAAGTGAACATCCTGACCAAACTAGTAATTTTTTCTTAGTTTTTTGGTCTCTTCTGGTATTACGAGCAAACTAAACTACTCGTCTTATATCCTATAGTTTTTTTGAAAATCTTCGATTATTTCCTTCTTTGTATTAATGATTATTCTTGGAATATATTTGTGGGCATGTTATTAACTATTTTTTCGCTCTTATTAAAGAATCTTTTTTATAAAGGAATTTTTTCCAAATATTTTTATCCTTTGTTCCACTTTGAATCTAAAGGAGTTTAGACTTTTCGTTAGACTATAAGGAACCGTCGTGGCTTATATGTAGTCAGAGTATCATTTTTTTGTGAATATGATTACTTTTAGTTTTTTTCTTCCAATTTTAAGCAAAATTTAATAGTTGTTCAAAATTTCTAATTCCTATTAATATTCAGTCTCAATTGTTTATTTGGTACTAGCTTTCTACATCTTTAACTGCACATTGGAAGTTGATACTTTCCAGAATTATTCAAAATACGAGTGAATTCGTAGCCTAATTGCAGCACTAGATAGGTTTGTGATGGATTCAAAACTCAGATATTTCTGCTGCATTTTAAATACACGCCTAAGGCAGCATCACATAAATATTTCATTTATAAATTACGTGCATACGAAGGTATTCCTCTAATACATACACTTTCTGCCATCCTTCATCCAGTTCAGTATGTTTGAGTTCCTATAAGGTAGACTTTCTTTCAGATGTGCCACGGGGAATTGTTATGGAGCCTTTGGTCCTCTAGGTAGAGAACAATAGCCTAAGCTCCCAAGGTTATAGAAATCTCAGATGATTTGTGAACGAGAGTAATTTAGAGAGAAATAAGAATACAGGAAGTTTCAAAGCTACCTGTTAGTGATTTAGATTTGATATTGGTGTGGTTAAATGAATTAGAGGTAGAGGTAAGTGTAATAAAATGTGAAACACCGACAATTTTAAATATTATAAAATATGAAAAAGACATAATAAAAATAAGACGGGTTATTATAAGATTTCCGGAGCAGATATAAATATTGAGTGTTACCCTGAGATGAGATGTTCAATGGGTACACATATATGAGTAGCATGTAGGCAAGCCTTACAGAAGCTCAGTGTCTTGAGACGGGTTTCGGCAAAGTGCATTGAAAAATTAAAAAAGTTGCCCTTCGAATTAATTAGGCCACATGTTGATTGATAGAGATGTATCTGGGATCTATGAGAGAAAAGTTGAAATAAAGAATTGAAAAAGATTTAGAGAGAATCAGCGAGGTTTATTAAAAATTAGCATGAGAAAAGTTTGAAGCATATGGTTCTTGAAATTAAGGAAGACATATATTGAGGAAAGTAAAGAGACCTGAGTTTTCCAACGGCAAGGAGGGAATTATTATGGGGCCGAATCATATTGGTAGATTCAATAATGATGATAAAACAAGAGAGAAGACAAAGTAACAATAACGGACCTAACCGCCTAAATTTATTTATTTCGCTTTAAATCGAAAATTTAGGAAAAAAACAACAATTAATTGATGCTCATTATAGGAATATATGATGGCAATTTTTTTTTATTTTGGCTAATATATTTTCAAATGTATAGTAATATATTTGCATGTAAGGCTGGTACCTTAACACCCCCCGCAACACGCGTTTGCGGTTCATTTTGTGCATAACTCTTTTCCTTCTCCTTCGGCGTCAGCACTCCATTGTACCCTGTACCAATGTCTTCAAAAGTTCATCGCCCCTTGAAATACCCTTTTATACTTTCAGCCTTCGTTGAATTTATCCCTAAAACTTTTCCCTATTATTTTTAAAATTTTTTCCTTTTTTGTAATTCCAATTCTTTCTGCTAATTTAATATTTCCTACACACTATTCTCTAAAACTTATAGCCTACACCTATTACGGAGTTGCAGTATTGTCTTTTTGAAAAGACTTGATTTTTTAAAAGAGGTGGACTTATTTGAGGACAAATTTACCAAAATGTATTAAATTTAAAATGAATGAAAATTTTTAATTAAGTTGGATTTAAAATTATTGAAAATTTTTAGTGTCTTTGACGTAGCATGTAGCATTTGAATAGTTTCAATGGACAAATGTGGAACTCTGTGAGCGTTGCTGTTTCTGAAAAGCTGGAGCAAAAAGCAGAGATTGAATTAAATTTTGCGACCGACATTTATGATCACAATTTCCTCAACGATGGTAATATTATGTTTAATTCATTTTCCGGGCTTAAACACATAAATGACCCTATTTTTTCATCAGCGAGTGATGAAAAAACTAGTTTTTTAAATGTGGAATACTTTTCATTCCCACTCATTAAAATATGAAATATGCCATTATTAGTATTTTACTAGACAGAAATCTGGCTATTGAATTAAAATTTCATTTTAATACGTTCCTTTTTCTTGTATTCATAGATTTACATTTCCTGTACCTCTCTCATTTACATGTACGTAAAATTTTAATCAACGTTGGGTATTTACGATTCTCATTATATTAATCCATATCAATCCCCATGGGTACGCATTGCTTCCTACAGAGCATAAGATCGTTATGCTACGCGATAGTGAGATTAATTTTCTTCTTCGTTAGATGACAAATAATTTTAAAATAGAATATCATTCGAGTAACTCAACGCGTCGAATGTTATGTTTCATGGGTCTGCCATAACCGTATAAGTGATGGGAACATAGAAATGTTTGACTAGGTGTATATTCTGACAGATTATTTAATGGCATTAATATTTAACAAAATTATAAAAATTAAACTTATCTATTTGCTGTACAGTCTACTTATTTAGTGGTAAGTGGCAATATTTTAGTGGTAAGTTATTATACATTGATATTTCTCAGTTATATACCTGTATAGCCATTGTAGAGCAGCTTATTGGCCGCATCCCGAGAAAAATACAATACGTTATGCAATTGCCTAACACTCTGCGTAGCACTGTTATTAAAAATCGGCAATAATGATGTGAATGAGCGAATATTGAACTCATTATTTAACTTTATTAATGGCATACTCTACGATATTAAAAATATATTATTTAAATATGCTATTAATTTTTGTGAGCAGATATTCCTGCCAGTGTCTTTTGGTAGGAAATGTCGACATAGTTTTTATTGCATATAAATAGGGTCTCGCTATTTGTTCTAATTCATATCAGCACGTATTTTCCTTTCGCCTCCAGAATTAACACGTTGATAGGGTTTTTTATTAATTTATTGCTAAGTATGCCTTGTAATTATGCCACAAAGAGTTAGTGCCGTGATTTAATGTTTAAGTTAAATTTTATTCACGCTTGCGAAAAATCCTATTTTCGTCGAAATACGAATAAACACTCAAATCACGAAACAGGAGATAATTCATTTAATTTCAATAAATGCTGGTGCATCCTGTTTTTTATATTTTTTACATCAATGAATATTTATTTGATTATATGCTGGTTTTCTCGCTCTTCAATGAATATTTTAAATTCTAGTGACTTTGCTTTAAAATGTATTTAAATTTTTTTCCATTTTATTCTTTCCATCGTTAAGCTAATATATTTTGTCCCATGTTCCATAGATATCCTTCAAATTCTCTGACGCATCTACTTCCATAGATTCTTTTATGAGCACCAGTATCTTTATTTTAATTTCGTCAGTAAATATTTTATCCTATTTTCCTTAACGGCTATGCTTCAGTCATAATTTGCCTGAAAATTTTACTCTTTAATGTGATCGTTGAAAATCTAGTTTTTTTTAATGTTTTGTTATTTTCCAGAATTAAAGCCCAATCCATTCTCATTAACCTCTCTGGAAATCACATTCCAAGCAAAAATATATTATATGCCTCGTAACTATGGCCCGATTGATGAAATAACTACTTTTCATTTATCTCAATATAGTTTAATTAGCTATGAAATTTGTGAGGTCGCATCACTTTTTTGAATGAAAATGAGTCTGCAGATTTATATCCGTATGAGTTCTAGTAATGCAAACCTTGCTTTGACTTCAAAGTAGAATTACGGAAATATTTCCTACGGACGTCATTTGAAACAATGGGTGATGGATAAATTAACAGACACCCAAGATATTCCAAAATTTTTGTTTGTAAGGCTGTTACAACTGCCAAGCACATCAGGAGTTATAGTTGTCCTGACAAATCCAAAAGTATTAAATGTATAAAAATAGCCATAACAAATTCCAAAGAAACTGCGGGAGATGCCGCAATAGTAACTTACAACGGAGTCATCCGCTAAATTGCATTTCAATGCAAAAATTTCACAGTGTTGCCTTGAAAGGCGAATGATTTTTACACTCTGAAATTGTTGCATTGAGATGACCATAACAGTTAGTCACCTATCCTAAAATCTACTCCAACTCTAATGCAAGCGGAAATGTAGTCTTACTGTTTAATTCTGGTGCTATTATTATTATTAAAAATACACATGTGCTGATAGACATTGTCAGGTGGCACACAAGTCCCAAGTAATTGCAAAAGATAATACATAAAACTAGACTTCAAAACACAAATCTCTTTAACAAAACAAGTGAATCCCCATCCCATTTACAACCATTTATCAGCAAGAAAAGAAAGATAAATTTAAAAAAAAAATTAAGCTATTAAATATAATACCATACACCACACATCAATCAAATTATTACATATATGCCTTACATCTATTCTTAAAAGTACACACTCTGTTAGGAAAGGGCTCGAATATTTTTGCAGGTAAAGTGTTCCACTCAACAATTGTTCTATTTAGAAAAGAAAATTTTTTTTTATTTGTTCTCTGTGCCCGGCATTTTATCTTAAATTTGTGATCATTTCTGCCTATAAAATTTGGGTTCCCCGCCTCTTTCCTAAGATCTGCCCAAGCTTTCTCCCCCTTCAAAATTCGGAACATTCCACAAAGTCTGCTTACTTTTCTTCTAGATTCTAGAGGTTCCCAGCCCAGCGTTTCTAGCATGTCAGACACACTCTCCATCCTCCCATGCTTCCCCAGTACATATCGGGCAGCCTTTCTTTGCACCTTTTCCAGTTTTTTAATATGACCTTCTTCATGAGGGTCCCATACAAGAGAAGCGTACTCTAAAATTGGCCTTACTAGGGTCTGATAAGCCTTCTCCTTGGTTGCTCTAACACTCCCTTTGAGGTTTCTCATTACCCAATGAAGAGTTTTGAAAGCTTTCTTATAGATGCACTCCACATTTAGCCCCCACCCTAAGTCCTTAGTTAAATATACACCTAAGTATTTGACAGTATCACTTCTAGGAATGACATTTTCTGAGAATTTATATTCCCTATTGTTTCCAATTACCTTATTGCTAAAAGTGATTGATTTGCATTTGTTAACATTAATATCCATCCCATTTTTTGTCACCCAATCTGCCATTTTATTAATGTCCCTTTGAAGTTTGTCACGGTCTCTGTCATTTTCGACTTTCCTGTAGATAATACAGTCGTCTGCAAAAAGTCTTATCTGAGAATTAATATTTATTGGGAGATCATTTATATATATTAAAAACAAGAGCGGGCCAAGTACGCTTCCTTGTGGGACTCCCGATGTTACCCTTGCTTTTTCAGAATACACTTCTCCTAATTTGACCCTTTGTGTTCGACCTTCCATGAAATTTCTGACCCAAGAGATTACTCTTCCATCTGTGTGTAGTGGCAATTGGCCCATCTTAAGCATTAAGAGATCGTGGTCAACTTTGTCAAAGGCTTTTGACAGGTCGACTATTATAGCATCCACCTCTATTCCCGCATCCATAGAGTCGAACATTTCTTGGCAGAACCCTAATAGCTGAGTTTCGCAAGAGTGCCCTTTTCTAAAACCGTATTGGCGACTATACAACCAATTCTCACTCTCCCACAAGTCCCAGAGATAATCAGCCATTATCTTTTCTAATAGCTTGCATACAACTGATGTCAAGCTTACCGGTCTATAATTATCAACTAGTGCCTTATCTCCTCCTTTGAAAATTGGCGTAACATATGCCTCCTTCCAATCATTTGGCAGGGCATTATTGTTTAAGGTAACATTGAATAAATGATTTATATAATTTGAAACTACACTACCGCCCAATTTAAGCAAGTCAATTGAGATACCATCTGGCCCTTTTGATTTATTTGCCCTCATTTTCATAATTTTTTTATAAATTTCTGCGCTGGTCGTTTTAATACTTTTGGTATTTAATATTTTTTCGCCTCCTTGTTGACTCAGAGATGAATCTACAGGATCCTTTTTATTTACCATAACCTTAAATACACTTGCATACCAATTGTTAAACGTATTAGCCTTTTCCTTATCATCAACGATTAGTGTCCCATCCTCTTTTTTTAAAGCTGTTATGTTTTCCCTGTTGTCTTTCCTCCTCCGGAGGTACTTGTAAAATTTATTTCCATTATCTATCCCGATTATTTTCTGTAGAAAACTATCTTTGGCTATTTTCTTTTCCCTATTTAATTCACGAACTAATTTTTTGTAAATTATGAGCCATTCCGAGCTCTCGTTCCGTTTTTTGTGAATCACTCTCAGTTTTTTCTTCAAGGATCTAATTTTGCGGTTGTAGAACTCTGGATCAGTATTTTCTTTAAGAATTTTTTTCGGGACAAATTTATTTAATCCCTCCTCCATTATCCCCTTAAATGTTTCCCAGATTTCTTCTACATTCTGCCCACCACTTACCCATTGCGAATACTTAATAATATATAAGATAACCTGAAACCCTCCGGATAACCTTTTGCACTTAAATCTCGATCGGTCTCTCTTTTATAAATAAAAAGCCTATTGAATTTTTTTTATATTTAGTTACATACTTAAAATTCGTTTTTGAAAGACTCGTTCATAATTTTACCTTATTGATCCATACAAGTGTAAGATATCATTTATAAAAATAAAACTACTTTTACATGATAAATTTGAGGATGTGTTCGTAATAGACTTATTTCTATCCAAAGAAATTCACAGTACATACACTTTTTTATTATTCACAGGTTTCTTTTCGTCATTTTCTAATGATAATATTTTTCAAACACAAAATTTCAAATCATTTTGCAACAAAAATTTACAGGTATTGCACCAATTATAATTGGAAAAACAAAGTTAAAATTTCTGAGCATAAAAAAAAACTGATGACCTTGTTGTGGATTTTCAAAAAAGTTTAAGTTAGATCATTAATAGGAAAAATGAATATTTTCAAGGTAAAGTAGTCATTATAGATCAATAAGTCAGTGATTTTTTCATGGTTTAACCTCCGAGCACAAATCTAGGAATCAAAGCTTTATGGTCGTAAAATAAAAATTATTGTAACTTTTGTCATTCAAAAACTCAGAGGCCATGTACCACGCGTGCTCTTATCATTATTCTCGTTTCCATGTTTACTTAGTGAGTCCACTTACAGGAAATGTATCCTTCTATTATTGTAATAGTGTCCGTTTGGTTGTAAAAGCAGATATAATTAATGGCAAGTAACACACAATATCAATGTTCAATCGATCTAAATGGAAATTTCCAAGCGTCATATCATTAAGGTAAAAGGCAAATTTGATTTATCATTCTAAAAACGTCATATTGCTTCCTCAATTAATTTGCTGAAGCTTTTCAATCGACACACTATTCCCTGCCAATGTCGTCATTCCCAAACATCACCTTGCACAAACATTGAATGTTATCTTCTCCTCTTAGTACCTAGTCTTATTCGGTATACATTGTCTTCCGTGCATGCATGGATTATGAAAATAAGTTAACTATCACAATGGCTCAATTTGATATCAAGCGTGGCTTTGTGCGTCGCAGAAACGTGGTCATTGAAAGAAGATGACAGATCTTGATTAAAGACTTTTGAAATGTCGGTGTGGATAAGGAACAAAAAGTAAAAATGGATAAGAAAGGAGAAAAATAATATATATTTTAGGTATGACGGGAGAGGGTAGGAGAGAGGATTGTTGGGGGAAATCCAAATAAAGCACGAAAGATAAAAGGAACGCAGTTTTTTTGAGGATGAAATGTCATAGATTGTGATACTTATGAAGGGGAAAAGATTAAGCAAACGAGGAAGGTGTAGGAACACGATAGGCATGTTGGACGGAATGAAGGGATAAAACGTTATGCGGAATTAAAGGTTTTACTGTAGCGTCAAATATCTGATGGAGTTCTGTTAGTCGAGGATAAGAGATGCATCCGTGTTTAGCGTGTGCCCACCTAAAACCTATCTGAAATGTTAAAATACCATAAAGGAAACTAGCGTGCCAAAGGTAGTGTGCCAGCATTTTCCCTATTTATCGTTCGTCATTTTTTAGCTTCTTTCTTCCCCCACTTTGAAATAATCATTCATTTGTATAACAAATGAATGTTTTACTATGATTTGAATATGAATATTTTTTATAACCGTGTCCAACTAAGTAAAATAGACTCATTTATAATTATTATTTTAAATAAATATTAATTTAAAGGGATTATGAGAATACGATTCGCTTCGATTGGCATATTTTATATTATAACACGCTACTTTATCTCACCTGAAAGTTCCAATGCTTTACTTAGAATGTATATCCTAAATCTTTTATAAAGGTATGAATAGGGAGCCCATTGACAGTGAAAGCACATTCTGATAAGAAGCTACGAGCGTTACATTTAACTTTCGTGTAATACAAGTAACTACTTGCCTTCACTACGTGGAACATATGGTGTTGGCATTGTTTTCAAGCAACGATTTAATTAAATATTTACGTGGAAGGGTGCGTACTGATATTTACGAATGAGGAAAAATCCTCAAAAGAGCATATAAAACAACATGAGCTTATTTTTTTCGTGAAAAGGCACGAAGGAGAGCATATTAAACCAGGTAGGAGTCATGTACAACGCGTTTGAGTGGAGAGAACGGATGCAGGTGGATGAAAAGATATAAAGAAAAGATGAAAGTGGGAATTTGTGAGAGGGACAAATACCGATGTGAATACATACACAGTATTTGTCCTTCTTCATATCCAATGCACTAAGTAAATAGCTTGTTCCACGATAATGTTCCCTGCACTGTAATAATGCCGAGAAATGACACCAGGCAGAGGAAACAAGATGGTTAAATGCGCACACTAGCCAACACATGATCAATTATTCGTAATCCTTTTTCCCGTCACGTTCGTGGGATTAATTTACTTCGACAAAGTTTAGAACTCGTCACGGATACTGTGATATTACATTATTTGGGAAAATTCATTTAAAATAAATACGACCGTACCTATTCGCCACATTTTATTATTTCACAACATGCATTGTTGTGCATTTCTAGCACACTTTTTAATACTTGTTTTGACGAAGGTACGTCGATTTCAGGTATCAGCATTTCTATGAAGTACTAACGTAAAATCACTTTGTAGATTGTAACTATATGGTCACAAAACGCAAGCCTGTGTTATTTATGAATGTAAATTTCGTACTCATATAAAGAATCCAAATATTACTTAAAAATGTATCTTCAAATTTTTAATTCGATATTTTAAACGGTTTATATTAACGCAAACCTAATGTCCTTCGGTTAAGTATCCTCCATGCCGTGATATGGTGATAAATAAATTTTCCTAGAGCTCCAATAATTGCTAAAATCTCTGATAGAAATGTGTTAAAGGTAATATTAATCAATTCACAAAATTGCTAAGTTGCAACTATGTTGGGAAACATTTATTTCAACGCATTCTCTTTGGAATATATCATTGATAATATCCCAATACAATTGACGGTATTTTGCGTAATTTTGTTGAATTAAAAATATGCTTTTCCACAAAACACTAATTTTTAATGATTCGCGTTTTGTTGTATAGGGACGTCAACATGCTCAAAGGTCAACCTCCCAATGCTATAGGACGCTTAGAAACCCGGATCATATAATATTAAAATAACTTTTTTTTAAATTATAAACTTTTAACTGTCATTATCTAGGTCGGTAATTCAATTTCTAATAACATACAAGATTTAAAATATTTACTTGATTTTCCTAAAAGGAGACTGCGATGCCTAAAACAATAAATTTGATAAAATCATTATATTAAGTATAAATAAGGGAACAAGGCCGAGTCCATTCAATTAATCTGATAACTTACCCTTTTTTGACAGTTTTTACTCCTGACCCAGTAGTTATTAGTTACATGAATAATATTGAAAATGTGTGAATTATGTAATTCATTTCCCAGTAGATAAACTTTACCCTTCACATTATTCACGAGGCAAAATTAATCTTCAATTCTTGACTATTTTTTACCTTTACGAGCAATCAATTATGTTAGTTGGAGTGGTATGGATTCAATTTTTAAATTACGAGCAATTAATTCTCTTATAAGAACATTTTCAGGTGATGCTCTGGCAAATGATAGAGAGTAATAGTACTTTCTGTAAGTAATAATGTTTTGAATGTCACAATTTTTTGAAACATTGAGAGACGTGGAGTTTTTAATATCAAAACTGAGTATTATCATAATGGTCAATACTATTTTCTATTTACTCGAAATATCACATATGAAGGAAGTGGACAATCTATTTCCGAGTCGTTATTTTTTGACGTGTTATGTATGAAAACAGTATAACCATTTGAAAATAAATTAATTCACCCTTTACTACTCACCTTGGATGCCCGGACACCCGAGGACATAAGTAGTATTTAGGAGTTGCAGGAAGCATAATAACTTCCGGGTAGCACGAGTGAAAGGTAGCGGACAGCATAAAAGGGAATAAATATGCAATGAATCCCGAGAATGTAACTACTTACGGGCACTGCGAAAGTGAAAGGTATTTTATCAATGGAGATTTTAAACTTAGGGATGTCAAGTTCTGACGCGAAGTTTTGCAGCGCAAAGTTGCCACTCGAAGTGGTAGAAGAGAAGGTTGTGTATAATGTGAGAGGGTATAGAGGTAGTTACCAATTGGGATGGGCTGAGAAAATTTATTCCGGGCCTGCTCCGAATATGCATGGGCAACTGCGAAGAAGAAGGGGTTGGGGTTGCGGAAAGGTGGGGAAAATTTGATTCGCTCTTGTCTCATCTCGAAAAGATCGACTGGCCGCAAGTTACGTAAATAGAGTGGGGATCAAATTCAATGAATTAATCATTGCACTGGTAGGGGTGGAAACAGATGGTGGGGAAAGAAAAATACGTATCAGTTCGTTTGGTACGGTGGCTCGGATGGGAGTGGTTTTTTTTCGGAAGTCGTAAAACCTGCCATAAATGGAGCATCGCTCAGGATTAAAGGGGATGGATTGAAATGTGCGCATGTCTGTCACCTCAAGTCCTGTAGTATCCAAATCGATTGAATTTTCACCGTTGCTTACGTCCGGAAAAAGATAAGATAGTCATTGTCGAGTGATTACGAATCTAGAAGTTTCCACTTATATGTACAGCTCAAGTTTTTTACAATAAGTAATGAATTTAGGTAAACCATGAGAAGATTTTTTATCACACAATGATTAAGAATTTTAATCGGCTTAATCAGTGGTGTCACATGTTCCGATATATGGAGATCTCACATATATTGCAAAGCCTATCGCAATAGTCAAGTAAATTCTGGGAATTTTTCTGTTGTAACAAAATGCAATTTTAAGACTTTGGGTCAGTTTCCATTGAATAACATCGCATATTTATGGCTTTGTTCCATTTAAGCTGCGAACTTATGCTCTATTTCTCATATTAATATGAGTTCTTGTTGACGTTCCCATGATGAATATTGGTAGAGCATGGGATTATATTATTTTATCGTCGCCAATATACTGTCTTAATAGGCAGCTGTGTGAGTCTAAAAGTATTCATATAGCACGGTAATGACAGTCTTTTAAGGATTGTAACCAAATCTTAGCCCATCATTTTATCTATTTAATTTTTTCTCCGCCTGTACGAGTCAATGCGACTTATAACATCATCATCTTACGCATGATATTGATCAGAATTCTCCGGTTTCACTAAAACTAAATTTCAAAGATTTATTTTCAAATGTATTCAATTATACCTTCGTTAACATCTGAATGATTTTTTTAGCAATATTCCGAGCTATCATTAAGAAAAAGGAGTGGGTGTTCGAGGAAAGAAGATCAATCCATAAAATCGGTGTCGTAAAATTTAATAAACTCAACCATTGTAAAAATACGATGGCCACATGGATGACATGTATAGATAACCGTGACCATGAGTAGTATATTAGGAACCACGCTCCACACCATGGACCTCCGCCATTGGCTCCCCAGGCTTACAACTTCCCCGCGGCGTGGTCCCCCTATATATCAGCAACCCACCATACAGTTATGGGTGTTGCATACATTCTAGGTATTCGGAAAAAGGAAAATACAAGTTTAATTTATCAGTAGTAGTAGTTAGGGGAGGCGACCGACAGCTGAGGTCATTTGCGCCATTAGTGATTGGCAGAGAAGGATGAAGGGTGGAAAGAAATCCGGCGACGGCATTAGCTTACTCTTAACGAAAGGCGCCAGAGGGTCCGCAGTTTAACGTCCCATCCGACGGACGTCGTACTCACTTAAAGTGCCCTCTGTAAAGCACCTAAAGTAGGGATCGAGAGACCACTTAAAAATATTCAACAACAATTGGAACCCGGATCCTCTGTATGGGAATCCAGTATGATAGCCACCGCACCATTTCAATCCCCTTTAATTTAACAATGCTTTAATGTGCCGGAATAAATAAATACAGGTATATAGTAAACTGAAACGGTAAATGAATGGGGTAAAAGGAGCTTGGTGGAAGATGTTGTGCAAAGATATGGAAAGTGTACAATGGAAGGATGGAAGTATTGCGCAGTAAAGGATGTTGAAAGCACTGTCAGGGTGCAAGAAGAAAAAATCAGGGAAAAACGTCAAGGATAAGTGGGGAAAATTGTAAATAAAACCATGAAAGACTCAAAAAATATGGGAGGAACATGTAGTAGAGCAATTATAAAAGCGTTTGGCTAGCAAGGTGAGAAAAAGAAACCTTAATCGGTAAAATGCCAATGATAGCAATAATTTAGAACATACATCCTGTTATCAAATTATGATAGTAACCAGTGTTTGAACATTTGGAAAATGGTCAACCCACAAAGTGCACGATACCGTTACATTAGAGCCATAATTAAAGAAATAACAAGGATGTTCTCTCTCACACCGAATACATGTCAATTCCCATTATGATTTCACCATAATATTTAGCCCTCCCAACTTATAGAGTTGCAATAGGTAATCCACGTTGAAAATAGGTACGATTGCTTCAAAATTTTCTCACTACATAACACACTATCTGCTACACAATTGGTTTACATCTATTTGCTCGCTCCGGGTTTCGTACAAAGACTGAGGTAATCCTGAAATTTCCAATTTATTTAGTTTACGATTATTCCCAAATATCAGCAAAAATATAATATCCAGCAATAAAGAAACTCACAAATATGATACCTGTGTTCAGAAATCCTAATAATATCTCTTTTCGAGTACATATCATTATTTTTGCTGGTTATGTATGGCTGTCGTCGTTCTGCTACAAAAGTCCCATTAGGACTTCTTAAGTCTCATTCAAAACTACGTTTGAGTTTTCTCGATAGCCAACTAACACGCTTCTCAACGACTGTGTGCTCGCATTTAATACATATTCAAATTATCACTCTCTAAAAATTTACCTTATCCTATTAATCGTCTATTTATAATACCAACTCGTCTTCACTCTAATTTTTCATTCTATCCTCATAATAGTACCACATGCTATCTTCTAGTCGTCCCCCGATATATCACTACCTCCCTATCCGTTGCCTCGGAAGTCATTTGTCCAGACATAGTTTATTTTCCTGTCTCCTATTGTGTCTACTTTCAGCCCAGCGACCTTTCTTTCCTTTTTATTCAATATTTTAGTCATTTACCATTGTCTCATCTTCATGTCCTTAATCTTAATGTATAAATTTGGATTGATGATCCTCTTACAACATTCTTGGCCTGCAGATATAATCTCGGCACCCTTTCAGATAATTACTTAGATTATTTCATTAAATGATGATCCATCAACTTACGTTTGGGATTGCAGGAGGAAATCCTCAAGTGGTGATTTAAAGTAGATTTCCCAGTGGTGATTCGTCAGTGGTGTGATCGGTTTCCTGAATTTAATTCTCACTTACAAAGGCAATAATTGATAACGAACTGGTTCTTACAAATGACCTTATTGGTGGCTACTAGAGAAAAAAATAAAGAAAAGACCAGGACTTTCCTCTTGGGTTATATAATATGTTAGATCCATTATTTTATTTTTATTGACATATCATGTTTTTCTAAATGTTTTAGAAGTATCACCGTTCTGTGAAAAACAATAAACTTAATTGATATTCTGGAACCATAGTTACAAAATTTATGTGTGAGAGAAACACTTTAGGTCCGGTCAGACTAATTATCAGCCATACAGATTAAATTGCATTATATTAACGTCTGTTTACGTTGATCTACGTTTATGTGTTTTACTTACTAATGCCAAGACGGTAAAAACACCCAAAACTTTACTCTATCGAAAGGCTTCAGTAATACAAATATAGGGTACTGTAAAGACTTGATTATCATTGCTCATCATACGATTATCCATACTTGTAAAATCAAAAAGCCTTAGTCAGAGAAAATCTAATGTACGTAATTTCTACTATTCCATTTTTATTCAAACTGCAATGTGCACCTAATCGTCCCAGAAGTTTCACAAAGTTTATGGCGTTACATTAAAAAATATTTGATGAAGTTAACCCTGCAATATAAATTGTTTCTCACCAAATTAAATGGAGATAGACAGGAATAATTTATTCTAGCTACCATATGAATCTACTCAATTGGGTATCAATGGCGAGATCGCAGAGGCGAGATCTAAGCTGCTGCAGGTAAACGGTAAATGGGCTAATCCAATATCCAGGTATTATAGCCTAAAATGTCACAGCCATAGTGTTACAGAAATGATACGATGTAGCGCAACACTTCCTTGGGAACTACCTGAAATTCACTGTATTAGAGCTAACAAAATATAAGACAACATTTTCTACCCAACGTTTTAAAAAGGCTCTTAGACAATCTAAAATACTTTTTTAATTGACTTAGGTGTCTAAAAAAGAAAACAACATCATAAGAAAATCAAGAGTACGAAACTTTTTTTAAGAAGGGAACAAGAATATTCTTAAAAAACAGGGTAAAAAATGACATCATCCTGAAACAAATTTTCTAGTGCTGATATCTCAATATAGTTACAGAATAACTAAATCTCACCTAGAATCTAATATCGAGCGGGCCTCGAAGTAATATCAAATTTAGTCATATTAGCGAAATTTATACTTTTCAGTGCCAATGAATGCCTAGTTCAGGAAGAAATATTTATTGATTAGTGACGAAGATTAGTGCGATAGTTTTATAGAATACCTGTTATAAGAAATAACATTGAACAATTACCAATCCTAAGAACAATGGTACATTACTCAAGCGTTCTTCAGGCCCCATTTTTTCTTTAACTGCAAAGGTGGTAGTTGGAAATATTCGGGTGATAAAGGAACTAATTTTTAAACTATTATTGAACTTCCATATTCTCCAAAATCTTAAACTTATCATCTTACTAATACTATTATCTTTATAAATCCTACTATTACATGAGCACCTAAAATAGATTGTCGATCAATTAAACGTTTGATCACATTCATGCATGTGTATTGGAAATATGTGGACAAGCTAACAAAAAATTTGCATTTAATGCCTACCATACAAACCTTGTGCATGCTCTCTTGAGGAAAGTAAATTCAAATGAATTTCACAATAGTAAAAAAAATGAGTAAGGAAATCTAATTAGCAGAAAGAATGGAGGAGTGTTTTTACATTCCAGGAATGTATTCTTAATGGGCGCTCCCCATTTAAATGAGGGCAAAACTTTAACTGCCAATGAATGGGCAAGTGACATTCTATTATATAGAAATTTCCATTCTTTCATTTAGAAATTTATTAGTCTGAAACATTATACCTCGTATACGAGTTTCGGTATCTGCTCTGATTTTTCTATTGAGTATTAAGTGATTCAGATCGAACAAGCGTAGAATAGATTTTGTGTTAGAATTAAAATAGGATAAAGAAGCCGGTTCAATTAATGCGGTAAAAGATAAATATTCCAGGAAATTTTTAATTATATCGTGAGCAGCTAGCCAAGCATCAGGATCGGGCGTAAACCACTATTTTTTATAGACCACTTCAAAACTTGTCCGTACAATAAATTAATTATTTGCTGTTAAATGAGTGTTTAAATCTATATTTCGTTGAAAATATTGTTAAAATCATATCATATATTTCTTACTCAAGGTTAACAATACAACTTCTCCAAAGAAAGAGGTTACATTGAATTTGAAAAATTGGGAGAATATAGTATTAAAGAGTCAGAATAGCATTATTATTACTGCACTGGGTTTGTTTAAATATTAATATTAGTTATAATGTATGGATTCACCCGCGAATTCTACTAACTTCAAGCTAATTTTCTTTTAAAGAGTAGTGAGATAAACAAAGTGAGATGGGTGAAAAATCATTCGTTTCATGGGAGTCAGAATGGTTTTACCCATTTATCTCCTCTCGTGATGCGCATCAGAATGGATTCACCTCATAGAAAGGATGTAAAACCTGGAATTACCGTGCGAAACGGCGAAGGAGCTAGAAATGGCATTTGTTAGCGGAAAGAAGGAAGAGGAGAATTTTAAGGTGACATAGATATGAAAAATGAGAAAAGTGATGACGGGTATAGTCGCCGAGTTGAGAAGATATTAGAGGGTTTGTTTCGAGTTTGTGAATGAGGGAGGGAGAGAGATAAAACGGAGGATAAGAAAGAAAGTGAAGAAGGTGGAGGAGAGTTTTTTAAGTATTAGGAGGTAGAGAAAAGAGTTAAGCTAAGGGTAAGGGACTCGTTGAGTGGTTGAGCTTTGTGTGGAGTGAGAGAGAGGAGACGGAGAATGAGTAAGGATATCCACGTAATCAAAGTGGATTCCCAAATCCTTCGCAAAATGCCGATGAATGGGTTTTCGCCTGACTAGATTAATGCGAAGATCTCATCCTGACCGTGCGCTCGCTTGCTTTTATCGGGAACTCAACCCACTCAAACCCCTTTAAAATTCACCCTCCCCATGTGATCCCCTCACCCTTTCCATCCTCCCTACCCATTCACACACACACAAGCAATGCTTCCAAGACTCCCGAACTGCTGGGTGAATTTTTCCTCTTTCATAAATGGGTTCAGGATGAGAGCCACGGAGGCGCTTTTGAGTGAGGGCAGGGACTAGATCAGTGGGGGATGAAGGGGACAGGAGAAATGAAGACGGGTGAGGGAGAGGAAGGAGAGTGGAAAAGTAAGAAAGTGGAGGACGGAACGCTTAAGTATGCGCCCACTAAGCGTCTTAATTCCAATAAAAATGTCTGATTCGAGCGACCAATACTTACGGATCATCGGCCTGCAAAAATATATTAAAAGAGTGATAGAACTATTCAAATGACTAAAGGATAGTCTTAAATCAATGAAAAGGGTTCTGAGGACCTTATGAACGGGAGATGAGTGCATTCTGATTCGTACTCCTTAGAAGGGGAACAATATTATCCCGTTTACGCCTTTTGTGCCTTAAAAATCAGCACTAAGTTAAACATTTAATTCTTTTAATGCGGTTTGTTAAGAGAGTTTAAGGTTTTTGAATTGAAATCAGTGAGGCCAATTATTTGTATTCAGCCAGGATTTAGGAAAAAACAGCATTATTTTTATGTTGTTGTTGACAAAATAAAAAATATTTTAATAACTCACAGAACGAACGATAATGGGTATAAACTATTTTTCACCCAATTTATATTATTGTAAAATTTACTTCGTATTAAACGGGATTTATCCTGTCTTCTTGTATATTTGTGCTTAAATTTAATTCAATTGAAAAATAATATTATTTTATATTGATCAAATCTTCAACGTAGTTTTTTAAGGTGGGCGTTAATTAACATTTATTAATCATTTTTAAAAAACGTAAGTTTTTGTTTTGTGTTAAAGTGAAAAAGGTTAGTATATAATAGATACTGCGCAATACACAACTCCGGACAACGATTTCTTGCCAAAACTGCAATTCGCATTTAAGATACAAACACGAAATTTCGCATATTTATTGCTTCGTCCAGTTGATTTTTAACTTGTTAGTAACTTATTACTTCTATTAATTTAGTAGTAACTTGGTGTATTATCTTCTGCCAAATTATTTGATGTATTTATTTATTGAACTTTCAGCTCAAAAAACTGTCCAACCACTCCTTTGGTCATAATTACATCTATGGAATCAATTCATTTCTATTCTCAAGCCTGAATTAAAAATCTCACATATTTTCCACTTCTTCATGCATTTACTTACTGAAGGCAGTCGCCACAATGACTTCGGGTATTTGGTTAGCAATTACTTCTAACTCAGGAAGTAGTTGAGATTTGCGAAAAAAGTATCAGTTATTCAGAGATAATCAGCCTTTGTTTAATGAATCACGTATTTGATAGTACAATCTTCGCCGTACGATGGACCCGTCTTCCTGGACGTCGCTCGTGCTTTCGACCGCGTTTGGTTCAAACGCCTCTTTACAAAATGCATATCCTCGACTTTCCCCCTCCCCTTCTCCTCCTCGTCCAAAATTACCTGTCTGATCGTACGTTCCGCGTGTCTTTTGGTGATTCCCTCTCGTTTGTAAAGAGAGCCGAGGCGGGCGTGCCGCAGGGCTCTCTTATCAGTCCTCTGTTATTCAACTTTTACGTCAACAATCTGCCTTCTACACCTCACACTTCCCTTAAAATTTACGCCGATGACACTGCCATCGCCGTCACATCTCGAACACGCTCCACGAACATGAGATGACTTACAGCACATCTTGACAAATTGCACCGGTGGACACGGACCTGGGAAATACGAATCAATCTTGACAAAAGCACACATTTTCACTTTTCCCGCAGACAAAACGTACACCCCACGATCCTCTTTTCTTCCACCAAGACATTGGGCTTCTTAGCACCAATTTCTTGGTGTCATTCTAGACAACCAGCTCACTTTTCAGCCACACCTCGACTTTTGCCATCAGAAGGCAATGGTCCCAAGGAGCCGCCTCGGCTGCCTTTCCTACGTGATTTCTACTCTGGGTCACGCCAACATGATGCGACTTTACAGGTCGATCATTCGCCCGCAGTTTCAGTACGCTTGCCCCGTGTTTTCCATCCGGAAAACGCTCTGGCGTCACCTTGACACCATCCAAAACAAGGCTGTTCGGTCGTTACTCCAAGTTTGTCGTTTCACTAGGCTGACGTGCGAGCGGCGCATAAACTTCCGTCCGTCGCGGAGTTTATTCGCTCGCAAGTTACGTATTTCAAATCCCGCCTCGCACCATCCGGAAATCCGCTACTACAAACCATCTCGGACTATGATCCCGGAGAGAAACATACTTGCACGCTGCCTAAAGATATTACTCGCCTATGAACCTTTTCTATGTGTATAAGTTTTAAATTTTCTTCATAGCAATAACCCGCTTCACTTATCTCTTCCTCCGTCCTCTAAGTTATTTTGGTATCATTTTATCCGCTTCATGGTCTTGCTGTCACCCGCTTCCTCTTGCCCAGGTGTAATTCCCCGCTGTGGGAAATGGGCGACCCTCACCTCCGCTTCCTTTTTGTACCGCTCTATGCTCAGAGTGCGCCGGTGGGCAGTTAGTGCTGTACTGACGTACTTTTTAGTTAAAAGCCGTTCGGCTTTCCTTTCTTGTTAGGCTAAGAATTCATATTTTATTCCTAGTTTTAAGTTTTTTCTTCTCGCAAAATACACTTCCACCTCAGCCATATTTCTTTCTTCAATGCCATGCGTTTTTTAGGTATGATGACCGGTAAAGGTGGGACTTCCCTCACCGGGACGGTTTATACTTGCCCACTTGGGCAGTCAATGAACATTTGGGGTATTTGATAGTATGTTTTTATAAATGGAAATACAAAATACATATTATCGGTTTCCCAATTAATTTAACTGTTCTTTAATTCAAGAAATTTTAGCAGGGAATGGATACAAAATGTGAAGTTCTTTAATATTAAATGTAAAGGTTAAATTTCGTTTTAAAGATGGAAATACATTAATATATATTAGCATGAATTATGTGTACACAAATACTTAATTTGTGTAAAATTAATTATGTGATAAAAATTGCAACCGATAAAATTATTAAATAAAATATCATCGAAAGTAGTCCATCATCCTGAATAGGAAAAATTGGCTAAAATTTATAATATCCAATTTAATTGAACAATCATGCGACAAAGATCATTGGGTATCAATTTGCATTACTTGGTTTTATCTAAGATTTACGAATAGTGATGTGCCTTGCATGTATTTTCTGGCTTATAATCCTGTATTCACTACTCTCAATAATTCCTTTATTGATTTATTATTGGTTTAATAGATTGACAAGCACACACGTGGAAACGCGTCAATACAATCGGGAGAATTATATATTATTACTACAACGAATTTTGAAACTAAACATTTGAAAAGGTGTTGCATCTCCCCTTTCCCTTCTGAGTGACTATCTTTAAAGTAAAAAAACTAATGCGGAACTACATCCCCCACATGCAGCATCTGTTTTCATTATCCATTTTCATGAAGAGGGTCTGAAAACGGCACTCTCAGCCCCCGAGAAAGGACACGTTCGGTGCATTTAGATCCACTGAATTTATGAATAAATCGTTTACTTTTCTGAATATATTCATCCGTTTTGAAAATGACACAGCTAAAAAAAACACTGCCGCCGCACTAAAAATGCAGTACCTTCATATCCATTCTATTTGAACCATCCGACTCTCCCACAGAATAGTAGTCAGACACAGAAATGCACTCTGGTAAGCTACAGTCAATCATCTTCCAGTAATTTTAACCCCGATGAGTAAATGGTGGTGAGTCAACGATAAGCTATTTATCTGCGGAATCTGCTTCAAAATTTGCTCGCGAGTGTTTTCAATTCGGCTATTTTTCTTCATTATATAACTTCTGTTGAATATTTTTTTTTATCCAGCACTTGGAAATGGGCTTTGGGGCCTACTCAAGTGTTAGAAAATACTGATTTTCAGTTGATGGGAAAATAATTTCAGTGCTTTTGTATTAAATGATCAATTTAAGTCAATGTATGACAGACGGAGGTATACATTATATAGTTAGTTTTTTTTGTATTCTCAGAATATTCATAGACAATTTAAAATGTATTTGTTTCAGAAGAATTTTTATTTTAAATCTAAAATAATGGTTTACGAAAAATATTACGAGTGTAAAGGGAAATAGGTATTTTGAAGAAACATGGAAGAAGCCTTCTCCGATTCAAGAAGAGTAGTTAAAGACTTAAAGAAACGTGCCAGATGCAGATGCATACCTTTAATTAAAAGGAAATACATAAAAATATATCCGTAAAAAGTAGACTTTAGTATTTAAAATCCTGTTCATAACACGAGGGTAATCCCAGAAGTACCCGACCCAACAATGATAACACAAAAATTTTGGAGATTTTTTAATCCATTGTTTTCATCATTCTTTTGCCTCGGGTGTTAAGTAAAGGACCCATTTTTCATCCATGGTTATTTAACGGCGCAAAAAGTCTGCTTTGTTGCTGTGAAACTTAGCTAAACACTCAATTGAAACATCTTCACGACACTGGTTTTGCTCCAGGGTAAGCCCCCATCTTGCGCACAGCTTTCTCATGTCCAAATGTTCAGTTAATATGCGATTTACCGCCCTATTTGAAATTTTTACTGTCTGCTAGCTCGCGCACTTTCAGTCGCCGAAAATCCAGTAATACTTTGTGGATTTTCTTTACCGTTTATGTATCCGTCACCTAATTTGGTCGACCAATGCAATGCTCGTCTTGACAGCTTGTAAAGCCTCGTTTAAAGTCTGCTACCCAATGTTTTACTTTTGTAGACGAAGGAGCATACTCACCCAGAGTAGAATCCAGTTCAGCTTTGATATTGGTTGGGCTGAGGCCTTTCAAGTACAAGTATTGTATCACATAAGGACGACCAATTTTCTTCATTTTATAACATTCACATAAAACGTTCACTATTGATGACTTCCAAACAAAGACTTAACAACGTGGCATCTTCAAATTTGAAACATACGTATTCTTGGTAGACCGCATACTTTCTCATACAGTGATATTTTTCAAAATCTACCGCTATCACAAGGTCAGGCCGGGTACTTATGGGACCTTTCTCGTACATAACTGCGGCAAAATCGTGGTCAATAGCCAAAGAAATTCCACTGAAAGATTCTCTGTTGGTATTGCGTTAAATTTTGAGTGAATTCGATGTTTTGAAACTATAATTCGTTTTACATCTACTTGATAAGATTTATGTGCATTCCGTCATATGTTGGTAGGTGTTCAGAATCGTTGCCTTCAGTGACCGTACCTAATTAACTAGGTCTAGTAGTGGTATTCATTCAGTACTTACGGCTGCGACGTAAAAAAATTCACATATTCAGTATAGGACGTTCTTCCTTATTCTCTGTTGCCTGCGGTTTCCCAGAAAGCCCTGATACAAAAAATGTAATGGTTTAGGATTAAATTAGGAGTGTCCAATGGCAATAAATGGATTTGTGTTTGCAATGCTCGTTCTGTGGCGGAGTGCCTCACTCCTCAAGTAGCCACGTTGTCTCATTCTTTCATGCCTAAGAAACAACAGAAGGTGTTGTGAATGACGTAATTTACTCATGACGATTTCAAAAAGGTTCGTAGTTTTCCAAGCGTATTTTTTACTAAAATAATTGAACCTGTTTGAAAGTTTAAATATCATTACCAAAAGTACAACATTAACGTTTAGTCACTTGCACCCACTATTTGACGGGAGGAGCGCAGGTGGGAAACAAGAGGCTGGAAAGGTTTTAGGATGTTTCACGTGGAAAAGCCATTGGGTAAAATCAAGGTCAAATCTAAGTGTTCATTTGACGGGGTTCAGAGTGAGGTTGAGGGGCATGGAGAGCAGATGCGCTGAAGAGAGCTGCATGGTTTGACAGAACAACTTAACTCCACTGTGTGTTTCCAAATTCTTTCATGGTTGAAAATCATAGACGCTAAGCATTCTAAAACTTTCCAGTTTTCTACATTTTTTTCACAAATATGGCAACTTCTATCTCACGTGTATGTATGGCAGATGCCACTGAACTTAAATTTTAAAATATTGGTATTGATTTGAAAAAGTTGAGACAAGTTTTTCAAACAGATAAGTGTGGAAAATAACAACTTATTTAAGCATCGTTTAATATACTATATTAACTCTATTATCTCCATTATTTATTATTATCTGCCTCTTACGTCACTTTTACGGCAACCAGAACCGGATCTTTATTTGGTCTACATTTCTATTCGGTTCCTTAGAAATCATAAACTATTTATTTAATGACTCATTTACGTTACTCGCATTACGTGAACAAATACTACGGAAACATCCAAAGTCAGAAAGAGAGTATTAGGAATGATAGGCCCTAATACTAAAGAGATAATAGCACCATGTCATGATAAAATAAGTAAGATCCATAAAAAATGCGCAGAAATTACTTTTATGGTGGTAGTATTAGTCGTACGAGTTATAGGGGAGGCGGCTGGCAGCTGAGGTCATTTTAGCCATTAGGGATGAAAAGGAAAAGATATAGGGAAACCATAAGAATTACTCTGCCCCTAATGAAAGGCAACTAGGGGTCCGCAGCTTAACGTCACTTCCGACAGACGGTCTACTCAATCAATGTGCCCTCCTCAAAGTACCTGAAGGAGGATCAGAATACCGTTTAAAAATATATGTCGATCCCGGGATTCGAACCTGGTCCTTCTGCATGGTAATCCAGTACTTAAGCCGCAATTAATTTATATATATATATATATATATATATATATATATATATATATATATATATATATATGTACATATACATATAGTATAAATAAACTTTCCTCGCAAGAAAAATATAGAAATAAAGAATCTTGGTGCTCGAAATAAATATTTCAATTCATATTGTTACTTAATTGAACATTCGATAGTAAATTAGCTGCTAAACTAGGGGGAGGATGGCTAATGTGATTTTATAACTTTTCTTCCAAATTAAATGTTTGATTTTCCCCGGAATACATATTGATTAGAAAATTACAGCGCATGGAAATGTAATCGCTAAAAACACAGGCCCAGATACGTTTAGATAAGGGATTTAATAGGAATCCCTTGAGGGGACATTAAACCTTGAACACCATATCTTAAGTTATTTACACTTTTCTACTGACAGTTACTTAGGAACTCAGGGCCAAACCTCGCTCACAGTAAAAGAGCGGAAAGGATGTTCTTCCCAGGGAAACTTTAGAGTACTTCGTGACGATATCAGGCATAGTTGTAAACGGAACTCTATAGATTACTTGCTGAACAATTCAGCAGCAGGTATTATTCAGTTCCAAAAGGATGCCTCGGGATGTTTCTGAGCTGGAAAACCTCTTAGTGTAATTAAAAATAAAGCCTGAGTCGAAACTTTTGTTTCAAATTTTAACCTGGTTGAAGTTTATTTCTCACCTTGATGTGAATCTTTAGGAAATATTAAGTATGGAAAGGCATCACCCAAAATAAATCCTGTGCTGATTTTTCTTCTCCGAGTTTCAGTTCAACGCATTTTGTAATTGAGAAATATGTACCCTATAAATTTCTAAACTAGTACTTCATCTGGAACATTTGCAAGGATAGAACATTTTCGCATCAGCCCTCCGAGTGTTTTCCGGGATATCTTCCCAATTACGTCCGGGACACCAGCACGAACATCTGTTTCAAAACATCACCTTAAGTTCTTCCGGACTTAGTAACTTCTACTCTTGAGATTTTTTAGTGTTTATGTCATTCCATTCATGAAAGATTCGGGTATGGACACGCACTTTCCAAGTTTAGTGCTTTAATTTTATCATGTAACTGATCCAACCGAATCGTGTTGACTATTATTCACAATAATTATAAGGAAGCATAAAACCCAATAAACTAACTGCCTTATTAATTATTAATACCACTAAGTCTGTTTTATATATTGATCAAATGTGCTAAACTGCCAATCATCGATTCAATTAAACCATCTACTTGCTATACTACCTCATATTACATACTACCCTTGAATTGTATTTTGAATCCATATTCTGCTAATGAAAATATTTTGATTATTTATCATAATGACGGCGATTTAAGGTTCTTACTATCCAAAAATCTTTAGGTATAAATTAATTTAGCGGGGCTGTAATTAGCCATTGAAAATTAATTATAGTAAATAGGCATTACATGCTGATATGAATCACCAATAATATTAAAAATTATTATTAACAAAGCACTAATTGTGTGCAATACATATTTTGCTATTTTCAATAGTTTGCTTTACTATGTACAATATTTAATAAACTCTTAGTTTCTTTAAGGTCATGGCTAAACATAAAAACTGACATTAAGGCATATTTTTACTCAAAAAATCTTAATTAGGGGTTTAAAAAGTGAAAAAATACAGCTGACATTAGGTAACAAACACATTCAGGGGACAATGTATAAAGTATACAGTCACATAAAAATTTACCACATATTCCTGATTCAAATTGATGGTGTTTACATTTTTCTTGGTATTAATGAGGAAATGAAGTTCGCTATCGAAATTCGTTAAGGAGAATTAATACACGAATCAAACACCATCAATATCACTCGGAGTTTGAAGTATTCCCCAAAGAATTTGGGCAACCTTTCCTCTGCCACAAATTCCAAACTGATTTTAAAATTTCGGAGAAGATTATATCTGCAGGCAGCAAAAACATTAACTGACGGGTTTGGGTAGAGGAGCCAAAAAAATTAAAAACACTGGACAAATGCGTCGCATTAGGGATAAAATTTATGGGGAGTGAACTCGGTCAATAGTAGGCGGAGAGAGAATAAGTTGAAAGGCTCGCGCTTTAACAAGGGGTAGCCCAAGTCACTGCGGGGAACGTGAGGGACGCCTCAGGGATTTGGTGAAAGGGTCGAGGTCGGATAGTGGGAAGAAGAGTGAAAGGGATCGTTTGGAAAATAAATATTTTCCCTTCCACGAGCGTGATTTCCGAACGAGCGTGAAACGCCTCTATACATCCATTCCTGTGTGGAGGTTAAGAAATCCTTGAAGAAAAGATACCAAGACATGGTGAAGTTTTGATAAGGTTAAAGGGTATCAAACAGAATGATTTAATTGTATTTGGTTCTCCAAAGCTTAAAAATGTATCCCACCGAGACGTTTGGGGTCAGCTTTGTTAGATTCAAAGAAGACATCGTATTTAATGGATTCTGGTGACATTTTTTTGCGAATTTTATCTCCTCGGGGATAACATACTGGAAATATTTAAGGCGAAAGAAGGAAGAGAAAAACCCAAGCAGTAATATTTTTTAAAGAGCAGAAAAATGAAACAAAGATACATATTGGCGTTCAAGGACATACTTTTCAAATGTATGTATAATAAAATAAAGAACCTAATCAAGGATGACAACATATTCCTTAGGTAATATCTGCATCTACATGTGCATAACACCCCGCAAGCCGCCCTTGCGCGATTTGCAGGGTGTCATGCGGCAAGTGACATAGTATGTTAGGTCACCAGCCCTGCATGAACAATCCCAGTGATGACAACTCTATTCCAAAGAAACTAAAGCACTCGACCGGATATTGAGGGATCTGGGTTGGAATCCTAGTCAAGGCGAATGATTTTTACACTCTGAAATTGTTGCATGACAACTCTACACTAATATTAGTTTAATCATGCGATGCAAAAAAGTTAATCACCCGAAAGAAGGTTCTTGCATGCAAAAATATGAAGTAACAAGATACGTATATTCAAATCATGTAGGGTAACTGATTGAAAAGATGGGTAAAGTAAATTAAAAACATGCAGGATATAGAAAAAATATATATATACGTGTAAATCCAATGCTAATTGCCTCCTACGTGATTGCGGTCATATATCTTTTGATCTCTAATGTTACGAGAAAAAAGTGCCATTTTAAATCAATCTCTCACATTTAACGTACGTGATCTGATCTACCATAATACGAGGGTAATCCCAAAAATACCCTATCCAAGAAGATAAACACCAATATTTTGGAAAAACATGTGTTTTTTTCAATATAATCTCCTTTCAGCTCTATACAATTTTTCGGGCGATGTTCAATAAGTTCGATACCCTAATTATAATAAGAACTGTCTTGCTTCTCAAAATAGCCATTTACGACCGACATCACATCCTCACGGTCGGAAAATCTTTGACCACCGAGCCATATTTTTAAGTTTGCAAGCAGAAAATAATGTAGCGAATAGGATGCATGAGGTAGCAATTCAAACTTTAATTCATAAATTTTGGCCATTGCAATAAAGGATTTGTGAGCTGGTGCATTGTCTTCATGAAACAACACTTTCCTTATAAGCCAGATGCAGCCGCTTTTGCTTGATTTCTTCGTTCAAACGTAGCAAGAAGTTTGCATAATACTTGCCGTTGATAATGTTTCCTTTCTGAAGATAGTCAATGAAAGCTATCCCACGCGCATCCCAAAAGCCGACGCCGTGACCTTGCCTACAGATGAAACGGTCTTCGCCTTTTTTGGAGCCGGTTCTCCCTTTTTAATCCATCGCTTTGATTGTTCTTTTGTCTCAGATGTGAAGTAATGGACCCGTGTTTCATCCATGGATATGAAGCGGCGCAAAAATTCTGCTTTGTTGCTGTGAAACTTTGCTAAACACTCAATGGAAACAGCTTCACGACATTGTTTTTGCTCGAGTGTGAGCAAACGTGGTAGACATCTTGCACACATCTTTCTCATGTCCAAAGTTTCAGTCAATATGTGATGTACCGCACTTATTGAAATACCTACTATGTCTGCTAGCTCGCGAACTTTCAGTCGACGATCATCCAGTATCTCTTCTTGGATTTTTTACCGTTTCTGGATTCGTCACCTCATTTGGTCGACCATTGTGATGCTCGTCTTGACCTCTCGTACGGCGTCGTGTAAACTCTGCTACCCGATATTTTATTGTTGTAAACGAAGGAGAAAACTCACCCAGAGTAGAATCTAGTTCAACTTTGATATTGGTTGGGCTGAGGCCTTTCAAGTACAAGTATTGTATCACATACCGATGACCAATTTCCTTCATTTTCACAAATTCACTGAAAACGTCTAAAATTGATGGTTTGAAAACCAAAACTAAACAACGTGGGGTCTTCCGACTTATAACATATGCTTTATAGATTGTATACTTTCTAATGCAGTGACATTTTTCAAAGAACTACTGCCATCTCTAGGTCAGGCTGGGTACTTCTGGGCTCTCCCATGTATAATACCTGTATCCTTGGTTATCGTTACAGCTTAATATTTTACCTATTGTAGGTTTGTTATAACGATGCTCTGAATAGTTTAATTGTTTTGGGACAAATGCTCATCTTCTTTAAATTTTTTTGAACACGTTTGTATTTAATTATAGCCCTATTGTCCCTCGCCAAGTTTGGATTGCCAAATGAACATGCAGTAACGTATTACTGGAGACGACTATATTTGTACTATTAGAGCTCCATAATATAATGTGGGACATGAGAACCTCTCGCAATTCTTGTAATCAAGTTTATTTCTCTAGCACTGGTACCATTCTGGTTCACTGTGAAGGCTTCCGTGGAATATAGCGAATAAAGATTCATATATTCACTGGTGCCGTTTTTAAAAAAAGAATAAGCAAGCAGAAAAAAACGCAGATAAAAATACTTATAAATTCGTCAAGAGAAAGCGAAATTCCGCAGAGGTAATTTACATTACTGCCGAAAATTAGCAGATATAGTTTGGGATGTAGATTATCCTGTAGAGCACTAGAAAATTTCGAATCCTAACCGATAAAGCAGTGGCTAACACCCATGCTTCCGATGTTACAACTGGGGTCAATCGATAATTTCAATAGCCATCTTCTTTCGAGTACTTGGGGGTCCGGCAGAATTTCGATGTTCACATGAAGCCCCAAAGCATCAAGTGAATTCATTTCTATGCTCAAAATGATTACCGTACAAATATTAATTAAATCGATTTATTTATTTTTTCATGGTTGTTATCGCTACTACTTTCTTTGCCTTGTACTTGAGGCATCCAGTCACCACAGTTGTAAATAGTCTAGGTGCCTAGACTTTGAATGTACCTTATGTACCTTGAAATCTGTTGCTCAAACACCACAGGATGAACTACGCACTTCCAGATCAACAGGGCGCTTAAAGTTCTATCTCGTTAGTGCGGTCGGATGGTTTCGAACCTCTCACCCAGATGATCCGGTCTCACTACAGGCCTGACTCAAAGCTGTGCGGTGGTGTGCTAATCTCTTGTATTGTGGCGTGTAATATTGTTTCTTCGTTTTTATACGCAAAAGTGTACCAATGCTGGATACTACTGCAACTATATGTTTAGAGTTTCATCATTAGGAAATTTAAAATTTTCAATTCGAAAATATTGTGCATTTTAACTGTTTCATCTTTATACATTTTTCTTTTCAATTGGCGATTACTTTGCTTAAGTACGTACGCGCCCACCGTCGTATTTTATTGGAGAGGTTCTAACCCCACGCAAGGAAGCATTTTTGACTTTAAATTATCGTCTAAACGTGTATGGCTGTCACTCCTCCGTTTTCATCATTCTACAATTTCTGGGTTAAGCTAAACTGCAATTTTCATACGACTCCCATTCTCGAAAAGAAAATCATTCGCTATTAAAGTCGAACTCACTTTATACTGATATTGATGTCACTAGTAACTACTCATCCTAAATCTCACCCTGACAGAAACCTCAAAGACGTTTGGTAGGGAGTGTTAGGTCAACGGACCTTAAGATGGATTATGAATGCTCGTATTCTGTTTCCTTTTCTCTTCGGGTAGTTAGAATTACCACGTATGATATTTCTTTATGCTGCGTATGGGAACTTGACGATTGAAAAATGAGTCATTATACTACGGATTTCATCTGTTCTGTCATTGCTGTCTTTAAATTAGCACAATTCTTACGTCTAACAACAGAAAGAGAGCTGGTGTAATAATGTTATACATATTCTACCATTAAGGATTCGACGTCAATTTAATTAATATTAGAACAATGCAAATTTTGATGTGTATAGTCGGAAAATGTCTGTAGTAATTAAATGTTATGCCCACGGTTGTGTCGTATACATTAATTTAGCTTCCTTCGTGAAGTGTGTTAAAAAAGTAATTCTCGTGCGTCGTTCGCCATTATAGAGAGATTCACTAAACCTTCCTAATCACCCCCTTCCTTCCTTTTTACGCCAAAATGGTTGAGGCCAGGAACACATGGGAAAAACCTGTCCTATTCCCAGGATCGAGCGAATATAGAAATGGAGGAACAGCTGCCTGGGGGTAAATGGTCAGGAACAGGGTTTCGAACTCCGCCTTCCCATTTTCTTAGAAGAGAGTTACGCACTGTGGATTCCGCTCCCTCAGTTGAAAGCCTCAAGAGACGAAATATGTACTTATCTCGAAGCCTCCCTGACGGAGGAAAGAAAGCGGGCAGAGGAAGACAGTGCTTTTTCCAGGCCGCTAGCCACCCGTCCCACACTCACCTATCTTACGCACTCCCTTGGCTCCACTCCCGGTTCATATCCGAGTGATAGTGAAAACCTCTCCCTTGCTGCGGGAAACCAAAGTCGTCCCTCCCGCCCCGTAAACTCGGTGGGGCGAGCGCACCGACTACACACCCTGGTGGAGCCAGCAGTCCCCGACCTAGGTTGGTAGAAGGCGTGGGAAAGGATAAAAGTGTTCCGGTTTGTGGTGTTTTACTACGACGACCTCATGGAGTGACAGTCAAATAATGGGTGACCCTCTTTACAAGTGGTGTGGTCTCTGAAATACAACAGTATACACTGCTTTCAAGAAAGCACTAGGTGGTTTACGTTAACTTCTGTTTTCGTTGTTTCTAACTTAGATGAGAAGTTTGCGCAAGGAACATGGGAATTACCTTTGAAGAAGCGCATTGTTTTGAGATGGGAATTAAACTGATTCGCATTTGAGACAGACGGTGTTAGCGCAAAGCTATCGAATGATAATATCTCTACTAGACTACTGTAGATATGTGGAAACGATGTATAGTTTGATTTTAAGTGTGTTGAAGTGTTTGTGATGAAAATAAGATGCTTATTGTTCCTAAAAATAGAAATGACTTTATAATTATACTCATCTCCGAATTAAAAAAAAATATTTGTGAAAATGACCTGATTATTTACTCAGAATACGAGTATGTAATGACAGGATGATGACGCATGATGACAGAGTTAGTAAGTTTTTAATTACTAACTTTACTATTAGTTAAGGTAGTAATTAAAACATGCAATAAATTTGTATGAATAATTAATTGTGGAGTGCATGGAATTAGTAAAAAATGATTTTAAAACTCAGGCAAATATCATGAATTATATGTTATTCTAGATTCGCTAAATATTCATCTAATGCCGAATTATATTTGATACCTAACATATTTTCTGGAAATAAAGTTCGGGATTTAAAATAATTGAATTTTATGCGTTTAATAATTCCTAAACACGACGTTTAAGCTATCGGGACTCACCTCAAGGAATTTTTAACCTCCTTCGGTAAGTTTTCAAGCAAAATACTTTCGCGTGCTTTAACAAACCCCTGATTTGGCCGAGATTGAAATTAAGATTATTTTTTTGTCATTCTTGGGTTACTTTCCCGATTATTTTCACTGAGTTTAATTACATACAGCTTCGTTGCATGACAAATAATTTATTTTTAAAACCGTATAAGCACTCGTAAATTCAATATGGTAATATTTCCTCAAAACTGTTCATGCACACATTTTTTTCAGTACTTAATTTGATGAAATAGTATGCGCTCATTTTTTAATATTGATTTTGTAGCTGTGCGCAGTGAAATGAACAAGATATTATATATTTGTCGTGTTTAGTCTTCGCAGTATGCGTTTGATTAAAATTTGTTACAATTTACTTAAAGCTCTTCTTTTAACTGCTCGGAGTAACTTGCTAAACATAATTTTTCTGCTCCTCTACCTCTATAGCTAACCTAAATACGTAAACATAGGTTTTTCCTTTCAGGTTTCGTTTTGCCTCAACCCAATTTCACCAACATCCAGGGAAAAATATTCTTACCAATATAGGAACAGACTAATCCGTAAACATTTGCTTTTGGAAGGATAAACGTATGGAAGCACGGAAAGGGAAGGAAAACATGCGCATGTAATTGCAGTACAGGTATTACGAACGTTTACGCTTAAATTTCAATTGGATCTGGTCTCCTTAAAACACTTGTTATTCATAAGACGTATTCAGTATTTTTAATGGTGTCAGTTTGAATGCTGAAATATCTATTGTACATTAGCACAAACCAAACTATTAAGTACAAATGTTCTTCTTTATGACCGACCTCGTTCACGACCAAAATCATGGAAACGAGTATTTCACACTTTTTTACTCTCACCAACATAGTAAAGTACAGAATATGCAAAATGAGTAGGTTTAAGAACGTGATATACCTACAGATTTTCACCTAAGGAGTGACGATACCGGCAATACAAAATGTCCCATTCTTATAAAAGTGTAGTGAGGGATCGTTAGCACAATCTCTGCGTATAGTCTCAAGATAGTAGGTAGAGTAAAGTAAGATAAATTTAACCGGTGTGTCAGTGAGTCGGAGTTAATTATGTGCATAACCCCAAGCATCAAATTATTCTTTTCCATTCACCACACACATATTTCATGACATAATTTCTACTCATAAAAGATTATTCGCATATAGCTCACTGTATTTTCAAATGGACCGTCGAAAACAATTTAAATTCTAGCAAGTGATTCAACTAAGATATATATATTTAAAACATTCTCCTAGTCATTTGAATTTTATCGCTTAATTTATGATAAATAAATGACACCAATGTGTACTTTCTGGAAGGATAGTTTAGAATGAGTAAAATAAAATACATTTTGCAATATAGGTTGTGAGGGAATCGGTATTCTACTAGTTCATGGCCTACTTCTGTAGTTATATTTGGGCTAGAATTTGAGAATTTTCTCGCTCTGCTGTATTAAATTACTGTATTCCTTTTTTACCCATTTTTTCGGTTGCAGTAAGTCCAAAAAATAAGAAAATATAAAGTGACCCTACGCTCCAGCAACTGGGAGAAAAAGAAATTCTAACTAGTTACAAACAGAATACATCTATAGCAATTCTCTTCCCAACATTGCCCATCCCCTATATCTTTCATTTACTTGAATTTCCAGATCAAATTGATTTGTTTTTTTCGATGTCCCGAATTTACGAAATTTAATAGAAATTAATTCCGAGAATAGGGAATACATGATTCAAAACTAGGCATGGCTTGATATGAAGTATGTATATTACTGTACATTGATGAATAGTTTACAAGTGTGAATTTTTCAATACTTTTTCTTTACTATTACCACTGTTTATTTTTTTAATAATTTAATTTTAAATTTCGGTGGTTTTCCATAAGTTTTAATTCAGGGTTATCATATTTAGATATTGAATTTAATCGTTGTTAATCACTTATATTTTAAGGAGAATTTAGTGTTTGTAGGTAGTAGCTTATCATGCGTTCACATGCCTTTAAATCTCATTACACCATCTTCTACTCATAATGTTCAGTTGTCTATTTTTTCATTTCTATCTTGCTCTTCCCTGCAAGAACTACCAGACCAAATAAGTGATATTTAGTAAAAGTTTTAAATTTAGCAACATGCGTTGATACTACGCTATTTACGGGATGAGTAGATACGACGTATTTTTAAATAATATCATGGATTATTCCTTGAACGCGAACATATCACATTTGCGAAATATTTCGAATCCAGAATTTCCGTACCAGCACACTTGCTTGCATGCATGCCCATTCTTTCGATTTATGACTAGAACTTTTCAAATATGATGAATGAAATGAAAAAACGAACGTGAAACGAATTTTCTCCCACCGTAGTGACGCATCGTTTAATCAAGGTTGCTAATATACTGCGCAAACTGAACTCGCATTACTGAAACTCAACGATTTAAGGTGGGATTAGCTTAGCGAGCCGGAAATTAAAAACGAAATAACCTGCTCCTAAATGTACACCCCATTGGTTCCTAAGGTTCATAATCATATTAAATATTATTCCTTTTAATAAATTTAATTCCGTGGCTAGTTCAAATCTCTTTGTTTATCTTCCTGTTTCATTGGCATTTCTTTGCAATCCACACGACTCATTAAGTTTGGTATCTCCTTCAATGAGGTATCTACAAAAGACAGATGGTGTAGGACCACGACTCCTCAAAGTTTTCACAGCACAACCCACTTATCACATATACTAGTTGATACTCTTCAGGGCAGAAGATTGGGAAAGTGAGCACTTCCCTTCGTTACATGTTTTCGTGAACCTTGTGTTGTTATCATTTCATTCAAATTACGATGGTTGCTGCCATTTCCTGCGGCCTTTAAGATAAAAATTAGGAAGATCGGCTAGTTTTTGGATTTAAAGGTTGCCATTTTTCGTTTGAATGCATAAAAAATCACCATGCAGCCATTACAATAAACTTTTAAATATATTCGGAATAATTCGACGCATTTCGTATTTTTTTTTGCATGGTCATTCTCCTCACAGTATTCTATTTTCCTGTACCCTTGGCTGTTTGACGAATTGAAATGGAAACAGCATTGATAACTTGATGAATTTGGTGTCCAATTGACTTTTTTGCCAAACTGAATAGATCTACTATTGTTTATTTATTTAAGTGCATTTATTACTAAAAATTTGTTTAATATTTTTCCTATTCGTTTCTTGTACTTATAATTATTTAATGTAAACATTTTTCTAATGCATCGTTTTAATACAATAATAATTATTCTCAAACCGTTTCGTCATATGCATTTATATTAAGTACACTTTTAAGGATATATTAAAAAATGACTCCTCCCCAAAAAATAATTTTTCATTACTCTTGGAATTCTATTTTGTTAGGGAATTTAAATTTGTGCTGAACAAGTTTTTGGCATCAATAAAATAAATTCTTATTATTTTGGAATTTGGAATTATAGTCGGCATCCAAGTAAAGTGATGTGTGTCTCTATGTCTACGTGTGTCGGATAATGTCTTAATTTTACATTTACAAGCATGAGTGGAGCGTCACATGTGTCACATCGCGTACTGAAGCGTCTAGTACGCTACATGCTTCTCCAGCAAACAAATCAAAACAAACTGTAACCTTTCAAAAAAGGGAAACACCATTAAACAGGAAACTGAGCTCTCAAATAAGACATGAGTGCATTCGATGGAGCTAACAGACAGGCCGCACAGGAGGCAACGCCCTTTCTCTCCGATCACTTCTCTATCACGGTGTTAACTGAAGCCTTTCCTGGTGGCAGGTGACAACTCTGAGTCTTCTCACCGCAACGAACAACGGATTGACCGCTGCCTGGTCATCCGTGACATGACTAACAGCGTGACATAACCTCCTAACATCACATTTTATCGACTGAAGCTGGTGACTGCGTCATATTCTACGTATTCGTCGCCACTGGAACGTTAGCAAATAATCTTCGGACATTTTAGCTTATTCTCGCGCCTGTCAACGCCGAGTTAAATTTATTGATAGGTGACTCATCTGTTACAAGTAAAATTTGTATGCGTGAAATAACTCAGCTCTTTTGAAATATCAAAATAATGAGAATACGTGTACCTAGATGGCTGAAAACTGTTGATGACCTACAACTATTGGCAGTAAACAGCCCAACTACTTAATAGGATTTTGACATAAATAGTGGTATTTTTCACAATTAGAAAATTGATTTTCACTGGCTAGTTATTTCTTTAAATTTAAATTAAATTTTTATGCGTATGAGTAAAGCTTACTTCTGAATATTTTTGTTCAGAAGAGAAGGTGAATATGTCCTGTCTACTTGATTAAGTTCCCAGAATCCGAAGGTCATCGATATCTCCCGGTCATGTCTCCCAGATTACATTGCCAAGTCACTCCACATACGGCATTTCAAGGTTATGCAGTTTTTAAGTCATAGTCCTCACTAACACGTTTTTACATGGCTCAATTAGCATGGGTACTCCTTTTTTAAGAAAAACTTCAAGCATAACTTGGCCCAAGTTTCACGAGATACAAGGTCTAAAGTGAAACCATTAGCATTAGTACACACGTGTATTGGTGGTAATGATATAAAAATCATAATATGGATGAAATAACTGTTAAGCGTTTGTCGATTGCGAGGGTTTATCATTCCTACTAGTTTTGTCGAAATGGGGTGACGGAGAGTTAATAATTTACTGTAGTAAGAATTCTTCCTGTTTTTTGTGACGAAAATAATCGATTTAAAATTATAACGAAACAGTTATTTGAATGTTTTTGAAATGTTTAATGTTACTCTTTATCTCGTATTTATTAAAAAAGGGTGTACTACAAATGATGAAAGAATATTTAAACTATAAATACAAGGATGAGTTTTGGTGTACATTTCCAGATGTTATTAATAAAAAAATTAAATTTGAAGGAAGTCATAGCATACGAGAAATGATTATATTCAATTATTCTAGCTTTCATTTGTTATTTTAAATGGCTGCTATCGCCAAAAGAATGTTTTCTCTCAGAAGAGATTTGTTGTTACAGGAATTTCAAGGAATATTTAATGTATACTACCTTTATTTATTTTTGATTTTTTCTTCATTAAAAATGAATTACAGGATTCAATACTGTCATATTTTTACAGATGAGTGGTTTTTTATTAAATGAAATATGTTTCTGCCTGAAATAACGCCGACGTTTGAGGTTTGTTCTAGTTAACCACGTTCATTCACCTCTTAATTATTAAATTTTCTCATCAAACTTGTATCTTTCCATGTCGAATTGATGAATTTCTAGGTAAAAATAATCCTGGTCTCCTGAAATACAGGTTTGAAATTCTCTGAGCCTCTGGAAACTCCAGGGAAAAGAGGAAATGGAAAGGAACTGGAGGAAATGGCGGGAATATGAAGGCAGTGGTTATCTGCGACCGACGATATCTCGGAGTTAATCAACTTACGGTCCAAAGGGACGCCATTAAATTAAGATCCCTTGATTAACCGTAACGAATTACCTGGTGTTCCCTAATTCAGTGCAACGATTCCGCACCAAATTTAATGCGTTAATTATTTAATTCATCCCTATTCCAGCGTTTGATATATCTCCTTTCCTTCTGCCTCTCAAAATTATTTTCAATAATCCTCGCCTGATTTACGGCTTTATCACGCTTTTTGCTACTGCAAAATCGTCTTACTTGCCTTCTTCTTCTAATCAAATTTAATTCACAACACGCGTATATTTTGGGATGACTATGCGATTAATTATTGAACTTATACTTTACTTCTTTGGACTTGGACTTATTACTTCTGCTCCCTGAATATCATGCTATGTGAATGCATAAAACGTTTTATGAATGTCGTCATTATCTGAATTACTATTCTTGATTATTTCTTGAATCATTAAAAATGGATATAATATCCTTCGATAACTTCAAATATTTATAATGACAAATGTATGTATTTAAAAGTATATAGAGATTTCTTATCCTTTGGTAACACTCCTTAAAACTTAGCTTGTGCCATATGTGCAAGGTGATTAGAATTAAATAAATAATAATATCCAAAGAAACTGCGGGAGATGCCGCAACAGTAACTTTAAACGGAGTCATCCGCTAATGTTCATTTCAATGCACGCCTCGGTAGCTTAAGTGGCTAAAGCATTCGACCGGATATTGAGGGATCTGGGTTCGAATCCCAGTCAAGGCGAATGATTTTTACACTCTGAAATTGTTCCATTGATATAATAATGTAATCCAAGTGATAAGAATATTCTGAATGTAAATGTATTCATGCTTTAATAGGAATGAAAGTAATCGTTCACTAGATCCATGGGAAAATGTATTTTTTCTACTCAGTTAACTCAGAGGACAAAATCCACATGAGGTTGCAAGGCATTTAATATTGCATAGTTTCTTAAATTATGGAAGTTTGTCACTGTTTATTTCAAGTTATGAAATAATACCAAATTTCGAAACTAGTAGTAATGAAATTATTATTAAGTGTAAGAGTGCCAGTGTATCTCTTGCCATTAGGATATTAAATGAATGCAGATAGGGTATTGACCATGTCACTATTATCCATAGCTTCTCATTAAGGTCTCCATGAAAATGGAAGATTTCCTCTTCTTTTCTATTTGCTAGGATGTCTATTACGGTAAATCATAGTTTTTCTGCCTCTGAATAGAAGAAAAGTACGTAGTAACCGGTTCAAATGGCTATTATATTTTTGCAAGAATACTTATTTTGTTATGTTTACAAAATTAATGATGGATGGAGATTGAACTACTTCATCACATGAATAGTATATATAAATAAGTTTTGTTTTGAATTCATGATCTTAGGGCTATTTTAAACATAGAATTCCTCTCTTCTGTGCTTTCAGAAATGTGTCACTTCTTAATTAAGAAATATGAAACACAGTAAAACTTGAACTGCTTCTCGTCATGTTCTTTCTGAAGTGACATACCTTTCAATGGGTGTGCCATTAACGTTGATTCGGCACACATTACTCCAGATATCCAATTTTGAAATTACTTCATTGAGCAGTTAGCTTTTTCATATATTTTTGTACCTCTCTAAGTATTCCTCAACTCCCCCTCTTTCCGCAGCATTAGCTACAGTTTTATTCTTTTTTATGTTACCATGGTAGTACAAATCTCGGGACCCATCGATTATCTGTGAAATGAGAATAATTATTGAACTATCCATGGTCTGAATTGAACTTTACCTCGGATCACGACATATATATATATATATATATATATATATATATATATATATATATATATATATATATATACACACCCTAAGTTCAGTAATCGCGTGTGTTCCTCCAGGAAAACGTTCGGGGACGACTGGCCGCGAAAGAAAGCAATTAAATTCTGCAAGAGACAGGGATTAGTCATCACCAACACTTAGTTTAGACCCCACGTACGACGTCGGTATGCATGGAAATTGCCATGTTTCTCAGAAGGCATTAGATTATATGATGGTTAAGCACGGATTGAGGAATAAAGTGATCAATTCTCCCAGCTTCCGGAAGCAGATGCGAACTCTAATCGCTTTCAGTTTTTATAAAGTGTAACGTCCGTTTCAAAAAGATAAGACAGAGGCGGCGGGTAAGAAAATTCATGTAGAATCTTTAACTGAACTGACAGGACGGAGAACCAGCAGGTGTTAAAGAAAATCATAACTTAAGGAAAAGAGTGGAATGCTATCAAGGAAAAATGGAAATATATCAAAATAGCCAATATCAGAAGCCGTAAAAGAAATTATAGGACTGATAAAGAGAAAAGGACGAGGAATCATGGATCACGGATGAAATGAACATAAATATAGATGAGAAAAGGAAATTAAATAATGTATACACAGAGTTAGGCAGAATAAAGTACAAAGATTCAAGTAACAAAGTGATTCAAGTATCAAAACAAGCAAAAGAAGCATGATGGAAGAAGCAGTGAAAAGATATGGAAAGTGTGCAGATGAAGGGTGACATCGGTGTGCTATGCAAGAAGATTTAAATATTATCGGAGATCGTTGCTAACAGTTATAGATAAGTCGGGTAAGATAATAGTTGGCACAGAAAAGATCCAAGAGGTGATGGAAGGAATACACATATAAAAAATCTTATGGTAAAGAAATTAGGTGAAAAAGCTTAGAAATAGAGAGGGAATATGACATAGATGAAGATAGCTGAGGTCAAGCCATACTCGAAAATGTGATAGAAAGTGCCTTAAGTGAGATGTTCTGAAATAAGGTCTACTGGGTAGACAACATTCCAACGGAACAGGATACTAGACAATGAGATAGAAAGCGCATTAAGGGAGATGAAACGAAATAAGGCCGTGGGGTGGATAACATTCCCGCGGAACTTTTAAAATGCTTAGGAAAATGTGGGAGGTAGAGTCTATATTGACTGACGCGTAGCACCTATGAAGAAGGAATCTGGCCATTAGACTACGTGAGATCAGTGTTAGTTCCTATTTCGAAATAGGTACGAATTACTCGACTTTGAATTGTTGTTTAAGGGAAAAATAGTTTACTTGCTTTTATTCAGTATGTGAAGGAATAATAATGAATCGGTGGTGTTCCCAATTCCAAAGAAGTCATACTAATAAATAACATAATAATAATAATAATAATAGATTAATGCGGCATTGCAATGCCTGGTAATTATTTTATATTTGATTTTTTCTTGAATATTCCACAAAAGTTTAAAAAATGTGTTCAAAGCAATAGTACAATATAGAATAGCGGTGTGTCAAAGTTCGAGGAATATTCATAAGAAATACTGCTTTTGTTTTCAATTTTAATTCTTGTAAATTCAGAGCTACTAAATATGCAAACGAAAATTTGGAGAAAAAGAAACCAAAATAAACAAAAGAGTAAGAGAAGGATGCAGCCTGTCACAATTAATATTCAATGTATACCTGGAAGAGGCAATAAAAGAAAAACAAGAATTTGGTATCAAAGGAGTCAAGGTTAATGAAGAGGAAATTAACATGCTCCGATTTGCAGATGACATCGCAGTAGTGGTGGAAACGCGATAGGATCTGCTAGCAACTCAAAGTGCTGTGGATCAAGTACTGGGGGAATAAAATATGAACATTAACAAGAAGGAAACGAATAGCCTTGTGTGTGGAAGAGTGAATCTGAATGCAGATATCCCAATTCGAGGGGTGAAAATATAGGCTGTGGAATCCTTCATCTATCTAGGCAGCAGGATAGCATGAGATGGAAAAAGTTCGACCAACATCAAGTGAAGAATAGCCCAAGCAAAGAGCACGTTCATAAAGAAGAGGCAATTACCTTGTTCAAAGAACCTAATGCTGTAAACAACGACGCAATTCGTCAAGTCTTTCGTGTGGAGCATTAAGCTCTATGATTCCGAGACTTGGAACATTGTATAAGTGAACCAGCGAAGAATAGAAGCCCTTAAAACAAGGCGCGCGAGGAGAATGCTGAAGATTAAATGGGCAGACATATCAAGGAACGAGATAGGATAAGATCAAATGGAGCACTCTACGGCAACGTAAAAATAGATGGATTGGACACACAATGAGGCACAATGGATTGATTAGGAACATAATAGACGAAAAAATAGAAGGGACAATTCCACGAGGAAGACCAAGAGACATGTGCATGGAACAAATTAAGAAGGACCTAAAACTGAGACGATATCAGGGACTGAGTGAATTTACATTAAACAAAGAAAAATGAGGAGCTGCAGTGTACGATTCCTAGGATTGAAATACTGATGATGAAATTATGAATTATCGAAGATTTATTTTTTTTAACGCATATACAGAAGCCGGTAACGATGCAGTGGCAACCATTAATTAGGTTCTTAATAATTCCATCCCAGGAATATGGTTTAATGTGTGTTGAGCTTTTGATGAGTAACTAAGAGAGGATTAAACAGAAAAATAAAGGTACAACCAGGGTCGACAACCAAATATATATTTGATGAATTAATTAATAAATGCATTAGGTCAGCGAACTGTTAGTGTGGCTTTTTCAACGGTAGCCTCATGAAAATTACACCCGTTAAGTACGCACCTTTATCTCGAATGTTGGCCACGTCATTATATTACATGAGTGTAGTTTAGAAAAGATTCGTAAGCATGCCAGTGGTGCTGTGTTTTCTAAACAGGTACAGCTTGATCCTAAGTAAGACATGTACTGTTAGCTAAACGACAGGGAGACAAGTAATGGGATAACCGGAAATAAATTCCTTACTGAAAAAATGACTAGCCTTACTCAATACGGTTGTCATTAGAGAGAATTGGTCTCGTTTTCTTAAGCTAAGTGAGCTTAAATTTTACTATAGACTAGCTTGTATTGGAGAGAAGGATTTAGAAAGGGTAATATATTTGCCTACGAAGTTTACCTTAATCGCATAAATACTTCCTCAATGCAATTATTTTAACTGCATTCACTTTCGGGAATCGGAATTGTGCGGTGACAAACATAATGGCTTCTTACCCAGAGGGCCCGGGTTCTTATCCTAGAGGGGGGATATGTTTATCAGTGGTATCCCGATCCTTACTCGAGTTACTTCGTGGAGAATGTAGATTGCTTTTTTGTCAAATAAATGGATTTTTATATTTACAATTAAAAAAATCTATGCAAATAAAATATAATCTTTTAGAATTATGTAATTCATTTTCACCACAGATAATCAAAGTTCCAGAAAATATTCCTTTGTTTCGTGATACGTGTTCAAAAATAAGCTGTTCAATCATAAAGTTAAGGCAATACATAGATGTCACTTTCAACTAATTTGATTTTATATATCTATTAAGAATTACACCAGCCTATATTCTAGAAATACATTATAGTCGTAGCTCCAATTGTCCATTCATTCTACATTGATTTTTGGATTAATTTTACATTGATATTTTAATTTCGCTTTCTATTTACCACAATTTTCAATAATATAAATTTTGAATACCTTATATTAATTTATTGTTCTTACTATTTTATTCAAAATTAATTTTGAGTAACCCGTAGCCTTACTTTGATTAAATATCGTCGTATGCTCATTCAATCTGAAGTTATTGAGTATTTCTTTCTTACGCGCGAAGATATCCAGTGCGACCGCATTTGCAAGTCTCACAAACTGATTGAAAACAAATCAATTTATTAAAAATAAAGTTCAGGGACATTTTTCGATTAATTAATTTTTTTTGTACGTGCCCAGCAAGCGGCGACTAAATTGCTGGCCTCGTTATATATCGTTCGGAGACGAAATCTGAACGAAGCTCTCACTGGCAAAATACACACACACCTAGGGAATTTCGAAAATTTGATTCCACAGCCTTCATCCCCATCCCCTCACGTCACACACTCTCATTCTCTACCTCTCTCCAAGCCCCCATTGCCGCCAGCACGTCGAATGGCGGGAGCGAGGTGTCAATTCCCGCCCTTCGAGTCTCCTGGCCTCCATCCTCCCACGTAACCGACCGCAACAAGGCGCCACTTGTTCCCTGCCTCATCCGGTTGGGGGTGCGCACCGCTGTACACTGTTGTCCCTCGCACCCCTCTTCCCCACATTTAACCGCCTCAAACACTCGGCCTGCTCGAAAACCCACTCTCCCGAGTTCCCCGTCCTCAACGGCGAGCGTCCCCTCCTTCCCGCCCTCTCGCGTTCGCTGCGCAATCATCCTCCTCTCTCCCTGCCCTCGCCGTCCTCATGGTGTCCACTAGTTTGCCAGAATGATGCTCCACCCCTGCCCCCTGCCGCAACCTCCCTCCTCCACCCTAGTTCCTAGCTCCGCACTCGGCGCTTTCATTAGACCAGCCGCTTGTAAACACTCCGCCGCCTGTCCGTCTGTCCGTTTTCTCCTTCGCCCGCCTCCCACGGAACCACCGTCCACCGAAGCCCATCGACGCCCACCATCATGAGTACTACTCGGACCACGATATCCACTCCAGTAGTATGGCATGGCGGAAGGGAGGGGAGGGGAGTGATTACCCACGCTCAAACACCATCTTGCCCCACCTTGGATTTCCAATGGATCGGCGGCATTTGTATAGTTTTTCCAGGTCGTGGAAATTCGAAAATGAGAGTGGTTTATGAGAAATTGTTTTTAAACGAGATAGCTCGTAAATTATTCTTATAATCTAATCCTAAATCTTGTCTCTCCTGTTCTCCCTATCAAATGCTTGTTCCTCCTTAGGCCATAAGAGCTCCCTATGTCCACATCTCATTATTTGTGTTTGAATTTTGATGCCGTGATCTTGGCCTTATTGGTACTCATTATAATGGATAGTATAGCAGCAAATCAATGTTTCCAATCATCCCTATGAACAAACCCTGTGGCCATTCTACGGTTCTGCTAACATGGCACCTAATGATTTATTATCCGAAATTTATTTAATCAATTTTTATTTTCCCATGTATTTCATTTCCCTTCATGCCGTCAAAAATTCACATAACTTCCTGATTCTATAGCACTGGTCCAGTATACTCTCCACTCTACCGTAAGCTTTAATATTCTACATCACCTGCATCGTCTATATCATCTGCTATCTTCGAATTCATCACGACCAATTTCTCTTTTCCCCTTACCATTTGATAGCGTGTTCGTCTGATTTCTTTGCTGAACATTTTTTTTAGTTATCTTTATATTTGCAAAGAATTCAATCTGCGAGCATCTTCTAAATATAAAAGATTGTTTTCGGACACATAAAATTAAACGCTCCAAATCAAAGATTTCACTACACTTTATGAAAAGTGTTTTGTATTTTTCTTATCATGAACTACGTTATCTGCATAAAAGGTTCTATAATTGATATAATTCCTTTTTTATGCTCTCAGCATGCCGTCCACCTTTGTCTTAATTGAATCTTTCTTTATGAGGGAAATATCCCTCCTCAGTAAGGGAAATGTTCTCCTTTCAATATTTGTTATAGCATCATGAATAATTGCTGATTTCTGGTTTAATACAAGGTTTGAACAAAAAGTATCGGAAGTAATTTTTTCATGACGTGACTGTACGTCGCTGCGCACTTGCACCGCGCAGACTAGGTGGTTGGGGTGGAGGCGGTACGATCTTTAACACGCGCCAAACTCCAGTCGCCTGCGAGCGTTCGTTTAAGCTAAACAGTGTTTTTGGTGGACCCCTGTCGAGTGACTCGGTGCAAGCGCAAAATACGGTGTAAGATCGAACAGCGGAACGACTTCAATTTTTTTTTGACCTGGGTAATCGGGTAAGGGGACGTGGGACATGATTTTCCAAGTATACAAGAATGAAAGCATGCTACAAACTGCAGTTTTTAAGCGGCAAAAGCTCTTCAAAGATAAGCAAGAGACTGTCAATAGTCACGCAAGGTAGGATTGTTAGTGATAATTGAATCCGAATCGAAGATGACTAGCCAGACCACGGATTTTAGAGTAGTACAAGGTGTTTTAGCATTCTTACAATTTCCCGGGAATATTGTAAAACGTGCAGTGGATTTTATCGACCAGTAAAATAAATATAGCCAGTTTCCACCATCACACTCTTCTCTAATCTCTGGGTTATATGGAATCCTCATATGCGGGTTGATCGGCAGAATCACTTAACTGTGACTCGGTGACTCTTCTGTGATTAGTATCCGTTGCTGCAGGTGGCTTCTGACAGCTCGTAAAATTCTCCCAGTTTTTTTAGTTTGTGGGGTACTGCGGAGGTGGGCTTGAAAATATTCGAAAATCGGCTTAAGGCTACTCCTAATAATAAAAACCATCCCTACACATTTAATATTTTCACCCTATAATTGAAATACTCTCAACATGACCACCGAGATTTGTTCAGGATGCCATGGTACCAATTGTCTCTCTCATTAGATGTTAACCTTGTTTCAAGGATTTGGGAGCAAATATAAACATATATAGCATCACGCAAAACTGCATGAATGAATTTTATCGGGACGTATTTGTGTTTACAGTTTCAGTGAAGCATGTATCACTACATCAAGATAAGTCACCTTGGTTTCAAAGCGTTTCATGTTTATGGACCGTACCAAATCCTAAAGGTAGTTTTATCTGTGAAAAAAAATTTTCAAGTTAAGTGATGCCATCTTGCGTTACCTATGATCAAATCATTTCAGCCCCTCGATTCTCATAATCCTGAATCCGTTGATCAAGTTGGCATTTTTTCAGTACTACTTCGTCGTTGATTAGAGTAAAATTACTGGTAATCACACAGGACGCGTGATACGTGAAGCTTACGTGAAAAGTGATTGAAAATAAATGGATGATTTAAATGCCATTCTAAGATGTCCTGTCTAGAGTTTCAAAAGTACCTTGTATCAAAAATGTGTAAAAGTAAGAAAATACTATTCTATTGAGTTGGTCGGCCATTCGGTTAAAATATAATACTAATCCTTTGGTGTTACAGGCAATTTATTTTATGAGGTTTACTGAACCTACTGGTTTCAAAGAACTAAAAAGACGTCATTTATTTGATAATGGTTGCGAAAGCAAAAGATTATATGTAGTTTCCATGACGCCATCCTTATTTTCTCCCTTATCAAAACATGATGCTGAGGCTAACCATCACCGTCGGAGATTTGAAAGCAAAAGTGCTAAAGAAAAGACCTGTTTTGGATGGTTTGGGAAATTATAATGGGCGTCAGGAGAGAGGTAAAGCCTTTTCCAAAAGGCATCCTTTCATTCAAAAGGGAGGTTTCCTATGTAAAAAAAAGCCGCTCAGCCTCAATTGCTTTTCTCATTTCAAACATTTCTCTTTTCCTCTCCTCTCGTGCTCATTGTAACAGATTCTAGGCAACAAAGGTGCATTCGTTGAAAGATCGTCGGCGCCGGGCTAATCGCCGCGGAGATGGAAAAAGCTGGTGACCGACGCCCAAAACAGTTTCACAGACGTCCGCGCCTTGCGTTACGGGATGAAACAAAAGCGAAACGCTCGACTGTTTCTTCGAATGGACGACAACCGGGATAAAGGGTCCCTACCTTTTGCTCCCGAAAGGGACGTAGAGAATGGCGGGCTCTCTGGCGGAACATTGCCCAAAGTACGCAGGGGGACTACAATGATGTGCGCCTTTTCACCCCTCTCTTTAAGGGCGGAGGAAATCCTCGCTTCGTTTCGGAAAGGAGAGCTGGCGATATTAATTAGGCGAGGAAAGTTCTGTAAGAAAGGGACAAAGATAGTGGAACACGGAAGAAAAGGTAAGCCTAATATAAAATGAAACTGAGAAATCACGACCTTAGGCCTGGTCAGATTACTTTCATTTCCTAACTAGAACACATTTTTTGTTCTTGGCTGTTTAGTTGAGTCTCATTTATTTCAGGGCGTATCAAAGAAGGCTTCATTTATCGAGAATTTCGTTCTTCTATCCATTAATTTGAATATAAGACTACATTTGGCGACTCTACATAATTTCCTGAGTAGAAGAAATATTGTTATAATCATATGGCCTTTTTTACCTACGTATACGGATGAATTTGAGTAATAGATTTAATTTAATTTTTATACATTGATACTTACCAGTCATGCATGACTAAAGCTACGTTTTTTATCTAATGTAGTAATGTAGCATTCAAATATGTGAGATAACCTCCAAACTAAATGTGAAAACAAACAAGTAAAATGGTGGCTCGTTTAGTCAATTTAAGTAATTTGTGAAATTATTTTAAAATTATCCCTGAAAGTCTTTTTATTTTACTTAAATTTTTCATAATATTTCTTATCTTTAGTTATTACGTAGTCCTTTCTGCAAGGAAGTATTGAGTTTTTTAAGTTTACCTCGATCCATAGGCTTATTTCGACTTTTTATTGCTCCCACTGCCCCAACAGGAAGCACACGATATGTATCCCAGAGGAGAATATTTTCAGAATATCACAAAAAGGATTACACAGAATAAAAAGATTGTGAACTATGGAAATGACGGAAACATAGGTCGAACGTAAATATTAACTTCCGAAGTTTGTTTCAAAAAATAATATTCCGCTTTATAAAACATCAAAATGTAAGTATGGAAGTACCTATGCTGGATCAAGGACAATTTACATGAATTTAATTTTACTGCAGTAACTCAGAAGGGCTCAGATGTAGACTGATCTCCAATTTCGAGTTCCCGAGTTCAAATCTAGCCTTTGTAAACGAAAATCGGTATTTATTGACAGATTTGAAAATTGTGCCACACTTCAAATTATCCTTCAAGTCTCTTTCTCAGGCTCTGCAAAATTACATTTTTGGACTTCACTAGTTCAGAGATAGAACTTGCAAAACAATCAGGTTCTGTTTAAAAATTTCCATTTTAGCGAACCTATCTTATCAACTTGTCAGTCAATGTAAAAGGAACTTTTTTATTCCTTAGTAAAATAAATGGAAACCAGAAAATACTCAAGTTACCTCCATGCAACGAATTTGGTTTAAGGGGAATTAATCGATGCATATGTTAAGAAGGCATTTTTCTATACTTGCTGAAATGTATCGTTTTGACCGTTCTCTGGTGACAAATTTTATGCCTCATTTCATTATTTGCCTTTCAAAACGAATTTAGCTCTCTGTCCAATTAATGTTTCATAGATACGAGAGTTCAAGAATTTTCAATGGGTCGAAGAACTTAAAATTCTCAAAAAATTAAGTTTATTTCATTTCCCCTATTAAGACTGAGGAGGATCGGGATGTAAGAAAAGAAGTTATGAAGGCAAGGAAAGACAGGATGGCAATTGCTTCTCTCGGGGTCGATCAACTGAGTAGGATAGGGGTCGCTCAGGTCGTCACGTTGATCGAATGGCGAGCGGGTTCCCGAGCCAGATAAATCCTTCGGTGGCCGGTAAGCCAGGTTTCACCTTCCTCAGGTCCGTTGTACCCGGGTACCCGCCTCCTGAATTTCACCTTTCACATTTACAGCCAATTTAAAGCTACGGCTCGCTAGACTCAAATCTTTTTCGCCACTCCCTTTATTGCGCGCAAAGGGAAGTCGCAAATAATGTTCTCGGATAGCGTTTAAGTGTTCTTTTCTCACTATTTACCCCATTCTTCAATCTGAAATATATGGTAAGGCTTGGATTAGAAAGAGACGGTCTTAATACGTTCCCGCTTTCCACTCTGCAATATTGTGTGCTTATAGCACCACGTTTGGGTATCATTAGAATGAAACTTGATTAAATAATATTTTAACTATTTTGTAGAGATTATTCAAGTGCCGCAAGAAGGGAACGTTTTCACTCCGTCCACAAATAATTAATAAGAAAGTTACTTGTTAATAGGAAACACTCGAATATTGTACTCGGAGAAAAATGAATTTACGTTTGAATATTTACGCTTTCTTCAGGGTTTGGTCTAAATCCAATATGATCATTTATTCAGCAGGTCTGTTAATTGTCATTTTAAATTTTGACTCAACAACATTCAAATAGGGTGTGATAGTACTAAAATAAAAATATTTCCTTAGCGAAATACTTTGCATTTAGAATTTGCATTAGTAAGAAGAAACTTACGTAATTTCATTCCAAAACTATAGCCACCTTAGTATTTGGAACTTAATTTGGTATACTATGCTTCATTCATTTTGAATTATTATTAATTGACCAGGAGAAAAAATATGATCTCTTTATTATTTTAAATAAGGGTTAATTTTGTATTGTATTAAAAATTCTTTATTTTTTCAATTTTATTCATTTGCAAAGTGTCTTCAAGAGTCCACTTCTTCGTTTCTAAAATTTTGGTTTGATCATGCTAGATAATCCCAAATAAGCGGGATTTTTTTACCTCAAAACTCCGTATAAAGGTATTTGTAAGTTGCAAAGTAAGTGATATAAGTTAATGTTTCTACATTAGTGCCTGCTGTGTGAATTTAAACCCGAAAATCAGTCATCAGTTAGTGATCAATTTTCCTCTTTTACTTCTTACTTGAGTTATTTGCCCTGTTTATGGTCCATCTACTGCACTCCCGACGAAAGAATGATCCGTTATTCGATATCGCGACCAGATAACCGCAAAATGGGTTTCTTCCTGTATGCGACCTGTTCAAGTGCTTCCTAAAATGGAAACCTGAACCAGGCGTAGCCATTCTCGTCCTATATCCCCAATTTATTTTCTCCGCGTATCGAATTTCACTCATGGCATCAAACTCAGCAATGAGTCGAGAGTCATCGTTTTGCCTTAAGTTTCCTCATTTTTAACGTTTTATTTCACCTTGTGCACTAGAATGAATGATTACAACTGACGGCGATGATTAAGTTAATAATAGCTATAGAAACGAAGTATTATGAGATAGGTGACATCTAGTGCGTAGTAATTGTGGGTCACCATCGATTGCTGTTGTGATTTGGAGCGAAATGAATTGCCTGCCATTTTCACACATGCATGGGCAAAGCGTGTGGTTTTGTGTTCAATATGAGAAACCGAAATACTTTCATTGGGTTCAGTGACGCTAAATTATCATACATTTTCAAAGTATAGTCAATCCTTTGTCCTGCAGTAATTCCAGGAATATTTTGTGCCATGCATAATTGTTTCCAGAAATATTTGAGGCAAGGTAATGGAAAAAAATTATTGTTAACCTGTGTTCAGGAAATTTTCCCTCAGAATGTAATTTACATATAAATACCATCATATTTCATATTTATGTTTGGTTCAACGTATATATTTTTTTGGAGTTTAAGTGAAATTTTTTTAAGGAATTTTGAAACTTCATTGTCCCCCAGCAATATCTTTTTATATATCACGCGAGATTTTACGGGTTCACTACTGAAATATGAAATTCTATAAATAACCGGGTTTTAATAGAATATCAAATTTAAATGAACTTATAAAGGTCGGGAAAAAATCCAAGCAATATTTTATAGTTGTATATTTACTACCTTTATTAACAATTCTTTCGCGGAATATAAGATTTTACATGAAAATTATGAAAAAGATAGGTTTTATATCCATTTTATGATAAATCCTAGTATTTTATATGAATCCAGTCAATAAGGTTTCAGTATGGAAATCATATTACCTTAAATCTATCTCTGTCTCCCGGAAGCAAGAGAGAACTAGTCAATGGAAATGTGTTTTTACCCTAGAGGTAAAAAAATGTAATTTAGATTGGTTACACTCAAATACATCCTCTCGGATTGCATCATCGTGGCCTTAAGCCTCGCAAAGCTCCCGTGACGGATGTGTAAATGAAAATTTATAGGAAGCCTAAAACGGAAATTATCCAAGAGAAATTGTTTCCCGAGATAATCCAAACTAGTTCTAGAATCTTTCTTTTTTCGGTTTTGCAGGCTGCGCTTCGAGACCACTATCCCATGACTCCCAAGTTCCTATCGAGACTTTTTTTTTGTGTCGGAAACATTCTCCCTCTGTTGACTGACGTAATGGAGCGAATAAATCGATGAGATACGGATGGATGTCCTTGGAGACTGGCGAAGAGAAGTCGATTGGGTAAGGGCGAGGAAGGAAAAGGTGGAAAGGGAATTGGATGTGTAGGTCGTCTCAAAAAGAAGAGGCTAAAGAGGAGGACGAAAGCAATCTTAATTTTGTGACAGGGATGAGCAGCATGACTTTCAGAAATATTATCTCATTCCTGAAAGGCGGTGCGTTATTACATTTGCCCTAGGCTACGGTCATATGTTTTCAGAGGTCCTGCTTCAGTTTTACTGGAGCACAAGTAATAGTTATCCACCAGGGAAATGGGCTGCCTTGGTTGTCCGAAAAGTATAAGGAATATTTATTTAAGAAATAATTACATATTTCATAGATTTGGGGTTGATACACGAATGATTCCGTGTAATAGGAATAAATACTATCTAACTAGGAAGACCTGTGCGATATTAATCGCACAGTGACGGTTGCAAGTGTTCTTTGGATGAATTTTTCCAACAGTGCATTCGTTAGAGGGGGAATAAATTGCAGCAACTTCTAATAAATCAAGAATATAAAGTGTAGTTGACACAATAACCCACAGATCCTATGATTCTTAACTGCATAATATTAAAATAAATAAAGATCATAGTCGTGCTATTTTTAAGTTCCCATCATATATGTAGCTATTTTTCATTTTTTTTAAATGTCGGAACGTTCTATTCCAACATTTAATTTTATGTTCTTGATAATGAAATGAACAAATATTTGTTTGAAACAACTAAAGATATTCCTACAAACCTGTTAATTGCACTTAATAAAATCAATCAATCAATTATCAACTCAATAATCTTAATAAAAAGAACTACTGTCTTTTAACTGTGAAAGGGGACCGCTCAAAACAAGGTTTACGGACAATATTTATTTTATTTATCTAGTGTTGTCTCTCCAGGAATAGTGAATATTTTTATCTTTAACGCTTTGAATATATTTATACACATGTATTTATCACAGGGAAACATTTAATGCAGGGAAAGGTATAAATACTTCACAAATTAGTTTTTCTTAATCTAGTTATTCAACTTTTTAATCCCTTTACCCAATTTATCAAATGAATCAACGAACTTACCACGGGAAGAAGAATAATTCAAATGTGTACTTTAGATTAAAGTCATGCAGCCCTTCCAAATGTTATTTTGACCTTTATAATCCCGTTTAGCATAGGCCCATGTTCAATAAATATAATTTTGTGCATTTTTTGGGAAGATTACCTTGATCCAATGCATAGTTTGCAATACCCTGGTTACTACCTTCATTATAAAGAGAAGCCCTTCTGTTGCACAATACGTCCGCTTTGGTCATACTAATAGGACGATTGGAAATTTCTAAAGGTCGGCAGTATTACGTGAAATTAAATTCGAAAATTAGGTTCAGTTTCAAGAATCTACGCATGAATGAATAGAGTCGTATTTTGCGAAAATGAAATCATTTACCAATTTAATGGCATTTACACTCACTTAGGAAGTGCACTCACTCAGGTGCTCTTGAAAATCGAAACGGCGAAAATGGTACGGTCAGACTACTTCTTTATATAACTGCTATAAATTTAAACAACCCCGCTTAATTCATTTCACGCATTTCATGAAATGAATGAAGTGAATTACTTAAGTAATAATTCCGCTGCCAAGGGCTCACGTTTTTAAATCCTCCAAAACAAAATTTTGGAATGATAATATGTGGTGAAAGCTTCAATCCTCTTTTAGAAAAAGAATGAAGCCTTGCTCACTGCATGTCGCGATAGCCTTTGAAATAATGTTGCCCTTTTATATTTAATCAAAATGGATTTAAAAGTATTTAATTAAATGGAAAAGGCAGATTTTATTTTTTTTTAAAGTAGGCCCATGGCCATTTCATATAGTATGTTTTGATTTGGTAATAGCAAGGCTGGGAATCGCAATATTGCAGTAACTAGCGTACTGACATTCCACCAAGAGGACATGGGTTTGTATCCTGGAATGGGCTGATATTTTTAGTGGTATCCTGATCCCTACTTGAGGTTCTTTGTGGGAGCACTTTGAGTGACTTGCCGTCTGTCGAATAGGACGTTAAATTGCGGACCCTTTAGCGCCTTTTGATAAGGGTATGCTATGACAACGCCGGGTTTCTAACCACCCTTCCTCCTTTCTCATCTACCTTAAACGGCGCAAATGACTTTAGTTGTTGGTCGCCTCCCCTAACTTTACAACTACTACTAACAGTGAAGGGTTGAACATCGTGCTAGGCGGCCGCGGACTAGACCAAACTCATCGGCTAACGATATTCTCTCAATGCCCGTTAGTAATGAAAACACCGTAAAAATAATTTTAAGGCGCATATTTCCAAGAATATCATATGGTTAAGTATCACCATAAATATATTGATTCTCGAAAAAATTATTTATCGTTTCCACACCTATTTCAACTCGTTTTTTCCGAAAATTTACTCACTGTGTTTTTTATGATACAAGTCCTCGTAGATGAAAAAATTACATTTGATTAATTTGTGCTTAGTAATTATTTCATGGTGCATGAATAAATAAGACGGCCAATCAAATCCGTTGGATTCAGCGAAGTAGCCTATTTTGATGTGCGGGCATCGGCATGGACGCGTGCTCTCAGCGAGATAGGGGATAGAGGAAAAGATGCCGTATCGGAACTCCGGTTGTTCTAATACAGACTCCATGGTACTGGTCTTAATCTAAAGTACTCCCACCGTTGCCTGTGTACTCTTTTTTACGTATGTGCTTCAAAAAGTTTCTTTTTTAATAAGCCCGTCGTGTCACTGAAGGTTTATTTGGTCGAAAGAAAGATAGTCTTTGCCTTCCTCTCCCACTCTATAACACGTGTGTGTGTGTGAGTTGTATTTTACTTCTTTACTTTAACTAATCGTTCTGAGGGAAAGCCTTTAATTTATGGAAACTGCCTGAAATAAAATAAGGTGAATTTGTTTAGAAAAGGGAAAATACTTTCAATTATACAAGTAGTTTGGCCAGCGTATATTCCTGAATGATTGGAGGGTCGGAGGAATTTGGGGGACTTGATTTTGAACAAGGGGTTTCGGTAGCCTGCAGTCGAAAAATTACAGAAAATTCTATTTATCTAGACCTAAATCTACAAAGATTTACATATTACCCAATTTTTGGCAAGCCGCCACAAAGGCGTGTGGCGGGGAATATTAGGTCACCTGTCATACATGTACAATCACTGCACCAGTACAGCCTTTGATAATCCAAAATGATTATATTTATTTTGTTGAACAAACTCTCCCCACGGTCACGAGACTTAGAGAACTTCAAGTAGCTTTAAACTTTTAATGTTCTAACAGTTGACATTTTCTGATGCCTACTCATATGTGTGATATTTGATGTGACCAAGAAATCAAGGATACAAGTTTATACACGTTTGTTCACCTGTCATGGATTTTACGGGTGTTGACTGCTAATTAATTTGGTAAATTAATTTAAATTTTGTTCCTGAAAAGATTAGATTTTATTATGAGTTTCAGAAGAAGATAAATAAAAATATTGAGTTGGTATACTGCAGTCATTCTATTGGTATCAGTAAATTTTATTATAATAATATTAATTATAATAAAATAAATTTAACTCCACATACCATTTTACCTCCCTATTAAAGATCATTGATATTTTATGCATAGAAATAAAGAACGTTCTCATAGTAACGAAATTTTTTCTCGAGAAATATTTTCAAAGTTTTAGCATCTTAGCTACGGTCCTAATTAACTTCAAATAGAATTGTTTTTGATAAAATAAGAAATTGTCCACAACTTGATCAAAAATCTTTTCTCTTGTTGTTGATATGGCATGCATTTCATCTATTATGCCCCATAAATACCTTATTTTCAGGTAGCGTGATCATATGTCCGTAGAGTTCAATATAAAATTTCATTGTATGAGGTTAAAAACTGCTTAATACCTTTTAGGTAAGGTAAAATTCAGTTTTAACGAATAAGAAACAAGAATGACTAGGAAAAGTCGTTTAGTCATATTTGACGTATAGTTTTACAGGCTCTAGAGAAATACAAGCCATCGCATTATATTTTTAGAAGAAGGTATTATTATTCATTGGAAGTGTTTTTAATGGGCAACTTTAGATAAGTAGAGATAGATAAATAGTTAGAAATAAGTAGTGGGTAAGGGATTGAGGATGATCAATCTGGTAAATGTGAACTCACGTGGTTCAATCGCACGGCGAAGAATATTTCAAACTGCGCATTCGGGGCCATCTGGGCGTTGGTAGTACTTTTACTGAGTTGAATGGCACTAGATAACGGTTGGTCACCGAGTTAGGGACGTAGATTAATTCTAAAGTAAGGGGAAGTAGTGATGGGCAAAAGGTATTTAAAGGGGGATCAAAGGAAGTAAAGAAGAGCGAAAACGAGGGAGATACAACGTCGAGTAGTTACATCTCTCCCGGCAAAAAATGATTACCGAATGTTACGCAACAGATAATAGGTCGCGGAAAAGCACGGTGGATTGTGAAAAAATCTTGTGTGAGAGAAGGGAGGGGAATTTGATCCTTGACCCTAACAAATTCATTTCCATCCAAATATCCAACAATAGTTTAAATTCAGGCTTGGATCGAATTGATTCCCCCCTCTTCCAGTTATCCTCTCGGATTTAACTGTCTTTTTATTCCCGAACCAAGTGAATAAAATGAAAAGTTGGTTGAATAGTTTTAGATGACATTAGAAACGGGTAACAAGCAAGTATTAGAGGAGGCTTATTCCAAAACCTGTACTTTGCCATTGCAAATTCTTATATTTCTTATTTAGAATTTAATTTTAATCGCATCATATTAACAGGGTTATTTAATGATTTATTTAATAATGTTGCCATTGCACTTCATAGGAAACTTCTCGCCTGATTCAGAAAAAAATTTTTTCATTTGTGTTGAATCTCGTTGACTCTTCTCATTCCATTCGAAATCGATTCGTTCGTACCTCAGTTAATTCTCTCCCTTGATTCCACTTAGTTAAACCTTCGTCCTCGCTATGTTACTCAAAAGTTCCCGCTGTGTTTCCGGGATCCCTTTGTAGCGTTAAAAATAAATGTATATGATAAAGATAAAATCATTGATAAAAAAGGTTGGAAAAATAAAATCATTAAACGCCCAATAAAATAAAAATGGTAATTTACTATTTGGCTACAACTGTGAAAGAGAATCCCATGTTCCTCGGTTGTTGGCATAATAGCTGTGAACATAATTCGAAAATATAGTTTTTCTCCGATAATAATATTTTTATGAAATACATTTCATTTCATCTGTTACTTTATTTCGAAATAATTAGCTTGCCTTAAAGAAAGAAAGATATGTAAGCATGTGTATAGTGTTACAATGTCTTATTTGTAATTAATTTTTTTGAGCCTTTTCCCGAAATGAAAACCTTGATAACTCATTATATCTCATTTTCAATGTTTGTTTATACTCCAAACCTACCTGTCATGTACCATACCATAATTTTATCAGCATAATAATCTCTTTTGTTGTTAAGTTCCACTGTGTTTACTGCCCACTTAATTCAGCTTCACTTCATTTTGTTGTTGTACAAGTTTATTCGATACTTGACTTCAAGATGGATTTCCTTTTGAATATGTTATGTTCCAATTGTATTGAAATTCTGGAATTTATCTTGAAAATGTTGGCAATTGAAAATGCACAGACATCCCATTGGATATTTTGCTAAACCATTTGTTTTGTACAGCTGATCTACCATATCTAATCGATTGATGACACTTTTAGCTGTTAATAGTGTCACTCATTCCCAGGTTCAGAGTTTATATTCTTATCACCGTGTGGGCTTGAAATTGGTATCGCGTTCTTTTCCTTTTTAGAAACTTAAAAAAACATAATTATTTTCCTTCCAAAATCCGAACAGATAACTTTATTATTTTTTTCTTAACTAGTGTGATATGTTCAGTCAGGTAGTGACTTACCACAAAAAACGTGTTTCCTTTTACCTTTTGTTTCTAAATTTTGTTACCTATGCTTTCCCTTAAAAAAACCAAATGTTCATTAGCAGGATTTATCCAGGTGCATCTTTAATAAACGTTTACAACGGCTAAATGTGCCTGCACATTTTAAGAACTTGAGCAGAACCCTGAGAAACAAAAGGCAATAGAGGGAGGACACCTTGAGAGAAAAATAATCTATATCTTCCATTTCCCACTATCTACGACATTTTTAAACTTATTGAAATGTGTTTAAAATCTCTGAAAAGTCTCTTAAAAACTCTGAAATTGACGGGCTATAATTACAATATTTAGTAAAGTAAATGCACTCTCTTTCAAATAGAATATTTAGATTTATTTATGCGATAAAATATTCATTTAGGCATATTTATTGTATATTGTATGGGTTTAGCAACCACTGATATCTAAAATTAATGAAGTGGTGAAACCAACCCAGAGTTACATACCAGATAGGTTTTACTGCCTTCCGGTATTAGCCATCAATATGAATATTTCTGTTCTTATTTAACTCTGTTGAATATTCTTTTTGAAGTCTACTCGTTCTATATTGGAAAGTAAACATATCATTTTGTTTTCGAATAATTAACACACTACAGACTGTGGATGCCTTACAGAGTAGTCCTCAGTCGGCTAATGGTCTCTCAACTGCCTTTCATCCGTGTTGTAACCAACCATACAGTTCCTCGTAAACAAAGAAAACCGCCTCGTCCTTTGAGGAAAACATGATAGCCGAAATTGATAATTTGCAATTAGTTGACTAGAAGGCTCCAAGGGAACCTCTAGAGGGCCATCGCAACATGGGACGCAACTGATTGAATGGCTATAGACGGAAAAATTATTTCAACCTCAAATTATGAGTAGGTGACATACGAGGGTCATCCGGAAAGTAGTACCCGTTCGTGCCGCATGAAGTGCTGACGACGCGAGTAGCCGCTGGACGAGGTCAGATAGCTTCAGTGGCTTGTCTGCCTTCTCTGAGCCAAGTTGCGTGACGCTAGCATTGCCTGTGTTGTTTCTGTGATTGTTTACAATGTTTAAAAAAATTGAGAACGCCGCCAGTTGTGAAGTGAGGGCAGTGATTAAATTCCTCAATGCAAGAAACGTTCGCCCATGTGATATTCATCGCCAATTAAAGGAGGTGTATGGAGACAATGTAATGGACGAGTCGTCTGTTCGGCGGTGGTGTCGCAACTTCAACATGGGGAGGGGGAACACACACGACGATGAGCGTTCGGAGAGACCGTCTGTCATTACAGACCAACTGGTGAGCTCAGTTGACGAATTCGTGAGGAACGATCGGCGCGTCACAATTGATGACATCTGTGAGCATTTTCCCAATGTTTCTCGAACAATTGTTCATGAAATTGTTAAACACCATCTGCATTATGCAAAAATTTGTGCAAGATGGGTCCCTCGCGTATCTCAATGAGCTGGCGGCGAAGGACTATGCAGCAGGAATACAGAAACTTGTCACACGTTATGACAAATGCCTTAATTTGCTTGGAGATTATGTTGAGAAGTAGTTTAAAGTATCCTCTTTCAAATAAATTTTTTTATGTTTGTTAATATTTACTTTTGTGTCTTTATTTCACGAACGGGTACTACTTTCCGGATGACCCTCGTATATGAGGAACTCATATAGTTTTGGAATTATGAGGAATAGTTCCAAAGAGAAACGTGTCTATAAACTTTGCAGAAGATTATTCATATTATAATATTTTTTGTGGTTTATTTGATATTGCCCATAGGTCGATATTCTTTTACCTCTATGTACTAAACTATACAATAATTAAAGGTGGAAGTGCTCATTTAACGATTTTCGCAGAGTATGCATGCATACACACACACACACACACACACATATATATATATATATATATATATATATATATATATATATAGCATTATATAAAAGCTAATTCAGTTTACATCACCGTAAATCTTCCTCAAAATTCTTTATTTGCCCTTTCATATCCCTTCACCAGATTATTAAATGAACATTCATATTCGTTCGCGATTTCATGCCTCATCAAGTTCTCACTGAAATATGAACAGCTTGCGTTCAACTCTAACCAGGCCCAAATTCACATTATATGAGGCCTCGAATTATGCCGATATCACCATGTGTAGCTACTCAACCAAAATGATTCCTGATTCTCGTAAACAACTACTGCAATGTACTCAAATCGTAGTTTCATAATTTTTACATTTTCCTTGAAAAAATTTACAGTATGTATCCCTCCAATTGTTTAAAGATGCCCAAGCTGCAGGTAGAAAATAATAATTGCTTACAAACTAATAATACGTACCGTGCCCCAATGTTTCACTAAACATGCCATCTACACCAGTAGGACTTCATTTTTAAATCTCACTACTCATATAATGACATTTACACACACGCACATATATAAATAGAAATATATTCCCCTCAATCATTTCAACAGCCTAATGCAAAAGGCTCCTCTCATACCACGCGCCAACGTTATACAAATAACCAAAAGTCTTACTCAATCTGCATTCAACTTCGTATTAATCCCAGGAATGATGAATTTGCTAAGCATCACTTCCTTTGTTTCTTTCATAGTCTTTTTTACTCTTCCCCCATTTCCACTACAGCACCTAATACTTTCGAATTTTTTCTGCATTATTTATGATTGCGTTTAATATCTATTTTAATTTTCAATTTTTTATCATTACATGTATTCATTTTCCCAACAATTAGTCTTTAAAAATCTCCTAAGTACGGTTGGCATTTTTGTTTTATATTTATTATTCCCACTCCGACTGTTTTTACTATAGATCTTTCTCATTTTCGCTTGCAATTCATGGTCTTATGGTTTTATCTTACAGATTTCTTGATTTTAAATCTTAATTGCTTTTTCACTTTTACTTCTCTGACAAATTACGTCTCACATTCATTTGTTTAACTGCCAAACGGTTGTCTAATCTATTTTCATTTTTTCTCGACACCATTGTGTCCCTATCTAACTTGTTTATTTATAAAAAATAAAATCAATGATGATATTCTAATGGCTCGTATTTCTGGAATAAGTTCATGTTGCAAATTCCATCATCATATTTCAATAATAGCTCATCAAATGACGCTACAATAATATTCAAGGCATTCAGTCGAGTACAAACCAAGCTATTTATTATAAACATGATCTAAATTATTATTTCACTTGGATAACATTCATTTTTAATCTTCCTTCAGTGTTCATTCACGGTTTTAGTTTCACTATACATTGCTTCAGAAGCTACATTAAAAATTGTGCAAATTTTTTGTAATTGCCTCATTCCTTTTAAAGGATCACTCTCCTAGAATCAATGCAAACCTAGGTTAACCTGGATTGCACTAATTTGTTCTTCTTACATTGATCTCATCCCTCTAATAAAGGTACAGGCCCGTAATGACACTTCTTCCTAAAATTTCATCACCCCCTTACTGCATTTCAAACCATTGGCAATAAGTTCAACTATGATTATGCTTATGTGTTTCGCTGTGAATTTGTATGCATGTTAGGTGTATTAATCATTTATTACTGACTAAAAGATCTATTAATATTCTTAAGCAGGATAAGGTCTTGTAACAGGTTTAAAATCCAATTACAGAAAGAAATTTTTTTTTACAATTCTTTCCCAAATTCTCAAACAATCTCTTACATTTTTTTTCTTTGAATATAAATATCATTAGGATAAAACTTAAATGATAAAAACAGGTGCCTAGGAATTTGGCTCCATTCCCTTTGTGAGTAGTGTATACTTCTACTCTTATAATAAATGTCTTATTGGCGCCGGATTTAATATTGAAATATGGAAATAAGGTTTTTTTATTTTGATATTGCGTATCCACACTAAACTTTGATACTGATACACTGCACGATTGGACATGAAACTAAAACTGTGTCACTCTTTTAAAGTTAGTTTAAACGAATGTCAGTTGCTATTGCAATGAATGAACTGTACATGAATACAACTTGTATGCATCAGAATTTAGATATCATACGCCATTATTTGGTAGCACAGAAGATAGCACCACTTAAGCCATATATAATTGCTATATTTACATCAATAATTGCGATATCATTTAATCCGATTCAAAAATTTCAAATCCATTCTCCAAATTCTCTTATTTATCTTCAGAATACTCGTAAATCAGCTACTACTAGTTTTTTGGAATGGATAGACTAAGATGAAGTTGAACATATTGTAATATATCTTTCAAATAAAAGAGTAACCTACTTTCCATTCACTGCCATTTAGGGTATCCCCACCAGCTTAGCCTCTTGCCTGCGAGATATGTGAACAGAGGAACGAGTAGAGTCGCGCTAGTGGAGTGATTGCCAACGACTAACGCAACTTCTCAGCGGTTTTTGGCGTGCGATAATTTTTCTGGGTATGCGCCCGGGTGGTGTAATGGAGATTGTGAGGGTCTTTCTTGGCCCAGGCTTCCTATTTTTATCTTCGTAGGGAAAGGAATGAGAAGGATTTTCACCTCTCACAGATATTGGAAGTTGGTGTAGATGCCTTGCTATGTGGAAGAATAACGTTTTAAGTCTCCAAATTCTCCTATCTTTAATATTCATAGCATTATTAATCATGGTGCATTAAATTATCCAATTGTTTTTGTCCAAGTAAGCATAGCTGATGATTGATTTTCTCTACATGATATGAGTTCATTGAAATTGACAATGAAATAAAATTTCAAAAACAAGAAAGTAGCCAACCAGCCGTTCCTGTAATAAATTTGTTCCATGGTATCATTTGTTAATATTAAGATATCAGGTTGCGTATTTAATTCGCAAAGCTTTTACTTTTAATGCGAAATTTTTCAAGTTCCTCCTGGCCACTTGGATGACTTTAATAATCATATTTCTTCCCATATAAGTCAGTCCAATGCAAGATTTCGCATTTTAATCAATAACTCTTGAAATTTTTCCACATATTAAAATTGTGGCAAATACTTTTGAATCAGAACTTTGTACCAGAATGAACCGGAAATTTTGTTCTAAAAACTTTTTCGAATCTAAATTCAATTTTGGAATCCTGAGAATTCAATATTGCATGCGTACTTAATAAATATAACCACATCCGTTACTGTATATTTATCATCATGGCAGTGTTTATTTTCTTCTATGATAGAGACGCTTCTGGTAATTAACGCTCTTGTTCACCCTAAAGCTTGGTAAGTGTGTCTATTAATTTGGAATATCCCTAATAACCGATAGCCTTATTAATGGCACCCTGACCCTTGTATTAACAGTCCATTCTCGTATAATTTAACCGATAGTGGTACTTGTCAATGTCACTCCAACAGGAGAACTACTGGGAACTTTTGCTTAGTTTGTGTTGCATTCATTTGACCCTAAATGTACGCCATAGTTTCCGAGGTTAGTAGAGTAGTAAGCCACGCAAGCCTCAGCTGTACTTGATTAATTATTGCTAAATATTCCTCATTGTTTAGTCTACGATGCTATATGACCTTAGTCCCCATCTTATCATAAAACTCAGTTAATACCAATGCAGACACTAGAAGAGCTATAAGCACTTAACGACCTCCGATTACCGAGTCCTTCCTGCACTGTACTCATAGTCATCGGTGTAAAACTTAGAGGTTAACCGCAATTTCACTATTTTAATTTATTACCCAGCACGTTGCCATCTGAAACGCGCCACTGAGAAGTTGGCCATTAGTCCTTAAAGGGAACTTAATGAAAGAAAACGATGGATAGAAAAATACTTAGTATCTGTGTACTAAATTAAGAAGTTATGAAACACAAGTATGCATGAATTCTGTGAAAAAATTAATTAGCAATGGTCCAACTTAAAAATTGCTTATATACTTTTAAAATAAAGATTTTGTAATTAATTTTGTAGTTAATTTTGTAATTTGTGGTTTCAGTAGAATAGAATCAGGTTATAATGTATAAGAACCCTCAAGATTATCATGCATAAAACTATGGGTGAATGGGACTTAATAGTCTCACGTTTGTTTTAATTCAGTAATTTTATTAAAATATTAAAATACAATGTCTGTCCCAAAGGTAGTAGGACTTATGTTTTAACGAATATACGGACAGTCGGACGGCGTTTTTTTGGCCGAGGTCAAGGGAGGGGAGTCTCAGAAAATGCTGGAGGCCGGTGGCAGTTAGCTCCCAGCCTTTGTGGAGTGCGGACCACTCTTTTGCGAAACCTCTATTACGTGACCTATTTAGACCCATCAGGTACCGTTTATTATTTCGAACAGCGCTAAGCGTGAATTTGGACAAAACCAGGAGAGAGATTCATGAAATGCTCAAGACAGCTTATCGTGAAAACGCTATGCGTATATAGGGTCTTTTTGAGTCGCACAAGTTTTTTCAGCAGTGTAGAGACGATTTTGAAGACACCGGGCGCTCGGAACGCCCTTCGACCTCAAAAATAGGCGAAAATATTGCGAGAGTGATGGCTTTTTTGAAAGGGATCGCAGTTTCTGATGAAACTGGCATCCCTAAAGTTATATGCATCTGCTTATGACCGAAAAATAGGCATAAAAAAGGTGCGTAAGAAGTTGTCCGCGATTGCTCTTGGACGGACATAATAAAAACTCGCACGTGATCTACCAAGAGCTTCTCAACTCCGCCTTGGCAACCCTACAGCCCTGACGTTACTCCCCAACTGACTTCTTCCTTTTACCTCGCCACTCTTCGTGCTGAAAGGACGACACCACTGTTCGGTGGAAGCGTTACAATATGCCGTTATGAGGGAGTTTAGTATCATTTCGGGCGCCACCCTCCAAACGGCGTACTAGACGTAGGAGACCCGCTGACAGTGATGTTTAGACACACAAGGGTGCTACTTCAAAGACAATATTTTTGCGATAAACTGGCAATATTTTTTTAATCAACTCAATCCCCCTGCTTTGGATCAAAAATTGTATATTGGTTATATAGAACTCTTCAGCGTTGAAGGAACTTTCAGTAAATTATTCTTTCTGCTAGATAATGATGGATATATTATTCTGGCTCGTCCATTTGTAGACATCCTTTTACTGATGGAGAATTAATAAAACCAAGCAAATAGGGGGTTGTTAGGCGAAATATCCATTTGAGGGTGTAAGAAAGTTAGAATTAGAAAGAGAAGAAAGGGCGTTAATTTATTTCTTGATTGCATTATAGATGATCATAATAAATGATGAATTATCACAATAATATTTTATTTTATATCCGTTTTCAACTGAGTGATTATGTATATCACAGTAAATGATTAGTAGTATTAGCTAGCATTCTTTACGAGACTTACCTTTTTATCTTGTAGATACCTCTTATCTCTACCCGTGTACTGTTTGTTTATACCTGCCCACTTCAGCGCGTTCTCAAGAAATCTGGAATTTATAGTATACCGTCGATTCCCTACTCTGGTCCATTACCATATGCCGCAATGACCGTTTCATCGGAATGAGTTTGGAATTAAAATACCAAAATTTAGAGAATTTTTATGGTAATATTACCTCGACCATGCGCATATGGATATGTCATTTTAGAAGCTACACGTCGATATCCCTAAGATAACTAACTTTAATACAATCACGTAACCCTGAAAACGTACTACTACAACTCCAGGAGGAGTCTTCGGCAAATCCCAAAGTTTCAAATGATATTTGTGTGATTATATTTCACGCATTTAAGATTTAATTTATGCTATATATAAATATACTATACACCAATAATTGCACTTCTGTTCTGCTATTTTAGCAGCAGTGCGTTGAACTTTTGGCTGAAAATATTGGTGTACTCTTCCATTATTTAATTCAGAATTTCAACTTAATATAATATAAAAATATTTATAATTGAATGAATAAGCTAATTTGATATTTGAAGCCTTTCATCTAATAATTTGCAAATGAAAAATACCACTTATTTTCAAATCGTTGTTACCTGACCTCTTAAATCGTTCGTTAAAATGCTTAACACAGAATGCACAAGCTTTGATTTGAGCAAAAAATATAAGATTTGGGTTATAAATCTTAATAAGTAAACTGTTATAAATTCAAAGACCTTGAATTGCAGAAAAAGTGCAGATGATAATGAATTCCTTTTTATTTCTTACGATTCACTAAAATGACCGGGATGCCATTTGAATTTCATTTGGAAACCGAGGATTTAAATAGTTACGAAAAATATTAAACGTGTCTCGTACGATCATTTCACTCGAAACTGACGGGAGTGAAACTCCACATTTCCCGTTTGATTGAAATCAACGTCGTTGCAATAAAACCGGCAAGGCCCGACCATCTCGGGCGATCCGCTTTGGTCCATCCCCTCTCCTCCAATCTACCCCTCAATTTTCTTCATTTTTTTAACTCTCCGTCTCCCGCACTTTTTTCTCTGAATGAAGCGAGGTGCATAAATTTCACATCCGATAAGGATCGCATTTCCGCGCAATCTCTTTTTTTTCTTCATTCAGCTAGATATGTAAATATGAGTGCATTCGTGACTGGAGTTCAGATCGATGGATCGAGAGAGCTCGATCACCAATGCCGATATGGAATTCCGTTGGCGTATTTAACGTTTGCCGAACGAGGGAGACGGAGCGCTAGGGGGAGAGGGGTTGAGGGGTACAAGATGCGCCGCACGAAATTGCCGTCAAACGGCGCGCCGTTCCTGGAGTAGGGGTGAAATCGACCTTCAACCCCATTTAACCTCCTAGTCCCATTCAAGCGTTCCCTCGAACCGCTCATACCGTCACCGCGGTCCTCCACTCCCTCCCTCCCTAATTTTTAGTCCCGGGTTCCTAAGCCGCGGGTTGCATGGGAACGGGGGCACTAATATGTGCGGAAAGGGCGCTTACGATCGCGAGGAGGGGGGTCCTGTCAGCGGATTCGTGGGGGATGTGCATGTGCACCCCCTTCCTCGATCCTATAAAGGACCACCCGCCGTCGATGAAGGCCGTGAAGGCAGCAATTAAGGACACTTAAAGGCATGGCAGTGTGAGGACGCTCGCGGAATTCCCATTTGGGTCGATGGGGTGTCGGAGATGGGGATAGAATGGCGGTCATTCTTGCAGTTCATCGGTTTCCTATAGAGCTTATCTCCCGCCATCATCCTGGTGAGCTGATCGGAGCTGTGGTGCATATTCATGGTATAAATGCGCTCTTTTTTGATAAAGCATAGTTTAATGTACAATAATATATCCTCACGGTCGATTCCTGAGCGACGATGCGTAATACCCACTGTGTTTATGTCATTGTATCTTAATGTCCATCCAAGATTAGGAAACCTGATCACCTTGGGTGTATTTTTAACAGTACTTTGCCGGCGTTTGAAAATATTTTGAGTCGCAATGCACTGAGCCTGAATGATTCCCATATATTTACATGTCTTATCGGAAGGCTGCATTTAAATTATTACTTGAACTTCAGTTTTCATTCTTCTTCCCACAAAATGAACATTAGTTTCCCTCCACTGCCTGTTACATTTTGCTCGATCTCATAAGTGTCTTTCTTTCTAATTTTTTTCTTTGTCACTTAAGTTGCTAAAAAATGGTTCAAAGTGTATTGGGATGCTAAGCTAAGGATTATGCATTTAACGAAATTGTTTACAGAGTTTAACTTCTATGTACGTATATCTACATTTTACAAGTTCGATTTAACTATTATATGGTTGAATTGTTGTATTATCTTTGGTATTGACATTTTATGATACTTTTAGTACTTTTTATGCCAAAATCATATAGATAAAAGATTAAAATCCATTAATTGGCACTTGAGCAAAGGTATACCCTAAGGTGCATACCCCTAATTGATATCATAGGTGTGTCTACTATTACATCCCATTCCATTACGCACAAGTGCTATTACCTAATTTCCTTTAGTATTATACATCACCTGGGCCGAGACTAGACTTGGTGTGCTGTAACCATATCCCTTCCCATTCTCAGAGGTTTTCGCATCCGGCGCTCTCCTCAAAATCCTTAGGTTTTCCTTCCCCATCATCCTCCATTCTCCCAACCTCTATATTGTACCCTGACAGAACCCCGTTAAGGGCCAATCGCCTCTAGTAATTCCGAAACCAGATCCCAGCCGATTTCCAATGAACAGACATTTTAAACGTGGCTGCCTCCCGCTCCCTAATCCTTCTCTGATCCCCATTCTCAGTGTTCATGAGAGTCCACCAACCCTCTTAGCTTTCTCAAATTTCTCCTTTCACTATCTCCTGTCCGTATTACTCGCTGCAAGTTTATTTAGTTCCACCAATCCGGATTTCAGCACCCTTGGATTAATTTCATCCACGTATTATCGTCTGGATTTAAGCTGCTGGAAAGTATTTCATATTTTGAGTAACCAAAATGACTTACCTTAATATGTGCACTACGTAAAACAAATTTCTTAGGATTTTATTTAAGTAAATTAGATTTCAAAAAATTCCTTTCTCAAAAGTATTGATAAAAGTGAAAATACAGTAATTATTTCATCTATTTTCCCAAATTATACAGTTTGGTTTATTTAAATTTTATCTTATCTATGTATGTGCCAAAAAATAGCTGCCTACCATTCAGAATTAAATACATACAATGTTCTGAACTAACACAACACAAATAAAACTTTATGGTAGTGTTTAATATATTTCTATGAGCTTTTAGCTGTACATAGTTTTCGTACTGAATCTTGCTGAATAATAGTATACATTTCACTCCTGTGTTCAATATCACTGACGGCATTCAGCGGTGCGTCGATTTTTTGCAGTAAATTCCCAAAGGTTAAATAAGGCTTTAGACCGTTTTCCGATTTACCCTTATATTGACTTTTTAACATTGAACCATGCTCACAGATGATAAAGACCTATCAATCGCTATTTTTCTTACCGGTGGTCAATAAGCGTTACCAGTAAAGAACCCGGAGGTCTATAGAAAAGTCAGATTCAAAGCCATCTACAAGAACGTTGAACAGGAAGTGATATTTTAAAAAGCCTTGATAAAATATAGACAGAATTAGCAGTTAATTTAGATAAAAATAAATATGAAGATGAACTGTTTTGATAATTGCCAACCTTTCGACGTATTGAGTCATGGGCATTTATTTAAGCTACGATTACAGATTAAGGTGTAATCAATATTTTTTACTGCATATTTTATTAAGTTTGGTGTCGAACAACAATTCCAAATTATGGGAGTGGAATAACTCATCGCCCACAAATGGCTGTTCATCTGCCAGTAATAGTACTTTATTTGTAATGATAACCAATAGAATGCTTTGAAACTCGATGTAGAAATAAAATTAAACTCTATACTTGAGATAATAATTTAAATCATGTATAATTATAAATAATATAAATTCTTTTGCCTTGTAAATACATTTTCTTACACAGTAAATAATGGTATTGTTCGGATAAAGATTCTCCTTTCTAATGCATCTGCATTTACAGGGTGGAACAGAATGGACTCCCTAGTGTTAAAAAAATCATTGAAAAGTCCGAAGGTAAATTAGCAGAATAAGAGTTTTGGCGTTAGCTGGGAAAAACAACGCCATTTTTAGTAGCTCCATACAATGGTAAGCATCAAGGCTTTGTCGCAGAAACGTTTTTAAGAACAATGACACTGGTGGTGACGCAGAGGGCGCCAGGGTCTAGCGATGAAGCGTATTTTCACCTCTCCGGCTCAGTGAATAAGCAAAATTTTCGTAACTGGGCGACTGACAACCCTCGCGAACTTCACCAAAGACCTCTTCATAGCTCCAAAGTGACAGTTTGGTGCGTTGTATCCTCCATAGGCATTACATGGCCCTACTTTTTTGAATATCGAGGTACAACTGTTACTGTGAACCCTGTGCGCTATTATGGGATGCTTGAGAACTGTTTACTCCCCAAAATGGAGTAGTATGGTTAGGAATATGACCCAAAAGCCTTTTGGTTTCAACAGAAATGTGCCACGGATCATACCGTCCGTCGTTTGCGCCAAATCCTGCAAGAACAGTTTCCCAGATTTCCATACGAGGGGATGTTTCATGACTTTGTTGCTCTCGGGATTTGAGCCTATGTGATTTTTTTCTTTGGGGACATCTCAAAGCCGAGGTTTACGAGGTTCGACCAAGAACCTTGGAAGCTCTTAATGAGGCAATAACGGATATCATCGCTGTAATAACGCAAGAAAGGCTGAAATGAGTTTCCGAAAATATTTTTGAACGACTCAACATGTGCATCGCTAACCAAGGTCGTCACATTGATGAAATAATTTTCAAAACCTAATAAAACAAAAAAACGAAATTTGATGTAGCTTTCAGGCATAAAAACTTTTTCAATTATCCTGGTTGTTTTTTTACAATTTACGCATCATATTACGGAGTCCATTCTGCTACATCCTGTATGTAAATCAACGCCAAGAAGAAATTAAGTAGAAATAATACATCTTTCCCTGGTTAGCTTGCTTTGAATTTCCATTCCTAAATATATACCATTATTTTTAGAAATATTGTGCTTACTTTACCGTATACCAATGGAAAATTATGCACTGAACAGTAGATTAGTAGTTCTAGTGACTGGTAATCTACAGCTAAATGGACAAATGTTAATTTTTGTTATCTGTTAGCATTTCGCTTAAATGACTGATGAATTATCATTTCGTTCAAAATAAACATAGACTTTGATTTAGATTTCAAAAACCATTTCACCAAGCTGGCACTTTTAATGGAACAATTATAGAATATAGGTGGCATATTCTAAACGTGCATTTGACTCAGATGGCACAGTTAAGGCTTACAAAGGGGGTATCGAGAAAGGTCATTAATATACGAGGAAGTCAGACAGTTTATCCCGTTATGCTGAGGAAATATTAAAAGCGGCATGCAAAGGAATTGATAATAAAGTAAGCGGCAAGGTTTAGTAAGTTACTAGTATTTTGCAGATTTCAAGCAAATTTTAATCAGAATTGCAAGGTACTGCAGTTATTCTTAAGGGCTTCACTGAGAGAATGTAATTCGTATGGGGAAAGAAATGATTTAAGGTACCCTTGGAAAAGATATAATTAAAAGATAATTATAGACTAAAATATAGAGCTTAGCATTGTACGAGACGTACAGAGCTGAAGCTTAGCGCTGTACGAGCTGTATACAGCTCATAGAACGCTAGTTTTAAGGTAAGAGGATGAGTGTTCTTTAGAGACTTAGGAGCTGTAAAAATATCAAGAGTATAATTTGGATTGAGAGAATGACAAACCACCGAGTTTTTGATAAGGCGGGTGAATTTGGAGGGAAAACCGAAAAGGTAAAAAAAAGTGGATGAAAGAAATAATAAAAAGTATTGGGACGTTGACGGCCATATTTTAAGGGAAAATATCGGTTAAGCTGGGTTGAATGAAGAAAGAATAGAAAGCACAGGCCTGTGCATAGGATTTTGCAACCGAATTAAAGCCAGTAAAAGCTATGGGAGGATGAATAAGGATAAGGTATTGAAATTAGTCATTATTGACCTGAAATGTTGTTTAAATGATTTTCGATGGAATATTGCGAAGAAAGTGTAGTTTTTTCACCACTAAATTCCATTTACCAATTTTTAAATAACTTTTGTATCCAATACCTCTTCGATGACAATAGATAAACACGTTCGAACGTTCTTAATGGGTTCAGGGAATAAGTTCTACTCCAGAGCTCACGTTCGATTTTTTTAAACCTACGGTTTTCTATAAAACCTCAAGACCGCACGAGGGAAGAAGCCAGAACCATCCTTTTTTAAAGCAGTTATTCATTTTTACCAACCTACGAACTTTTAACTTATCCCCTTACATTTTGTTAGCATTTTGGTTATTATTGAAGGCACAATAATTAAACGCCCTAATACTGACATTTTTAAATCCAAATAAATGTTTAACTTTATTTAATGTAGAATGGTGAATCTATTATTTTAACGCCTACCCAAATGTACTGTGTATAGATGCGGAAGTAAAAACTTTTTTCATAGTATTGATTTCAAAGTGGTGTACATGGGACTGATTTGAGACCTCGGGTATCTTATCCCTCCTGACTATCATTCCCTACCCTCATATGGGTAGATAACATAATCTAAAATTTCAGGGCAGTAGCCTTTCAGTATAAAAAAATTAAGACAATGGAATGGTATATGGAATACTGGAGATTCATCAGTTTCTAAAGAAAACATTCTTAGAATAAAATTATTAATTGATAGGATGAACCTTAAATTAGTTTTTGGTTTTCAATAACGGAAGTTAATCGTCTGATATCAGGTATTTAGGTAGTTTTTTGATGATTCCAGTGATCAAATTATAATTGATTTTATTTAACAGAAAGCCGCTCTTCCTAATGAGAGTAATACATATTTAGTTACTTCTCCGTATGGGGTTGCGTTTTGGACCCCCAAGGTAATTTGTATTCCCTATGGTGTCATCGGACTGCGACGTGAGACTACCTTGACGAAGGTAATTTGTTACTCAGTCTTAGAGGAAAAAGAAAAAAATGAAAGGTATTAGATCCGGACAGACGACATCTCTGCCAAATGGCACAAGGAAGAGATTTGCCTGTAAACTTAGAACCGGATTAAAGACGTTATACAACGTTGTTTTGTAAGACAATTTAAGAAAAGCAATGTAGGATAAACATTAATCAATAGGTAATCATAAAACAGATTAACACTATTTTGATGTTCACAAATACGCAAACATTTTTATTAACCTTAGAAATCACATGAGTCATAAATTTTCCGCTATAGGCACTTTTCCTAAAAATACGTTTATTCATTTATTGATGAACGTTGGTGTTTTTTTATTTCTTTCTGAAAACTATTTGATAATCAACAACTTAGTTCTCAAATAGCGAAAAATATTAATATTCATCTTTCAAATGGAATGAAGAGAACGACTTTCTCCTGTCAAGTGACCACTTACATTCACATTAATGGTTTTGTGCCCCATTTCGTTCAACATGTATGCATTACGATTTTTGTACAATTTTACGCTAGGCTCCGCCTAATCCGATATCACTTTGCGTTCCATCCAGTCTCGGACACTTTTAAGGATTAGCAATGAGACTTCTATGAGGCTCTCTTACATAATATTCACATTCTAATTTAAGTAATCTAGGGTACACGAATATCAGTGAAATATGTATCATGACTAAAGAGGAGATACTCTGTACCTACTCTATTCGAACTCAGAAAATGAAACACGAGTGGAGGGACCAGACGCCAGTCTTCGGTACGGAAAACTTGATAATGTTACCTTTCGCTACAATATAGTAAATTCGTTGACCTATAAATATAATATCTTCAATTATATTTTATAAAATAGTCTTATTTAAATAATTAAAACCCTAATACATTAGGTGCAACCATCTAATTTTGCTTTATTTAGTCTCTTTATAATTTTTTATAATGAGCTCCGTTCAACCAACTAATCGATAGTGAAAATAGTCTCGGTAACAATTTTATAAGTTTTTCTCTAAAACATCGTCCTTTCAAATCATTGTACCAAGAGGCTATTGATATGGCCAAAAGATATTATATCCATTTGCTGATATAAATTAGCAAATAAGCTGGAAATCAAGGTTATATATTTTAGTTCTTTGGCCGTAATAAATCTAGGTATCTGTCGTTGACAATTTGCCAAAGCGAATGATTATTGCCTTCCCTACAAATTCTCCTCCGTTGTTACACCAGTGAAGTTTGCCATCACCAATTCGCCATTCATGACCTATAAGGATCGTCTATATACCAGCTGACATTTTTATGGGGAAGTGGGCGTTAGATCGGGTGGTCGTGTCACATGAAATGAATGGGAAGGTAACGGGTTCAAGTTCGCCTCACGGCATATAACTTTCTTTTGGGTGGCAAATATTCATGTCTGCAAAGAACCGCACTCTATTCCACCGCGACTTGAAAACTTAAATCCTTCGTTAAAATGACGAAAAATGTATTTCCATCATGTTTAGCATAATGGAATTACATACAAAGACAGAATCTTCCATCATTTTGACATAATTATTAACAGGGGGGCGGATCAACTTTGCAAATTGACGGGAATCACCTAAATTCAGGAACAAAAATATTTGTTATTTTTTTAACAGTTTCTTACATCCATTATGCAGGCTTGCAATGCCGATGACGAAAGTGCGAGAGTCACCAAAACCGGATGACTATTCGTTACTTCGCTGTAAATTGAATTATAAAGGGCAATTTGTTCAATAAATTGAAGTAACTAGCCACTTATATCTCTGGCTGGAATGTAGTGTGTTTTTACGAGTGGAATTTCAGTCAAAACCATAAGTACATTTCCATAGAATTCAATACCATTCGTAGGTAAGTTATTTAATCGCAATATCTTCGCCTGAAATTGGTCATGAGATTTCAATTTCGTTCACAGATAATGAATCGGGTAGATTTTCTGCAAGAAATACCTGTCTGGAGCTACAAAGTTTTATGTACATAAAACAAATGGCTATTTTATCATTTTTTTAAGGGTACCCCCTCCCAGTTTATTTTGGAGGTAAAAATCCTCGGTATTGAACTTGCGTTCGGTTTTGCACCATACGTAATATTTTCGCGGATTTGGCACCATCTATAAGAAGATGCCAACTAAAATTGCGGATATGACGGAAGGGCATCCATCATTCCATCATCCGTCCAAGTGCTTAGTCAGTCTCCCCCAACCCCTCCTCCAACCTACCACCCAACCGAAATCCATCCATTTCCACATTCCCCGCGGTGGGGCACATTACCTATATATAATCCCAGGACCTCCCATTCCAACCCCGTTTGTTCCCCCTTCCCGCGTTCTCATTCAGACTCCACTCGAGCAAAATCCTCCTATGACTGGGGACCCAACGGCATTCAATTTAACCCCATAACGCTCCCCCGGCGACTTTATGCCGGCGCTATTCCCCTCGAAATCAAGCCGAAGAGCACCTTTCATCCCCTTCCCCATTAGCCATTGACGGTGAGGCGGCGACTTATTCCACGGATAAGGCGAGAGCCAAATGACGCCAATGATAAAAGGGATAATACGCTGAGAGGTTCTTCGTAAGACATTTAACAAGAGCATCGGCAATTATTGTACCCTGACCGGGAAGTCAGTTTTATTGAGCGGCGATATTGCTTTGCGCTGAATTAATGCCGCAAGGTCCTCTTCTAGGCATTTCTTGATGAAAGGATGCAGGTAGCATTTCCGATCGATCAGCTCAAAGTGTACCATTATCGGTGTCACTAAATTGTCGATTAAAGACATGCTTGCTTGCATTTATCGAGTGATTCTCGTGTCAATGTTTTTTTTCAAAGAAGTAAGGCTAAGACTGTAAAAAATGTTAAACCAAAATTTTATTTTCACTATTTTCGACCTTATTTTTGTTCATTTTCAATTTTTTGCAAAATATCTTAGATTTTCTTGCTTTATATTTTTTGAGCTTCAAAACGTACGATTATGGGAGACTTAACACCGGAATTGTGTTGTTTAAATACTTGGCTAATATATGAACTTTATTTTTTCACCTGTGAATACAAATATTAAATTGAAACCTAAAATTCCTATTGTGCGAATTAATTTTACCTAAGTGATTACATTCATGTAAATTTAATTCTTCAACGTTTGAGAACTTAAGTTATGTTAAGAACGTTAAGAAATGAAGATAGACAACAGTAGAGGGATGTTTAATGTAGACATGAATTAACCCCAGAGTACGTTCACTATCCCTAAACCTCCATTTTATCAGTTTTGATAATTGTAATTAGACGAAGAATGTTAAAGAAATTCTGTTCTTCGTTGCTCGTCAGCACTGAATGCTACATCTATACCTTAGCCTGCAAGCCACAATTAGGGCGTGTGAGGAGGTTCTAGTTCACTAAACATCATCGTTTTTCAATGTCTATTAGTGTTGGTATAGTTTTATGTTCTAGCTATTCAAGTTATTGTATGATAGTTATTGTACGATAGTTATTGTATGATAGTTATTGTATGAGAGTTATTGTATTATAGTTATTGAATGATATTTATGGTTTATGTATTTTAGTTATTTATTACGCTGTGGTCACGAATTTAACTGGTTAAAAAGGCTCATTAAATTGCTGCGTTCGTCATTCGATTTCCCTAATTATCTCGTTATCTCGTTTCGTTCTTCCTACAATTGTGAAAAATCAACGAGAACCTCTCCTTTGAACTTACACCACAGAATCTTTTCTTATGTTTAAGAATGCTCCTGTAATCTACACATGTATTCCTACGGCTTCCAACCTATTTTTTGGTCCTTATGCTGCTACATTACGTCTTTTACGAAATCACCTCTGTATCCATTTATCATATTGAATTGAATTAGTTCCAGCACACGGTTCGAAAACCTCGTCCCACATTGAATGTATATTCTAAATAACTCGATTAACGATCTCCTAGTAATTTTTTACTCGGATTCTATGTTGTATCTTTCTCACAGCTTGATTTCTGTGATGCATCCATGCAGACATATCTGGCATATTTTCTCGGTTTCAGGTCATACGTTTCTGTTATTCCTAAAGATTCCACTCTGTCTGTTATATGCTTATGCTCTTCCCGGAGCCTACGAATATAAGGATGAATGAATTTCTTTTCCCATGTATGCATTGCTCCACATTCTTTCAAATTTAACTGGAGTCCTACTTCTAGCCCGAGGGTTTGTTTGATAGGCGAAAGTAGACCTGATCTTTTACTGACCCCAAGGGTTTTCGAAGTTCACACATGAAGAAAAGATGGACCAATTTCTTCTCTTCTCCCATCTGCGGTATTCAACTTTGCCCTCATGTCCTTAAAATGAAAAGTTATGGCTAAAACTAGAGATACTCAGAGACGTCGTCCAGATTTAAACCCAGATTGTTAAAAATAGTAACCGAACCCTCTTTCCAGCTTGCAACTACGCGGTCTAATTATGTTACAAATGGAATTTATTTCCTGCCAGCACTACCTGGTCGGAGGTATGTGCAGGGTGCGGCAACATAATTTTCTTTTTTCAAATGCAAAACGCTTTCAAAATGTAATTGCATGTATAAAACCCAAATGGCTATTTTTATCTCTTTTTTAAAGGAGCCCTATTACTGGTTTATTGCGAAGGTATAAAATTCTCGGTATCGAATCGGTAACCTTCTCGATCGGGTTCTGGCATTTTCCGCGGATTTGACACAATTTCAGTTTCTCATAACGTTATGTATAGTAATAATATTTATTACATTTTTATTGCGCACCTTTTTATTCTTCTAAAATAAGGGTTTTTTGAAAAATAAGCAATAATAGTAGTGAGAAATTTTATAGTATCGTACCGGAAAAAAAATCATGAGAGTCCCTTCAAACATTAATTTGCGTTTAATGTTGATATCAGAGGAATGTATAAATAAGAGTGGAAAATTCGGAGCTATATCCAAGCCCATCTCTCCTCTTTAATGTATAAGTTCCGGAAAAGTAGGTCATAAAAGACTTAGACACAAAAGTGGCTATCTTGGGAAACTCATAGATTACCAACTCGAGTGAGCACTCATTTCGAATTTGTATTGACGAACTTGCCGCCTCAAAAGGTTACTACCCCAGGCAATAAAATATTCTAAAATATTTGTAGTTTAATACAGAGCCACAGCATGGTTTTGCTATAACTTCTTATCCATATTAATATTCATTGCTATTGCATAAGTCTCATAATAGCACTTAGGTTTTCCGAAAATGAATTATCCATTTCCTTCATTTTTGTCAATGAATATCTTCTCAATCTTTCATTTGCTTCTTAATAATATGTAGTATACAATAACACTTTCTGCTTTTAGTGGAAATCGGAGTTTTCTTTTGATTACGATACGAGGGAGGTTGGGTAATAATTCTATCATAAAGTGTCCTTCAATCAATCAATAATTGCTATTTAAAATTGAAACGCATTTCGCCCATTAAAGAAAACCGATAATATATTTGAAAATGTGTTACATTATTTTCATTTGTATGCCCTATCAAATTCCTAAACCTACATGTCCAATTATTTCAAACCCTCATTCTGTGCTGGATTCAGAAGAATATAATCTCCCCAACATTCTTGCCATTAAAGCATAAACTATTGTGAAGTCATCAATAGCTGTTTCATCCCACTATAACCTGCATCAGGTATTTTATTGGCGATTTTATTGGAGGTGTAGCAATTGCTGTGGCACCAAACATTTGGAAAAAAATCCGCGTCGCGTCCATCTTAGCAATGTCTCCTGCAGGATCAATGCATTTAACATAATGGAGTGCGGGATGTACATCGTAGAAGTGGAATGGATTCCATTGTGATTTGAATGTACTAAAGCAGTAGAAGCTAATGTGTTCTTCACCATATATCCCTCCCAAATGTGGTGGTCTGACGGAAATTGCACAAGTAGTCCCAATTTAGATGGATACGGAATGTTTGACGCGATTTCACCGCATGGTTTCGTAAAGTGGAAGGACGGAGACAAAGCTATGACGTGGGGCGTGAAGTAGTTTCCCGTCAGCTGAGATTAACCCGATGCGTGGGCAGTAATTCACGCGAGGTCGTTGGTGTTCAGGTGTAGGCAAGTGGGTGATATCGCCCCAGTTGAGTTTCCCACGTCTCCTTTGGCATCCGGTGACGTTTAACATCTCTCCCTCCTGCTCTCAAACCAGCATACCCTCTTGACTCACCCTTTAACTATATCTGCTATCTCAAACCACCCTTGTCTCCTCCTCTGTACTCATCCACTCTGCCTATTACTCCTATTTCGTATCAAGTTCATAGCATAAAAACCGGGAAATGATCTGCAAAATGTCACTCAAAAATATATCAGAGTTTAAATAAGTAGAATGCAATTAATTTTAATATATCCTGAGATGAAGAATCTCATGAATTGTACAATGGAGAAATATTCGCGAACTCAGAGGTCATAAATTTTGTAATTGCATAATCTTTTTTGCAAAACATAAATGCTTTATTACATTGTTTGCTCAATATTGTATGCTTGTGGGGTGGAAGATTTAAATAGGAGTCTAATTGGCGTGGTGACTTATGCACTGGCTGCCCGCTCAGTAGGCCTGAGATTTGATCTATGTGGTGCAAGGAATGCTTAATAGTAACCCTGATTGAGCTGCTATTTACGGAGCACTTTACGTGAGTTCGACATCCGTCGAATGGGACGTCATATTTCCTGATTCATTGACGGCTATCGTCTAAGAAAAGATTAGTGAAAGTTTTAATGTTGAGCATGTTTTTTTAGGATAACTGATAATTTTGACTTGGTCATTGAAGAAAGGTGGTAAGGGTAGATTGGGGAGGGCTATAAGATTTGAGTGTGAAGAAGGATCGAAAAGAAAAATAAGCAGAAAGGGAAAAAGACGAAGAACTACGGGGCATGGTGAGGAAGGATAGAGGATATTCCAATAGAGGAAGGAAATATGGATGCCGCGATTTTTTAATGAAGATGTTCAAGATTGTTATCGAGGGAAAGAGTTGAACAAAGGAGGTAAGAGAAGGAATTAGGTTAGAATGTTAGACCAAATAAAGGGTAATAGAATGTAAGTGGATTGAAAAAGCGTTTCTTTTAGCGTTAGATGCCTTGTTGAAAAGGGCGGAGAAATATAGGAATGAAGCTTGTGTTTATCGAAAACGGTTGAGTATCAAATTTCGTTAGTGGCCGTATATTTGCACAATTTCAATTATTCTTTGCCCCTTCTGGTAATGTAAACCGATAGGTGTTTCTTTATATAAGGGAGTTTATTTGAGGGTACATTTTCGCAAGGAAATCCCAATTTCATGACCGGTTTCCCTGAACTCGCGAAGCACAAATAAGAATAATGTGGAATTTTTCTTTTACCAACTTTTGGGAGGTATCTGTGGTATTTTCCAGTATCACAGAGTTTGCTGGTCATTATATTTAACGATACTCTCAAAAAATGGCAGCAGTTCTTGAAACTCTTACTTCAGAGCATTGCCTGAAGCTCCATTTTCATCAATTTTTGTGACTGAATTTGTACCATCTCTACATTTTCAATAAACGTTTGCTGCCCTCTAAGGTAAACTACTTCTTTTCTTCATACTTAGGTTAATGAAGACTCAGTTAAGAAGTGGTATTTAATCATTTAAGATTTCGGATGAACACAGATTAGGCATGATTAATTTCTTTACATACCCTAACAAAGCCCTAACTCTCATTCGACAATACTGTAAAACCTTTTTTCAATTCCGCTTATTCGTTTCAACCCTTCATTCCATCCAACTTACCCACCCTGTCTCTACCTACATATCCATCTCCACTCTATCACAATCTTAAATATCATCGCCATTCAAAATTCATTCTTGCCATATATTCTGCCTCATTTGAATTTCTCCCAACAATACTTTCTCCTCCCCCATCAAACATTGTAATTCTTCGTGTATATTCCTTTCCGTCCATTTAACCTTTTTCGTCATTCACGAAGCCCGAATTTTAAAATCCTTTAATCTACGTTTGCCGTATTGCTTCAGCGATCATGTTTCCGTGCTGTACAAAGCCACACTCCATGTTTGAGTTTTCCCAAAACTTTTCTTAAAATCCTCACTGAACGTTCCAATTCCGTGATTCCCTCCTTGTGAAAGCATCCTTTTTTACCTCAATTTTTCTCAATGTCCATCTTACTTGGGTCATTTTATGCAAAACTTTTCCGTGACAGGACATCTGTTCCATCTGCTCTAGTAATCTGGCATAGGAACTCTTATATTCGTATTTCAATTCTCTTTCACAGTTTGTGGGAATCGAAAAACCTTTTTTTTTGTTTACATTTATTTTTATCTTATAGTTATCGCAGTGATTTTCCAACAAGCCCAGCACTGTTTTAAGCCCTTGAGATGCAATTCAAAACTCGATTAACCGCAAACCTCACCGTTTTTGTAAATATTCCATCGATCTTCATTCTCACCTTCAGTTCAGTGACTCCCATGCCTTTTAACCGTACCTTTCATATATATGTTGAAAATAATGGTAATGATTGTTGTCAGTCTCGCAGGCTGTCTTACTAGTAATTCGAGGAGCTGTTCACTGATTTTATCAAAAGTAACGCGGCGATCGTTATTTATGAAGTCGTCAACTGAACCCAGCAGTTCGCCCGTAAGGACAGACCGGCATCTTCTTACCAAAATTGAAGTTTCACCCGCGATAAAAAGACGCCTCATCAATGAAATTGTCCCCACAAACCTCCTTTAACCGACGGTAACTATGACCTTGTCGATCAATTCTTGCGTTGAGAAATATGATCACAGTCCTAGCATCACAAGTAACGGCGGATTTCATTCGCTAAAACGCTGATTAAAGCTCAGAGAAACAATAAAAAAAACAATTGGAGGGGTACGAAACTTTATGCACAGTGAGAAAACAAATAACTGAAGTTGTCTGAGATGGAGTGGCGGCCAGTTGCGTCGCAAGCGCTTCATACGGCTTGAACGGGCATTACTTTTCTGACGTCCCTCATAGTTGAGATTGTATCCACTTCCCCCAGATGTCATTCATTCAGTTTCCACAGGCATTCATTCAGTTTCACTTAAACCAATCTTATCATTTTTTTTAGGATTCTGAAATCTCTCAATTCACAGACCATTGTCTAATTTCTTGCTAGCTCTACCTATACTGTTCTCTCTTGTTAATCCTGTCTCCGTTTATAGAAAAGGTATTTAATTTCATTCTTCTCATTTTAATGTCCTGCTATGAGCAAGTGGGAGAAACGCTAGTTCCCCAAAATAAAAACGCTAGTTCTCAACATTTCACCTCAAATTTAATATATATTTGTAATAATGTGAAATATTCTCAATTGGTCAAATTTCAGTCATTTAACATTGCTGAAATCGTTCTAAGAATGCTTTATTCAGCAGAATTAAAAATTTCATGGCAAAAAGACGATCAATTCAGCCCGTTACCTGAGAATCCAGTTGAAAATCAGTCCAGAAAATTTGTCATTTGTCATTTGTCATGTGTTCGTATAGGAACCCTACGAATCGTTGAAGTGTTCACTAAACATTTAAGTCTTCCAGGTGTGTAGCGGGTAAGATTTTCGAATACTGCAGGGCTTTTTTAGATTAAAGTGATTCATTAGACGCATTGTTGATAGAAGTGACTTCAAGGTCAAGGAACTTTTACCACACTCTTGTGAGATCTCATTTAGAATATGCATATAGTGTATGGTATTAAAGTGAAAAGGGCTTAATTCGGGAAATTGAAAGGATTCAACGCCGTGCAGTCCGTGAATTTTGTTCGTTTCAAAGTATTAGAGAAATTCATAATAAGCTGGAAATATTCTATTTAATTTTTTCGAAGCTCTGCTGAATTTAAGAATTAGTTCAAGGCAAGTCATTAACAGTAATGAGGAAGAAATGTAGGTATGTACATAAATATCATAACTGTGTTGCATTAAAAATTGTAGGTATTTTAAAGGTGTACTGAAATGAATTGAAAATTATATCAATTATAACAGCTTTGACTGTGAGTTCATGAAAATATGATTTTCGTACTGAAAATAACTAAGTGTAATTCTTTGAGATTCTTGTTTCAATTTAGGTATGAAAACTAATTTTAACGCTAACAATTGATTCAAGCGATTTAAGTGTGCATTTCTATGGAGATTTTGTTTTGAAATTCCTGAAAACTTAGATACAGCTGAATAAATTTAGCTTGGATATCTGTGTAACTCGTTTTTAGAGGCATTCAAAATTTATTATAACCTCTTCAATGGCCAAACTTTTATACCTTTTGACGGAATTCCCGTTACTTTGAATCTTTTTCCCCTTGGGCTTATCTGAAGAATACAAAAGTAAAATGCATTATTAAGGGGGGTGCAATATATTTTGTATACGAATACTCTCAGCAATGCAGACGAAAACTTTGAACTCAGAAGCGTTCCTCGCCAAATCCACGCAATCTCTTCGCCTTGCACCGCCTTCCAACTCCCTATATCGTCCGCATTCCTCATCTCCCTACGACCCCTCCCAATCCCCGAACCCTCAAAATCCTCCAAAATCCTCGCATCCTGTGAGACGTGAAGACGAGAACGAGGAGATAAAGTGGGGCGGGCCCGGAATGATGCTCTGGGGTACACGGGTGGCGTATCGAAGGGAGAAGGTGCGGAACGGAGGTCCATAAGGGGTGAGATGCCAGGGAGGGGGAAGGTTTGGGAGAATTCGGGGAAGAGGCGTCTTGTATAGGGTTTTGGTAGGAAAAGGAGGCCAAAGAAGCAGGTAGAGACATTGGTTTCGTCAGGTAAAAGGGTCCAGGTCTCGCACAGCGGAATTCTCTGCCGAGGTGAATCGATGACGGTACTAACGATTTTCCTGAAGAGTAAAGAGGTTTGCTTTCTTAATATTATGAGATTAATAAATTATTTTAGATTTTAATTTTGGCATTCAAAAATATTTTGTGGCATTATCTTGTAGAATTACTGAAGGTATTTTAAAGGTTTTAGTTCTGGAAGTTTATGGGATTCCAGTTAAAAGAAATATAAAATCAAATATAATTTATGAGTGGTAAAGTATTTCAATATTTATAATATCCTTTCTTCCGATGGATTTTCAAATAAATATCATCATTCTTTTTTATTACGTATTTTAAGCTTAGATTAATCTTATCGTTCAGCTACACTTGATAATTTCTATTAATAATGGATTTACTTAATATTAGAAGACATATGTTATCGATTATTTTCTTGAATCCTGATGGAAATTGTGGAGAATTTCAAATCAAAATTATTCTTGAACAGTTTGGAGTATGAAATTATTATTCATATTCACATTACTTCTTTTATTGGTTATCAGCTAAATTAACATAAGTTTATCAAAAAAACACAATCCTGTTTACCTTCTTTTGGAGGATAGGTGTCTCTTCACTATTTCCAATTGTGGTAATTGCATAGGTATCTTAAATCTTTCTCCAATCTAACTACAAGGCTGAATTATCATGTCATAGTGATGGTGGCGAAATTTAAATTGTTATTCAATTATTCTAATATGTATTTCTAAACGTACGAACATATTTCCGTTTTCAAATTGCCCCTCTTTGGTAAAGTTAGCTTATAGTAGCAACTAGCCCTCTGGTATGAATATAAATAATTATGTGATTTTTAACTATGAAGTATTATAAGTGGAAGTAACAGGAAAGTTATGATTATACAATGCTTCAGAAATATTTGCCAATGCTATTAAAAAATAGTTATTTTTGAAAGATAAATAGTATTTGGATTTCTTTGGTCACAAACTTGTTTTTCCATTTATGATAATAATTCGAAAAATGAGTCACTCAGTATGCCTTAAACACTGTTAAAAATAAAAGGGCTCTTGCATTTAGTTACAAAATATATTTAATGGCAACATGCAAGATAATATTTTATTATTTTAGCAAAATATTTCCTAAATACTAATTTATGAAAAATAATTCTTAAAAAATGATTCATGAATTTATAAATGGTAATTGTTGATCTAGTGGCCTAGAGAACCGATTTAATATTCGGATGGTACCTTTTAACACGTATTATAAATTATTGAAATGAAATGAGTATCTTTATAATTACAAAGTGACTTATTTCAATAAATTATGTGAGTTCCATAAAGTTGCATCGGAGATAACAAACTTATCATTGCAATTTCATGTGAAGTTTTCTAACTGTCAGAACTTCTTGGTAAACTGCGGGGAAAAATATGATTCTTTTACGAAAAAAAAATTAGTGCATTCTGCTTTAACCATAATAGAGGCTATCCAGCTCTATCTTTAATTGTAAGCAAATATTTTAAATGAAATAAACCTCTATAAATTTGGCTTTTAATCATAAAATAGTAATTAGAGATAACACATCTATCGTTATCATTCACTCGTTAAACCTTTCTTCTTACAATTTACCTATTAATGAGAATTTCATACTTTCCATGATATTATATAGTAATTTAAATCATATTTTGTTTACTAAGTGGGTTATATATTGATATGGTCCGTCATAGTAAAATTATCGGAATAAAGATTTTAGATGCTTTCTGAAAACAGAAAATCAAAACTTGGGATGACGCATGATAACAATATGAGGAACTTGAACTCCAAAAGCCGTTTTATGATATGAATTCCAAATGCCCCTTAAACAAACCCCAAGTGCACAATAGATTTGAAAAGCCTCTTATGACATGAGCTACCGCCGGGAACACTTCCGACTCAGCCTTCACTTCCTGGGCATTCAGCGGTCAAATACAGTTTACAATCATGGTAAGAAATACGAATTTACCTTACCTCCAAAATCTTGACTGCTGAGAATTTTATGAGTGATTGTTTTTTACTGCGATAAACTTACCATTTCCTTGAATCTGTAAACCTTCCTCTTTGTTTAGAATATTCTTTGCTATTTGGTTTCTATTTCCCGGTGGTTTAATTATTCCAGGCATCTGAATCTTTTTAACAGGGTTACTACATCTCTCTGAAGTAAGTTCCATGTGATTTAACCGTCACACGACAAATAATGGTTTTGTTCCAACCGTTCGTATCTTTATTGCTAATTTAATAAAATAATTCTACGTTAGTTCTCATCGATGCCTCGCAGGAGGTAGGTTAGGCAAACGTTGCCATTGGTGATTATGATCCCATGTGGCTAACCATACAGTACTAGAAGTTCATCACCAGTGTAAAGGAAAAGTAAATATATCTGTATATTGTGTAAATCTACGAAACTAATCATTTTTTTAGTAAATCAAAAGATATTGAAAGTGGCTTATTGGGCCCCTTCTCTTATTGAACGCACTGGAGATTTAAAGAAACTATTGTATGATTATTTTCCAAATATTATGAAAGCATGCTAACCAGCATAATTCATTTTAAGACTCGTAAAATCATCATATGAGGCCATGTAGAGAAGATAATATTTTTACATGTACCCCGAAATCGAATAAGATTTGAGTGGTTTTAATGCTGATGGCGATGGTGTAATAATAAATTAAGTCCAAATTATGTATTAGGTGAGTACACAAAGAGAATTTGAAGACGATAGAACGTCGTGTACATTGATGTAGGGAGTCATAATTCCCTTCGCATGATATGGAATATTAAGGAAAAATAAAACAAATTATTTCTGTTAAAACAAAACATTTCTGTTAAATTATTAAATATAAATTTTTTCCGTCAAGAAAAGGCGCTTTTTTGCTGAATTTTCATAATTGAAAAGGTTTGATCATATTATTTGTGGGATTCAAAGTTAATGAGCGTATCTTAAAGAAAAGAAAAGGTATATTGCAATTTTTTCTGAAAATAAAAAAATAGGGCCGTTAACCTCAATAGTTATTTTGTAATGGTAAAAAAGTCATACAAAAATCATCACTTGATAAATACTCGATGGAACAGGAGATGAGCTAAGGTAGTTTTTGGAAGACCGATACAATATACTCGTAGTGTTTCCCTTAAATTACTTAACAGCATCCATTCATAACTAAATTAGCAGTTAAATTTCTAAGATAGTTGGAGAGACAATGAAATTTAATGACGCTGGAAATGAATGCTGCTTCGAAGGATAATCATCACATTACTTTTTTACATTTTTTTCAACATTTTTTAAAAAATCTTTCTTCAATATGAATATCCTTTGAAAATATCGTACCTATTTCATTTCCAGATTTCTATTAGTTTTCAGTTAGTCTTTGTTGTCATTTTAGTATTCATTTATTCTACAAGGCACCAGATATGATTTAATTAATAAAATACTGTAAACCATTTAATCAATACCAATGTCTCTTAGTCTAGACGTTTCATCTCGTGAAAAACTGCATAATAAAAATAGAGATACGATGTATTTCTTCGGGAGTTGCAACATGACATTGATGCTCTTTAGGGTCTTTGCGTTCTGCTTTTAATTACTAGCTCCAATCTTCATTACCAAATCAGAACTTGATCTTCGGCATAATATCTGAGGACGTCACCTTCATTGCGTCACAGCCAATGCTTCAGGTTACAGTCCCACAAAGTAATCTCGAACCAAGAAATCGTAAAACGCGGAAATGAATTGATGAAGCTCAAAGTTCGCGGTGAGTCGTGGTGCTATCACCTTTCAACTTGGAACGCTGAAAACACATCCCTCATTCCCTCAGGAGTGAAGAATACGTTTAGTGAGAGAGAAGACTGAGATAACTTTATTGCAAACTTCAAGAACACGGTTTCCATTCGGAGAACTTTTTTCAGCTCCGGCATCATCGTCTTCATTTTCCCTTCTTTGAGCTCTCAACCCCACGCACCCAATTTTTTCCATCTGCCTCTTCCTTCCTCTCTTCTTTTTCCTCACTACATTTCTTATCTCAGTTTCTCTCACCCTCTCCTCAGGAAAACCTCTCCCCGTATATTTTACAATTCTCTCCCCAACTATCCCTCACTTCTCGCCTCGCCTCCATACACCCACGACATCCCCTCTCAATTTTCAGAAATGAAAATATCTAATTTTTTCTCCCTCCAAGGTCCGCCTCGGAAAACTTTTAATTCTCTCCAGAAAACACGTCAAGGGGTATGACAGAAAAAAAACGGATGAGGTCAAAGGTTGAATCAAGTCTTAATAGGAAGGGGGTGGAAATAAAAATGAGTGAAACCCATTGAATGAAAGAAACCCCGAGTTTTTGGATTGATATTCCGAATCTTCCAGCGCAAATTCCCAACAGTCGCGGTTGCGATCCAAATAATTAACCGAATGCTTGTTCTTTGCGGGGAAGGAGCTGAGAGAGAGATGCACGGTTTATTTTTTCCAATGGAAAAAAATATATTTTTTTTGTATTTGGACGTATTTCAAATATTTCTTCTGGCGAATGTATCACACATTTCCCAAGGCGTCATAGAATTTATTCAGACTTATGCGTAGTATTTTTTTAGAATTGTGATGCAAATCTCACCATACGCATTTTTATGAAATATTTTGCATTTTCATTCTTTTCCCTGATTTTTCCAAAATAAAAATCAGCAATGCACTTCATCGTAGGTTTATAATGTTATCCGATAATATAATTCACGATTATGGTCATTTACTTAATTGTTTGTTTTTAACTTACATGTTTGTATTGATACTATGTTTTTTTATTATATAAAAATAAACGGAAAATGTAACAATATAATTTGTTTAAATAACCTATTTACCCGAAGAGGGTTTTTGATCCGCTACTTATTAATATCATTTACTTACGCAATTAAGTTTGTTATCCAATCAACTTGTTTTAATTAATCTTAAAATGATCAAAATGTTTCCTCATTCAGTCTGAACTTTCTAGGAAACAAGCTGATACATTGTTTGACTGGGATCTTTTATATTTTTTGCTCAATAATGAGGGATAATATTAAAGTAATAGAAAAATTGATAAAATATTGCATCAAGAATTATCTGAGCAACTCAATCCGAGTATATCACGAGTGCAAAATATTTCCTTGACTGGGACTTGAATCTTGGATCTTTCGACTTGCCGGCCAAATACACAAATCACTTGAGCTAGGATCTAATTATTTTATTCGGTCCAGAATGATTTAGAGTTTGTTTGAATCACGAAGATTGTCAGTTAACAGATTATATGTACATCATATTTTTCCTTGATAAAAGTATATACATATGTACATGTATGAAATAAATAAATATTTATATATATATATATAAACAAACACACACACCATATGCATATACACACATACATATATGTTTATATACGGACACATACAAGTACAATTACACGACCATATGACCATTAATACTGTGGAAACATAGAAAGGAAGGCATGTCCCACAGATCGTAGGCGGAAGACTTTAATTAGTAATGGAACATTATTTATTTTTAGAAATTTTTGATAATAGGGTTGAAATTATCGATGATAGCTCAATCATTCTGCAAAAAAAAACTCTGAACGACAGATAAAGTGTGTCCCGAAGTGGTTGGGTACCAGATATCACCTACCAGAGTTATGATCGTTGCTGACGTCACTCCGGTGTCGACTTGACCTTGAGCGACGAGTGCTTCGCCGCTTCTTGTGATGCCTCGTCCGACGGGTCGACGAGCGAGTGTGCGGCATGTCGCCGCTTCCCTACCCTCACATCCCGTCCGAAGAGGAAGAGTCAGCCGTAGTCTCCACGAAGAGCGGGTACTTCAACAGCGTTCAGTGGGGGGTCTTCTTAGAGAGAGCACCGATGGGGGCCGTCACGGGGCAGGAGGTAGTCTCAGTGGTTGTCAGAGTGGTGGACTGGGGATCATCTGCCGAAGGGGTGTGGTCGGGAAAAATCATGGGAGATATTAGATATTTCGATGTGGTCCGCCGCTAGAGCAGCGCCGGGAAGTTGGTCAACACCTTGGCTGTCCTCAATTGAAAATAGAGATGGGGTATCCGGGATTTTTGACGCCAGGAAATTTGTACACGTGTCGACTTCCGGAGTCGGTGACGCTTCCTTCATTGTCAATGATAAAGGGGTTGAGGGGCGAGTTGTTGAGGATGAGAAACCATCGTAATCAGATGTATCCTCCTCTTTGTCACCAAAGGTTCTCGGGGTGATTAAAATGGGCGGGGGAAGCAGGGGCGAAATATAATCCCTCTTCATTTGACTGAGTCACGGAGACGGGGGCCGGAGGTAATGTGAGGCTAGGGGAGGTGGTGGGGACTTGTACTATTTCTAGATCAGTATTCTCCCTTCTGCCTGATCTCCCAAGAGCAATGTATTTTTCCATTGCGTTGGAGCTCGTTTAGTACGAGGTCTGTTCAAAATGTATCGCGAATTTTGAATTTTCGCGGGTTATGCATATTTGATTTTCGACTTTTTTGTGACGTTATGTTGGTATTTTGTCTCTCCCTTAGGCTGAAAAACTCCATTTTTAATGTTAAGTTGAGATGTTGAGAATGGCCATTTTGAATGTTGAATTAAGTGTTGACAGTTTTTTCGCTTGGACGTGTTTTGGTTTGGTTACGATTTTTGCCTGCTCTAAAAAATGCATCAAAGAATCTGTATCAAAGTTTGCGTGAAAAACGAAATTAAGTGCGCGGACACATTCCAAATGTTGACTGTGGCATATGGAGAAGCTAAATTGGACCGAAGAAACGTTTATCGGTGGTACAAAATGTTCTGAGGGCAGAGAAGATATGAACGACGAAGAGCCTGCCGGATGCCCGAGCACGTCAAAAACAGACGAAAACATTTATGAAGTGAGGAAAGTAGTATTGGCCAATCGTCGAATTACAGTTAGAGAAGTTGCTGTGGACCTAAACATATCGATTTCCATTCGATTTATACCATTGACTTGGGCATGACACGGGTCACTGGGAAACTCGCACCAAAATTGCTCCATTTCGACTACAGGGTCCCACCCAAAAGTGGTAGGACTGATTTTCTTTGGCGCGAACGGAGCGGTGGAGGGGGGTCTGCCTGGCAGGGTAAGGTGGAGGGGGCTCTTAGAACAGACCGACACCAGCGTCAGTTGCCTGTGGGCTGTCGTTGAGTGAAGACACCGTTTTTAGTGAAGTAAGTTTTTTGTCCGTGTCGAAAAACAAAATGAATATGAATTAAGAGCAACGTTATTTCGTGAAGTTTTGTGCGAAACTCGGGAAGACGGACACTGAGACCCTCGATATGATCAAGCAGGCTTATGGGTCACTGCCTTAACCCGTTCCACAGTATTTGAGTGGCACAAGTTGTTTAAAGAGGGTAGGGAGCTCGTTGAAGACGACCATCGCTCCGGACGACCGTCGACGGCAAGCACTGACACGAATGTGGAAAGAGTGAGGACTGCTGAACACAGACCGACGCTTAACCAGTGAAGAAATTGCAGACCAGTTGGGTCTGTCTGCATCCAACGTCCAACGCATTATTTCACAGGATTTGGCCATGCGCAAGGTGTGCGCCAAGGTGGTGCCGAAAATTCTGCCATGGCGCGCTCGTCGTCAGACAGCTCCTGGCCAAATGCGGCGTTGCTACGTTGCCGCACCCGCCCTATTCTCCCGATCTGGCACCACCGGACTTCTTCTTCTTCCCCCTGATGAAAAGACAGCTCAAGGGACGACGTTTTGACTCGATAAAGGCCGTGCAAGTGGCTTCGACGAGGGTCATCAACGGCATCCCCAAAGAAAATTTCCAGCGGGCGTACGGGGAATGGAAGCAACGTTATACTAAGTGTGTAGCAGCCCAAGGAGCATAATTTGAAGATTTTTAAGTCGATGTAAGTATATCGTCAATAAAATTCTTGTAAAAAAATCAGTCCTACCACTTTTGGGTGCGACCCTTTAAAAATAGCAACGCATTAACATTGCTAATGAGGTATGAAAATTTGCTCCAGAGGGTCATAACTGCTGAAGAATCATGGACTTATGGTTATGACGGGGAAACTAAAGCTCAATCATCACAATGGAAGCTGTAGCACGAGCCAACACCGAAAAAAGCGTGCCAAGTTCGGTCGAATGTGAAAGTTTTGCTTACAGTTCTCTTCCATTGCAGGGGCGTGGTGTACCATGAGTTCTTGCCACAGGGTAGAACGGTAAATAAGGAATATTACCTGCAAGTTATGCGTAATCAGCGCGAAGCAGTCCGCCACGAACGCCCGGATTTGTGGAAGAACAAAAATTGGCTTTTGCACCATGAAAACGTCCATGGTCACAGATCGTTACTTGTGCGCGAATTTTTGCCAAAAACAACACACTAATGATCGCAGCCACCGTATTCCCCAGATTTGGCCCCCTGTCACTTTTTCTTGTTCACGAAACTGCAGAGGCCCATAACAGGACGACGCTACGATAGACGATATAAAGGCTGCATCGAAGGAGAAGCTGAACAAGATCACAAAAAATGATTTTTTGAAGTTCTTCGAGGATTGGAGAAAACATTGGCAAAAGAGTATTCTAATGGGATTGGTTTGAAGAGGGCAAAATAGATATTCATGAATAAATTAATAATTTTTGAAAAAACACAAAAGTCGTAATACTTTTGCAACAGACCTCGTATGTCTTCCAACGGGGTCTCCGCGGGGAGACAAAGAACCGTGACATGACAAGGGCTGCCGGAAGACTCGTCAATAGTAATTGCCATCCTCTGGTCATTAAAGGACGGAAACTTTAGTTTCCGCGGAGTATAGTCTAAATCCTAGTTATTGTAGCTTTGGTTGCCTACATCAAAAATATCAAATGGCGATTGTGTCCGAATTGCATTGTCACTATCTCTTCGGGTGTGAAGCCCAGCGACTCTAACGTGAAAAGGCTGACCTCCAATGGGGCAGGGGGCTTCGCCTTCTCGTTAACTTGAAAGGCGATCGTGTTTAGAAGGCACACAGCCATTAAAAATCAAATTCAGCAAGCTTGCGTGAAGACGTAAAGCGCACCAAAATAACGAGCACTCCAAAGAGAAAAAAATACTCTTATACACTCCATTCCCGCTACACATACCTGGCTGTGGCAATCCAAAAGGAGTCTATGATCCAAACCAAGAGATAAGGTCCTTCTTAAACCAGTAATGAAAACGAAGCAAAGCCTTCCCGTGGAGCAAAGACTCGAGTCAAACCTCACGCTTCAACAAAAGCTAGGTGGTCAACCACCGCACGAAAAAAGGCACGATCGAAACGTCGATCTTCGAGGGAGTCCGGCAGTGCCACTATTTAAATCCCGGTGGCCGAGACTTAGACCGACAGACACTCGGTAAAAGTAGGCATGTTCTAGCAATCAAGGAGGCATGGTTTGCCCTGAAATCTGCGATCATTTTTTGCAACCAAGTGCCCCAATTCTCCAGCCGGGAGGCGGAGTTACGCAGCTGTTTCACCAACCATGGGAGAAATGGACGACACAAGAGGAAAGGAAAGTAGAGAAATCAATCAAGCTACGTGCTGATGGATTGCTTGCAGTGCCTTTCGTGGCACGCATAATCAGAAGAAGGAGACGAGCCAAATTGGCCAAATACACATTCAAACACGAAAACCCGTCATATGGTGATGAAATATCTATTACAGTCATCTAGTGGCCCCAATCCTAATTCTTCCAAAAATGTCGTTACACTGCTACCTTGTTCATGACGACTTTTTACGAACCTAGCTGCTCTTCGTTGCACTCGATATAGCTCCAAAATTAAGCCTACTTCATGAGGATCCCATAAACTTGCAGCATACTCTCAAGGTGGGGCCTAACTAACGCGAAATAACACAGCTCCTTGACCCTTTCATTACAAATACCAAGGGTTCGCTTTATGTTTCCTAATTTTTTATAAGGAATTCCGCAAATAATACGAATGATTTTTTCCCAGGAGATATCTGTAGTTATCGATACACCCAAGTATTATACCGATTTTAACGTTGAATTCTGCCATTTTCGGAGTCCTGGCGGGTAGCATGACTTCACAATAGAATTATCAATACACACTTATTATTGAGTTGTGCACTCAGTGAAAGGTATAGCGTGGAGGATAGATACGGAAACGCAACTATCAAATGAATACCTGTGGGTAAGAGCATGTTTGGGATCGGATACTGCGAAGAAGAAGTTTGTTAATGTGGATGGGCAAGTGGGTCGAGAATACACGCACGTTAAATGAGAGGCACTGGTTACACTGGTATGTTTAGGATGTTTGTAGAAGCTTGGTTGCCATGTAATGAAATTAAAAGGGTGCTGGAACTATGTTGGCAGGTGATTGTGGAGCGATAAGAGGTGATGTTTTACAGCGTGTAATAAGATCCTGGGGCTTCGGTGGAGGGAGTTGTGCGTGAGGGTGGTGGTGTCGCAGAATGTTGTAAAGTTTGTAGAGTAGCCTATAAGAGATACTATTGGTCAACTTTTGATGGCTTAATTTGCCGTCAACATGTGTTTACTTTGCTGGGGTACCTGGAATTCCGTAGTATTTTGCTCTTTGAAATGTTATTTCATTCATGATCAAATCAATTCGAATGTTTAACTCTTTTTAAAAGTTCTTTCCTCATCGCAGTAAATGAAAGTAAGTTCTTTGTAGTCTTTTAGCAATATTTAACTTGGCCCGATGTTTAAAAGAAAACTGTAATCGCAATCGATTATCAATTGATTAATTTTCGCAATTGTATAAGTTGATATAATACCCCATAACACCTAAAATTTTGGGGACGACAAAGATGATAAATTTAGAAATATAATCCCAATATTGTATACCCTTAAGACGCACCTAAGAAAAATTAATTACTTCAATCCATCTTTTTATGATAAATGTATGCATTTTTCAATACTTAGTGTGTCAATAATTCCTTCGCGTTTCAGTTATGCTGGCTGTGAATACAAGGTGTGATAAGAAAAAGACAGGACTGATTTTATAACTTGTTTATTTCGACGGATACAGCTTAATCGAACTTTTCGCCCTCAAAATAGTTTTAATGTCCGCAATAGAGCCGAATCGGCGCCGAGGTTAATTTTATCTTTAAAAGCAAAAAGAAGGTTTTAAGAAACTCTGGGTCGGCATTGGCTCAATCCAGGAGTTCCTGACAAATGTCCACACGTTTTCGTCTCTATTCTTCAGTCAGCACCCGCGGGACGAATTTTGATGCGATTCGTCATACCCAAAATGTCTGTCAAAATTGTCTCACAGGACCCAAAATTAATTTTCACTTCATTGGCTATCTCCCTAACAGTTTAACAGCGATTCGCCCGCACTAAATCGTTCACCAAATTGACATAGTTGGGGTCTGTCGAAGTGGAAGGCCGCCCCGCGAATCGCGAATCTTCATCTGTCGAGGTTCTGCCCGATTTAAAACGACTGTACCACTCCAAACACTGGCTTTTACTCACAGCTTCAATAAATAAGGCTTCCTGAATCATTCCAAATGTCTCCATAGCACTTTTGCCAAGTTTGAAATAAAATTTCACGCACTCGCGCTGTTCCTTTAGCTCCTTCATTGCTGCCGTTGCACGTGGCGACGAACAGGTTAAGACACTTACCGCTACTGCTGCGTAACAACTCGACGTAAACAAACGCAACACCTCTCATTTTAGTCATTATATGTGTCGATAAATGGCGCACTGTGTGTTGTTTCGATCCTTTAAACGGTTTGCGCAGAATAAAATCAGTCCGGTTTTTTTATCTCACCTTGATTATTCATTTTTTGGTGTAACTTGCGCGTGAGTTTCAGGGAATGTAACACTTGTTCAGGATAGTGATAAATGAACAAAATTATTCATTTTGAAGCACAAATGATAACTTTTGAAAAGATAGCACCCGATTCAAATGGAGAGGGACAATGGCATCACCTAAAAATCTGTGTTGTTTCGGGTGAATTTCCCTTCAAACTTTTATTATACTATGGGATCTGTATGAGTTTAAATCCGTGAGTTAATTTAAAGTGAAGTTCCATTCTAGTGTTAAAAAATTGCGGGATCACTTTTATTTCAGGTTTCATTAAGTTGATAAATTACTTAGATTTCAAGATTTTCATTTTCACTCAATGCCAAAGTCGCACATTGAGGCATCCTTGGTCTCGTGTGCTATCATAAGGATTCAAGTACGTATTTGATATCCATTATACGAACAATATGTGTTGTTGATAATATTTAACGTAAAATGAAATCATACGATAAAAATGAAATCTGCATTTCTCTCCCATTTAAAATGTAGGCGGTTCTGTCGTTTATTTCTACGGATATGTAACAATTACATTATACATGAACCACTAATTGGTGGTAGGATGTTTCACTGCTCATTATAAGCGTCGCATGACATCGTTGGCATCCTTTCACCAAGCTAAATATCTTTCATAACAATATAATGATTTTTAATTGTTTATATCTTCTGCTCCGTCCATGGTGTTCCAAATTTATGTTATTTTACTCACCATTTATAATCTTCTTATACAGTTACATTCTTCAAACTCCTCCTACGAGGGTAGGATGAAAAGTAATACACACATGCTTGTACAGCGCGAACAAAAACAAATAGCAAGATAAGGAAAAAATTGTATTTAAATAAAATTCTTAAGTCTCAAAATCATATATTTATTTTTCAACATAGTCACCGTTAAGGCTAACACATTTCTCCCAACGTGTACCAATTTTTTTAATCCGTCACTGAAAAACTGTTCTGACTTTTTTCGAATCCATGACTTGACAGCTGCCTTCACCTCATCGCTCGAGGTGTAATAATTACGCTTAGGAGGCTCTTGAGTTGAGGAAAAATATCGGGGGAATAAGGAGAGTGTGAAATTGATTCAAATTTCAGGTTTCGCAGAGCCTCTCTAGTTGCACGCGAGGTGTGTGGACGAGCGTTGTCATGTTGCAAGATTATTGGCGCCAGGCTACCTTTAACACGACAGACATCTGCCTTGGATATTCCAATATGGTTTGCGATACACTTTTGAGTGATTCGCCGGTTATTTTGAATCAAATCTTCGACGAGTTTGCGATGTTTATCGTCTGTGGCAGTTATCGGACGTCCGCTGCGTGTTTCATCAACAATGATGACTTTTCCCGGCTCGCTACCACGAAATTTTACTACCCATCGATTGTGTACAGGAGACCTATCAACAGCATCGTCACCATAAACAGTCTTTAAACGACGATGAATCTCAGTAGGAGTCACTTTTTCAGCAATTAATAATTCTACTATAGCACACTGTTTAACTCGTGTTGACATAGCACTTAAACACGCCTCCATAATTCCGCTTCTCGAAATACACTGGATGAATGAAACGACCTCAAATTTGCGCATGAATGTTTAGGGGAAATATTACTTCCACGTGTTACCAAGAGTGCTTCTGAAGGTAATTTTGTTTGTGGTCTAAAAGCATGTGTGCTTTAGTTTTCAGGCTACCCTCGTACTTTTCAATATACTCTCCAATCACTGTAACCAACCGTCTGACCATTCTGAAAGCCAGCCATGTCTTTTCTTTTTATTTAAACACTTCCATGACCACCTTTCTCCCTTTCTACTATATTTAAAGTGTCCGCTTTAATGAAATTAAGAAGCCTTAACCTAGTATTCTGCTTAAGAATGTAAAAATCTGGGAATAAATTTAATCACAATATACAGTATTTCATCTGATGCCTAAACAATAGTAGGTTGTTTTTAAGATGCTCTGGTTAAAAATAATCCTTATTTGGAATTAGATAAATTTCGTTAATTTTTTTGACCGAATTTGATGGTATCCTATCGTATTTGTAAATTATTAAGTAATTATTTTCCTGGCGCTTTGATTTTAACAGAAATTCGGTGGACATCGGAAAATAATCTATTTCGGAATGAATGGTTTAGGGATCAAATTTAGGAAAAAAATACCTTCCCAGTTTTTCTGAATATGAGCGAGTTGATGCTTATCAGATTTTCCTAGAAAACCTCCAATGGCGAAGAGAAAGGTGCTGGCCCCTTTTATTACGCTATTACCGTAATTTCCCTCTTATAACATGCATCATCACAAGACGCACCCATGTTTTCACGAGAGATACACGTAATGACCTTATCACCATGCATAATATCCACCTCGTTTTCAACCTTCCCACTTACATTATTTCACCCCTTCTACTTTCCTGATACGAAGTTTCAAGTTTAGGGAACCCCGCTTCTCAACTCCGCTTCGTGTTTCCGCGTATATTTTTTACCCAGAAAATTGGGTCTATACATTGCAGGCACAATGACATGCTACCCTACATCATTCTTTTACCTTTCGCTGTCTTTAGTCTGTAGGCCATGCTTCAAGGTTAGATATTGATCGTGGCACATTTTGTTTCATCCTCTTGGCTTGCTCTGCTTTCGGTGACAAGGCTCAAGCAACAACGTAAATGTTTTTACTAAAACATAGACCCTAATGCAAGGGAAACTTTGAACGCGTATTTCTTCATGTAGCGATGGAAGAATGAATCTTGGGTTATGGGGTGAACCAATAAGGTACTCGTTTCAACTTTCTTTAAAGATGCGAAGGGTGTCGTCCTTAAAATATTATTTTTGTTTATTTGCATGCCACCTATATGGTATGTGGCAGGGGGTGATTATGCACCAGAATACTTTTGACCCAAAATTTGACTCATATTTTTCCTTCTTAGCGCGGTCGGACGCTATTTTGATCCCTTATACTTGTGGAAAAAATGGCATCTTAAATTTATCTGCACTAAACTGAATCTCTAATTGTATAAACATTGTCTCTCTTACCGTATTTCGATGGAGCTAATAATGCATTTCCAACATCATTGCTAGAGATATCTTTCCAAATTATGTAAGAGATTTATTCTGGAATTTGACCTTCGCTCCATGATTCCTAACCTAGCTCCTCAAATAATTTTCATACGCCACCCAGTTTACCATAACAAGGTCTTACAAGTTTATCTCCCCTACGCTACCTGTTATCCAATTCGTCAATCAATCAAACTTCATGAGGATGCCATACACTAGTAGCATATTCTAAATGAGGCCTAACGAGCGAATGACAACATTTTTCTTTACCCATTCATCACGTTTCTCCAATTGCAGACTCTAGTAAAGCAATCCATTCGGAAGCCTTGTGGGTACTGGACTTTGAGGCAAAGCGGATACGACGTTGTGCACACCGTTTATTCTCCATGTTGAACTATAATAATCTCACAACTATTAAAACTAATGGCCTCATTAATAATATGCTATTAGAGTAAGGGTTCCTCATACATTTGGATTGATTGCGGAATAACATCTAGTAAAGAGTAGAGGAGCTAGACTTATAAAACTTATGCATGACAAATCGAGTAAAGTATCAAAATTATTAAAGGAGCTAGGATGTGAATCATTCACGGGGCGAAAAATAAATTACAGATTGAATCACTTACATGAGTTAGATTACTGTCTCTTTAGCGATTATTTAGAAAATGTATTATTTACCTCATATTACAACGGATGCAGATACCATGTCAATGAAATTAAAGATATGAAGCGTAGAAGAGAATCTATTAAGATGTCATTTTTCCTACGACACATAAGGGTTCAGAGTAACGTTGTCCGACCACGCTAGGAGAGAGAAGTATTCTGTGTCAAAAGTATTCTAGTGTTTAATCACCCCCTCCGAGACACCATAGCTGATCCTTACAGGTTACCATGTACGAGTATGTATACATATAGTACTCTTATTAGTTGGCTTGCAGGGTAACCTGGGTAACCTGGTTATCATCCTTATGATAATGCAGACAACTGTGATTTTCTAACATGCGTATCCACTTGGAAGCACTGTTTGTACTGGGCTTATTGTGCGAAACGGATTCGACTTCGTTTACGAAGACTCCATTTACTGTATACATCAAATGAAAGAGAGAACATACCCAGAAATGAAGCTTGATCCTATAAGGCCACTTACTTTGTTGGAGTAATACAACAAAACTATTCCTCTTCTTTTCCTGGAAACCGATCTCTCTACCTTACGGAAGCCACTATTTGAATTTCTTTGTTTATCGGCAGTACAGTGAGGATAATATTACGCTTTCGATATCATCCCCAAGGAGTCCTTCTAATTCATGCTAGAACTTTAACCTGTAATTTAATTTGCGATCCGTGAAATATTCCCGAACAAGTTCCTCTGGTAATTGTGATACGATACTCACTTTATCATTTCTCACCTCTCGTCAAACTTCATCAGTTTATACGAATTATTTACTTAGAAAAAGAAGAAAGTTTAAAGGAAACAGAAGAGATGCATGAAAAAACTCATCCTATACTCAATCTTTACACCGGACTCGATTAAGCTTCATAATTGATTGTAAGCTTCATATTATCTGCCTACTAATGCGTACTGTGTTTGTAAGTGTACACTCACATATGTATGTATGTATGTACTGCAATTAGAGTTGTATAGAGAAACCTTTATCAAATTTGTTTTAAAATATTTCCATGAAGTTTATTATCTTTAAACTTTCAGATATGAGAAATTCTCTGAGATAGATTTCAACTTCAAGAAATTGGTTGTGTTTAAATCGGGGTACATAAATATTAAAAAGAGAATGGAACTGATAGTTGCCATGAAACATCGTCTCCTAAAGTATCTGGGTGTGATATATTTATTGAGCTTTGTAAATATTTCTGTGCAGACCTATACTTTGGTAAAAGGTAATATGCATGTTACATATGTAATCAAAACCTCGATTTTCTTTTAACCACTTCTAGATACATAGCAGCTGATCTGTATGTTAAAAGATTACTTCTCGAGGAATATTTCCTTTCTAGTTTAGTCTTAATGAAGTTTCAGTAATTATTAGTATACCAATACCTAGGGTCACTTGCGCCGGGGATAGGTGGACGGTTTGGTTGAGGTAGCATACGTGTGCAGTAAAGGAAAGGTGGAAGGAAATCCCTGGGTCGGCATTTGTCTACTCTGAACGGGCGGCGCTAAGTGACCAAAAGCGTTTCCTCCTCATAAGGCTTCAGGTAGAGATGAGGATACCATTGCAATATCATATCACCTCCGGCATTTGAATCCGGACCCACGTGAGAAGCCAGTACATTGGTCACCACAACATTCCCATCCCGGTTTCTTTTCATGTAAACCAAATATTTTTTCCAATTGTTAGTTTAATAAAGTGTGATGTGAAAGTTCCGAGCTTTTATTAAATGATTTGAAAAAGTTTGAAGTCATATAGCTTATGTTAGAGTTGCATTAAAATATTTTGAGTTACTTAAAGCAATGTAGAAAGTAATGTCACAAAAAACTAATTTTCCAGTCCTAAAAAGGTATGTCTTTGGTTATATTCTTGGAAACAGGCTAAGAGGTTTTTAATAAATGAAATGAATATATTATTTACGGGTAGAGGCGTATCTAGTTCCCTTATTTGGGAAAACATTTAGGTGAGACAATATCATTCCCTTAAAGATCTATTATGTACTTCCATAATGCAAGAGAGATATCAAAACAGCAAAAGCTATGGTTGAGTATAAAAAAATGAAGAGAGGAATGTCATCGTCAGACTTCCTTGCGTAAAATGTAGAAATCATAATAATGAGAGTATATTAGTGGAATTAAAATAAAGTTTTGTTTTAATTATGCTTTCTTAAAAAACTAAATAAATAATGTTCGTTTTGGTTCCCAGTTTTTCTCCATTTTGTCGTAGCCTAAAAAATATCTACTTACAATTATTCTCTTTGGAAGTTACATATCACAAAGTTACATTTATTCATGGCCTATGTAGTTAGTGCCAGCTCCCATTCGTGATAATCTCGGTCTTCCTGACACTAAGCCATATATCGGTAATATTGATGATCAGGATATGACAAATGGTTAATGTTGAATATTTCTTACCTCAAAAGTTATAATGGGTTCGTTTAGAGCCGTCTTCGCCCGAAAGATGGCACGCCATTACCAATGAAAGACCGAAATGGGTCGCGCCAGAATTGTCGCCGATTGTGATTGCACGTGGCGCGGCGACGTTCGATGGTGGTTGAATGCCGAAGGAGGCAAAGAGGAAAGGGCAGTACGGAGGGTGAGCTTGTTGTCGCCAGTGGCTTGTGCAGCCAAAGCGTCGACGTTTTAGACCGTCATGGAGAGGATTGAATGTGAGGCAGGGGCGCGTGTCTCGGTAGATATGCTCCTGACCCAGATTCCCGTCGTGTCCGGGAGGCGTGACGCTACGGATAGGCTTGTTCCGCGCGGGGAGAGAAGGGTAGAAAACTGCCACTAGCTTTTGTCACGTCGTGTGATGTCGGCGAAAAACGGAGCGCGAAATGCGTGTCTCGATTCGGATTAGGGTGGAGGGTCCAGAGGCACGTTGAGGGAAGATTGGAAAAGCAATTGCAAGGAAAGGGAGCTCTTCACCAACCAAAGCGTCTTTGCCAACCTGTCCTCACCACCTGCTCTCTTTAATGTATTGTCTTTCTACATAAATGTGCCCGTCTATCAATTGCCGTGTATGAATTTATTCAAACGTCTAATTTGTGCCTACAACGAAGAAATAGTTTACAAAATGGCCACTCGATTCGACTTTGCAGGATCATACCAATAGAGTTAATGACGAATATTGCAATTTTAATTAATGAAAATTTAATTTACTTTAATCTGTACATACTTAAAAACCGGTAAACTAAACTTATAAACTATTTAAAAGGGACAGTTTTATCTAAGAGTCACCCTTTAAGTCTTTTCAACCTATTTCCATGCTCGAAATCTAAGGGATAATATCTATTAAGGGCTAAAAACTATCAAGTAGAGGCAGTGAAAACATTGGGGCGCAAAGGCCTCCACGAGTTCATCATTTTACTTCGACAGAAGGGATTTGTGGAATCTCTGACGTCGCAACTGCTACTGAAGTTTAGAAATCTAAAGTACCCATTCCGTTGCCTCCCGTTATATTATGTATGTATTCCTGACATCAATCGAGAGTAAATTAAAAGTATCAATTATTAATTTGATTCAAGATTAGTAATGGTAGGATAGATTAGAGGAGTATTTCCTTGATTACCAATCACTTTATTTTTCCATTTTCTATGAGTTCATATCCAACCGCATCAATGTCACCCATGCCATTCTCTATATTTCTATATTTATCACTCAGCACTCCTCGAATGGTGCTGCAATAAATGAGAGTTGAGATAGAAGGAAATGGAACGATCTGTCGTAATGAAATAATAAGTTTTATTTTTTTTGCTGAAATGCGTGAATTTTTGGAAGTTATTATATGTAACTTATCCAAACTTTTCCATACTGGCATATTTTTTTCACCCAGTTCATGAATAAATTGAAAGTTTTATCGTCACCTCTGAAGATCGATCATCATTATTACTTTTAAGAGTAGACATTTTAATTTAGATTCTTACACAAATATAAAACCATCAATTACGAATGTTCAATTGAATTAAATGGAAAAAGACACAACCTCTGTCACCTCAACCTATTTAATTCGAAGTCCAAAATAGATTTACCTCCGCAGTAGTAATTTTGTAAAACAATTGTGGGTATAAATAACTTCATCAAACTGGATATTGGGAAAGATTTCTCCAGCAGGATTTAATTGCATGGAATAAATCAGCTAGTTTTAAATGAATATATACATGTAAGTGTGGATAATGTTTGTCATTACTGAGCATAATGAAATGGATTAAAATGAAATGTTTAACGGTGAAAGAGTATTGAGAAGCTTTTCATTCGGTTTTATGAAGACTTCGTGTAAACACGTTTCCAAGTTTTACTGAAATTTTCGTAGAAATAATAATTCGTGTCTTTGATAACGGCCGAAATTTATTTATATTTCAAAAAATATATTTTTCAAAATATTACAACGAATGTCTAACTTATTCCATGGAAAGTTTTATTTCTTAAGCTAATAAATCTTAGTATTGATTGCTCTTGGTTAATCATTGCCAACGTGAAAATGTCTGGTACGCTAATAAAACTAGAATAATGTATAATTTATCTTCTTATACGCAAAAAAAACAAGTTAATTCTGTGATTCGGGTAAATTCCGTCGTAATATAGAGCAATGTTTTGTCAGCGATAAGTTCAAATATCAGAAGCTGAACGTGGGGAAAAACAATCTTCCGCTTAAATTGTATATATACGAGGGTCATCCGGAAAGTAGTACCCGTTCGTGCCGCATGAAGTGCTGACGACGCGAGTAGCCGCTGGACGAGGTCAGATAGCTTCAGTGGCTTGTCTGCCTTCTCTGAGCCAAGTTGCGTGACGCTAGCATTGCCTGTGTTGTTTCTGTGATTGTTTACAATGTTTAAAAAAATTGAGAACGCCGCCAGTTGTGAAGTGAGGGCAGTGATTAAATTCCTCAATGCAAGAAACGTTCGCCCATGTGATATTCATCGCCAATTAAAGGAGGTGTATGGAGACAATGTAATGGACGAGTCGTCTGTTCGGCGGTGGTGTCGCAACTTCAACATGGGGAGGGGGAACACACACGACGATGAGCGTTCGGAGAGACCGTCTGTCATTACAGACCAACTGGTGAGCTCAGTTGACGAATTCGTGAGGAACGATCGGCGCGTCACAATTGATGACATCTGTGAGCATTTTCCCAATGTTTCTCGAACAATTGTTCATGAAATTGTTAAACACCATCTGCATTATGCAAAAATTTGTGCAAGATGGGTCCCTCGCGTATCTCAATGAGCTGGCGGCGAAGGACTATGCAGCAGGAATACAGAAACTTGTCACACGTTATGACAAATGCCTTAATTTGCTTGGAGATTATGTTGAGAAGTAGTTTAAAGTATCCTCTTTCAAATAAAATTTTTTATGTTTGTTAATATTTACTTTTGTGTCTTTATTTCACGAACGGGTACTACTTTCCGGATGACCCTCGTACTTATAGTTTAATAATATGGTCGAAATACCCAAAAAAAAATCAATGGGTATTCTGACATCATTTATTTGACTTGTGGATGTTGCCCGTGGCCAAATTTTTTCATTCAGTAATATTGGTCGATGTACCGTATTCGGAACAGAAACCTCTTCTCAGGAACACATCTCTGTTGACGTTAATTAATGTCGCTCCGCTGCTCTCGGAAGGGAAAGTTTTTAGGCTCAGGAGACTAAATCGTCGCGGTGAATACCTTTCCGAAAAATCCCACGGGGCGTTTCGAAAGCTGTTGGGAGAAAATCGGTCTTTTCAGCCGCTGTAAAATTCATCAAGGCCATCAGACTCTGGCGTAAACACTACCGCGGAGTAACTTTCAATCAATTAGTCCCCAAATTTTGGAGATGATGGGCGATTAGGGAATATGGCTATGACAGCGCCAGGTTGCAAGGAGGAGGACAGGAGGTAAGGAAGAGCATAAAGTTTCAGGATGGCCACCACAACATAGGCTGATAATTAGGCACATTTGTTCAATAAAGTTAACAACCGCCATGCCCCTTCTGTAGAATGTATCATCATTCTCCATGTTCCAAACAGAAATTAGATCCATCATTATTATTTCTTCCACAGCCGACTTTTATATGCTGAAATTATTTTGGAATACATTTGGCATGTTTTAACGTAGCTCTGCCATTTTATATTTAAAGAGTTTACAGTTTTAACAGAATTTACAATTTAATAATGGAATAAGTGGGGTCAATTCCACTCCTCGGACATAACTGAAAAATATTGTAAAACTTTTCCCAAGTTTAAGGTCATTACTTTTAAATGGAAAGTTCTGGAGATTCCCTAGCGATCTTTAAATTGTACTTGGACGTATTGAGAGAACTTCTTATTGTTTTCCTTACATTATTTCCTCCTTCATCTTAATTATATACCAGCCTTACTGCTTTCTAAAAATACTATTCTCTTTCTACCTTTACATCTCTTACCTTACCTATTCTCTTTCTACCTTTACATCTCCCTTCTACATGCATCACGGCCTTCACCATCACACTACATATCACAGTTTTCTCCACCCACGTTTTCTGACTTTTTCGGATTACCCTTTGCAACTTCCTTTCTTTTCCTGTCATGCTTGAGATTTTAGCATTTTCCTTTCTCTCTGTTCAACTTATTTTTCCCATTCTTGGCCGAATTGAAATTGCAACAGCCTCCAGTCTACATTCATCCTTTATCCTCAAAAGCCAGATTTCAGGGCCATAAAACACCCCATATTATGCGCAAATGCATTACATCCTGCACTTGATTCACCTTATTCCACCCTACTTGAACTATTACTTGAAATATTGACTCTTGGTAACATTGTCTTTTTTTTAATTTACATTCATGCGATACCATTCGCATTGGTCCTACGAAACACTGAAAATAAATTCAATCCGTTGGCTTCTTGACTATCTATGACTTCATTATCTAAAACCCAGACATCTCACCACCCACTTTCATTCCCAGTTCAAACCATTCCCATGCCATCTTATTATGCAAGTTCGGCTATAAAATTAATATTCGGCCATTGATTATGCATTCATTAATGTATATTTTGAGAGAATGATACTGCTTAATCCTTGGAAACAAGGCCATTTAACAAAATAAAAGCTTGGGCGTAACTTAAATCCACCACATCATTTATTGTAAAACTTCAAGTTGATGGTAATTTGTGCATTATTTTCATAAATATTCTGAACTATACTCAGAAGAGAGACAAAATATTTAACATTAATTAATCAAAAGGCCAAGTTCTGTTAACTTGCTCATTTCATCAACAAAATGAACGAATAGAACCTCTAATTAATGTTTTAGTGAACACAAGTTTTTACGGTAATCTTTGGTCCAAAAATACTTTTGTCTTTGCCTTTTCAATCGTCGATAAGCCACTTTGCCAAACAATTTACGCATGTAGTAATGAATTATTGCGTATGACATAAAACGAAATATTATGTATTGTCCGTGGCAGTTTGATTCATTCTCCTTACTTCTACTTCCCTGTATTGTTAATCGCTATATTTTCCTGAAACCCAGCAAAACGATATAATTTCTAGAACTTCAAATGAAATTGACTAGGCATGAATCAGTAATAATAAAAAATTCGATATTTTTCAGGCATAGATTAAACTAAGGAGGGTTCATTCATTATTTTCAAAATGCAAAATGAATTAGAGTATATGGAAAAGAGTAAAAGTACACGCGTCAAGAATTAGGTTATCAATTGCAGCATCTATCATAAGTGCCACGGCATCAGGAGAAATAATAATAAAAGGCATCAGGCTTCACTTATTGCGTTGTATAAGCCAAAACTTGGAAAGAACGACGTTTTTTGCTATCAGTCATGTGTTTCTCGTTGTTTTTTTCTTTATTGTGTCCACATCTTCCCAGTGATTTCCCCTGATCACATTTCTGCATTTCAGGAATAGGAAAAAGTCGCAGGGGGCGAGATCTGGCAAATATGGTGGATGATCGAGGATGATGGTTGAATTTTTGTCAGAAATTGGGGAACAATCAATGCTAAATGTGCAGGCAATTGCAATGGTGAAGGATCCTTCTATCACCTTGAGTCAAATTTGGTCGCACGCGACGCACGCGATCTCTCAAAGGCTTGAGAACTGTAAAGAAGAACTCAGTATTTACTGTTTCTCCTACGGGAAGAAATTCATGATGAACAACACCTTCGACATCAAAGAAAACCAGGAGCATGACTTTGATTTTCTATCGGATTTTTCTTAATTTTTTGGTTTGATTTAATACACTTGAAAACGGATGTTTTCTTTAGAACATTATCACCGTAAACAGCTGTCAAAATGTCAGTTATTTCTTGATAACTTTTACCGTACTTCACGAAAAACTGGATGATGATTCGTTGTTCCGTGATTTCCTCAATTTCCATTTTCGAGAAACAGTGAAAACATACCTACAGAAACTAACTTAGAGACTGGCACCATACGTACAGCTCGACGATTCTCCAAGCACAGGCGGCTCATAGGTTCTCAGTCAACTAGCGCCGGTAGTTGACTAGAGTCCGCGTCATGGCCTCTAGATTGCATTAGTTCGCGTATTTATTGGATGGACCTGGTGTAAATCTTCGTCTTTCGTAGCACTCATCTACTCAGTCATCCAAAGATGTAGATGAATGTCTAGGCACTTCCAAATGAAGTAGGAGTTTCACATATGTTTGGAATTTGTGCAGCAAACCTGAAAAATTATGGGAGGTTACCTTGAAAAAGTTTGGTTGCAATTTTAAAACTTAAGAAACAATGATAGGTCAAGACATTTTCCTTTGATTTGGCCCAATATTATGAAGTATGAATAATTGTTTTTATTGGTTGAATCTTTTAGGTTCCATTATTTATCTACTATATATTGGTAAAAATCATAGAAAAATCTTCGTATTATGAAATGTATTATCAATTTTTACGCTTTAAGTGAAGCTTTTATCCCATCTTTTTTTCTTTTCGCCTAGTATTAAGGTTCATCAAAACGTAATGGACTTCTTCTTGATATTATTATAATTTTCTAAATATTATACGTTTAATGTAGATGTATTTATGTTCCAAATCTATTCTTATAATTATAAATTTGATATTCTTTCGTTTACATACAATAGGTTTTCGGTGGGCTTTGATACACTCCTACACTTCTTAATATCACCTAGCCAACAAAACCTGTCGCTCCATTCTAAAATAAACTGTTCTTCAATGCCGCAAACATTTTACCACTTTTCATTATGTCCAACGTCGCTATCTTTTTGGGACCCTTACAAATCTTGCCTAACTTCATCCCCTCAGTCACTGCTGTAATGTTTTCATCGACAATTTAAAATGCTGTTAACTCACCTTTCCTGCTTTGTTTGGATTTATGCAAACAAAACTATATCTATATCTATGTAATATTCCGCAATCCGCCTCGGGGGCATGCAGATGAGGGTGCTAGGTCACCACCCGTAAAACAGAATAAATCCACATGCAAAGCCCAATCATACTCCCCGTGCACAAATATCAGTTTGATCATGCACTCGATAAATTTTAATTACACGAAAGGAAGTACTTACATGCAACAATATTCAATAAAAAGATACTTTACTGTAAAAAATATGGGTTTATTAAATAATAATAATAATAGCATCCAAAAAATACATGCAGGATATCGACAAAAATATACATTACTTATTTTAATTATCTCCTACGCAATTGCTGTCACGTCTATTATGATATCTCATGGTTCGAGGAGAAAACGAGATTTTAAATTTGTTCTAGAATAAATCTCCCTGATTTTACGTTGATTATCTGATCTACCATTTCAGGTCGAGACCTGTATTATGTCTAATCCAACCTCGCCCACCCTAATAATCCTTCCTTTCATTTCTTATTCGTCCATTTTACTTTTTCCTTGCTTGTTCATACCCATATCCTGAAGCCTTCAATATACGTTTATCATCTTCCTTCAACCACCAAGTTTCAGAGCCGGCAAAAGCACGCTCCAAACCTAAGTTTTTATAAATATATTCAACTGTTTAAGGCTTCACTTCGTGGAAGTATTTATTATCCCTGCTAAAAAGACTTTGTACTTGTTCACAGTTTTTATTATAAGAATATAATATAATATTATATATATACATATATATACATATATATATACATATATATACATATATATACATATATGTACATATATATACATATATATATATATGCATATATATACATATATAACACTTGTTGAAAGTCTCACGGATGTGAATAATTATGTATAGCACTTAGCACTAGTGGACACAAACAAAAACACAGAAACACAAAAAAGAGACTCACTATTTTTGTGTGTTTCTGTGTTTTTGTCTGTGTCCACTAGTGCTAAGTGTTATACATATATATACATACATATATATATATATATATATATATATATATATATATATATATACACATATATATTTTATATATATATATATATATATAAACCGTAAACAAAATATAAACCGTCATTGTAGCATCCATGAACAGAACTGATTTAAACTCTCAAACAACTAATTCAGCTTGGAATACGTTAACCATATCCTGTCAGTTGGAGTTTGAAATACGCTAATATGATGCAGCGTACCCAACGCGCCAATAAATGCTTATTAATTTATTGCTTATTGTAGCTACATATCCACCTCGATTTCTGTGTCCGCAACACAGTGAATATTTAGAAATGGGAAATTCACTATCCACCAAACAAAAGCCAGACTCTTCTTCACCTCCAAGTTATTAGCTACTCGGTCTAATTCATTTCCTTCGCAAAATCCAATTCGAGAGCGGACCGCCATTCACCACGGCCCCATTACTCAGCCAATTCCGAATTAAAAAGTCAAACCCTGGATCCTCTTCTCCCCAAGAATGCCTCCCGCTGCCCCTCAATACCAACTGGAGAATGAAAGCATGCTAATTCTTTCTTTTATAAATCACGCTGCGTCATGGGGAACGAAATATGTTCCGATTAACCGCCACGCTCCACTTTTCATCCCTCTCGACCTAATAAAAACATAAATCCAGATACTAATAATCGAAACGACATTTTTTGGAAAAGATTTCCATCGTTTGTAGATCATAACTTTCAGAATACTCGTATTATCTGAAAGGAAACAAGACTCTGCCTTAAATACTGATCGTGAATGAATTATTGCTAGATAAAGAATATGTAAGGCACCGATACTAAGACTAGAGGTCTTAATTTAGGATTTTAATAAATGTAAATTAGGTTAAAAAAGTAAAAATAAAAACGTGTGCGAGAGAAAATTATGAAGAAAAAATTTTCTCGTACATTTATACGTATTATATACATACATTTATATATATATACAGCACTTATACTTACCGATGATAATAAAAAAAGGGCTTCATGTCTATTTTTAATAATTTGGTGTAGGAACATCTACACTAGTGTATTGTGAGGAAAAATAAAAGCTTGAAAATAATAGGGAATAAGATTTTTTATATTTGTGTTACCAGTACGTTAAAAACCAATCCCTGTAAACATTAAAAATTTAACGTAAGTTAAAGATTATTCAACGATAAATTCATCATATTTCATTGAACTATTGAAATCAAGAGTGAATGAAAATTGTTTCTTTCCATTATTTCCCTATAGTATTAGGAAAGGAAAATAAAGACTTATTGCAACAGACTAATTACGAGTATGTATCCCGTCAAAAAGCTTTATCTTATCGTTATGATGTCTGGAAACATAAAGAAGTATCCTTTATTACGCTTTCTCTTGCAACCCTCTAATTTATCTGTTTCTTTCACTCGTGTCTATCCGATCCATTTGATAACTGCGACATTTCCTACGGATGTGGTAGTCGCTACTTTTATTTTTTTGTAAGCTGTGAACATCTAGTGCTTAGACTACATAAGTGAAGTTTAATTAGGATCGTTTTTTTGCATATTTTTGGTGAAAAAGGAGAACAGGGCCTATGAAAATGTAAAAACATTTTTGAACCTCAGGTTTTCTTGGCACAACAATCCTATGAAACTTAATATCTGATACTGAAAGCATTCCAAACATTTTTGTTTCGATATTTTTTAGGGGTAATTGAAAATTTTCAGAAAGCGCATGATCAAATATTATGCTTAAGGACAAGTTTGCATTACCTAAATAATTAATTTCACTGGATTTCAAAGGGAAATAAATGTCATGTGCGTGCATAAGTATTCTTTGAACAAGTTCGCGGAGTATAAAAATTGAATTTTGTTCATTTCATATGGTAAATACTTTAAATAAAATCAATAAGTTAAATTTTAATTTCTTACACTGGAAAAGTATATCATCTATTATATACACCGTATCTACTATACTTTACTACCACTATCATACTATGTAATACTATATGGTATACTAATACTATACTATACATGTTTGCTACATCTACAAAGATACTGTTCCATAAAGGGAAATCATAAACTTTTTATTGGCATATTATATTGAGAAAGTTGACGCTCATGTTTGTTGTTGTATTGATATATAATACATATGAGATTGAAATAACGACTAAACGCCTGTATTCGTCAACGATCGAGTCAATCGGCAATACATTGCCTTGAAATCGTGCCTTCACATGAATATTCACTTACTACCTAATTTATCTACTCTGAGAAGGCTTATGGAGGGTCAGCTCAGCTAGAAAAGCTAGAATATTGTTCAAAGTGGTGAGAAGGAAGCTGGAACGAGAGCTCTAATCAATTTTTTGTGCCTTAAGGACGTAGATATCAACATACGAGCTGAGGTTATGGTACATTTATGAGAAGATATTTGATTAAGGAATTAATTATTTGATTGATTAACGACTAATATGATAAATATGTAAATATATACGAAGCCCCTCCAAAACTATAGCTTCATAACAAGTTTAAAATAAAAAAATATGAGGGGCTTCCTGAACCCTCAGACTCTCTTGTAAAATTCAATGCGAAGTGACTTGCTGATCCTCCCAATAGTCAAATTTAGCTCTGCCTATCAAGTTTGCAAAATAATATTAAATTAAAGTTTTGCACAATAAATCATGCTAAAAAGTTATATGATGATTCTTTATTGAGCATCCCTCGTGCGTGCAATGGCTTCATCTAGGAAAATTTAATTTTCTCCTTCAAATATTAAGAACAGTAAATATAAGATTCGTGGTAGATAAAATTAATGTATTTGGACGATTAATTCCAGAAATAGTGAGCAGAAATTTTTGGAAATATGTGGCAAATAAAGTTGTTCAAAATTTTTTATTCCAACAAAACTTCCAAATCATTTTACATCCTGCAGACTTAAATTCTGACGGAGAATGATGATAGTTTTCAGAAAAAAGAAAATGATGGATTATTTGCAAATTGCAACAAATGTATTTATCGTAGTTATCATATTTTACACAGGCTATTTTTTGAAAAACTGAATTTCATAAGAGTACACATTTTTTTCAACTTCGAAAATTTTCCTTTAGCTTAGAAAATAATCGCACATTTGTCTCAGAATTAAATAATACTGTAGACAAGAAAAGCTATAGGAAAACTTTCAAGGCAAACCACGGTGAAATTCATCAAAAATCTAATTATTTAAAACTTTGGAATAAAAATTTACCAATTGCTGGTTGGGAATCCTCCATTTCACGAAAAAATGTTCACGTTTTAAGGAAGAAATTTTTGCAATGAGAAACAAGAGGTACCTCATCACTATCATTAGCGCAAAACATTTTCGCGAGGAATTAGTGTTATCAAGCTGACTTGATGTCTGTCAGACTGACATGATTGTATAATTCATTGTTTCTTTCATTTTTACTATCGCAATATTGATGCGATATATTTATTCGGATGACAGTCGCATTAAAAAAGTCCTCATAAATCAGCCTATCGCTCCCTAAACGGAACTCGGGATAATGAAATTCGCTTTTCTGCATGGGGAGTTGGCGCGGAAAGGGAGAATTTTGGACCTCCCCTAAATCACTTTCTTTTTGAGCGTTAGGGTCTATCGGAGAAAAATACCGACCTCCTAAATGACTAAAGATGGCTTTGCCAAAACTCTCCCTCATTCAAGCCTTCCCAAATCCTTTCCATGTTACCCTGAGACGCTAATCACTCGAGTTACAAAGGCACCTGTAGACTGCCAATTTTATCATCGACCCACTGTGATGGTAGTGAGAGAGAAGGGCTGGGGGAAGGGATGAGTTAAAGTAAATCTCCCGCAGAGGCGATCGTGAATTCATTCTTTTTTAATCGCGACGTCGTGGAGGCCGTCTGATCCAAACCATTAGTCGCTTCTATATGCATGTTTGAGATACATGGGCATAGGATGAGAAATATGGGAGAAGAGGGAGTGGATTTATGGGGCAATAGCAGTTTCACGCAGCTATTAGGTTGTATTTCAAGAAGCGCTGTCGTTCCCTCTGCCGAGGTGGAGAGAGAATGCACTGTGCTCCGGCGGTACACCTCAGTCTCGGTGAAAAGGCGCACACAGTCATTGGTTTCATGACAATTGTCGTAAATTGACTCTTTCTCCATGGAATAATTACCAGTGTGATTTACGAGCCTGATCGTGTAAAGGAAAACGACGTTCCAGGCACAGTTGGTGATCACGAATAAGAATCATTCCAGGGTCTTTTAACGACTTTCCCAATCCTAAGGGTAATGATTAAGGAGGCAGTTGGGAATCAATTTTGTTTGATTGTTTTGACCAACATTATCGTTCTCAAACAAATAAGGGCACGTAGATGATGGTGATAATTATCATATTTTGGGGGAAGTTGCTCCTAATTTTTCCAAAATTACGTACAAAATAAGTAAAAACAGAAATTTGACCTAAACAAGTTGACCAGAATATCATTAACGTTAATTTATGAATTAAAAAGACTGCATTGAAACATTTCAACTTTTTCTTGAATAATGTTTATTGAAAGGGTAATAGCTTATATTATTTTCCTATTTTTATGAAATTTATGGTACAAAAGATTCTAAGTTGAATATAAATGTCTTCGTTATATAGTTTCGTTTAAATTAATGAATCATTATTTACTGTTATTTTGCTTTGTTGACTCTTATTTTTTTGATCCATTTTTGATTAACGAACCTCCTTGAAAAGTATTTTAACGTCATAATTTTTAATAGGCACCACAATGGGATCAGAAACTTTTGTAGACATCTCACAGTATAATCAGACACAAACCGCCTTTTGTATGTGTCGTGCTCATCAACATTTATGACACAGGCTTGGCTAATACAAGAAATCATCTTTCCTACATGATTGAAAATAAAAATTCTTCGATAAGTACAAGCTTCTTTATCATACGTAGGTATTTGTTTCACGGATTTTATAACTAAAGAGTTTCAAGTGTTTGTTTAGTTCTATCCATACGTATATACATGAAGCACAAGTAGAAGCAACATTTTGGTTCTAGATATGGTGAAGCCATTATCAAAGAGATATTCTCTTCGGTATCTTTAAAAAGCCAGGTACTTATTTCCAGTAAAATTAAAGTAACTGCAGCCTGAATAATTAATGTTCTCATTTCACGAATGAAATTAATTAAGTGGCTGATTCGTAATAGTTAAGCGTAGTTTTATAGCGCAGCAACAATTAGATCAATGATAATGGTGCATCTCAATTAATAAGTATTACAAACGTAACTAATTCTTTCCGGTGCTCAAATATTACACTAATGTGACTTACAAGTGTTTTTTTAGTAAAAAGATCTTGTAATATATAAATAATTTCGACGGATTGTAAAGTCAAAAATATTATTAATTTATATCATAATAAAAATATTATTATCATATAATTACATATAAATGGATATTTCTCCTCTTTTTTTGTTATCTTGGAAGTTAGAATTAATTTCACGTCCCTAAGTCACATCTTCTCCCGGAAACCTGACTCTACTCTTACATCTGTGCCCAACAACAATACAAGTATACCATGCATTACGTTTGTATAATCTAACAAATATCTCTTGTTTTCTTTCGGAATTTAATTATTTTTAAGAAATAAATTTTTCGTGTCTAGGTCTAAGACTTGTGGTTTTTGAAACAGTTTTTGAGTTCAGTAAAGCCTTTTAATCTCCAATATACTCGATATACTCTTGTGTTCTCCCCTTTGTCATCCGTTGTGCCCACACATTTTGCCAACCTAACTGCCATCTCTGTCTTAATTAACGCCGCAAATAGTTATTCCTCGTCATTAGCCAGTATATCCATCCTCCCAGGACTGCTTCCTTTAGTTTCCTTAAGTTAAACGAATTCATTGTTTACGTCTTCCTCTTTTAGATTGCTTACGAGTACTTGTCGGAATGTCAACAAGAATATGAATCAAGCTCGTCGCATCTGATTTTATCTCTGCTATTTATTTGTACTGTCCCTCACCAGGTCTATATTTACTATGTCACTTCCTAAGATTTCGCTTACGTACTGCGAAACCATACTCTGGTTCTCTTCCTCTTTCCTGTAAATTACTCCGTGACTATTGCTCTAATGGTGCCTGCTATCTTTCCATCTCGCCTCAGAAATTCCTTACATTTCTGTATTTCTGTTTTGATTTCTGCTTGTTTTTTCCTCCTGTCCCCCTGCATCAATTGGGTTGGGAGATACACGAAATATTCGAAAATATTCATTTTTTATCAAGGTCACTCTTTTCACTTTTTTAATAATTACCCATTATAATTTTCAAAGTATCGAAATAAGTTATTTATGATATACAATGTTAAATAAATTATAGCCATGAAATATTCGTCCTCATTCCGATTGTATTTTTATCGCATTTATATATATGGTTATACATACAAATAATTATATATATTATTGTACAAATCATTGTATATATACTATATATATGTATATATATAAATATATATATATATATATATATATCAGTAATGCGTATTTTATGTGAGGAATTCTTAATCATTCTGAGATGAAAACTCGTCCTCACGTCCTTAACCAACTATGCAAACTTTATTCACTCATATCTATCCTTACATTAATTAGGACTTTCGTGCACGATTATTTAAAATATTTAATGCTCTTGCAAAGTAAATTAGTAAAATTTAATTATTTTTAAAAGCTATATCTGCCAAGTAATGTTTACTTAGTATTAAAATCTTATGCTTCTAATTTGAAGAAAATATTTTGTTAGGTTAGTTTGGACTATTGGTAAGTTCTGATGAAAGAAAGAGCACATAATAAGCGACCCTTTGTGCCGGGAAATCAAGACACCCGTAATAATTTTTAATTAGAGTAATCACCAGCGTACCATAAAGATCCTCTATTCCGACCCTAAAAAATATCTTCGCTAATAGGCCTTTACTTTTCTCTCGAAAGAAAAAAAGTTATAGAATTCACTTTGGGAATTTCTACGGGTTTAGCAAATCCTGAATGCAGTTCAAAGGAACTCTTTTCTGGTATTGCGTGGACACGCATTCATTTTCCTTCCACGAGAGAAAGAAAGTATCCAACCCGTCCGACCCTGTGGGCAAGAATATGCCTTCTTGATAGGAAACTGCGAATCGTGACCAAGGTAACGTGAAACTTAGTTGCCCGAGAGCCGCTGTGGCTAATTTATTCCCAGGATCGAAACGAGCGCAGTCCCAGCGCCCACACAAACAAGACCGCAGACATTAAGACGGGAGAGATAAAATGGGAGAAGAGTGGAGTCGGGGAACTCTTGGGAAAAGGAAGGAGGGCGGGGTAGGGGAATTGGAATACACAGCCTAGGGAAACTGCATTGGAGGCTGCGCTGGGATACGACCGCAAAAGTGGGTTACGCGTTCTACAGGAAACTTAAACAAACGATTACATTTTAATGCGGAGGAATGAGAGTGGAGGGAGATAAAGAGAGATAAGGTTTAATCTTAAGATAGAATATCTCTCCTCCGCCCGCGGCGGAAAATTCTTTCCCAAATGTCGCAGATCGAGTATTGTTTCGCCCGACCTAAGAAAATCCAAATTTGAAATTGTTCTTGATTAAAAGTTCTCAAAAGAAACACTCGGTTTTTTCATTTTAGCAGGCCTTATCTATTTTTTTCATCCGATTTAAAATAGCTTGCATGCATATTAAACGATGTGTGAGGAACTGAGTTTATACGTTCTTTTATGTGTTAGTCTCAGGCTTTTCTCATAAACAACAAACTCTAACGCTTACCTTAAATTAAAAACCTAAAAACTAGAAAACAAAATTTTGTACTAATTCAGAGCGAATAAATTTTTTCAAATAAACTTCAGAGTTGTAGTTTTTAAAGGGTGTCTATCACATAAATTCATTCCTTCATGCTTCACACTGTCGGTGGATGTCTTATCATATCTTATCTCTCTCTCTCTTTGAGTGTGTGTGTGTGTATGTATATATATATATATATATATATATATATATATATATATATATATATATATATATATTCAAACACGAAATCCCGCCAAACGGCGAATAATATATATATATATATATATTTATTTATTTATTTATTTATTTATTTATATGCATATTTCTAATCTAATTATGGGCATAATCTAAGAAATGTATATAATCTTAGAAATTTAATATAATTATATGCTTAATTCTTAAATTGGATCATGGTCATTCTCATTTTTAAAATGGCGCTTTCCTCACATAAATTTGAAATAAAATGCCGATGCTGTACACCATAATAGTGTTCCAAAGAAAGAATAAAAATTGTCGATTTAAGCACTTATTTTTATCCGTAACTTTTCATTGTTTCCTCTAGAAAGCATTCCAATTTAGAACTTTGTTTCTTTTGAATATTCATGTGCAATTTAGTGGGAGAGAACATATGCATTGCGGTTTCAGTTCAAAACGAAATTAAATAAGATAAAGAACAGCGGTACTGGTATATGTACCAAATATGTGTGTGCATGTGGTATGGCAAACATGTTAGAAAAATACCTAAACTAGCCAAATACGTATAAAATACTCAATTTATGATGTCAAAGGCCTTTTTTTCTCTATACTTACACTTAATCGCCATTTATTTGCTCAAAAATGATAAATACTTTAAGAGAACAAACAAATTTGTTCTTTTTATGCATTTCAGTTGGCAAAAATGAGCTTTTCAGCGTTTTGCAGTTTAATTTCAAGGTGATACACGGAGTTGAAATTATCACCACGAAGTTGTAAGACTTACTTAAGATGAGGTTTGCGTAAAGTTTACCATCGTGGCCATGGATGGACTTTTTATACGATCGGATAAATGATAAAAATAATATTTCATTTACAAGATGGGTCGAGTAAACCTCAATTGGTCTATTGAATACAGGTTCTAATTTCCCACTTCATGCTTGTGCCGGTATTCTGCAGAATTAAACTTTCGAATAGTTATGAATTCGCAATATCTTCTTTGATTCTTTGAAAAATTATTAAAGGTATTATTTTTTGAAAAAAATGGGAATTCAATATGTATTGCCGTTACTCAGAAAATTAAGGAAATATTTTCCAAACTTGAACTGAATTTACAAGAATCATAATTTAATGTAATATTTGAACCATGTGCATCAGATAAACGATTCATCAAACGTTCAATTAAAATAATATAAATTGGGATGAATAATTGGGAAAATGTGTATTCTTCCAATGCTGAACTTTTTATTTGTAAGTTTCCCTCAAGGCATATACACGAGTTCTCATTACGAGAGTCAAAGAACATGTTTGTTGAATATTTTTGAACGGAGAAGACGAATGTGTGATGACTAAGTACAAACCGTGAAGTTCTAATGGACTCCGCATCCCGAAGTTGCTCCTTTTATCACCAAATTAAATTTTCATCACCTTCATCAGTACATTAAGGGTGAATTCCGGGTTATTCCGGCAAGTCTGTAAGTCATCACTTAGAGTAATGCCAAGCATTTTAATACTGTTTCTCGTCTTCGTATGTGGATTATTAAGGCTGTTTATTTAATAATTATAATGAGCAAAGAACTACAGATAGTATTAACTAAAGGAAATATAGAAAGTATTAGATACAGATAATGACTAGTGAAACTATATAGCACACTACAGTGCACGCTGGATGCAAAATTCTTCCTGGAAAAAAATACCCAGAAAGACACGACGCAGTAGCGAACATAATATCCCACGAAATATCTGTTAAGCATAAATTAATTACAACTCGCACTCCTCACTACATGCACTTTGAAGAGTATCCTCGGAAATGATTAATGCAGACTATCTGTATATTTGGGAAGAACACCTTATTCTCAATAAACAATAATAACCAATAGGCTGGACGTTTCATGCGTTGACAAAATATTTTTAAAAGTATTCATAGCGGATATATCCATTCCAAATGACTCGAATCAAACACAAAATGAAGAACTGATAACATGCGCTCCCCCGGGAGACAGCTATGGAAGCAAAATTAAGAAATATCTGTACTAATCATCCTGACGGTTGATAGGTGTTGCCAGGTACAATTTTTCGTAATCCATCTAAGCAATAGGAATTAAACTATACGTATATTCACACGAAAATGCAAAAAGTAGTCACACTCAAAATGGCCTCAGTAGTAAATACATTCTTAAAACAAAATAGGAGAACGCAGCATAGTTGGCACCAGTCGCAAGACTAAAAAAAATATATTAAAAAAATAAATAAAAAATGATATAAATGTAGCAATGATCAATAATTCCATTTATTTCGATTATGAACAAAACTGGCGAAACATATCATCATGAGGATGAGCGTAGTGAGTTTTCAAACGCACTCGCTGGTCGTAGACACTGATTGAAATCCTTTGGAGACAGGGTACACATTATCACTCCGGTTTGATTTGTGGAAGCCGTGAAGTTATGTGCGAATTTAGCCATTCAGTAGGTTAAAAAATTTGGACCCCTTCAACTCATTCGTCACAAAGTAGATTTTCGCCGGCGTAGTTTATTTCCCGTCATCCTTTCCTCCTTGTCACGCACCGCACCATTACTTAACCCCTCAGACGATACCTTACCTATTAGTAAAACATTCAATTTAATCTAATACTACTAATGGATTTGAAAGCGAAAGCAACACTTTCACCTTTCCGACAAAATGATTTATGTGGCTTTAAAAAAACAACAGGAAATGTGGCATATGTAGGTTAGTATCTCGTATTCCCTGAAAGATTTCTTTTTTCTCGATTGTTTTATTTATTTACTTTTTTAATTTTGTTAATAGTCAGTATGGCTTCCCAAAATCCGTCAGTTTAAAATAATAGTGTTTGGCTGTACACGGAGAAATAGACTGCAGATAAATGAGAACCAGGGATGAAAAACGAAAGTAGGGGGGCGGTCGGTCGATCCAGCACCGCATTATATTACCATTCTACTCCCAAAACACAATCGAAATATTTGGATTTAATCACGCCATATATCACCCTGCACATGCCTCCTTGAAGTTTTAATCAATGGAAACTCGGTTTGGTAATCCACAAGAAGTCCATGGGACCACCCCTACAATCCGGAGTCGTCGTGATGGTCTAGGGTTTTGTACGTAACTGCGAGTCCCCAACGCCATTCAGAGAAAGGGCCGAGAAAATTGGTATCAAAGGATTCAGAATGAAACTTCTATGAGGTTGGTACCCAGCTATTTGCTGACGGTATCATTCTTTACATAAAAATACTCCCATTCTAACCTTCCAAAGATTCAAATATTTTTTCTTACAATAAATAGATTAAGCGAAAAATATTATCAAAAGTTTACGTTTAATAATATGAATTGGTCACCAAACGGAGTTATTATTAACTAGTTAATATAATTTCTGTTAACTTTAATGGTAAATCAGTGGCTCACTAGTCGTTTTTCAATGTATATAAACGCAATGGGGTGTGAATCAAAATGGCAAAAAACGGCCCCCATGGTCCGTCAAAAATATTTTACCCCTTGTGGACTAAATATTCGTAGTTTTTGAAGTTTTATTTGCTATTTTTCAATATTTTATGTGCCTAATTTTTTAATTCAATGTATAGGAATAATACTTTTCTTTGAGTTTCTCATAAAAACTGGGTGATTTTCGTAACTCACAATTGCCGTAATAGATAGTGAATAAATTTGGAATGGTAGAGTCCTTCTGTGTAATCTTCAGGAAAAATTAGTTGTGGTTTTAAATTTTTATCTCAAAGCCTCAATGTCAAATTTGACTACTTTGTGGATTGTTTCATTAATTTTACTCTGATCAGTCTTCCTTGCATCGAAAGTGTACACAAATCATTTATGTTCTTACGGAAAAATACGATTTAACTGTGGAAAATAAATTCAATAGGTTTCTGGCGTACTATCACTTTGTAAAAAGAAAAAAAACACTAAGATGAAAATATATTGGCAAATTTCAGAGGGCAACTGGGTTTTTAGGTTACTCCCTCGTTGTTCAATCTGGTTAGACGATAGTTTAGCTGGCATATTCAGGTGAGAAGTGAATCTCACTGAGATTCGGCTGGTATGGTTATCCTCTATTCAGATGCGTTCTAATTGGCTTTTTTTCCCACCGGGCTCTGATTGCTTGTTGGCTGACGATTCTAGAAGAAATTCTGTTACAACCCAAGGAGGCTGAGTAACGATTCTCTCGCTTGAAATTCTCTCTTGTTTTATTAATTTCCATGGCCTCGCGTATCAACCTCGAGAATTTTATATTCTTTTTAGCAACGACGTTGGCTTCAAAATTGATAGTGTGCCAAGGGTACTCTATAGAGGCTAAAACCTGAAAATGTTCAATCTTAGACGCCTTCTGGTCCTATTCCAATCGGCCCTGGAGTTGTCCAAATGGAGTATTTAGCTATTTCACAAGTTTTCCAAAGTAAGATTTTCCACAAGTGTACTAAAATTTTCTATAATATTTAGAGTTATTTAAAATACTGTCATAATATATGAAATGCTCTATTGTCAATAATGAAAGTACAACCCTAGAAGGTATAAATATAAAAATCTGAACCTCGCTAATTTTAATTAAGGCCGCTTTAATTAAGGCTTTATTAATAATTACTTTTATGTAAAATACCTTGGAAATTTTCACTTTTTCTTCCGTTTTGAAAAGCTTTTAAACGATCCGTACGGGTGGCCTAGTTTATCCGAGTTAGTTACAGTTCCAGTAGAACGTCAAGGGTATTAATATGGCCAAAAATTATACTAGCAGTTCATTCACCAAGATAAAGCAAAATAGATACACACCATCATTGACAGTTCCAAGTACGTCGTCCTATGAATGATATATAGTCAAAGAAAGTCGAATCTAGGTGCTTTAATATATTTACTTGAATATCTAAATTTAATTATTTCTGTTAATCACAATGCTTAGTTATGTATTTATGTGATAACATTTAAAAAAAGTGCAAACGAAACCATGAGAATAGTAAATAGGAAACGGATTAGAGGCGAAATTATTACAAAGATAGACGAGAGAAGGAAATGGGAGATCGTAAACGCAGACATAGGTTGAAGGAAGTATAAAGATTTAAAGAAAAAATTAAGTCGGAAAACAAATAGAGCAAGAGCAGTGGGAGGATATGGAACGTTTGCAGAGGAGGGATAACATTGGTACGCTCTCCAGGAATGTTAAAGCTCTGTCAGGAAATAAATATGTGAATTCAATGCAAACAACCAGAGATAGATCAAGACAATAATTAATGAAACCAGGGAAGATTCAAGAGATATGGAAAAAATATATATGATAGCTACGAGTACATGGAAAATGCTGTAGGCCAGCAAGGATATATGTAGAAAGGAAATATGATGTAGATGTAGGATAGCATAGGTCCAGGCTTTCTCGATGGAGAGATAGAAAGGGCATGTAGGGAATTGAAATCGCGTCAGGCCGTGGGGGCGAACAACATTCCCGCTGAAATACTTAAAAGTTTAGAAAAAGGAAGAGTTTTTATAAACTAATTCATTGTATTTGCGATGAATGAATTTTGAAGCAATATCTGTGGGAAAGCCAATATATTTGAGGAATGCAGAACAATAAGTCTGATTTCACACGCAACTAATCACAGATTTCACATGTAGCAAGTAGTTTAGGATCATCAATCAGAGAATTGAGTACGGAGAAAATGAGTACTTGTCACATGATCAGTGAGGGTTCAGGAAGGGGAGAACATTGCGTGATGTCATAGCAGTGATGAGGTTTCTAATTGTGAGGAACATAGAGTACAATTAGAAAGTGTTTATCTCTTTTGTAGGCTTCGAAAAATTGTTTAATATAGTAAATATGGAAGACATGATAAATTCATTGCAGAAAATATGAGTATATAGGTGGGTTAGGAGACTAATTCGCAAAATTTGCCTGTCTCAGACTACTCAATAAAAGTACTGGGTGAGGTACTATGGAGGTAACGGTTAAAGTGGAATGGGAAGATTTAGGAGATGGGAATACAAGTCGGAGGAGGGTTCAGAAAAAGCTGTTTGTTGCGGAAAATCAAGGTAAACGAAGGTAATGCTGACTTCGATAAAAAAGAAGGCTGAGTTAAATATGAATACGGGAGTTCATAAACTAGAACTGTATGACTTATACATAATATTTGTGCAGGAATGGCTGGTGCCCCACGGTGCACCGTTTCGGTGGTTTGCGGGAAAAGGTATGGATACAGATGCTAGGCTTTCATAAAGGAATCTCCCCATAATGAGAAGTAAACTCTCATAAATAATCGTCAAAAATGTGACCAGTGCTGGGTAGCACAAACAAAATTCTTTAAAGTTATCTTTTTAAATAAAACTTCAATGCCAATCTGTCACGTTTAACTCCTCATTTCCCTAAAATAATGCTTTCATTTATTATAATGTCTCTTGTTGTAATACTACTGCAACGCGACTGGTTTTGAGACACAAACACGCGCCGAATAGGTAGATACATTAAGTAAAAATTATTTCCTTTTACTAATTCGTCTGGATTGTGCAATTCAAATTCTTTTATTACTTACCAAAATGTATCCTGTTTTCCATCCTTACACTCGCTTATTCGATATTCACCTAATATTTCTTATATTAGTTATGCAGGCATTTGTGTCAATAATAGGAGCAGAAGAAATCTAACTAGGCATATAGCTACAGCATGTTTATTTGCTCATATCAGCTCTCCCTATTCCAGTGTTTAAATTTCTCTTACTGATGGATCAACGGATGAGAAATAAATAACGGAACAAAAAACAGACTTAAGTAAAACATGAAGCAGCCATGTTGATTGCTGTGGGTCCAAGTTAGTAAAAATACATCTACTTAATACCCCGCAAGGCGCCGCAAGGATGTGTGGCGGGGTGTGTTAGGATACCACCCGTAATTAAGAAAGAAAAAAGACCGCATTCAAAAGCCACAAATTTATGCTATCCACAAACAAAACATGGTATACATCCATTTAAGAACACTTACACCCCACACACATACAAACATTCAAACTTCCAACTAATATACACATGCACTTACAAATATAACTTATATCTTTGCAATGTTTAATTTTGTCCGGCTTGTCAATTCAATGTTTTTAATATTTCTAAACGGACTTTGGTTTCTTACTATTATGATTTCCGATTGTTCGGGGAAAGAATGAATATTTGTATCTATCTGTACTGGAATCTATCTCCCTTATTTTATCTTTGTGGTCTGATCTACCTAAGTAGTGTGGGGCCATTATAATTTCTTTAGTGTCATCGTTAATCACTTTTATTCGGAACCTTTCTAAAAGTCTAAGTCTCTCTTGTTCTCTTCGTATTTCAAGTGGCTTCCAGCCTAGATCCCCAAAACACCTGTCTCACTTGTGTTCTTATAAACACTTTTTGACGAATCTGGCAGATTTTCTCTGGCCTTGATCTAATTCTCTTTGCCAAATTTTATCTCAAGGACCCTAAATACTTGCGTCATATTCCAAATGAGGTCTAACTAGAGCAAAGTAACACCTCTCTTTAACTTTTTCATTACAATTCCCCACCACCCGTTCATAAAGCCGAGTTTCTTTTAAGCGGATCCGCATATTGCCTTGATGTGTGCTCCCCATTAAAAGCGTGGTGTTAAAACTACCCCAAAAAATGTCACTTGATTGGCCCTAGTCATTACTGAACCCTCTTTTTTGTAGTTTATATCTTGTTCCCCGTTAGGTTTTTCCAAAATTTCAAAACTGTGCATTTATCTATATTAAGTGTTAATCCCCATTTATTGCTACTTTCCGAGATTGTGTCTAAGTCTCTAGAGAGTAGCTCGCGATCTAGTTGGCTCCTTATTTCCCTGTATACCACCGTTTCGTCCGCAAATAAATCAGATTGCTTCTAGCGTGTGTGCTTAAGTCATTAATGTATATTAAGAACAGAAGAGGCCCTATTACACTTCCCTGGGGGACGCCCGAAGTTACATCTCTATCGGTTGAGCCCAACCCATCTATGACTACTATTTGTTTGCGATTTGAAAAGAAGTCTCTAATCCAATTAATTATTTTCTCATTGATTCCATAGTATTTAAGTCGATGTAACAATTTATTGTGTGGCACTTTCTCGAAGGCTTTTTTGAAATCCAGGAATACTGCATCGACTTGTGTGTTGTTTTCTCCCAATCTAAATATATCGTGAATGAAGAGACCAGGTAGTTTCGCAAGATCTGCTTTTCCTAAATCCGTGCTGGTTGTGGATTAGTATTTTCCTACTATCAAGAAATCTCATAATATTGGTTGGTTTATCCCTATCGCAGCCTTTATAGATGGGAGTATATGGGCTAGCTTCCAGTCACGAGGTGCTGAGTCTTCTTAAATCGATTTTAGAAAAGCAATATGTAAAAACGGGGATATGTCTTCAGCTAACTCCTTTAATATTCTTGCAGGTATTTCTTCCGGACCAGGTTGCTTTGTTTGCTTTCATACTACGAAGCAGTTGTTCTATTCCCTGCTTGGTCAGTGCAATATCACTCATGTGTTCCCCGCAGATATGATTGCCACACAGAGATTTCATCCAACAAAACGATCTTCGAAATGGATACCCATTTTTTCAAAGTTATAGTGTGTTTCAGGCATGCTTACTCATTGGATTTGATAGTATAGTGATGGACAGGCACTCCGTAGACAGCACAAAAGTGTAAACCAATAATTTCTCCTTCCATTGTGGATTTTTAATGGTCCTATGCCTCTTGACGCAGTATGCTTGCATAAAACGCATAATTTAATTTGAAGTAGAGCGTATTCACTTCAAGTGTATCTATAAAACGTGATATCGATTAAACGTGAAAGGTAATAATTTTTTTGCGAAATGCGTTAGCTTAACCTAATTTCTCGCCACTTTCCCCTTCTTTTTCCGGCAGTAAAAAGTTCTATTTTCCCATCAATCGTTGTACAATTCGGAAAAGTCATAATGTTAGTTTAGTTAAGAAATAATGGTTGAAGAATAAAAACAATTTTGACTAGGCTTTCTATCCTTACATTTTAAAAACATCCCATTTTACTATTGCCTTTTTTGTGGGTTAAGGGCGTAGTACAGTACTTCATCCTTGTTAAGCATATTTTAGTATTACAGAGACTTTTCCTCAGGATTTTAAGGTTTTCTTACAGCGAAGAAACATGAGCGTACTTTCACCCATTCACCCAGTCCACGCAGGTAGAAGACACAAAGCTTTCGAAGAATTAAGCATTCGTTAAGTTTATTTCTTGTTCTTTTGACTCTGCTCTTATAAAACCGAGTGCATAAAGCGGAGAAGAGATCTTCGATCTTTCAAATTTCCTCGAAAAAATGGATTCCACCCCATGCATCTCCTTGGATCCATTGTTGGCGTGAGTATATATGACAAATACAGTCCGTCATTTGACCGCAAAAATATGCTCAGGGTGCAAATGCAATTTTAGGCGTCATCATCATCATGTGTATTCAAGATTTACCCGTATAAATTTCGAAGATCTTTCGAAAAGAATAATTTGTACAAGTTAGCACATAGTAGAAAGAGCCTGTAGGGAAGGGAATATGGGATGGCCGAGAAATACCCGGCCTGACCTAAAGATGACGGTAGTTGTTTCAAAAATATCACATTCTGGGATGCGCGTGGGATAACTCTCATTGACTCTCTTCTCTTTCTCTCTCTAATTATATATATATATATATATATATATATATATATATATATATATATATATATATATATATATATATATATATATATATATATATATATATATATATATATATATATATATATATATATATATATACATATTAACACTTAGCACTAGTGGACACATACAAAAACACAGAAACACACAAAAAAGAGACTCACTATTTTTCGAATTTTCGGTGGTCGTGACTACCTTTATCAAGGAAGAGAGGGACAGAACTGAAGGGAATACGATGGCTGGAGCGATGGATGGAAGGGGAAGGTGGGGAGAGAATTCCGAAGGGACGGGTTTGGAGGGGCAGCGTAAGAAGGGTGGGGAAAATGTAGAAGGTGATGGGGGTGGAAGGGGGATGAAAATATAATTGGAGCAGGGTAATTAATGCCTAATATTGATTCCTAGCCAATTCCAGGACTTCAAGAGCCAGATGAAGGATTGCTCTAATGTTTTCAGTTTCAGTGGAGGATCAGAGGGTGGGAGGGATGCTATGATGGATACACTATAGCATTTATCACAGGGAGTGTTGTGTTCGGAGGCGTGTTTGGGGATAGGGAGCATATTAATTAGGGAAGAGTTTTTGCATAAGGCTCGGTGGTTGTTGATTCTGATATTGAGGGGTGTGGTGCACTGCCCAATATAATAGGCAGGGCAAAGTTGGCACTTCAGAAGGTACACTATGCAAACCTCTTTCTTGGTCTCGCAGAGAAGAAATTCCTGTTAAAACAACCACTGAAACCTCTATTGTGGCTCAGATACATCAACGATATCTTCCTCCTCTGGTCACACGGTACCGATTCCCTGAAAGCTTTCATTTCCGACCTCAATGTTTCGTCCTCTGTCTCCTTCAGTTCTACAGTTTCCTCCTCCCAAATCACCTTCCTGGATGTAAATGTAACATTAAGAAACCAAACATTTCACACCTCTGTACATATTAAACCCACAAACATACAGCAATACTTACACTACAATAGTAGCCACCCAGATCACACAAAACGCTCTATTCCTTACTCCCTGTCCATAAGAGGACACAGAATTTGCAAAGACCCTGATTCCCTTGATAATTTCCTTTCAAGTCTACACTGTTCCCTCCTCATACCAGGTTATCCCGAATCCCTCCTGAACAAAAGAATCCGAAAACATACGTACACTCCCAAACAGTTCTGGACAGAGAGGGACAGAACAGTTCTGTCCTTCTCTTCCTTGATAAAGGTGGTCACGACCACCGAAAATTCGAAAAATAGTGAGTCTCTTTTTTGTGTGTTTCTGTTTGTTTTTGTCTGTGTCCACTAGTGCGAAGTGTTGTACATTATTATTCACGTGCGTGAGACTTTCAAAAAGTGTTATGTATACATATATATATATATATGTATATATATATGTATATGTATATATATATATATATATTTTTAAGGTAATCTACCGGTTAAGGTAGGTTTTTCGATGGACACAACTACCAAACAAATATTTTATTACTCCTAACAAAACACAAAATCCATCATCCTACTCTATATCAGGTCCCTCTTCATCTCTGAGTACTTTCTTCCTCCCTTCATCCCGTCAAGCATCCCTATCCTGTTCCTTCCCTTTCCTCTTTTGCCCAACATTCTACCCTCTATCACAGTCTTCAACATCCCACTGCCGGTCAACACCCCCTTCATCCACTTTTCCTGCCTCCATAGGATTGCTCCCAACAAACCCCTCTCTTCGCCCACCATACCAAGTACTTCCTCATTTGTTTTCTTCTCTGTCCATTTCACCTTCTCCATTCTTCTCCACACCCACATTTCAAAAGCCTCCAGTCTACGTCTATCCTCCGGCTTCAGTGACCACGTTTCCGCGCCGTACATAGCTACGCTCCATATCAAAGTTTTTACGAGTCTTTTCTTAACATCCTTACTCAAAGTCCCCGTCATCAACTCCCTCCTCCTTGTGAAAGCCTCTTTGCCTAGCGCAATTCTTCTCCTTACGTCCCTACTACTTTGACCGTGTTGGTCCAAAACACTACCGAGATACGTAAACTGTTCTACCTGCTCTAGTTTTTGCCCTCCTATTTTAATGTTAAGCTTGGCCTTTTTCTTTCTAGAAAATCGCATAACCTTCGTTTTATTAATGTTGATTCTCATCCCATACCTGTCGCACTGAATTTCCAATTCACTCAGCAATGCTTGCAGCCCCTTGGCTGACTGACAAACTAAAGCTTGGTCATCAGCAAACCTAACTGATTTTACGAATTCCCCGCCCACTTTCATTCCTACCTCCAGTTTTTTCCATGCCTCTTCGATCATTTCCTCTGCATACAGGTTGAACAGCAACGGTGATAATGGGCAACCCTGCCTTACACCCCTTCCTAACACTGCCCATCCTGACTCCCCGTTTCCCACCCGCACCTGAGCAGTCTGATACATGTACAGGTTGCGGATTAGCCTCCTTTCCCTCCAATCTATTCCTATTTTCTGCAATATACTCATTAGTTTTTCCCAATTCACTCTATCAAACGCTTTTTCGAAATCTACGAAACAGGCAAATACCTCCTGGTTGTGTTCTATATTCCTCTCGATTAATAATCTCATTACTGCAATGGCATCACGCGTACCTCTCCCCTTCCTAAACCGAAACTGATCATCCCCTAAGTAATCATTTGCCCTACTCACAATCCTTTTGTTTATGATCCTGAGAACAACTTTAGCTGCGTGGGATATCAAACTAATTGTCCTATAGTCCTCACATGACGTGGCCTTTACCTTTTTCGGAATCGGAACTAAAACTGATCTCACAAAGTCTTCCGGCCAGATTCCCTCCTCATAAATACTACGGATCAGCCCATATAGCCTCTTCCTCCCACATTTTCCTAAACATTTTAAAAGTTCCACGGGAATGTTATCTACCCCCACGGCCTTATTTAGTTTCATCTCCCTTGATGCCCTTTCTATCTCATTGTCTAGTATGCCTGGACCTAAGCTGTCTTCCTCTACGTCATTTTCTTTTTCAATGTCTAACTTTGTTGGTCTGAGTTTTTTACTATACAGTTCTTCTATATACTCCTTCCATCTCTCTTGGATCTTTCCTGCGTCAGCTATTACCTTACCCGCCTTATCTCTAACTGTTAGCATAGCTCTTCCTTTCTTACTTCCCGTTAACGATTTAACTTTGCTGTACAGCGCACCGATTTCACCCTTCCTCTGCAGACTTTCCATATCCTCGACCTGCGTCTTCCACCATGTTTGTTTTGCTCTATTTGTTGCCCGCCTCAATTTATTGTTCAATTCTTTTTACTTCATTTTGCCTAATTCTGTATTTATATTCTTCCATTTTCGCCGCTCATCCATCTTTGTAATCATCTCATCCGTGATCCATGGTTTCCTAGTCCTTTTAGCGTTAACGGTTCCAATAGTGTCTTTTGCGGCTTTAGACAACCCTTTCTTGATCATTTCTCATTTTTCTTCGATAGTACTAAGCCCTTTACCATCCTCCATGATTTTCTCTACCGCCTGTTTGTATTCCTTCCTTTTCAACCCATTTAATGATTGTACATTCCATTTTCTAACTCGCCGCCCCTGCCCTATCTTTTTGAAACGTACGTTACATTTCATAACAACTAAATTGTGGTCTGAGTCCGCATCCGCTCCCGGGAAGCTGTGGGAATTTATCACACTGTTCCTAAAACTATGTCTAACCAGGATATAATCTAGCTGATATCTTCCTGAGTCACCTGGTATTTTCCATGTATACCTGCGTCTTTTGTGGTGTCTAAACCAAGTGTTGGTGATGACTAACCCCTGTATCCTGCAGAACTCAACTGCTTTCTCCCCGCGGTCATTCCTCGTGCCTAAACCGTAGTCCCCCACCTCGTCACCATCTCTTCCTTCGCCTACCGTCGCATTCCAATCCCCCATCACTATCAAATGTTTCCCTGCAGGAACACACGCGATCATGTCCTCTAACTGATCGTATATCCTATCGACCTCTTCTTCCTTGTGGTTGCTCGGTGGCATGTATACCTGAATAATAACTAAGTTCGTCGGTTCTCCTTTTATCTCCACTAGTAGTATTCTATCCGTTACCTGCTCTATGTTGACTACGCTTCTTCCTACCTCTTCATTTAATACTATGGCAACCCCTCGTTGGCTCTCGTCCCCACCGCTGTATATTATTCTATACTTATCACTCCAGTAATCCCCGCTATCTTTCCATCTCACCTCGCATAGACCTAAAATATCTATATTTCCCCTTTCCATCTCTCGCTTAACATTCTCCAATTTCCCTGTCCTCATCATTGTCCTAACATTCCACGTTCCTATTCTAACTAATTTGGTTTTCTTCTCCTGCGTCTTCTGTCCTGCTGCTGCTGGTTTTCCCTTGCAAGGGTTTCGTGGGATGACGACCGCGGAAGCCTTGCCTCCCCCGCTGCCGGGCACGACACACGGCCGATTGGGCCGAGCCCCGTGGTTACCAGGACTCAAAATATCTCTATTGTCCATCACATTTTTCTAGGGAATGATAATTGAGGTGTTTTCCCGTTGCCTTCCTCAATAGTGTTTTTAACGTGACAATATCACTTACTGGCCGCCCCACTGGGGTCAGACGCCATTGCAGCCGCCTCACTGAGGAACAGACGCTGCGTGGACTACCTTTCGTCTGGCTCCTAACCTTCGACCTATCTAGCATGGGTGACCCTACCAGGAGCAATTTTTATTACTCCCGCCAGCACAGCTCTAGGGGTCATCGGAACGCACAAGCCCTTCCACCACGTCAAGGTTGTAGTCCGGGGAGGCATATGTATATATATATATATATATATATATATATATATATATATATATATATATATATATATATATGTATGTATATATATATATATATATTCCTTCCTTTATATTTTTTGCACCCTTCCCATGATGAACGACTTTGATCCCACATCATCTTGGTTACGCCAGATTCGGAAATTTTCTCTCAAACTCGCCCAATACACCTGCCATTCTGAATTTCTTTCGGCATGCATTGCATTGGGTATCATTCCCAATGGCTTATGCATTAAGTTCCCTATATCAGGCCTACCTTCCGTCCTGCACCCCAGTCTACATGCACTCAAGTTTCAACAGTCCTTTCTTTTTTGCACGTTCATCCGAGATCAATAAAATGGCCTCATTCACAAATATCACAATTCCACACATTCCCTCATCAACATTCTTTCTCTCACTTCCCCACATCTCCTCCCGAATGTAAACCGAATCCTTAAATCGGCTCTCCGCTCCCTTGAGTTCCGACGCAGAAAAGCCTTAAATAAATTGTCCAATCTTTGCACTTCTTACTTCCGCCAAGGCCTTGCCTTACCTCTCCAACTTGTCAAACCTAGCCCTCCTCCCCCACCCCTTTACCTACAGAAACCGGATTTAGCGACTATTTTCCACCTACCCCCACCTTCCCTACCAACACCAGGAATTCCACCGAGCCGTTGCCACCAACAAAACCCTTCTCAATCCGTCCCTTCCCCGCCGGCCGACCAAACAATAGATACTGCCGAACACGTGCTGAACCTTTCTAGCACAACGCTGAATGAGCACCAAACCTCTCTTCTGGGAAAAGGCCTCTCTTTTTCCCCCACCCCCAAGGTTAACCACGTGACCATCCTCGCAGACGTCATCAATTTTGCCAGAAATCTTAGATGGCGACATTTCTGGGCGATGCAACCCGCCACTCAATCCCCCGCACACACACACACACACACACACACACACACACACACACACACACAGCGCCCTCACCAAGTTCCGGCCGCCTTCCCACCTTGAGCCTCCACCGCTCCCTCCAAATCACCCGGTCGAAATCTTTATCAATCTTCTCCTGTCCAAAACATCTAGTCCTTCTTTCCTTAAATCTCTAAACCCGAAGACTAATCTCTCCCCGGCCGAATTAGCTGAGTTAAAAAAACTCACACGCAACCCCAACCTAGTCATCACTTCTGCCAACAAGGGTTCGACAGTTGTAATCCTAAACACTGCAGACTACCTTCAAGAATGTAACAGATTACTCTCCGGCACTTCCTCCTATCAAAATATTCCTGCTGACCCTAACCCCGCATTCCAAAAAGAAATAATCGCTTTCCTCCGAGACAACGGCCCTAAGGAGAATCTTTCCCCCAGGGACATCTCCCTCCTTTCCCCTTCCCAACCTCACACCCCTCACTTCTACATCCTTCCTAAGATCCACAAACCCAACAACCCAGGCCGCCCTATAGTCTCCTCGCGTAGCTCTCCGACCGAAAGAATTTCCACCTTCGTGGACCACTATCTCCAACCTTTAGTTCACTCCCTACCCTCCTTTATAAAAGATACCTACCACTTCCTCAGATTGCTCCACTCAACTTCACTCCCTCCTGACACCCAAATTACTATGGCTACAATTGATGTCACCTCCTTATACACATCCATTCCTCACCAAGAAGGCCTTTCTTCCCTACGTTACTTCCTCTCCAAACGCCCTACCCCTCAAATCCCCAGTACCGATTTTCTCATTGATCTTTCCAATTTCATTCTCACCCGCAACTCCTTTTCTTTCAACAATAACCATTACCTCCAAATAAAGGGCTGTGCCATGGGTAGCAGATTCAGCCCTTTATATGCAAACCTCGACCTCGGCGTCCTGGAAGAGAATTTCCTTTCCAACTATCCTCTGCAACCTCTCCTGTGGCTCCGATACATTGACGACATCTTTCTACTATGGCCACACAGCATAGATTCCCTCAATTCCTTCATCTCCCAACTCAATGATTCCTCATCTCTGTCTTTCACCTCGACCATTTCATCCTCTCAGATTATTTTCCTCGATGTTAATATTTCCCTCAGCAACAACAAATTCCTTACCTCTGTTCACACCAAACCTACTAATAAGCAGCAATACCTTCATTACAGCAGTTGTCACCCCTCCCATACCAAGCGCTCCCTCCCTTACTCTCTTTCTATCCGCGGTCACCGCATTTGCAACCATCCCGAATCCCTTAACAAATACCTTAACAACCTTCACCACTCCCTCCTCCAACGAGGATACCCTGATTCTCTCCTCCATAAAAAAATACTTAAACATTCCTACACCCCCAAGCCTGCCTCAACCACAGACTCCCAGCCTCTCTCAATCTGCACTACCTACTTCCGAGGCATTCAGTCTCTCAAATTCATCCTTAAAAAGACCTATTCCCCATCCTCAAAAATCACAACACTTCCTCCAACCTTCTCCCCAATTGCCCCTCTGTCACCTTCAAACGTCCCGCCAACCTAGCAGATAATCTCAAATCCACCAGGCCACTCTCAAAATCCCCTCACACCCCCAGAGCCATACCCACTCCATGTCATCGAGCAAGATGCAAAACCTGCCCTATTTTCACCACTTCACCCCACTCCATCCCACCATTTAACTCTCTCCCGCCCTTCCCCTATTCCTCTTGCACTTCCAAGAATATTGTTTATCTTCTTACCTGTAAACTCTGCCCGTCCTTTTACATAGGCCAATGTTCCACACCACTTAACATTAGGATTAATAACCACCGCGCCTCGCGCAATCCCTCCTTCCCGTCCGCGGGTCTCCCCATCCCTAAACATGCTTCCCATCATAATACCCCTTTCAACCAGTGTTACAATGTTTCCGTCCTAGCGTCCCTTCCCACATCCGATAACCCTATAGAATTAAAAACTCTTGAAATGGCATTCATTTACATCTGTATGGCCTACCAGCATCCGGGCCTCAATGTCGTTCACTGATGGGAGTGGCCTAAAATTGTTACTTTGTGGAAGCAAAGCATATCGGGGGGTGGACACTGTGTTTTTCCGAATGAGTTTTGGTGTACGTGGCCTTTGTTTTGACTCACGTGGTCTTTATCAATACTTTGTTGGTTGAAACATGAGTCTCGTATGTTGCAATAGTTGCGGTAAGCATGTTGTTCTATTTTCCGATTTTGTGTCAATTCCACCCCTTCCCTCTCCCTTTCCTCTCCCCAACCATTCCTTTCACCCCTCCTTCGCCTCCCGTTCTCCCCTTCCCCTGGCCCCCTTCCCTTTCTCTCGCACCCCTCACCTCAACAATTCTAGCAGTCATTACTTCTAAATCTTCAGAGGAAGACGGATTGTTTCCGTCGAAATATCAAGAAAATACGTGTGAGTGTTCTTTTTTTGTGTTTCTATATTGTGTGTTACTGTGTATTGTACTATTCGGCACTTCCGTGTTACGTCTACGAAAGCATATATATATATATATATATATATATATATATATATATATATATATATATATATACTCATATATACAGAAACATATATAAGGAAAAGGGATAGGAACACGTATAAAGGACGAACACAATAGAGGTGGGGAAGGCGGAATCGAACGGATCACAAGAGTAAAAATATTTCCTCAACCGGGACTCGAACACCGGATCTTTCCACTTGCCGGGCGGATGCTCTTAACCACTTGAGCTATCGAGGATATGTAATTTACCCTGAGATCCGTGGGTCTTATATGTCGCCAAGCGCCCCGATTCTTTAGCCAAGAGATGGCGTCAGGGGGCTGTTTCACCCACCAAAGGAGAAATAGACAATACACAAGAGGAAAGGTCAGTGGTTAGAATTCATACAACATCATACAGGAAAAGAACAGTGCGTTTCGTGGCACGCATAGCCAGAAGAAAGAGATGAGCCACATTGGCCAAATACACATTCAAACACGAAATCCCGCCAAACGGCGAATAAATACTCATATATACAGAAACATATATAAGGAAAAGGGATAGGAACACGTATAAAGGACGAACACAATAGAGGTGGGGAAGGCGGAATCGAACGGATCACAAGAGTAAAAATATTTCCTCAACCGGGACTCGAACACCGGATCTTTCCACTTGCCGGGCGGATGCTCTTAACCACTTGAGCTATGATATAAATTATTTTATTCGGCTCAGAATATTACAGAGTTTGTTAGCATTATGCATAATATCAGGTCACAGATTATGGGTACATCATGTTTTTCTTTAGTATAAGTGTATACATGGATAAATACATGATACATATACCCCACATACATATCCACTTGTACATACATACGCACACATGTACATCCACACGCACATACATAAGCATATGCATACATACGCATACTCGTACATTTGACCATTAACATTTAGAAAGAAAAAAGAAAGGAAGACAAGGTCCACAGATATTAGGAGGGAGATTTTAGCTAGCAATGGAAAATTATGTATTGTAAGAAATTATCAATGGCAGGGTTGAAATTATCGATTCAATCAGTCATTCAGAAAAAAAAACTCTTCAACGATGGACGAAATGTGTCCGGCACCGGGTGGCTACCGGACATCACTTCCCAGAGTTCTGATCGTGGCTAGCGTCGCTCCGGTCGCGACTCGACCCCGGGCGACGAGTGCTTCGCCGTTTCCTGGGACGCCTCGTCCAACGGGTCGACGAGCGAGGACGCGGCATTTCGCTACATCCCTCCCCCCCGGCCTCGTCCGAAGAGGAAGAGCCAGCTGTGGTCCCCACGAAGACCGGGTAACTCGGCAGCGTTCCACAGGGGGCCTTCTTCGAAGGAGCACCGCTGGGGGCCGCCAAGGGGCAGGAGGTACCCTCGGGGAGGGTCGGAGTGGCGGGCTGGGGCTCATCTGCGGAAGGGTTGTGGTCGGGAAAAATCAGGGGCGATAGTTGCTTGTGGTCCGTATCTTGAGAAGCGCTGGGAAGATCGTCGACACCTTGGCTGTCCTTAATGGGGAAAGAAGATGGGGTATGTGGGATTTTTGACTTTGGGAAACTTGTATGCGGGTCGACTTCCGGGGTCGGTGACGCTTCCTTTACAGTCAATGATAAAGGGGTCGAGGGATGAGCTGTTGGGGACGGGAAAACATCGCAATCAGATGCATCCTCCTCACCTGTCACCAGAGGTTCTCCGGGTGTTTGAAACCCGTGATGCAAGGATCGCGTAGCGAGGGCGTCGATGGCGTGAGCGGGGGGAGGGGGGGCGAAAGACCATCCCTCCTCATTTGACGAGCTCACGGAGACGGGGGCTGGAGGTCGTGTGATATTAGGCGAGGTGGTAGGTACGTGAGCCATTTGTAGATCGGTATTCAAGACCAGGAGCTTGGGTTTGTCTGTCCTCTTCTTTTTCGGTTCCCTTTCCTCCGTTGACGATTTTCGCTCCCGCTGACATTTCCCTCCAATTGAAGGGAGATGCGGGGGACCAACGGGAGCAGCCGGGACCGCACCCTCGATGAGTAGAAGCGACCGCGCTCTCTCCTCCACAGCCACTTCGGGCTCGTCCATCTCCACGGCGGCGTTAGGGTTGGAGGGCATCGTCATTGCCTCCACATAGCTCTTACCTCCCTGGTTCCGAGGGCAGGTCTTGCGCTCGTGACCTTCTTGGTTACAGCGGGCGCAAGTGCGGCGCTGACCCTCATAGATGATGATGGCCCGGTTGCCGCCGATGTGGAGGTACGAGGGGATATTTCTCTCGACCGTCATCCGCACAACCCTGGTGCCAGTAAGCACCCGCGCCATCTTGTCTCCCTCCCACCTGTTCTCCCACGAGCGATGGATTTTACCAAAGCGTTGGAGCTCGCCTGTTATGTCTTCCAATGGGGTCTCCACGGGGAGACAAAGAACCCTGACATTACACGGGCTGCCGGAAGTCTCGTCAATTGTTATTGTCGTCCTCTGGTCACTTAAAGACGGAAACGGTAGTTTCCGCGGAGTATTGTCTAAAATCCTAGTCATTGTAGCTTCGGTTGCCAACTTCAGGAATATCAAATGGCGATTGTATCCAAATTGGATCGCCACTATCTCTTCGGGTGTGAGGCCCAGCGACTCTAACGTGAAGAGGTGGACCTCCAACGGGGTAGGGGGCTTCGCCTTCTCGTCAACTTGCAAGGCGAGCGTGTTTAAGCGGCGCACAGCCATTTGAAGAAATCAAATTCAGCACACTAGCATGAAGAAGGAAAGCGCAACAAAAAAAACGAGCACTTTAAAGGGAAATAAAACACTCACGAACGCTCCCTCCCCGCCACACGCACCCGGCGGTAGCAAACAAAAGGAGCCTAAGCTCTACACCAGGAGTCAAGGTCAGTCTTGATCCACTAAACAAAACAAAAGTACGGCCTTCCCGGCGGAAGAAGTCGAGAGTCAAACTGCACGCTTCTTGATGAACTAGGCGGTCAACCGCCGCTCGAAACAAAACACGATCGGAACCTCGATTTCCGAGAGAGTCCGGCAGTGCCGCTCTCCAAACCCCGGCGGCCGAAGCCTCGGACGCCGGCGATTTTAGACACTCGGTGAACACAGGCACGTCCTGCTATCAAGGCAGCTATCGAGGATATGTAATTTACCCTGAGATCCGTGGGTCTTATATGTCGCCAAGCGCCCCGATTCTTTAGCCAAGAGATGGCGTCAGGGGGCTGTTTCACCCACCAAAGGAGAAATAGACAATACACAAGAGGAAAGGTCAGTGGTTAGAATTCATACAACATCATACAGGAAAAGAACAGTGCGTTTCGTGGCACGCATAGCCAGAAGAAAGAGATGAGCCACATTGGCCAAATACACATTCAAACACGAAATCCCGCCAAACGGCGAATAAATACTCATATATACAGAAACATATATAAGGAAAAGGGATAGGAACACGTATAAAGGACGAACACAATAGAGGTGGGGAAGGCGGAATCGAACGGATCACAAGAGTAAAAATATTTCCTCAACCGGGACTCGAACACCGGATCTTTCCACTTGCCGGGCGGATGCTCTTAACCACTTGAGCTATCGAGGATATGTAATTTACCCTGAGATCCGTGGGTCTTATATATTTCAGTTCCTATCCCTTTTCCTTATATATGTTTCTGTATATATGAGTATTTATTCGCCGTTTGGCGGGATTTCGTGTTTGAATGTATATATATATATATATATATATATATATATATATATATATATATATATATATATATATATATATATATATATATATATATATAGTTGACTATCACATAATGTTAATTATGCTTTTCCTGATTATGTTCCTCATGGCTAATATCATTTTAATATCGATATACAGACCTTGTTAATTTTTCCATCAGTAATGTCAAGGCTCTCTTGCTTACTTCTATCGCTTTCCCCACGAATTACGCCTGCGTACCTCTTGAAAATTATATAAATATTTTCCATCGGAGGAAATGACAGAAGTAGAATGAGATAATTTTGCTTAACTATGATTATTGTTTTTACAAGATACTAATGGTTAAATAAACCATAATTGCCACAGAGAAAATTTTAACGTTATGATTGAGAAAAATTGTTTTTGTTTGCTTATTGTATTGTATTTTTTATTATATTTTATCCGTGGGATATTTGAGTGTGAACTTAGTCAAACGCCTTCGTTTTAAAAAGTCTACATGCATATCGAATGACACTCTCCATGGAGGCCAAGTTTTTTCTTGACTGAAAGTTAATCTTCATTCAACCGCAAGCCTAATATTGCTTTTTCCTGCGGGAACAATAAAAATTTTAATTAATCTATCAACCTTCACGCCTTCATTTGATTTATTGAATGAATCCATTGTGTTTTGCAACTCACTCGTGACTGACAGCTGGAATCACATAGTCTGACTGTTGAATTAATGGAGGATATTTAGCGTGTCCCGTTGCTGCGGGCACGAGGTCTGCTCCATAAAGAGTGATCATTAAAATTTATTTCCATAATTTATTTTGCGAAAAATATTTTTATTTTATATTGTTAGTCTAATGTGTTGTTTATATGTGGTACAAGTTTGATTGATTTGCTTCCAGTATTGTGCGAGCAGCAGCCGTTGAAAATGGAAATTTGCTCAGGTCGCCTACGGCAACGATGGAGGTAACGCGCAACGAGCCATACGTCACGTATATTGAAATTTCGCTTTCGCCGGAGAAAATCATTATTCCAGATCTATACAATAAAAAATTACACACGAAGCGTGTTTGTGAACTCTGTATTTAACTAAACATATCACGAAATCGCCATTTATCTCGTAAAAATCAGTGTGAATTGAGTTCCTCATGTGACATTTCTCTCTTCCTCGGTGTTAAGGAACACTTTACGTGGGATTCATTTTTTAGCAACACGCATGGGTAAACTGAGCAAATTTCCATTTCAATCATCTGCTGTAGAAGTAATGCTGAGTTAAAACAAAGAAAATATACCACATTAAAATTACACTTTAATTTAATAGCGTGAGATAAATTTAAATGTTTACAAATTTTTACTATGTGAATTAAAACTATGCACACATGTTATCGAGCTGCACGCGTACTTTGCGGTAGAAATTTCTGTAAATATTGTTTTCTATAGTAAATACTTTATTGCTCAAGCTCACCAGTATCATTTTCCTTTTTTTTAGCTTTTATTTTCCATCTTTTTGTTTTTTGATGCTTACATATGAAATATTACACTATAACTCCATCTCTGGATATGATATCATGTAACGCAATCAGCACTAGATATTGATTCTGCATAGTCAAATTTATTGTTACGTCATCTATGCAGCAAATAAATTGCAGTAGGTTTGTTTTTTTATCAGTTTTTGTTCAAATACCTAGTTTTTTTCCTCTAGCAGATCTACAGGTATGCTTTATCCGGGAAAATGTACTTACATGTAGTCCTGAATAACAGAAATTTAAATATTATTGTTTAATCTATTAAGGAAAAGAAAAATATTACCATTCCTCGCACTTTCGATCAGAAAAGAATTTTAAAGTTAGTTCTGAACTGTCGTTGAAACGAAGCAATAGTAAAAAAGGGAAGTTTAGTGTGGCAAAAATATATAGCTAAATAGAATTTTTAGACTATTCTAAATCGATTTTATAGGGTATAAGAATTCTTATATGCATTATGTAAGAGATTATTTCTTCAATATGAAGGCAACATTTCCCACAACATTAAGATACGCCTATTTATTTATCTTTAGATTGATAACAAGTGCTAACAGCAAGAACAAACGGATGCGCGAAACTTAAATGGAATTAACGATAGAGATTAAACATTGCAAAGGCATCAGGTATCTTTGTAGGCGCATGTGTATGTTAGTTGGTAGTTTGTGTGTTTACATGCGTGTAAGTTTTAAGGGTTTTTGCATAATTTTATTCCATTTTTTGTTTTTGGATTGTATAAATTTGTTGCTTTTGCATGCGGTCTTTTTTTCTTAATTACGGGTGGTGCCTAACACCCCCCGCCACATGCCCTTGCGGAGGCTTGCGGGGTTTAAGTAGTTTTGGATGGGTACGAACTTAACGCCGTTTATGTCTTAGCCTCCTCTATGACACATATTAATAGATATATTTATATTAAATTAATTCATTTGGCCTTGAGACGCTACACTCGAAATTCGACGCGATCAGATCAAGTCCCAATGTTTTAGGCTGTTGTCATATATCCACTCTGATTAGCCTAGTTATATTTATTTTAAAATGTCAGTGAGGCTTTCAAATTTTCAGTCTAGCAATACTTTTATCAAGCATTGCCTGAAAAATAAATGAACCCCATTTTTCTTGTACATATTACATGGTCTATCCCAATAATAAGTCTTTTCGATCGTCTTTTTCGCCTTAAAAGGCGTTATCCACTCTAAGTTTGTGCCTCAGAGGCTGACAGGCTGTGAACAGTACGATAATTGTTACGTGTACATCCTCGAAAGACTGCGGAAAATAGTCCAACGCGTCAAGAAGAAGATGCTGCCAACTGGAGGCTGCACCAGGACAATGTGCCCTCCCACACCCTCTTCCTCGTGACCGAGTATCTGGCCAAGCACAATGGGGCACAGCTGGCCCAGCCGCTCTACAGCCCCGAAGTGAAAAAGTATGTTTTTTCCAAAAATAAAGAAGCTTGAAAAAGAACCAATTTTGAACGCTGGATTACGTCAAAGAGGCGATGACGAGGTGCTAGGATGAGGTTCCTGTGGACGTCTTCCAGGAAGCGGGACACAACTGGGGTAACTGCCCGCTACCTGCGACGTTGGGTGGCATTACACGCCTTTCACAGTCTGCTTGGTGGGGAGGACGTTTTGTGTTGCTTGTTCATATGGTGGTGGAGTTTCGCATTCTTGCTTGTTTTGTCCTGGCTTGCGTGTTGTTGGAAGGCTTTCGTGCTGCATCCTGGGGTGAAATTGGCTGTTGGTTTATGGTATATGTGTTTGTATGAGTGTCGGATCCATGTTGATTTTTGCATGAGTGCGTACGCTGCTGTGGGTGTAGTTTTCCATTTTGTTGTTTTCGCATGCGGTATTGTCATCTTTTACGGGTGGTATCCTAACACCCCCCGCCACACGCCCTTGCGGTGGCTTGTGGGGAATTATGTAAATGTAGATGAACTGGCAGAGGCGCATCGGTGTGTGTAAAATCGATGCACAATGGTACTATTTTGAAGAACTTGTGTAATTTTTACTTTTACTTTTATAAATTATTCTTCGGATTTATTCTACTTATTTTTGGGACAGGGCATTTATGTCGTATTTAATTCAAGGGATGCGAATAACCCTGAAACTGTGAATGAGTAAATAGAAAATTTATTAGAAAATTTAAACACAAATATTAAACTACATGAACGTAGACAGTGGAAAATGGAGTATTTTGACTGTCTTCACAAATCTATCAACAAAAGCAAGGATTACTAAGAGCAAAGATTATAAGGCAGAAGATCAGAGACTGATTGAATCTTTCCTATCAATACTAGGCGCTGCGCTGAGTTCTAAAAGATTAAGGCAAACCGACGTGACGGTTCTCAATGGATGTTTTTCCTCACCAAAACGACCACGGGAGCTGGGGCTGGCTGAGTCGGTTGGGGGAACTAGAGTTAGAAGTAGGGTGGAGGAGACGGGCAGGAGGCCGAAGGCGAGGGGCAATAATAGAAAAGTAGGCGGCAAAGGCGACGGTGGGAGGGGTCTGAGGGTTTGAGAAATAAGAGAAGCGACGTGGAAATGTATGGAGAGGGAGCGCGCTAAGTGGCAGGAAGAGGTGGGTTAGGCGTAATTAGTGGGCAGGGGAGGGCGGAGAGGAGAGGTGCGCGATGGAGAGTAATGGCGGACGCGGACAGCTCCCTCTGGGTGGGAGGGGAAGGAAACAGAGTGGGGACGAGTGCCCTGGTAGAAACAAATGATGAACGAAATATATTACGATCTTCTCCCACCACTCTTCCTCCACAGCGTTTCCGCTCTCGTCTGTTTCCTCGGTCGGCCTTCTTCCAATTCCCCGCACTTTCCCCGTGTGTCGCTGCGCCTTTCTCCTATATCTTCCTCCTACCTCCCTGTTGTCTCCGCCTAGCATCCCAGATGCAGGACGGTATTCAATTAATTGGCTAAATTAATTCAATTACCGAATGAAAATCACGCAGTTTCTGCGAATGTGTCCCAATTTACAAACCGACTGTCGGGCGGAAGTTTCTGTGGTTTATTTGCGCGTGCTTTTATGTTTTAAGAGGAAATTTCTCGTGGTTACGACGCATAACTAATGAATAGCAACGCACAGATGTTCTCGTATAGTTTTCAACCTAGACAGTACCGTAAAAAAATTTCAAAAAAGAAGAGGAATAAAAAAATGCAAAAACTTGTTTCTCCCATAAATATTTTTAAAATGCAGGGCGTAACCAAAATCAAGATCTGGTTGTTGTCGTTTTTTTTCCCACTATAGCGCGGAGTTAAGCAATATCAAGGTTAATCCATAGGTGAAGGAAATGCAATTAGGGAAGGTCTACTATATCTAAAAGGAAAGTGTAAACTAAAGCAGATTAAAACAAAGTTAAGGATCATAGGGGATTTCTATCATAAGATTCAGCGGGGAAGTTTGCGAGGAAGGAGGGGCAAAGGTAAGCTTCCCAAGTATAAGAACGGAGCAACTGCAATACAAAACTAAGGAGATGTAGGATGAGCGGGAAGAGGAAGTGGTGATCCTGTACGTTGGCACAAACGATGTCCGAAGGGCCAAAACAGGTGACCACGTAGTTGGATTAATGTGGGATTCGGCCATGGCAGCAAAGAAGAAATTTAAAAAGGCAAACATAGTGATCAGTGGTATAATAAGAAGAAAAGATATCGTATTCCGGACTGCAGAATCGACTATATTAACGAAGGAATAGGCAGAGTGTGACAAAGACTAGGTTTATTTTTTGTTGGCAAAAACTTTACAATTAACGATGGCGATATAGGGATAGGTGGTGTCCATATCAACAGAAGTAGTTTACATAAGCACGGAAAGCTACCAGACGATTTAATAAATCCATACAGGAAGCAGGGAAACTTATAGGTGTCCAACTAGGTGATTTGGAAGTGGAAATCTCAGTGACTCAGTCAGAAGAAGATGAATTGAATTAGGGACCGGTGGTGGAGAGTGGAGAATACTGCAAGAGCAGGGAGATAGGGACTGGGGAGGAACGACGGGAAATGTAACGAGCAGAGCTTTGCCCAGTAGCTCTGCAAGCAGACCCAAGGGTGTGCACGGTATATACGGTAAAGGTAAGGGCTTAAATATCCTCCAGGTAAACTGTAGGAGAATCTTCAACAAAACTTCATAATTGCCACAGGATCTGGGCTTAACGATTGCATTTCATTTTTCCGTCACGTTACTATGCCAATAGACGGAATCGAGGTGGGAGGGGTTGAGGAATATTCACTTTTGTTTGTAGCAACATAATAAGCTTTTTGTATAGGCAACAATGTGACTGAGATAATGTGAGCAGGGATACGTGAAGCAGAAAATAGCAGCAAATGGTTAAAGATAATTGCTATGTATAGAAGTCCAAGCGAAGGTACGCACGTTGGAGATCCTTGCCGACTATTGCTCTGAAAACCCCGAAGATCATATCATCAAAGCCAGGGATTTAAACCTTCCAGAAATAGGGTGGGGGGGGAACAGCAGGGGATGGGCAGGTGCAAGACTAGGTAAACCGTCTAATTAACGAAGAAGCTTTTACTCAGGTAGTACATAAGCCCACTTGGAGATAAAACATCCTCGACGTTTCTCTCTTTCGTTTTAGACCTCCAAACTCTTTTGTTAGTATAGATATTTATCCGGGAATAAGGGATCATGGAGCAGTGAGTGTTCAGATGGATTGCTATATATCAATAGAGGGAGGTATGAGGGATGAAAAGATAATTTGGAAATATACCCTGGCAGATGGGGAAGGGTTTCGGGAATTTTTAAGGGGCGAGTTTACGGGATGGGCAGGTAGTGGAGCGACCGTGGAGAAAATATGGGAAACATTCAAAGAAATAATTCTTTAAGGGCAAGCAAAGTATGTCGCCATCAAAAATATGAAACAGAATACGAATCTGGAGTACTGCAGCGAAATCATAAAAAACTCAATAAAGTAGTAAGAAAGGCACACAGATTAAAAAATGAAAGTAAAGAAATGTCACAGCATTACAGGGCCTTGGTCCTGAACTTAAATAGGGAAAAGAAAAAGGCAAAGGAAAAATTTCTCATTAATGTGATTGGAAGAATTACTCAACGAAATTCTACAGATACATGAGAACGAGGAAAGACAACAGGGAACGCATGAACATATTGAAAAATAACGATAATAGCATCATAACTGGCACTGTAGAAATAGCAAACTCCTGCTTTATGGATGTTTTACGGGGCTTGGAAAAGAAAAAGGAAAATAAGGCCTGCCTAAATAGCTCAGAAACGACAGAGAATTGTTTATGGATTGTATGAATTTATGGCTTTCGCGTGTATTTTTTTTCTTAATTACAAGTTTTGCCCTTACACCACTCGCCACTCACCCTAGCGGCGGCTTGCAGGGTATTAAGTAGATTCATATGTAGAACTTCATCAGGGTTACAGCTAAAAATAGTTAACTTCCCTCGACAAACGGTGTTATCGTGGCGTACTGGTATTTTGTGAGAAAAAAGGAAGATGAGGAAAAATAAGTCAGTGGGACCGGACAATATATCGATTGGCATCCCAAATCTGGATGATAGCTTTGTACCTGAGTCATCTATCTGTCCAATGTAACTTAATATAATGATGCCTTGCTTAGTGATCGAAAAAGAGCAAGCATTACCTCAATTTTAAAGAAAGGGGATAAAATAATAGCCAAGAATTATAGACCGGTAAGCATAACATCAGTTGTTTGCAAAATAATGGAAAAAATAATCGCTGACTACATTCGGGAATGGTGGACAAGAGATAGATGGCGATTCAAGCACCAACATTGGTATAGAACTGGATACTCGTGTGAAACGCAGCATTTGGGATTAAGCCGATATATCGGCGACGCAATTGGTGAAGGAAAGGATGTTGATGCGGTAACCGTTGATTTTTCGGCAGCTTTTGACCGAGTGCCTCATGATAGATTATTGTAAAATTTGGAGTCATTACCATTGGATTTGAAGTTAAAGCAATGAATAAAATATTTCTTACTGGCAGAATTCAAAAAGTAAAAATAGGGGATACATTTTCAAAAGAGTTGAATGTTATTGAAAGAGTTCCACAGGGTACTGTTCTAGGGCCCTTACTCTTCCTAATTTACATAATCGATCTACCAAATAATGTACTTTCCCAGAGACTCTTTGCTGATGCATTATATGCAGACGGGTAGAACATGTAAATGACCGTGTAATACCTCAAAATGACAACGATCGCCCAAGTGACTGGGTTACAAATAATACATTGGGCATAAATGTTAGTAAGAGTAAGCCAATAAATTTTTCAATTGAAACCTATAAATTTCAATTCAATTTTTTTATTGCACACCCTCTTTGGAGAAAGAATCCCATATAGCAGTCATTGCAAATATTTAGGCGTTTACTTAACTAGGGATCTTGGGTGGGGAGTCCAAGTAGATACTATGGCACGGAAGGCATTTAAAGTACTTCATTGGGTAATGAGCAATTTAAAAGGAAGTGGCGTAGCCACAAAAGAAAAAGCGTATAAGGAACTGACTACAGCTAATAGACAGGCTCCCTTTATCCTAGAATACTCCTACATAGTATGGGATACATATGAGGTGAGACATTAAAAAGATAGAAAAAGTTTTAAGAAAGGCAACAAGATATGTATGAGGAAGGTACAAAAGAACAGACAGTTCTGCGGAAATGTTGGATAAACTGAAATGGGAGAGTTTGAAAAATATAAGAAAAAGGAGTAAGGCGCGATGCATATAATTGTTAAAAATGACGAAGCATGGGAATATTCATGGAAAGTGATGGAAAAACCAAACTTTAAGGGCCACAGTTTCAAAATATAAATAAGAACGCAAAAATCAAATAAGAAAAAAAACGCTTTTTCCAACAGAACTATTATTGAACGGAACCAGCTGCCTAAAGGTTCATTTGAGCCCTCTCCATCCTATTTTAGGAGTTTTAAAAATAAGTGTACAGTTGGATATGTTAGGATATGTAGTAAGCATTAACTTGAAGAATTAATACTTAATTTCTTTTTTCCTGGTTTTTGTTCAAATCATATGCTTGTATTGAAATTCGTGAGGATGATATAACACTAGACTAAGTATAATAATACCTTCATTCTTTTAGTTATGGTATACATTGGAAATACGAGTATGTTAACATTGTAAAGTCTTATTGGAATGCTTAATTTCTGACAGTCCTCTCTTCTTCCGGGTGTTTTCCTGTACTTAAATTGGTTTTCCATAATTCTTGCTTCTATCTTGTCTTATATTTTTAGCTAATTATTCAAGTGTGTGTTTTAAATGCCTGAAATGTCCAGGCTTGATGCTTGGTATTCTTTCCATATAAATGTTCTTGGTTCCTTCGTTATTGCCACCATTACATTCTCTTTCTTATCTGGTAGTTTTCAACCGTCATAATCATCTTTGATCATACCATAGATCATTTGATTTGACCATGAGTGTCTTGATGATTTATCTGTTTATTTCGTCAACTCCCGGTGCATAGCAGTTCTTCGGGTCATATTCGGCTTTGTCGAATTCCCTGCTTATCTCTGAGCCCCGTTCCTCTAACTCTATCACGATTTCTTTTTTAATTAAGTAATCTTAAAGTTTTGGTTTTGGACCCCTGAGTACTTAAATTAATGGTTTTTACCTTTTCCCAATGTCACTATCTATTAGTATAGTATCTATTTCCATTAACTTTCTATTAGTATTAGTATCTATTTCCATTAACATTTCGGAATTCGAGGGATTTGGTTTTTTTTTCCTTGATTTGTCTCTTCACCATTGTATAAGAAGTTTTACCGTTTCATTTTTATATGTTGTTATTGCTTTCTTCTCAGCAGCATTCCATCACCTCTTCCTTGGCCTTCTTTGACTCTCGTATGACTTGGTTCCACAACTTCTTATGAAGGTTTTCCTCAGTTTCATATCTTGAATTCCTCGCTTATATAATACTCTTCCTTCTATTTCAAATTTGAACATCCCCCAACTTCTCAACATCCCCTTCATCCACCGTTTGTCTTCATCGAATTTCACGTGAAAAATTTCTTTCAAAACACATTTTATGCTTTGTATTTATTTGTTTTCTCTCATCGTCACTTATTTATCCGTTCTCTTCTGTACCTACATCTCAAGAGGCATTCAACTCTCTATATTTTCATATTTATTTAATGTTTCTCTTTTAATCGCACTTGTTGATAATTGTCTTTTTTGGGAAATGCTTCTTTCACTAACGCAATTTTCTCCCGGCTGTGTCAACTGCTACCCCGTTTTCTCTTCCAAAAACAACAAAAATACGTTATTTGCTCGGGAATTCATAATACAATTTATTATTTTCACTTTCAACTTTGATTTGTTCTTCTTTCACCTTGAGAATGTCATTGCTATTGTTCTATTTTCACTAATTTTTTAAAAAGAGATTTTTTCAATGATCCTGTAAAGACAAGAATAATTACGATCCCTGGATCGCAGTTATTCTTATGTCTTTACAGGATAATTGAAATTGGAGCCCATATAAAGGCCCCATGGCCTCATTCTTTAGAAAATGAATATTTCATTAGTACCGGTGAAATTAATTTAACCCAAGAGAAAACGCATTAATTTCATTATATTTTCATAACTTGAGCTATTCCGAAGGTGCATTCAACGAAAGAAATGTAACTGGAATGAAAATGGAAAAATTCAACCGATCACTAGGCAAAAATTTTAAAATTTAATAGATTTCACAATTGAACGTCAGATTCTTAAAAAAAAATCTCGTTTGGGAACTACAAGCGACCGAAATTTTTAATATTTTCATCTGATATAAAAAATACATATTGATGCGGCTAATTTTTTACCTTGATTTCAAATCTGCATTGAGAAATCGTTTGCCAGCATAATTTGTCTAAAATAAATAACAAATGTTAATAGGACCACCAAATCATGACTGAAAATATTTCTTGATTTATTTCAAACTTATATATGATGACTTCTGCGGTAGATGCAGAGGAGAAACTTCGAACAAATACATGTGTTATAATTCATTTAGAAGTTTCAATAAACTGCGGGAGATGTCGCAACTGTAACTTTTAACGGAGTCGTCCGCTAATACGCATCGTTACATTGATCTCATTTAGATTTTTTAAAGGTATTTTTGTGCCATTTATTTTATGGAATAATCTGATAACGTGAATTATACTACTCCATTACTACACCTGCAATATCCCATTTTCTCCAAAATACAACAAAATACCGTCACTTCTCTGAATTTTCTAATTTAGTTCAGTCTTTTCATTTTTATTCATTATTTAGATTTCCTTCATCTTGAGAATCTCATTGCTATGTCCTCTTGTGTCTAGTTTGAACAGACTGATTTTCGCAATTTTCCGGAAAAGAACAGCAGTAAATACGATTCCTTGCGCTCTAAGCAACCATTTCTTGATCACTATTAAACCTGAATCATTCCCCTCACCATCAAATGTCATTCCCAGCTGCAGCCCTTCCTGTGCAACCGTTAAAATTTCCTCATCGCGTAATTTAAATTGTGATGTCGACAACGAACAGCGCTGTTTTACCCAATGCCTCCAACTCACTCCCAATTTCCCCCCTCTCTCGGTCGCGCCGTTCATTCATGTGTATATTCTGAACAAGAAGCCTATTCACTTATGTCTACTCGTTGCGAGATACTTCAAACGACATTGTCCAGTTCTACTCCGTCTAACGCCTTCTGAGAATACATGGATAATTGAAGCACCTCGTGATTTTACTCTCTTTTATTTTTGCCGATGTTCTCATTACTGCAATGGCGGCACCTCTTCCCTTATTTTCTATTTGATTTTTCTTAAATCCAATTATAATTTTCCATGTGGATGAAACAGTCCGTCATTACGGCGTGTTATTTTTCTCGGAACTTCCTTTCCCAAATGTGAAGTTAAAGTAGTTTTCATATACATTGCCCTAAAATGTACCCTATGTAATTTGTCTGGGTGAAGATCACTAAGTACCATGGCTCAATACTTTCTTTACAAATGAGCTCGAAAAGCTTAACATTACTTGCTTTCATTATATATACGAGGGTGGTCTGAAAACTTTCCGACCTAACAAAGGTACAAGACATTTTTCCTGAAATTTTCTGAAATTTTTGAGGCCGGAAACTTCAGAAAATTTCATAAAAAATGTCTTGTATCTTTGTTAGGACGGAAAATTTTCAGACCACCCATGTAAACACATTCACAAATCTTAGGCGATATTATTATTTTGTACTTCTTTATTCCACATTATTTCCCGTGACGAATTCTCTTTCCAGTTCTAAGCTTGCTGGCATAATCTCTATGTTAATTTTACCTATTTTTCAACTTCCTCAATCTCCTCCGGCTCAAATGCTTAATTGGCTTACTTTTTTTGCCTTAAAATGTCTTTATATATTTTTTATACAGCTACATCCTGTCAGACATTTATTTTTTGTATAGCCTTAAGTTTATCTCCATAGAAAGTTTTTCCACATCCATGCTTCTTTCCATAGTGTTTTTACCCTTTTGATTTCTTATATAACTTATTATTCATATATCATTACGTTCATACTCCTCCCCGTCTATATTCTCAAGTTATACCATTTCCCTCCGCATAATCTTGGTTTCATTTACATTTATACTTATAATGATTATAATTGTTTTTAAATGGAATTAATTGGATTGAGGAAATATTTCTCCTTCTTACAAACTTTTGTCATCTTTGGCTACTTTTACGTTGGATTTTCACGGAACATTACCTAAAAGATATATATTTTCTTGATTAAATAAAGATTATCCTGGATTTACTTTCCTGGAACTTTCCCCTTTAAAAACAAAGAAAAAACTTAAGAATATGTTTATATTAAAAAGGAAATTGATGCTTTCGTATTATATTTATTCCAGCAATGCGAATTGTCAAGAGAAATAAAGTTGTAAGAATTATGATAAAAGATGGGAAATATTTCTCTCTTTAGTCATCATGCATTGGTAATACTCAAATATCATTATTACTATAATCGATTTCGCGTAATATTACAATTTCAGAATTAACTCGGTTGCATCATAAATGTGAGGCATAAAATGGTAGATGCTATAAAATCTGAATGTTTTAATGGAGAACCGTTTACGGCAGTAAATTTCAGGCATTAAGAACAAATATCTCCGTTTTGCTTCCGCTGACCTTCGAAATCTTATTCTTTGCGATTTCCTTTATTAATTTATTTTGGAGGAAACGTCAAGAGGAAAGAGAAAAAGGTAGGGGCTTGGAAAGGTGACGGGGATTAGAGAGAGCGGCTTTGTAGGCACTAATACTATAAATTAAAAGTGCCCTTCCTCACTCGCATTTTCCACTTCGCGGAAATGCGCCCAATTTATTCTTCCGCTTGCAGCGTGAAAACAAGATTAATCCTAGTCGCCGCAAGGATACACTTCCCCAAACGGTGAGGGTCCAAATATTTTCAATGAAAAGGTGCTAAGGGAAAAAAGACCGCGCGTGTCGTAATCCTATTCTCAGTGATCTCCTCAACATAGACTAATCCGCTCTTAGGAGGGGAGATTGAAAATTCATTCAACATTAATTAAAGATTTGTTTTGGATGGCCAGTGGGATCCTCCTCATAAATCAGAGATATATAGGTTTCAAAATGTTTGATGGGCATCAGTCGTGGAACAAAACAAATGCGCAAGCTTGATGATGTTGCAAATAATAAACTAAAAACATGGACTACCTGATAAAGAGGAAACAATTTCCAGGGTAAAAATAATTTTTCGGGGAAAGAATGATATGACGAAGAAATGTTAACATTCTCTATGAAGTCACGTCATTATTACCTTCGAGGCTATCTCTCCAAACAAGTGGTCGTTTTCACACCAGTCCTTTGTTAGAATGCTAACAATGCTGGTATCCTTAAGCAGATACACGGCGTGGGACTTTTTGAAAATTTAGCAGTAAAATTGAAGATTTTAGTTATTTTCCACAACAGTTTGGGGTTTGTTTAGATAGTGCATCATAAACGCGGATGACTTCCCAAGTGCAGATTAGTTACCTATGTACAGTAAAAATGAAACACAATTTAAAACTCATAAGGGGTAGGAGTTGATAAAGCAGAATCTTGAAATTTAAAAAGTAAGCAGAAAGGAAGCCATGCCAAGAGAAACTATAAATAATTGATGATAAAGAGATACAACATAATTATGGAAATTGATTAACCCATTTTACGAGATAGAAAGGCCAGCAAAAAAAGCATGAAAAATCTCCTGTTATCCAAGGAGATTATCACAGAAAAGATTGTTGTGAGAGGCTCATGGTATAAAGATATACTGTATTGTAAACGTGGAGTAGTTTTAACTAAATAAGAAATTAATAATAAAGTAGATAAAAAAATTGAAAGTTCTAAGAAAACAGGATGGAAAGAGAAGTGCGAGGCTGTAAAAAAACTTCCTAGGTACAAAGTTGAAGGTCTATAAAAAATTGAAGATGGCTGACAGGATGTAGATGTAAACTAAAAATATATGAAGAAATTTCGAGGCAATAATTCAGGTTATTAAATATTTGAGCCGGAAGAGGTTAAGGAGGGCGAAAAGTGGAATAGATTTTAATTTGAAATTATGCCAGACAGTTAAGAAATAAAAATCGAATGAAGCACAGGATATGATGAAGCAGTGTAAAATGGTAATATCGCCTAAGAATTACTAAATAGTTTATGAAAAATGAAGAGAAGTAATAATAAGGACTATCATGCTCATTTGTAAGGAAAAAATTTGACCATGGCACTTCGCCGGATCAATGGGGTTCTTCATCTAAAAATTCTAGAGGACACATCTGAGGCCAATGTCGTATAACAACTGCTTTAGCTTCACGTTTGGGAAATGTAGTATTGAGTAAATTAACGCGGTGCAGTGACGCGTAGTTTCAGCTACCTGGAAAATTATAACTCTGTTTTAGACAAATATAATTCCGATTATTGTAATGAGAACACTATGATAAAAAGATAAAAGGCCTTATACAGAGTGGACAATGCTGTTGAATGTATTTCGTAACGAGTTGATATAACGGATAGGCTGATTATTCGATAAATTTATATTAAAGAGACGGCACTATCAAGGGAACGACGGCAGAATTGAAGGGAGTAGGGGGTTGGACAGTGTTGTCCGTTTTTGCCATCACAAATTAACATTAAGTGGTCAGAAAATTTTAAAGATAACTTAGAGAGCCATGAATGGGGAATGAAAGTTGGTGGCGAAATGAATCAATTCAATGTTTGAAAGTGATCAAGAAATAGTTGCTTAGATAGCCAAGTTATTGTATTTACTGCTGTCCCCTACAGGATGATGGCGAAAATCAGTCTGTGAAAACTAGACACAAGATGACATAGTAATAAGAGTCTTAAGATGAAGGAAATCTAAATAATGAATAAAATTGAAAAGATTGAACTAGAATGGAGAAGTCGGAAAAGTGCCGGTATTTCGTTGTATTTCGGAGTAAATTGGATATAGCAGGTATAGTAGTCGAATAATTTAGGTTATCAGATTGTTTCATTAAATAAATTACACAAAATTACCAGGCAAGCAAAATCTAATTTTACTAATATACTTGTACTTGGTTGGACTTTCTCCTATTCTTCTGCTGCATACGTCATTATATACAAATTTTAAATGAATATTACTCTAAAAGGAAACATTTCCAATATTGATTTTCTGGTCCTATGTACAAATGTTATGTATTTTGGGAACAAATTGCTTGCAACATTTTTTCGCGGGAGGTTCAACTTCAATGAGAACAAATTGACGTAAGCGTAAGATTAGTTACACAATTCCCTTTTTTATTGCACATGAAAACTTAAATATTGAAATAGCTCAAACCAAACAGGACTCACATGAATTTCTAGATAGAGATTTTTTTTACGAAACCGTGAAATTTAATATTTTTACGTGGAGATTGGTTGACACGTTTTTGTTTTTATTTTTACATTTTTCATATTTTATGCACCTTCGCAATAGCCATAGACATTTCAAATAGAATTCAATTGATTTAGTTTCACTAGGGTAAAATTAAGTTCTCCGGTATTATTGAAAGAAGTCCGACCCCGAAATTGTGGAAAATATGGAATGATAAATAGTTATTTTTGAATCAGTACACTTATTTGACATACTACACGGATTCTTCTCTCTTTGCATTGCCAAAAAAGATTTGATAATCTTGCATCAACACGCGGTTTTATTTTTCACTTGCCCTAATTTATATCGGGGCTGTTAACTGTATGGACAATTTTCATGTCGAAGGCCAAGTGTTCAGCAAATTCTATTATTACTTTCATTAAATCTAAAAGCGTACATTCTCTTGAATCAATTGAGTTTTAAAATGTGAGAAAACATATTCAAAATATTGGGTGTTATTAGCTCTTACCGTGATAATATGAGGTGTTAGACGCGTTAAGCTCCTGTGGTTCAGTTTCTGCAATCTTCTTTTCTTACTCGTCTTGTGTTGAGAAATAAATCACTGAAGGCAGAAACGGATGAATGAATATGCTCTAGATAATTTCGTTTCTTCTGAGTCTGAGTGAGAGTGAAAGGGGACAATTTAAGTGAAGAAACGGAAAGCTGCTTCCTCTTGAAAATACGAAACAGCTGGCACCAAGATATATTAATTCAACAGCGAGTTGCTTACAAAGCGGAACTCCAGATCCAACGTATGCTGGTGAAGGTCTGTGTTTCATCGCACTTTGTACCACCGACTTTCACCAGAGGGCGCGAAAATATGGTGAAGTGTAATCATATAACGAAACCATATCACTACGATTATTGGCTCCTTTCAGGGGTAAAATTGATTACAATATTTATTAATGCAAATGGAGACTGTATAAATGACCAAATCCCTGAAACAATCTCTTTCATTAGTGCTCCAGCGTTACGTACATGTACGTATAACTAAAATAACTAATTAATTAATAATTGCGAGACACACTATTTTCCACTTAAAGATATTTAAACCGCGGATCCCTATGGAAATTTATTGGAAGTACAGTTTCTTTAAATAAACTATAACTACGTATCCTCTGATCGCAGTTGTTAAAAAAATTGCCAAATGGTATAATCTCTGAGAGAATTATTTATGTCTTAAGAATTGTTCTTTAGTAACTCTTGTTGCGAACGTGAATATTTACTATGATTTTAAGGTAACTGTGACGGTGTGACGTAGAAATTCACAGCGCATAGCAACCTATTTAATAATGGCTTTTTAATTGTAAATTCATGGCTTTATTTCATTTTTTTATGCAGCTCTTCCTGCCAAGTTCAAAAGACCGCGGCTCCGCTGAGATCACTCTCATTTGCCCTAGACGTTCCCCATTACTAAAACTCTCGAGAATAAGCTTTTGGGTGAAGTTAAATCTAACAACTTGGGACTTCTGCTTACCCACCTCTTTCTTTGGTTCCTTTCAAAGCCGCAAATAAAAGGACGACCACAATCTCTTATTTCTTTTCCAGGAGAACGCCAAGTTCTACTTTCAAATGTATCGTCACAGTAGAATAGTCCTCCCGTGTTGATCTTGTAAAACTTGGAAAGACAAGGAGTATCTCATGATATGGGCACGTCATTAACTAAGACTTCACTAAACCCTTGACTTCAACATCAGTGGGATCAGTGGAAAGATCGAAATGGTGTGAACTAGTTTTAGTCGGAAGGAGAAGTTATAGTTGGTTGTTGATTGTGACTGGGAAGAGAAATTCTTATTTTCCATTACTTTGTTATTGACTGTGAGGACTGGAAGCCTAAAAGACTAAGTAAGGTGACAAATCACGAAAAATTATTTGTATGCCTTTATTCCTTTAGGAAATGGATATTTTCATTAATCCCGGAGAACTTAATTTTACCCAAGTGGAAATATATTGATTCAATTCTATTTTAAATGGCTATAGCTATTATGAAGGTGCATGATAAGGAATATGTAAAAAATATAACTCTAAATATATCTCTCTCAATAGTTTACCAGGTAAAAATGGAGCAATTTAATCAGCTTCAGAATAATACGTTGAATTCTTAAAATAAAGATTAAATAAAATCTTCATTTGGAGCGCCAAGCGAGTTCTATTTAATTTCAGAGATTTAAAAATTAAACTGTATTCATCTGTAATTAAAATAGATTGTTGAGTGATCAATCCTAAAATTATGTAGAATTATTCACATTACAGTCGTATCTGCAGTGAAAATATATTTGCAGCCGAAATATACAAAAATTGTTAATAAGACCATGACTGAGTACTGCAAACTTCCCTTATAGAATAATATGCGTCAAAAACATGATAAAAGACTTGTGTATTGGATGCATTTGAGAAATTCCAAGCATCCTATTTCTTCATAAATTTTTGTTTTCAGCAAAATCACAAGTTGTACTCGTAAGCCCTTGCAGGAGCTGCATCCATTGGCATAAATTCAAACATTCTGCCCGTCATGTTGTCGCCATGGCGTCGAGCTATGCTCGACTTTTTATACATTTTATACATCTACATGATGGCTTGCATTTTTCTGAAAAAATAAATTACATGTAGTAATATAAAATAGTATTTTCCGACAATTTTCCTCGGGTGCAAAACTTTGACCATTTTTTTGAGAGTTAAATTTGTTATCAAATGAGATTTTGTAGCGAAGTAAATTATAACTTAAAGGCTTTCTTTGATTCAAATTATCGGAGCAATCCAGTATAAGTACGGGATGGCATACACAAAAAATAGCAAACTCTCTGTGCGCAATAGACAAACTATCACCTAGGTGGTCCTGAACAGGAATAGGGTTAAGGATTCTGATATGGAGTGCTGAGAATATTTCCAAAATTGTAGAAGATCCCCCCCCCAAAAAACTTGCGTTGGCTCTGAGCATTTTAGCAAGAAATACATTTGGCATTCTAATCTGTTCACTCCACCTTGCCCATTCACGTTATCACGATCGTTTCGCCTCTCTGCTCTAGCCACTGTACGAAAAAATATAAGCTCTCGTCTTTCTTGCGCGCGCATTGGTACGGAGAAAGCGGTGAGACGCGTGAACCTGGCCGCCTATGCATCATGCCCTCGGAGAGCAATTCATTCTGTCGTTGAAAAGATTCATTTCATCCGGATCGAGTGCTCCCTTGCTCCCTTCCAATAGTCCCTTCCACCGAAATATTTCACTGGCAATCGGTTAAGGAGGACGGCCTGGTGTTGAGGACGAGATGCTACCGCGATACCCACAGAATTTTGTTCACATGTAAAGGCGGAACCCAATACAATTAGGGTGACCGTGTATCCTAGATTATGGTACTTCTAAAACATGCAACGATTGGGTCTCCCTAATCCTTGGTTCCTTTCAGCAAAACCAAGCCATCGCTTCGTCTGAAAGTTTCGTTTTCTGTAAACCTCTCCCTACCTCCGAGAGCGGATTCAGTTCTAAACCAGCCAAATCTTGCACATTATTTTATTTGAACTTTGTGGGGTCGAATAAAGTAGCATGAAACACCACACGCTTTTTTATATTGCATGATATTTACATGTTATAATGCATAATTATGGATCTGATTCAGTCAAAACCTAATCGTTGTTTTCACGGAAGTCAAGTAAATAGATCTCCGCTGGCAGAAATAGGAATTTTGGTATCGCTTGAACGTAACACCTGACCGTAACCTGCGGAACACTGAATATCTAACACTATATACACGGTACTCCCTCTTTAGTTATATGGCCTGATATATAAGTTTATTATATATATATATATAAGTTTAGTATAAGGTCGTTGTGCAATATATTGATTAATTTTAAATTTAATCTTTAATCGGCGGGGAGCGTACTTGTATGTATGCTTGGGCAAATGCAGGCGAAGCGCTATTTTAAGTTTGATCGTCTCTTGGCCCCAGGTTTTGTCTTGTCTTTATTACCAAAAATCTTTCCTTTCAAGTAAGAGTCTACTTACCTCCCTAAGCTAGTTCCGTCTCCTCTAAATAGGTCTTCCTTTCCTCCTTCGTCATATAATCCGCACTTTCCGACTGTTCGCCACCATTAGTATGTAAACATTACGTGATTGAAAATCGACAAATTTACGCACGCGTTTGGGGTTAAATTGATCGGATGAAAAAAAAATATATTCACAGGAAAATAGTTACTATCAAGCCAATGGCAATAAATATCGTATTCGCTTAATACAACTTTTATTAAAATTTTAAACTAATTTCTATAATTTTAACTGTTCTCCAAAGAGTTGTCGAGATGCATTTTGCATCATGGCCATGGAGAATGGAGTGATCATTTAGATTTAAGGTAATAAAAGAAGATTTTTATGGTCTATTACCTACTTTGCCTTTGCCCTTTGTAGAGAGAGACGTACATCTTTCATTTTCATAGCTCCGAAACGTAATTGATAAATTAAAATGTGTGTTTTTCCTTCATTTGAACTATTAAGAAAGAGTGGAGGAATCCAGCTTCCTAATTATAAATATTTTTATGACCTCAGATTTTTATTATACTCAAATTATAATAAACCATAAAATGACGTGGTTATGGGAATATGAAAATAATTTTACCACCAATATAGTTTTCTTCTTCCACCTAGGAATATTATCGCATAATTATCATATACTAATGCTACATCTGACGTATACTTTTCATAGAATACGGAATACACCGAATTGTTAATATCATGGATATACATGCTTTTGGAGATAGCCACAAGTCTTTGGTACTCAAACTCTACGAAAGACTGGAGTAGTACATGCAATAAATATCCATGATGACTTTGGATTATGTCTCTACAAGGCAACCTTAAGAGACAAACAGTCATTCTCTTACATAAACTTACATAAACGTTCGTTTTCCAATAATGTAGACATTTTTGGAATGACATTCAGGAAAATTAACAGTCATTTATATGGAATGCTGGTGGTAGGATTGGGTGAATATAATCTGGATTATAAAAATTATGTCTCCCGATCCAAGCCCAAATTAAATGGGTCAAATGGCTGTTTTCCTAATAGGCTTCTAAAGCATTATACTAAGGTGATTTGGCGTGGAGAAAAGAGAGGGTTAAGTGGAATTTCCCGATGCGGCATTTGATACTGGACGCCATTCAACCCTCGGACGGACCAATTTCTATCAAAGACGGCCCAAGAGAAGGAAATAAATTCTTCAGTTAAGCGAATGAGACGCATAAGGTCCATGAATATGGCCTATAGGGTTTCATTGGAAAAATTTTCACAAAGCCAAAGAATAAACCAGTCATTGTAATTACTTCCGAGGAACAATTAAATGGCCTCTAAATTTTAATTACTTTCTAGGATAATGCTTATTTCAAGTAAAATTAAATTAGGGCATAATTACAATCCATCACAATATGCGTACCTTGCGTAGTAACTTCGTAACCATGGTGCCTTATTTAACGTCTTACCCCGAACCCTACTTTTCTAGTTCTAAATAAAATCTGGATAAAGGAAAATAATTCAAAATTCTTTTTCATTTTTTAAAACAGATGTTTTGGCAAGTGTGTTTTGTCAGTCAGGCAAAAGGTGTTATTGTTTCTGTTATAGTATACATTAATTTCCGCCGAAACTCAATTAAATTACTATCTACCCACTTTTATGCTAAGATTAAAAATTATTCATGATGTTTTCAGTATTTTAAGTGTTTATAGATACCAGAATGTTCCTGATAAGGCTCTTATGAATGATATTGAGCCAATATTTCATGATGAATTAGAAAAATCTTATCATTGCTGGACACTTGAACTTAAATATAATGATCTCGATCAATGAAAAATGAGAATTTATTTCACTAACGTACTCACTAGATGGATTTTTTTATAATAAATGCAAGTATCTGCAAAAAAATTGTAAATGAATAATTTGTGTTCTATTTCATTTATGCAAATGAAGTTTGCCTAAGGGTGAATTTAGCACTCCTTTCAGAATATATGTAGTGACGCCTTTATGCATGAAAGACAGTATAACAAAATGTTTGAACTTTAGATCTATTTTTCTATGGCAAATATTCTCCTAAGAACCACTTTCGTTTCGATAAAGGCTTGCTCATATGGAAAGTTCATACACTTATACTTAAAATTTTCATTTATTTTGCATAGAAGCATGATATTTAATTATACGCATGAAAGGTCATGTCCATAATTTTCTCATCTGCTTTCTCCTATTTATGCACTTTTACATGTTTTAACGTGTTGAAAGGCATTTATTTGGTGGTTATATGACTATATCTTATAGGGCATACTCGGACCAGCAGTTAATAATTGTTAAACTAATTAAAACTGATCTTATTGCATTCAAGCGCTCTTTTATTTATTTTGGTTAAAACATTTTATCGTTACCTAAAGAAATATTCCACTGTGTGTTAATTTTTTATAAATCGAAAAATCTTAACTATTCTGCAAAATAAAAGGTCGACGTGGTCACACCTTGATCCGAAATCTTCATCGACGGTTTCTTTTCGCCATCCCCCTATCGGTACATATTTTTATTATTGATTTCATGAGAGTCATAGAAAAAGCATTTTTCTTCTGGTATATACGTATTTTTGTGATTAGCAAAATCTCGTATTTTTAGTTGACCACTTGCCATGATGCCGGGTGAATTAATATTCTTCTTAATTCCCATAAATAGAAATGTACTGTCTCGGACGTTATTGTAATTCCATACACACTAACATGGAATACAAGTTTGCACAAGAATTCCATGCAAGTGGGTGCGGAATCACAAAGTTACTTATTTTATTTCAACTCATAAATAGGCTCAATCTATGTTAAATTATTTTTCAGTGGCTATCATTCATTTCATGTAGGCAAAAGGCTTATCACTAGGATTAGTATCCAAATGCCTAGATTCCCTAAGAAAAAAAAGGAAAGCATAATATGCGAGAACTTGATCTTTATCGTTAAAATTATTGCTTCAGACTTTCAAAAATTAATCACTAAATAAAAAAGTCATTTTCTAGAATTATATCTTGGTTTTGATAAAAATATTAAATCTATATTTTTAACTACGTATCCCTCAATAATGTATCCTTTTTTTGCCGGAATTTCTGATACAGGGATCTATAAGTAATATTCATCAAGCACCCAAAAGGTCATTCTGACCGCACCGAATGTTTCATAGTCTAAATGTATCTAAGGGGACATTTTGAATTCCTTCACTCGCAAACTTTCCGACTTTGTGAAGGGACCCAAAAATCAATATTACTTACCGTTTAAAAAGGCTAACGATATGCTAGAGCTCGGAGGACCTCTGTTTCGAATAAAATAAAATCATTGGAAATTAAAACCATTCGGAATTCTCGAGTTACGTATAAACGAATGGAGGGGGCGCACGAACACTTTTATGTTTTTACGACTTGCGGGAATTTCGCCTCGACAACAAAATGGTCGGTAACGCCCCGAGAAAGGAAAGTAGTAATGTTTGTCTGTTTGTCGTTGGCGTCGAAATATATCGAATTTATTGCATCACGGTCGTCCTCTTGTGTTTCTTGTCGCTCCGGTCATAATTCACGTCATGGTGGGGAAAGAAAACGAGACATCTACGCGTGTGTGTACGTTCTTTGGTGTGTGACGCGCCCGTGCGCACGCGCAAGCGAGGGTTGGGGAACAGAGGATGTTTTTGTTTGGGGGTTGAATTATCCCACCGAAAGAACCCCTTGTTGAAGCTTTGCCAAGACGACTACACTGGATAGTGAGGAAATAAATGCTGGGGTAGGAGGCAGTGTGAAATATTTTTCTGCCCATGTGGGAGGAATGGCAGGGCAGAGTGAGAGAGAGATAGAGCTCGGTTCAGGGTTCAAGGGAGGCCCTGGGGAGTGAGGGAGGGTGAAACTAGGTGGACTCTTTGCGAAGATGACCTGATTGTGACCGTCTAAAGTAGATGAATATGAGTGGGTAGGGTGAAGGATGAATGAATTCGGGAATGGTGACGGAAGAGGTTGGAGCCAAATAGTTGAGGACTCGTAATGGAAAATAAAGACAGCGATTCCAAATCGATTGAAGCGCAACATTTCTTTAACAAAGGTGATTATTTTCCTGCATGAAAGGAGCATAGATATTTCAAACTCAGTAATTAGAAACTTTGGACAGCTATTCTGGAAGTCAATTGGCAGCAACAAGTTTAAACATTATTGACGTTGTAATATTTAGGTGCGGGTGTTCATAAATCCAGCATACTGAGTCACCTTTTCGATTCGATTTTTCACCTTTTCGAACCAAGGTTAAATGGTAATGTGATGTTATTTTTCGTAGTATAATATAGTATAGTAGTTGTGTTTTTAGTGATAGCTTAACTCTTGGGATTATATAGTAGAAGTTTCATCATGATAGTCGTATTCATTTAAGGTTTTCTATCTTTCAAGAGGTAGGTTTTTGGAGGGCCCAATAGACTATTTTTTTCATCATACCGTGATAAGTATCCTTTGTTTCCCCTACATTATCTGCTGAATATCCTTATGCTGTCTAATATTCCTATTGTCCTCCTTATCCTACCCAGTTAACCTAGAATTCTACGATGTGCATCCAGATTCCGTGAAGTAATCCAATTTTTTCTTGGTACTGAGTGTAGAAAGAGATGTATGATTGAGTTCCAAATATGCGAGTATTTTTTTAAGTAGAAAAAACAAATGGCTGCATAGTACTGTATACGGGGTCCGCATAGCTTTCGATAGAGTGAGTTGCGTTTTCGGTATTTTAAGCACCGTCTTTTTGCTTACAAAAGTACGTCATCGTCCGCTTTCACAACATGCGTATTTAAACGCCTATCAAAATTTTTTATCAATAGAGACCGAGAAATAAGGTGATGTTATTATGAATGTATTTATAATGTGCGTTCATTGCGCGACAGTTCAAGGGAAGCTAAACATTGTGTGACAACCGAAACCTACGGATTAGTCGGCTTTTCCAGAGAGCAAAATGGACGCAAATAGAAGTGTTCTCAGCAGTCAAGAAATCATAACATTGACGTTGTTACAAATCTATTGGCCTCTTTGGATATAATGTCACGAGGTAGTAGAAGTAAGTCACTTTCTTAAGTAGTCTGTCGCAAATTAATAAGCAGGTATGAGAACTCAACCCACACCTTGCATATGTATATAAGACAAGGACTATTGTTCAGAGACTTGTTTCCCACCCTAGAGTGATGAAGAAACACTTCGAAGATATGAAACTAAAATGTAAAAATGAGAATTGATTGCCAGGTTAAAGAATTCCCAAACGACTGTTCAGTACCGAAATTGTAGTGGTCAAGAAGAGAGGAATGCCATTAAAATGATGTCAAAATAATGTTGAAGAATATCTAAAGGTAAGGGGAGTTTTAAGATGGGGAGATGGCAAAAAAGGGAGATGGTAAAAAAATGGTTGTAATGGAAGCAATACTGGAAGACAAGGCTCATCCCGGAGCTGTAAATGATAATGAGGTAATTTTATGTGGTTATAATTTATACATATCAGACTTGAATGATGAGACATAGGATCTGGAAGTCATTTAAATCCTGAATACATATGCGGAGGAGTCATGCGGTAAAAAATCTCGCCCAACGATGGGAGAACTCAAATCCAAATACTCTCCACTCGTCGGTCAAATCGAGTTTGGATTGCCTCAGGGAAAAATCTACGGCATTCAGAATTCGAGCCCATATACTCTGGGGAAGTCATTGCACTATTCACTGTGCCTATAGGATCTCCTAATTGATTTCCACTGGAACAATGTCAAAATTATAATGCAAGGGAGACGGGGAATTCCAAAAAGTATGTTTAAGTTTTAGGTCCCAGGTTCATGTGCTGGTAATATTAGTGAACGCTCTCGGCTAAACTCCAAATGATGAAATTTTCTGCGTGCGGAAACTTCATGAAATATCAAATGTGAGAGAGGCAGAAAGGCTACCGCGATTTAAACCGTCGATGGTTGAATTTCATTCACTCTGTTATGCAATGTGAGCTCAACCCTCACCTCACAACACCAAACGTCTGTGTGACCAATGAGTACGGTTTTAATTGCTCTGGGCTCTCCACTGCCTTGCGGCTACACCACTTCAAGCTTTTTCCTGCTAGTCTAGAACCTGTATTTCTTTCTTTAAACAAAATCCTGTTTCAATAATTTCATCTATATTTTAAATAAACATTTTTAACGGATTTTTTAATACATCGGCAACGAAAAAATCAATGATAAAGGAATTATTTAAAAATTGTAGTCTTTATCTCATTGATTGGCAATTAGATACGCGGTTTTATTCGGACAAAATGTTTTTTACGCCATCCAAACCTTTAAATGAAACATTCTTCCATTCATCATATAATTTCTTTTCAGATGCCAATGAATGTCCTGATTTCATGTTTTCATTTTGAAACTTGTGCTAAGAAACTGCTAAAAACCAGATTTTCAAAAACCTAATAACGCTTCAAGCATTGTTCTTACCTTACAAGTTAGGCTTTCATAAACAGAAATCACCAAATAGACCTTATTCCAGGATTAATCAGTTCCACGAGTATGTAACTATAGTATAAATATAGCCAAGCTTAGTCGCCCAAACTTTGGCAAGAAAACACTAAAGGATATGAAAAACCTCATGCGAAAGAGGAATGAAGAAGTGTAATTAGATAAAGGTCAATTGAACACGGAGAAAAGTCACAAAGAATCCTTAAAATTAGTATAATCTATACTCATTCTTTTAAAAAGGTAAGAGTGTGGTTAGAATCATACACTTCGGTTGTGATCGAAAAGACGGAAAGTTGATAATTTCCAAAAGAAGGGAGGGGAATTATTGTAAAACTTTCCATTTACCGATCTCAACTTGATTTTTTAGTAGATTTAGTGTAGCGTGTCTGACTCATTATCTAAATATAATATTTATTATACTTAATTTAACGGACATAATTTCCTTATGAAATTGCATGTGATTTACGGTGGCTTTTTATTTGGGAGTACCATTTTAGGTAGGCAACGCGTAGTTTATTCGTTATTTTCTTAGTTCATTTATATAATTCTTATTAAACATCAAAGCACGCATAAACACAAGAATATAAATCAAACATTTTATTATCAAATATCATTCTAAAGGAAACACCTGCCTTTTTATACTTGTGAAATATTTATCACTATACAAATTGTCTCCAACCCATCAGGCGTGTCTATGGGCAAAGATTTTAATCAGTAACTATTTTCCGTTAATATAGACAATGATTATAGACAATTAACTGAATCTGGCTGCGCGGAAATAATTAAAGTTTCCCGTTCAAGAGAATTACATGCGAGTCAAACCGGTACTTTGCCATTGATACATTTCATCCTCTTTCTGCAATTGAATCTGAATCACACAGATACACGGAGATTGCAAAATATATTATTCTTTGGAGTAAAAAATAGTACTTCGACGCATATTAAAATGGCCTTTTCTCAGGCAAAACATCTAAGATTTACTAAACGTGGTAGCAGGAATTTCAAAAATTCCTTTTTTGTCAGTCAAAGTTCTGAGCATTCTATTTTGTGGATATTTTGCAATTCTGTTTCCATACATACTGTTGAACTTATTTGGGCAAAAGGGACGCATCAAATATTATAATTACTATTTAAATTACTATATATATATATATATATATATATATATATATATATATATATATATATATATATATGTACATATATTAATGTTAGAGCATCGGCCGGCAAGTCGAAAGATCCATGGTTCAAGTCCTGGTCAAGGAAATATTTTTACACTGGTGATCTGCTCGATTCCGCCTTCCCCACCTCTCCTGTGGTCGTCCTTTGTATGCGTTCCTATCAGTTTCCATGCATCTATTTCTGTAATAATAATAATTATATATAATTTATATATATATATATATATATTTATTTCTTTATTTTTTTTATTATATTTTTATATATATGAACTAAATAGTTATTCCTTTCTCGTAAGCACGTTTCCCCATGTCCTCTCCTACCCCATTCAACTATTCACTTCGGCCCATGGACCGATCCCATTCAGGGAACTTTAATTAACTGGACTTCGTGTTGCTAGTCACATTACTTCGTTTCCCGCCACGCTTTTCATCCCACGGTGGCCGAAGCGACTGTAAGGTAAAATCAAATTTTCGAGCGGCCACACGGAGACAAAAACCAAATGGAATGTTGGAAGGGAGACGAAAGAGAAAAAGAAGAGATAAGTTTGGGACTGGACCGACTGACGAAAGCTTCCGTGGATGTGTACGTGGTACATTTGCAAGCAAAGTGGAGGAGTCATCGGGTGCGTTGAGCAGGAGACTCGAGCGAGGGAAGGAAATCCATTTTGTGGAATCTACCACGAGATCCGTCTTTTATTTTGGAAAGTAAAGGGGAAAAAAAGAAATTCGATTTTGAAGGAAAGGTTGGGAACTTCAGGAGACCTACCGTGTTTTCCAGTTTATCCGGCGTTTGTTTTTTTCAAGTTCAACGGTACTCTCGAGGAATTCCCTTAGTTTAGTCAGGCATGTGTGTCACCATGACAAAAAAATGCGTTTGATTTTTTCCTCCTCGTTCGTCGCTTTCAGTTTATTTGGAAATAATACCACCGCGGCCTCTTTAAAATCTGTACAAACAGGAAAGTTGAAGGATTTGAAGCTACACGATTTGCGCAGGTAATTTTGCGAACGGAAAAGTTAACTATGTGCGAATTTAATTAATCTATTGTCAATTTTGGGCGGGTAACAATAGATTAAGGATGTTCTAAAAATGCGATATAATATAGTTTCTCGCTAAAAAAACCTTAGTAAAATGCATGAAATTGGTTCAACTTTCGATTTTACATATTACAGGCAGGCTAAAAGAGGAAATAAAGTAAATATGAGTACTGGTCAAAATGTTTTCGAGGATTTGCGTCGACCTAATTCCACAAAAAAAACTGAAAATAGTGAGGTTCCAATGAAATACCAAAAGGTTTTATTCTGCCCGCATACCATCTAGAGTGTAAACACTTTGTCAACATTTGACTGATTGTTGAATTAATAATTTTCTTGATGATTAACTTGATAATCATAAGTGGTGGAATTGAATATGGTGCATAAAAACGTTATTAAATGAATGCGTCGATGAATCACATATTTATTAGCATTAATTACATTGATTATAGTCCAGTAATGGATTTTGAAAAGGAATGTTGAGATTAAACAACATTAATTTTGTGCCGAATGCGTCCAGTTTTATGTATAAACATGTGAGATTATCATTTTACAATATTATGCTCTTTATTTCCTGCCTTAACGTAAAGCCTTAAGTTATCTCGGATGTTTGTATAAATATTATCAATTTACCCTGGAGTAGCTATTATTGAATTTAATAATTTACTCAAATACGAGTATTACGATGGAAAAACCTACAACTGCGAGATATTATCTTCATAGTGTGTTTATTGAATTTTTAAATCGATGTTTACGTTTTAGTTTGGATGAATGGCAGTTGTGATCTTTAATCTAGTGGTTAATTATCATATCAGCATTGGACCAAACCCAAATAATGGTCCTTGACATCATCATACAATTAATAATCATAAAATTCGTAACTAGTTTATTGTGTTTATTATGATTTTTTCTTATAATATTTACATTTTAGTGATGTTAGCGCATTTCAATTAAAATGTCCCACGCATTCCTATTCGTATTCACACCCCATTTGAATCAGTCCTTTAGTAACGGAATGGTCGGAGAAAGAGAAAGACATAAATGTGAATTCCTTTTGAAGATAAATAAGATTTCATTTAGAGATACGTTTGAAACATGACAGATATATAGTACACCTTGATGTTTCCTTAGTGCCCCTTGCTCTCGCAACTGGCATTTAGGATGTCATTTGGAGAGGCAACCTGAAAGAGATGTAGAAATAAAAAGGCACGGGAAAGTGACACATCAGAACATCATCCCTCTTGTTTCACACTGAACTGTGGAGCGGCATTGGATTCATGACGGTAGGTGTAACGCACGTATGGCAAACGCAATTCTTCAAAAAGGTTGGCTTTCATCATGCGTTCAACTTGCGCCACTCACACTGCCATTACAAGATTGCAATCTAATTAACGGAAATGGCTGCGACTACTGCACAGGCCTGTAGCACTCCGATTCATGCTGAAATCACGATGATAGTATAGATTAACTGACTCATTCATTGCCGTACTTGTCCTTAGTGCGGGGAAAAATTCTCAGTACACTCCCAGTTTGGGCGTGAGTAAAGCCATTAAACTACATGTATGTATACTGACACACTTGGAACTAAAAATAAAAACTTACGGGTATGACAGGTTATTTTCTGCTACTCTCAGCCCTATCAAGTCAGTTTGTTCTTCGTAAACTATTGAAGTAGGAACAGTGTCGCCTAGGTTGCCCAACTCTAAAGAAATTTTTGTCCATTCCGTGTCACTCTATTTGGGCACCTTAAAACTCTTTTATTCCGCGAAAATCCTTTGGAAAAGGGTTTCATTTTCAATTAACGCAAGTGCCTTATTAGATTTAGCTGTTTTGAATGTTTCTCGTCATTTGCATTATTTACCATTGTAACTGAAGTTTTTTAAACACGATTTTTGCGTTGAATGCCCGGTGTAGGATCAACCACCCTCTGCCTTACATCCTAGCTTGGGAAAAAACCATTTCGAAGTAGCTAAATCTAAATCTATGCAGTTAAACAGATCATTTTTCATATGTGACGGTAGTAAGCAGAAAATGCCGTGATTTATGATTAAAACAATTAGAAATGGGTAAGGCTTTGAATAGTTCCACTCAGCATTCATGCATTTCATTTTTATCTTTTATTATCCATGCATTAATTATATAAGCTCAGTCTAATTCAAAATAATAATTTTGAAAATAGTTTCAACAAATTAAAAGGGATCGTAAGAAAATATTATCACTGAATATATTTTAGTCCGTATTAGCAAAAATGTCAAATTTCTACCATATCGTAATGGTTTCGTAGTTGGTGACTTGCATGTGATTGTTATTAATTTAACTGTCTCATTTTTCATTACCGTTTATTTTCTTGATGAATACATTCATTCATTATAAGTGACGTAAATGCCCTCACCAACGCTGCAGCTCAAAATTATTTGTTTATAATTATTTTAAAAACATTTTTTATTTCAAAATATGTTATATCCAGAAAAAAAATCCAGAATCCATTAAAGTTTGAGTTTTGAAGTCTGATTTTATCTATTATCTTTTATGATTATTTGGGACTTGCGTGTCACCTGGCTCTGTCTATCAGCACATGTGTATTTTTAATAATAATAATAATGAAGCCAGCAATGAAACCATTATACCAGCGAGGCCTCCATTAATATTTGTTATGTTAAAAAAATATCAAATTAGTTGAAATAACCTCTGAAAATGAATTGAACATTTTGAAATTCAAGCATGATTAATTTTGTATCATGTTTCTAACCCTCAAGTTACCTAGAGTTAAATATAATAAAAATACACTTTTAGTATAAGAAGCATCGTATTGAGATGTGGGATGCTAAACATCGGCTTATAATAACTATTGTAGATAAATTGTGATAGATGAAGACTGATTATAAATCAAATTTAACGAGTGCATATCCATGCCGAAGGAGAAAAAGAAACTTCTAGTTTCTGAGGAAATTTGTTGACTAAGTAGAATGTTCTAGCAAGCAAGTATTGATTTTAGAGGAATAATATTCGCGGGATTAAAAAACAAATATTTCGAAATCATCAAACTTCTCAGAATTTCCAAAAAACTGCGGGAGATACCACTATAACGGATTCATCTGCTAAATGAGAATCACAATTCCACTAAATCAGACTGTGGCTATCCTGATCAAGGTAAATGGTTTTTGCAGTCTGAAATTGATGCTTTATAATTTTCAGATTTTATATGATTCATCGTCAAAAATCGCAAAAAAATGTTTCAAGATATTGTTATTTCTATAATGGTTTTTTGATGCATGTGTCATAACACATTTTCCTCTGATGTATTGCATTTAATATTTGCAACATAATATTTTAGCCAATTATCATTTTTATGGGAGCATCATTTGAGAATAAGCATTTGAATGAAATGCCTTGGGGTCAAATTAGTTGACACTTCAGGTGGAACCCACTACTTTGAAATATCAATAATTATACGAAGAGATGTACAGGGTGCAGCGCTTTGATCTGGAAAAACACGTGTTTCCTCGAATGAGGTTTCCTCGCCGGATTAGCAAACCTTCCCCAGACTTCTCCGAAGCATTATAAACAGCTGATCTTGGGTACCCGAAGAATCGAACTACTATATTTCAAAATATAACGCTTAGTGAACACTTTCGATAATAGCGGCTCTTCGATTGTACTTGAACTCGTACGTAACATCTCGCCCATTTTGAGATAATGACTTTTTACTAGATGCCTATAGCTTTCAAAACACCAATCGTTACTTCCAGTGAAACTACGATTTGGCGGGATATCCACGTTGAAATTTGACCGTTTTTAAGCGCCGCACCCTGTAGTAGTTTCCATTATCTTATTTCTTAAACTTGATTGGAATGTGCACTGGAAACAAACTTTTAAATTGAAGAGCCAATTAAATAGCTGCATTTTAGAAGAAGAAGCATAAAATGTTATCGGGGTTTCTTTTTTTCTACTTACTTAGAGATATATTAGGAGGCCGTTTATGTACTGTGCGGATATATCCAGTTTTTTACAGGAGTTCGTGTCTCGGAGTCATGTTCTCTGATATACAATTACTTATTCATTTCGAGGCCTTATCAAAATCTTCAGACCGAAGCCATTTGCTTACAATTCACTACGGATCACATTAATACGTTTTTGTCATGGGGAGAGAAATTCCTAATCCCCGTGCAACGCTCCGTCGGAGGGAGTCGTTTATTACCGTTTGGCATTGCTTTAAGGCGATAACCCCATTTCAGCCACGGCCAGCTCTCTACGGTTTTTTCACCCAGTTCATGGCAAATACTCCCCTTTAGTCAGATGTGTATTGTTTTTATTGTAAACCTTTAATTTGAATGATATATCTTTTCAAGTATTCTTATTATTCAAAGTATATTTAAATTTTTTGAAGAAGACAGTAGTCTTTGTTATTCGTATTACTCTAAATGAAGAATGGTGCCATTTTTCAGTAATTATGCATGATCTTAAAAAGGCCCGGAAATTACCCGGAGATAAACGGTAAGAATATACTCCAATGCTAATAAAATGCACGAGAAGTAGAATAATGCAATAAACCATATGTGCCTCTTGATATTAAACATGAGCACTGTTTTTAAGATAAAGGGCATGAGGTTTGTAGTGAAAAAGGATATTTTAGTCAAAGACAGAAACTATTGCTTGAGGAACAGTTTACCTTTCTCTGGATTGTTTTGGACCAAGAAGGTGAAATAAGGAGGAACAAATTAAGAATTTCGATAGGGAAGGACCTTTCACCAGATGGAGGAACTTGATGCGTTGGAAGTTGAAAAGAAGTTTTAAAACAGATTTACACAAAGTTTGGAATGGAGTGTGGTTTTGTAAGGCGCGGCAACATGATTGTTGAGGTAAGATGATGAGCGTAAATAAGCGGCTTTTGAGATGTGAGTTTGCAGAAGGATAGAAAAGGTGAAGTGCATAGAATGTGAAACAAAATAGGAAGTATGCGCCTTGGTTGGGAGGAGAAAGTATTATTCGCGGAGATCTAAAGGAGACAGGAAAGGGGATGCAAGGTATTTTGATTTGGCGATAGGATGTTGAAGACTGTGATATACGGAAGGCATCAGGCAGGTGGGGTTGGGGTGGAATAGTATAGGCTAATTGCATAGAGGGAATGTAGGCAGAATGTTGTATTCTCGGAATCTAAGGTTTTCGCGTAGTGTGCAGGGTTAGGTAGTGTCTTTTTGGGTGAGAATAAAAAAAATCAGTCGTGTTCAGTGTACACGTACGTAAAATTATTGTCTGCCAAAAGAAAATTATATTGCTTGAAGGATAAATTTACCATTCCTATCGAAACTCGATTAAACTAATCTGCAAAACATAAGATGTAAATATAATTTTTTTCAGTAAATATTTTATTTTCTTAAGTACATTTCCATTCGGTAATTTTTCGCGTTTTTCTTTTATTATAACATAAATCTTGGAGATAATATTTAATTAAAATATATAATAATGATAATACTTAAAGGAAAGAACCATTTCGTGCAAATACTGTCTTTACAAGATATATATTTCCATTTTCATTGCTCTTACCTAGTTATATATGGAAAACACAAGTGCTGTGCCCAAAATAAGTAGAATAAATCTTGGGAAAAAATTTCATTGCATATAGAAGTACGAATTGCTTAAATTCTTATTAAGTGAACCCTTATGGATCGACAAACCAATGCCAGTGCCTCCGCCAGTCGTGATATGCTTCCTGTAAGGCGTCAACAGAACTCGCCTTCAGGTACCTCGTCATGGCCTCTTTTAGAAAATCTAGTTTTCCAAAATGGAACTCTAAGAGGTTACAATTGGGTCGTACTCAAAGACCCATGTATTGTCATTAGTGACCATCTATTCTAAAAATGTTGGGTCACTTTCACCATGGTTCAATAGGTAGGTACAAGGCATGATTGTCACACAAGAAGTCTTCTGACTGCACCTCGGGGGACCACCTTGCCACATCTGTCCCATGGCCAAATCTTCTTTAAGAATTCAATGCACAGTGGTTATCTAAATATGGCACTCTTCTGCTAATATCCTGACACTTGCGGGTCAATCAGAATTGAGCTTGTTTCACTTTTTGTACATTTTTATTTATTTATTTATTTAGGATACATTGCTGCTGGGCGATAAGCCGGGTGGCAATGACATGATATAACAAGAGCTATAAACTATGCAGTAGTCATTCTTAAAACATATCATAGTGTCATTTAGTCATATAGTAGACTTACAAAATAAAAAAAATAAGAAAAAACAATATATTGTGATACAGCCATACACCTTCTGCCGTATTGCATTGAACAATCCCATCATGTATACCTTTTACATTCACGCCTAAATGATTTAATGCTTTTGGGTAAGGGCTTAAAGAGTTCATCAGGCAGCTGGTTCCACTCTTTGATTCCCATATTTAGGAACGAAAACTTGGCGGTGTTTGTCCTTTGGGGCATGTATTTGATTTTAAGCGGGTGATCATTCCTGCCGAGATAACATGGCTTATTTACACTCTCGTTCAGTTCTTTCCAGCCTCCGTCAGCTTTCAATATTTTAAAAATGGCACACAGTCTATTCAGCTTCCGTCTGTTCTTTAGTGACCCCCATCCTAGTGAGCCTAGCATGTCGCTTACACTGTCAGTCTGCCTATGTCGCCCTAAAACGTACCTGGCAGCCTTCCTTTGCACTGCTTCTAATTTTTTCACATGCCCTATTTCAAAGGGATCCCATACTGTGGTCGCATATTCGACAATAGGCCTTACAATTGTTTTGTAGGCCAATTCTTTAGTTGATTTAGTGCTTCCTTTGAGGCTCCGCATGACCCAGTGAAGCGATTTAAAGGCCTTGCCTACCACATAATCTGTGTGTAATCTATCACACACTATGGCTGATGTATGCCCAGGGCATTCCTCATCGTCAAATTTCTCTCAACCCTCCCAGAACATCTTGTGCCAGCAAATACTCGTAACCTCGGGACATTGCTGTATCTCCCAAATCTGATTTTCCGAGCTTAGCACAAAATTTTATCGCGTATCGTTGCTGCATGGAACGTGGCATCGTAAATCCGTGACGCGACTCTCAAACAGGGGTTCAGTTTTTTAGTGATCAGCACACCGTAATGGTCCACATATAAATGACGCAGGTCGCGTTACTTTCCCAAGGTCTCTCACCAATTATCCTCCCACAAATTGACCCACTCCAGCAGAAAAAAATAATAGTTCATTTTTTTGCCTAAACCATGTATTCAACTTAAGGCCGGATTTTTTTAACAAGTGTATGCTACTATTTCTGTTCATAAAACTGAACTACATATTACTTAAAATTTCAAGAGTATGATAGTAAATTTCCTTGTTCCGTCGAATATGTCAAAAGTGAATCAACTAGGTTATGAAAATGAATTACATGTTTTATGTACAATTTAAGTCCCAACATGCACATTAAGCTAATATTTGTTTAATTAAAATTCCTCCTTACACTATTGTATGAAATAAATAAGTAAGGACCTTTTAATAAATTCAGATAGTATGGTATTACATAGGGCATATCTTTCTTTCAATCGGCATCGAATCAATGAGCCTCTACATTTGAAAAAACTGAAAAAAATTAAGTAGGATTGTGATGGGACTAAATATAACTGAAGTCACCCTCAAAGCTTCAAACGTTACCTAAATCTTTATACTAGTCTTTAAAAATATTTTAACTACGATTAAATCCTTCAGTGGTGGATAGACTCACATAAAAAAAGAGTAGTTGCTGCCTGAAAATTTGGGTTATCGGAGGCTGAGCGTTAAGGTTTTGATGGGGCAAAAGTCCTCCGGATCGAAAAATGATAATTTTTAATTTACTTCAATAAATTTAAACTTTTCGCAGAACTGGACTGTGGCAGATCAATAAATATGAGGATTGATAAAGATTTCCTTTCAATGACAGGCTTCTGTAACACTCGGGACACGGGAAGGGATGCCCAGGCTTATCAGATAAATTTTCAGAAGCATTCGCCCAATGAAGACAGTCGCCGACTGGATAGAGAATGGTAATGAATAAATTGAAATATCTTGTATGGCAAATAATAGAATACCATTTACTTTTTAACTGAGGAATCCATTGTATTTTAAATAAGACCTAAATACTACGCAAAATCTCGCAGGACGGAAATGTTTACCCTTTTTAGGATTGGAAAATTATAATAACAACTATTAATGCGAGTACTGTTCAGTCAAAGGTTTTTTAGTGGACAGCCCTCATTTTAATAATATTTTTTCAATTTACAAATACATCATGAAAAAATGTTGTGTTTTTAGCTTAATGTGTAGCAAATATATGGAACATATGTCATTAACGCTTGTATTGTTTAGTGACTGCTATTGCAAGTCGAAATATGTTCAGTCTGGTTGAGGCAAAAATGGGAGGTAGTATGCGTTGGGAAATATGCAGCATTGCCATTGCCCTATCGCTCTATATATTGTCTGTGCTTACCTTTTTAATTTCACAAAAGATTAAGGGAGATTTTTTTCCTTATAATCCTTAAATCATTGTGAAGAGTACTCCTCATTTTTCCTATAGTCTCAACCTAGCCTCATGTAGTATTTTCCTGTTCCCCAATGTGGAAGAACATCTTCATGAAAAGATTTTTACAGTGCTATTAGCAGGAACACAGAATCTGAACATGTTTCGAATGCCAACGGCCGAAGCTGGCGCAATACTCGAGTAAAATCAATAAAACTTGTACCACGTACGAAAACATAGATTAAAATTGAAATTTTGCACAATGAGTTATGAGAATAAGAATATTTTAATCTCTTTTTCCTGAGCAGAACACGTATATTTGTTTTTCCCTAGTGTCCCCACCGATTTCCCGATGCCCAGGCGGCTAGAGAAATAACCGAGTCCCGCCAGTCGTGTATCAGCTCTCTCCCCACAAAACCCTAACCATTCCTAAAACTACCCTATTCCACGAGTGGAAGGTCGTAATTGAAAAATCCCGTCAAACAAAGGCGTTGAGGGGTGGATGGCAAGGGGGGAGAGGGATATGTGGGTGTTCGCGGGCGATGTGGCTGGCGCGAGTCCGTTTAGGGCCGTTAATTTTAGGTGCCTGCATTTGGAATGACTCCAATTATCGAGAGAACGAGAGAGGAATGGAAAACAGGGGTCAAAGGGCGCGAGTCATGCCACAGCGTACATAGTCGGGGAAAGAATGGCTGGCTCGGAGGGACGTTACACGCTAAGGGATCGGAGTTTACATTTTGGCTTCGATTCGTTACATCCGCTCATTGCTATGACGAATTAAAGATGGTGCGTAACGGTCGTTCTGAACGTCGGACTTAAACGAAAAAGACGAAAATTTCTCTTCCCCTGAAAGATAAAATTTATTTGGGATTAATTTGATGAAAAAGAAAACGGATAAGCGAAATACGGATTTCTTAATGGCTGCGTGAGAGACACGATTAGGTGGTTACTTCCGAGGCAGAGATTACAGCGATCATCAATTGCCCTTGATTGAGAAATGAAGGCCAGAACTACGGATAAGGCTTTATTTGTAATTAATTTTAAAGAAAAATAGTATCCATTGTTTTTTATCCTTCTGTAAACCATGATATCCTTCTCAGCCCGAGTTGAATTACGTTAGGATAGGTGGCGAAGTTAATGTGTTTACACTCTGGACGTGAAAGTCGAAAAGAAGTGTAAAAGGGTTCCCAGCACTCACCAACGAACTGAGTTTTCTCGGAAAAAAGTGCTCTGGGTTTGGTTCCCGGTAGCAATTCCCTATGACCATAGTTTTTGGTATAACCGTGGCAGATTTATACCCCTAACCCAAACTGTGTTAATTCTAATTTCCTTTATACTCAGGGCGACTGAAATGCGCGATTGAAACGCGTTCCAGCACATCCTGTGTTTCCTTTCATCCCTTTTAGAGGTGTGTTCCGATTCTGATTGGTATTCCTTTCCTCATCCCAGGTCCTTTCCCTTTTCACTCTCCACCGCGTTAAATGCATCTTTTCAAACCAGTGAATAGTCATTGACACGAGCATACCTATTGTCGAAGCGGGGATACGAATTTTCGTTGGGCGCGAACTTCTGTGGAATGTTCAAATGCATGCTTCCTGTATGCTCTCGGGAAAGGTCCTCCTCCAGTCGCGGTAAATTTATACATAAACATCAGTGTTTCGGTATGCAGTGCACTGAATAAATATAAGAGTCGAGGGCCAAATCACGGATATAATTGTTTGAAATTTCTTAAAGCCCTTTCTTTTATATTATTCTTATTTCATGATATTCATGTACAAGTTGATAAGATATTAAATGCTATATGCTTTGCTTAATTAGGCTCTCTGCTGAGTCAGTAAAAATCGACAAACAGTAGTGAATCTTTCACTTTCATCAAAAGATTGAGTGAATCGGGAAAATCGATGATAGCGGTATTAATTTTCTTCCCGAGATAAGCTTGTCTATTCAGTACGTTATCGCACGTACACGATCAGACAAAAACTAAAATGGTAGAGATAGCGTTAGCAAGCGAAGGGTTAAAAGATTTTTCACCATAAATTAATGCTTGGAAATTCCAAACTTTCGGGAGAAATATTAAGAAAAGATGGCATAGTCATTGGGAAAATCAGAAAAGGACGGGAATTGGAAATCCTAAAATGAGTGACCACACTGTTATAAAATCTTAAATTAATTTTTAAACCATTGCAATAATACAACAATTTGTAAACCTTACAAACAGTAAATTATTATTTAGAGCGATACTTTGATTAACTTTGGACCCACTTAGGTTCCGTGTCATGTTAATATTCTTCTCCCTTGAAGGTTCACTGTACAAAGCTTCTATTAATCTTGTTTGGTGGGTAATTGAAATGAGCCCCTGCGCTTTGGACGACTTGGGCACGACCCAAGCTATGTGTAGAAATAGTGAAGAAGTCTATTTAGAGGTCTAGAAGTATATTTTTTTCTATATATATATATAGTATATATATATATATATATATATACTATATATATATATATATATATATATATATATATATATAGTTCTGTCCCTCTCTTCCTTGATAAAGGTGGCAACGACCACCGAAAATTCGAAAAATAGTGAGTCTCTTTTTTGTGTGTTTCTGTGTTTTTGTCTGTGTCCACTAGTGCTAAGTGTTATACATTATATATATATATATTTATATAATACATACATACATGTATAACGGCTAGGTAAATTACGTTACTGATTACATAAGAGAAATACGTAGTGGATATTAGAAAATTTTAATAAAAATGGCCAACGTTTATTTCAAAAGCATACCTTACTCGCTTATTACGAGAATCAAATGTTATTCCTAGTAATGAGTTAATACTCAAATACTGAATTGTTTTGATTCACTTTGTTTTGTACCGTTTGAACAAGCTACTGTATAATTTTATCCGCGAAAAGAGTGCACCCAATAATGGGTCGCCAATGCGCAGGTGTTAGCCCAGAGTTATCTTGTAAGTCAATTGTAAATAGTAGTTTAAATTGAAATCTATGATGGATCAAAAATTAACTATCTTAGGCATTAGACGATATTATTACGAATTGAATGAATTACTTTTATTGCTGTAATTGCATTATTTAATCATTTTAGAAACAATTCCACCAAAAAGATAATCCATATGTTGCTTTCGATGAGATAGATTTATTATTTTTAAGGACATTTAAAATTAAGCTTTTTAATGAAATCAATATCCACAGCCGTTGTACTATGAGGAAGAGAACTTCGAATAAATAATTATTAATTTGTTTATTTCTACTATTAATTACTTTCATTCACTTGAATGACAGTAAAATTAATGAAAAAATAATAATAAAAAAGATACTTCCACCCCAATGGCTTTACCTTACTAGTTTCTCTCTTGTAGCTCAAAAATGCTTTATTTTTCTCTATAATAACTGTAGTCAGCCAGTATTTTTCATTCAATCCCAGTCTTCGAAATCCAATTGCCTTTCTCAGGCCATCAACTTTCCCTGCCATCTTCGAATATCTCCCATCACCTTCTATTCTTCCTTACCATGCTCTTCACTTTCCTTGCATTCCTTTCCGTCTATTTTACTCTCTAAGCTTCACCGAACTACGCGCTTTGTCAAAGGTGTCACCATTTTTCCCGGCTATAAACTCTCCTCGTAAATGCTTCTTCAGCCAGTTCCATTCTTCTTCCCATTTACCTAAATGTATATTCATTTTCTTTTGAAGTATTTCGCGAAAAAAATTTTATCCCTCAAATTTTAGTGTTTATATTAGCCTATTTCTTGAGAATATCATTGTTTTTCTCTCTGAGCGGTCCGTTTTTACCCCACACATCTTGCACTGCTTCCACAGGGTGCCCAGCAATAACTGCTCTTTAGGCTGACTAACAAAATTTTGATCCACCTAAAATTTACCTCCACGGTTACATTTATTCCTTCCGTCAACCCATATTGAATTTTTAATACTGTCGAATAAAAGAAGAAAATATATCTATCTATTTTCATATCCTTTTAAAAATTTTTTGTTCATCACCCTACGTCCCTAGAAGGAGCAGTAGAGGGGAGGGAAGTTTTCATTCGCTGCGGGGTCAAATGGGGAGAAAAAAGTAGTCCCCCTCGCCTTCCTCTCCTCTCCCTCCACTCTTAGATCCATTTATCCCACATCCCCCCCAACTCCGCCGTCCTCAACCTTCCACGGCAAACCCCTTCTTCTCCTGATCTTTACGGCGCCTATTAAAAAAAACTCTCTCAATCTCTCCGTCTTCGGCTCTCCTCCCACCAACTCTCTCTCTACACCTACGTTCTCATTGCGATCTTTACGACGCCCCTCTCAATCCAATGTCTGGACTCTTTCCTCGTCGTGTTTGTATTGCATTACGTCCGCTGTCCAGCCCATCGTCCCTTCCACACTCGAGTCTCCCTCTCCTCCGTCTCTCATCTCGCTCCATCAAGTCACTACCCCCTCGCTCTCGGATCAATCCCACCCTCTCCTTCCACCACCATTCCCTTGAATTCATCTCAGAGAGGCCCTTAAAAGTGCTCCTTCTCTATTTTGCGCCATTGTTGCCCCTGCCAACCTTACACGTCTGGTGACTTGCTTTATTGATCCGAGGAGTGCTTTACGTAGATGAGAATTTTATACGGGCCGTGGGTAAATTAAAATGGATGTTTGATCATCGTGGGCAGGTATAATAACATATATACAATAACTACGATCCGTTGGTTGGTCAACACGTGATATATTAAGTTAATATAAATGAGTAAACGCGTGGTGTGGTGATTTTTTTGTCTCCTGAGTGGATATGCCAATGTAATTATTACCTTTTTCACTGCTATACTCTATAGGAACTAATGGAAGTTTGAAATGGAATATTTTAATATGCATTGAGTAATAATAAATGAATGAATTTATTAACATTCTCTTTCTGAAAAAAATAGGACAAGGGAATACATGGATACTCTTGGTTACGTCATAGCTACGACATGCTGTATGTCTAGTAGATACTACAAGGAAACACAATTCATCAATATTAATTATATACTTGATACTTTAGAAAATACTTAATTTTGTAATTTTAATATTTTCCGTTTGATCATTCCATGGTGAAGTTCATTTACTAGGTGAAATATTATTAAATTACTTTTTCTTAATTAGAAGGTAATGACTGTGAATGACATTGTGTATATAAAAGATTCAAATTTGCTACATGAGTTTAATTTCACGTCATATGAGGAAAATATTTGAGATTTTAATGATTATAAACCTTGGTTTTAATATTTAAAATAATTTATGCAGATAACAAATAATTATTATTTATTATGTAGCCATTAGATATAATTTAGTTAATTTGTAGCCAAAAGTGTAGGCATTTTATTACTGAAATCTCGCAGTCAATTTTAAATGTTCTATTCCAACTGTATGAATTCTCAAAATACTTGCAACAAAATGCTGTCATCTTTTTACATACTAATTGCATTTTAGTAGAATTGTATTGTGCTCCAACATAGGAGTATTTGTCTACTTGAGTGCGTAAAACCACCTTTTCATTGTATCCGTGGTTTTTATTATTTCATTCCTATGGAGAACAACGAATGCAATCATTTCCGAAGCCTTTGTTAAAAAAAATACGTCGAATTCCTCGACAGTTACTGCCTCCTAGTACAACAATGATATAGTAAGTGATTTAAAATACTAAATATTTTGGGAACTGAATAATATTAAATATTTCTTAGAAGTACATGTGCGTGTTTTCCTTTAGAAAATTAAGCATAACAAAATTTACCATTTTTATTTTGATCTTCTTATCTTCTCCTTTGGTAATGAGCAATCTATCTTCATATTTTTACTTTTTTCCCATGTAAGATGTCACTAAGCAGATAACCTATTAAATGTTTTACCAAGGAACCGTAAAAATTGTCTAAAACAGAACCTAACAAAACTAATAATTTTTAATTTTTCCCACAGAAAATGTATTAAACACCTGTTTTCTTATTATTTCAATCACGACTTGAGTCCTGTTTCTGTATTACGTGAATTCGTTAGAATTGTAACATATTTTCTCAAACGTTTTAATTTATATTTTTAATATCAGCGACGAGTCAAGCATGAATTCAATTGCTAAACACAATTGCCTGCGAGTGCTACACTTCAGGATACTTTCTTTTTTTACATTGCTTCGCGACTCTTTGTATGTCCTTTTCTTATCCCTCTCCGCTTCTACAAAAAAATCTATCCTATTTTCTAGCTGCTAACTTCGTCAGAGCATTTCCCGCACCACTCCCTTTAAGTCGTACAGTTTGTTGATATTTCATTTCCTCTTCCAGGAAAAGGAAACATTTCCCACTGGCCTTTTGGGCCTGTTAAAAAATACTCTCTCAGTCTACATATTATGAAATCCATTAATTAGTGAAACTCGTGTTATTTTATCTTTCCACGAAAGGTGTGTAAATATTGTTCTTTATTCGTAATAAACTGTTGCGATAAAACGAAAAACGGCACAGAAATACTTTTAGAGTTGGGGTGGGAATCATTAGTAGAAAGACTATTCAATGCTAGGTTGAGCTTACTAAATAAATTCAGATCAGCATGTGTCAGCTGGTAGGTCTCGCATATTATTCGCACACCAGCATACATTGGTCCTTTGGACCGTGTACATACTATATATAAAGTTCGGGTAATAAATGCCAGAAATAGCGGACTCAAAGACTCCTTCTTTCGTCTCTCTGCTCAGTAGTCCTGCATTCTCCCTACTGGACTACCAAGTATCTAAATTCTGTAGGCGAGTATTAATTATTATTAAGAAAAGAAAAAACTGCACGAATCAACTGGAAAAAGAATAATTTTTGTAAGTTTTATGGCAAATTTTAATATTTCTAAAATTATATAAAATGGAATATTGTCATTGAGGGTTTAATTTTGCAACAAAAAGCTTCCCCAGTACTTAATTCCCCAGGAAATAATTAAACGAAGAAATTGAGCAAAAACCCTATGCACAAATGTAATGCCGGTAGCAACAGCCAGGTTTTTCCATTCAAAGTACTTACTCCCTAATTTATTACGCATAATTGTAAAAATGTTGAATGGCGGTCATATTAGTAGAAAATGTTCACTTTAGGGGCCGTTCTCAGATATTTGCGAAGAATATATAGGTTTTTTATTCCTCAAATAAATGAGAAACTAAATGATTGAGACTTTTTAACTATTGATAAAGTCTGGATGGACAAAGCATGGGAAGGGAATGAGACGGGTGTTCATTATCACCAGGTCTTCTCAATATTACTGTGGATAATGTGGTGTGTTGCTCACATTTAGCTACGAGCTCGTTATGCAGCATCAAATTTGTAGGTATGGGTGAGAATTAATCTTAATAAAGGGTCCTACGGCAGTAGAAAGACTAAGAGAACCATTAACGGTGGTGGAAATCTAATCGAGCGGGAAGGCCACCAGCTATTTACGAAACCTGTTTTGGAGGAGGGTGAGATTAGTATGACATTAGAAGAAGAATCGCATTAGAAAGGAATAGTTTACGGGGATATTGGATTTGATGTTGGCTAGCAAAAAAAGCTATAAAGAAAAGAGTATTGACAACTTAAATATGAAATATGCTACGTAGTGGCTGTAAATCTTGGTCATTGAGGCAAGAGGACAAGTGTGGACTCGATGTCTTCGAAATGCGAATCTGGAGAAGGATGGAGATATAGTTATGGGTGGAAAGGATAACAAATGGCCCAAGAGGTATGGTAGGGATAGAGAGACGGTTTTTGGGAGAATTCCGAAGAAGGTAGGATAGATAAGCGGATGCAGGAGATACCGAGAGGCAATGAGATGCAGAAGACAGTGATTGAGGGGAGAACACTGGGAAAGCGAGGTGTAGAATGGAAAAGAATAGGGATTTTGGATGGAATAAAGAGTCATAAATTACGCAGAGCAAAAGAATGAGTTTTTTTGTAATATATAGTATTGATTTTTTTTCGTGATAACCCGTAAAGCTACCGCTAGGGTGTGTGGCAGGGGCGGTTGAAACATCTGGCGTGCAATATCAAAATATAACTTTTTCTTATTTTTTAGTTATTGTACATGTATGTAAAAAAATTAAAGTTTGATGATGTTTTGGACATGTAAGTTAGATTTTAACAGTTTACTATTGTGTACTGCCAGGTCCATCATGAACTAACCTTAAGCCAAGCTAGACTACTGCTAATAATATGGGAGAAATTATGGAGTGGAAACGGTTAAACCCTAAATAGATAATGATTCTAAGGAAAGATAACCAAAACGAGTATCAAATTACGGATAATCATTTATTTTCAAGTAAAATTTTATTAAATCTTCAAATTGTCACTGATTCGGAAGATATAATCGGAACTGCTATGGACTTACCATAATGATTTCGGACACTTTAACTCTCTAGCCGGAATTGAAAGATTTCCTCGAATTGATGTGTACTTAATTTATCAGTTTAAACATAAAAATTTTGTGTCGGGAAAATAACTTTACTTTTTTATTTTTAATCAGTAGGACTATAAGATTGGTATATTTATTTTGTTAATTTCTTTTAAGAGAATATCCGAAATGCTGTTAATTCTGCCATTGGAAAATGAGTGAGATTGACAGACGTCTTTCACAAACATATCGGTTATACTAGTATGCCTTTTCCTCTGAATATCCAGCGGTATTTAGACTCTTATTTTGGGAATTCTCATCGGTACTTTTTCTTCCCTCTCCCATTCCCAGAATTTATTCTTGGCTCTATACCCCACTCTTCTTTCACGTCGCTCGTTGTGACTTTTGCAATTTCTCCAGCCTGATAAATTCAGACGGCTTCGATTTTCTCTCGGGAACTGCTCCAATATTCCAGCGCTTTGGTTTCCAATTTCCCCAGATCCCACGTCTTGCATTGCAATAGTCTTTATAGGATTGCGATTCCCTTTTTTCCCCCACATCTCCCCCCCCCCTCCTCGTCAAAGCCTTGCCCTCTGTTGACGCTTATTTTCGCCCTAGTTCCATTCCTCCGCCATAACGCAAAGTGTCTCCCATTCCCTCCCAGCTCCCATCTCAATCATAAGTTGATGTCGTTTCTCTCATATGACCTGAAATCCGATTCGCATAAAATTGAGGCACGTCACATAAATGCAGTGCGCTCGATGGTGTAAACGCATCGTTTCTAGGAACGGGCTCGGTGAAAATACATTCTTTCAACTCGAAGAGGAGATCTTAATTTGAAGGAACTGTATTTTCCTTCGAATTCTTTTACCACAATCGCATAACTTTACATTTTGAAATAATGACTTTGCTTCGATATGAAAGGTCATATTCTATCACCAAGAAATATAATTACTATTATTTAGATATTGTAGTACCATGAAAGCCACCGCTAGGGTTTGTGGCAGGAGAGAATGAATTTACACACAAGACTAATTTTTAACTGAATTTACCCGACCCGCAGAATAGCACTGTCCGACCCTACCGGGGTCGGACATTGCTATTCTGTTCTTGGAAAAAATGACGTCTTAAATCTATCTATTTTACTCTTAACCTCTCTATACTGTCATTGACAAGATTTCTCCCACCGTAGTACGATGGGGGTAATAATAATTTTCAGCATCACTGCTAAATTATGCAACAATGCTCCCAATTAACGAAAGAGATTTAATATGTATTTAAACCGTCGTTCCGTGAGCGATTCCCAGCCTAGTTCTTTCATTTTCTTTTCAGAATCTGGAGACGACAGCCGAGCTGTCGAAACTTCAAATAACATATTGTGAGTGTCCTTTCTTTGTCTCTATATTCTAAAAATCTACATCTGTGTTTATACATATATATATATATATATATATATATATATATATATATATATGTACAGGTATGTATGTGTGAGTGTGTGTCGGCACACACATATACCCGCGCGTAAACGTACGCTCAACGCTCATCACTCGAGTATCTCGTGCACAACTTTTATGGCCATCATGCATCATAAGATTATTCGATTGAGTTTGATTGAAGCTCTTTGAATTAAAAATGTGGAAGCGATAAAGAGATATTTTTATGACAACGCAACAGCCTAATGTAGCTACTTTGGAATCCAGGGAAAATTTAGGAAACTATTTATAGAATACGGCAATCAAATGGGACTAGTTTTGTTTTTTTGCAAACTATAATGGCGTTCACGAGCCCTCAGATTTCCGTCCCATCGGATTAAGTACTCTTAACGTAGGCCAAAAAGGTATATGCCCTGAGGATTGTGAAGGAGACGGAATGTGGTAAGGACCCAGGAGAGAAATGCGTAGAAAAAAATATATACTACCGACTCGACGAAGCCTATGGCCATTCGTCGTGTATTTCAGAAAAACTTGTCTAAACGGAGGAACACTTTGCGGCACGAAAGAACTCAAATCAATGTAGCTAGTAGGGTCGGGATGAATCGCCGTTGGGGGCTTGGTGTGCGACTCCCCCTTTTTTGGCAATAACTCGACTCACGCTGATTTGTCGCCCATCGCTGAGGACTCGAACCAAAGGGATGGAAGTGGTTTTCGGGATTGGGAGGAGGTAGTCCGGTGGAGGGAAAGGGGTGATTGGAATCCCTATTGGTGTGTAAGGGGCTCGGGATCGGGGACCAGAGTTTAGTCAGGGTGCGGACGAGGGATGGAGCGGAACTGGGAGGCTAGCTGGCATTGGACTTGGCCCCGCACCGAAGCAGGAAAGCGAACCGGGGGAGGGGGAGTGTGGGATTGCCGACCTTCCCTCTCCCACTCTTTCCACCACCCACTTCCACGACCTGCCCTGCCCTGCCCTCTCTCGACGATAACTGCTATCAATTTGGAAGACAATTGACGAGCGATTGAGCCCACCCCTGGACCATTTGGCCTCGGCGGTCCGACCCTTTCCTCTCCTACATGGTCTATCCACCCTCCTCCCCTTCACCTACGTCGACTCCATCGCCCCTTGCGCTAAAACAGAGAACTATTTCTTGGCTCTTTATCACTAAAAGGGAACGCCCAAAAGATTTTCAACACATCTCTCTCTCACCAAGGGTCCCCTCTGGGCAAACCACACGAATCTCTATTGTTTATTTCCGCATTTTTTGCCAAGGACAAGGGATTGCGCTAGAATTTAATTAGAGCTATTTGAGGTTAACTAAGGATGATGAGAAAAACTGCAATTGACCGCGACGAAATGTATTTTAAAGGTTTTCCTAAAAATATTTGTAATTTATCTGATAGCGCCAGCAAGGCCATGTATTCATGGAAAGAACAAAAATATATAATATTTATACTAATTACAATGCGAGTATAATATTTTAGAATATTATCAAATAATTTTATATTACAATTTAATAGGTTGGCACATGTACTTAAATAGGGTAATTGTAGAAAAATATAATGTACCTAACTACATCTGTTGATGAAACATTAAATAATACACAATACTTTAAAATCAGAATGAAATTCTGTTTCTGTTCATTGAGATGCTACTATCTTCAGACAATGAAATTTCGTCCAATAGCATAAATTATTTCCTCAGAAATAAATTAAGTTTTTGTTTTTCCTGCTACTCTGACGCATTATTTTAACTGAAACACTGCTAAGTTAAATTAATTTCTATTCAACCCTTCAGGAGGAAAAAATATCTACTATTATCGTTTAACATATCTTTAACTATGATTCTAAATTGAAGAAGGGTGTTGATTAGTTTTTAAAATTTATGATATAAACTCACTTTACTTGAAAACAATCCATAATAAATGTCACAATTCAAGCTACAATTATTATTATTGTCTCACACTATTTACTTTTTATTTAAGACGACTTGTTTTATCTGTTAGTGTAGTAATTAATCTTTTCCGACTGAGTGGTGAAAGTTATCTAGAGCTTTTTGAAAATCTGCTTTGAGCTAAATGCAGTGTTATATAGGAATTATACTCAATCACACAATAGTTTAACATTAGCGATACAGAACTAAATACAAACTTCATTTTTTTCAGAAGCGTTTCAACTGGTGTTAAATCACCCATCTCGTGGGAAAAGCTCAAAAGCGATATCAGCTTCTTCAGTACCACTTGGGTAAGTAATTGTTTGTCATAGCCAAAAGTTCCGCATTGAATTATCTTATATCAAAGTATCTGTAACTCTTTTAATTTTAATCTTTGCAAGCATATCTTTCTATCAATATTGTTTTCCAATTAGAGATATTCCAAATTATTATGCAATACCCCCTAACACGAAATAGTCTTAAGTAAATACTAAAGTTGTCAGTCAGTAATATCGTTGATTGAAAAACACCACGCTTCAATTAATTATGCTATTATTTTGTTAATTTCGTCAGCGTATTTTCATAATTTCTGTTTTAATATTTAACAATTTTATAAAGCATGTATAAATTAATAATAGCCTAGTGGCTAAGATTGATTTCTTAAATATTTACTAAAATTAAATGAATGATTTTTCTTGTATTCCGTTTTATAAACATAATCGTATTTTGGTTCACCAACAAGTTCACTTTTCGCCTACATATTCATTTTATACTGTCGTGTGTATTCTTGGACCTGTATTAACCAAAGTTTTATTTGCATATTCAACCTCTGGTTTTTTTTGGCCTTGACTTTTATTATCACCCCATACAGGCAAGGATTTTCCATTTTGCTTCCTTTTAATCCCGAGTGATCGCCCACACAATAACGACCCTTCGAAAAGACACGAGTGGCGCTGAGAAATGTCCACACAGAGGGAATGAATTATTCTTTCATGCGTGCATCTCCATCCCTCCATTGTGCATCCAGGGCACCCTATCTTCCTTTCCCACGCCGGAGGGACGAAAGAAAAACTGGTCGTGGACATAAATATTTACGCCATCTACCCTCGACAATGGCATGCTATATATCCTTATGCTGCGGCGACGAATTGTACAATTTACCACGGGAACCTGCCATTTTTCTTCTCAAAGAGAAAAGATTCATATCACAATGGATATTCTTTCATTAATAGGAGCTATTAATCAATTCTCATAGGCGCCTCATATGCAAGGATGAGCACTGGATTTATTTCTCCGGGTGTGCTTAAACGGAACGGGTCGCCAAGCGGTAGATAGCTTTCAACTTTCCACAGCACGAAAAATAACGGAAGTCGAAATTTTACGATCAAATGGATTCAAGTCCCACGGCCTCATTTTTGAGCCCCTCCATTCAAATCGACGTCAAAGGGTGTAAACATTTTTAATCTAGGATTTGAAAACGGATTACTAGCATTAATTCTACTTGCTGGCTCATTCTACAGTAATTTCATCAGTACTATATCCTAAACTAAAACTCACCAAATAAAATACGAGATCTAATGTTGGCTGGCAGGATTGAAGAAATATTCATCCAAAAACTAGTTCATAAAAAATTTGAAATTTCGTCAAAGGGTGTAAACATTTTTTATCTAGGATTTGGAAACGGATTACCAACATTAATTCTACTTTCTGGTAATTCTACAGTAATATCATGAGTATCATATCCTAAACTACAACTCACCAAATAAAATATCTATTGTTGGCTTTCTAGATTGAAGAGATATTCATCAAAGAACTAGTTCATAAAAAATTCGAAAATTTATTTTTTATGAACTTAGGAAGGATTTACTATCACCCTAGTTTCCTATGTTTAGGACTAATGATATTAATTTGAACTAATGAAATTCAACTATTAATAACCTAAGGAGTAAATGTATGCGTAATTCCTTCATTTACAGTTACCTATATTCAGTTTTGAACAATGATTCTCAGATAACAACAACGTATCCAATGTACGCGGCCCTAGTTTTTGGAATGCACAAGTCGCAGAATTTTTAATTGAACTAAATTACCTAATATTTTGTCTCACTTTAGGCCTGAACTGGAAAAATAATAATAATTCTCCACTTATTGTCAAAACTTCTCAACAAAAGTTCTCAGTTCTTCAAATGTCCCTTTCATTTTATTTTCAAGGACTTCATGACTGGCCTTTTATCATATTACATAACTCATCCTCATTTATTGAGGAGACTCTGCAAGTGATTTTCACACACCAGAAAGATTTTAAGTTGAAAGTTTCCGTCTCTCTTTCGAGAATTTCATTTTGTCCTCCAACAGCTTTATATAAACTCAATGAGGCTTTCCACATAATATGTAATACAGCCTACTACAACTCAATGTCTTTTATTCGAATCGATGAAATGTGAAGTAATTTTCGGAACATCACAACTTATTATTTTTTATTTTTATAAAATGTTCAAATTATTTTCTCATATTCAATATAGCAAAACCGCAGTTCCTTTCAGTACACTGAACGTATTGATTCAATGCTGTTTAAAATTGATGCTAATGACTATTTTATATCTCCTCTATAATCGATAGACGTATCACGATATGGATATATAATAATAACATTTGATTAAATAAATATATGAGTAGAGCTTTGATGTAAGTTAACAATAGAGGAAAATAAATATTTCAAAGTGGTTCAGCGTGCGCCAGACTCATTCAGCTACAGAAAGTATTAAAAATGACATTTTTTCCTCATGGCCCTGAAAGTCGCTGATTCATTTTTATTATAAATTTCAGTAAAAAATAGTGTTAAAAGTTGTAATTAATTGTATTATGGACGTATTGAAAGTTCTTTATGTGAATAATCTTATTAGTTTTACAAATAAAATGTATATTTAATAAGATAAAAGATAATTGAATTAGGATTATTTTGAATTGCATTCCATAAACACCGCTGAAATTTTAAGTTTTTTTTTAATTAGGTGTTTATTCTTCGTCGAAGAGTATTTCGGATTTCAACTACTTTCTTTAAATTTTTAATTCAGAGGAAATAAAAATTCTCTCAATCTCTCCCTCTCATCCTCATTTAAGTTTTCTGCTATCAGATAAGCAACGTATCCAGCATGTGTGTCAAATACAAGTTCAGTAGTTTAATCTGTATATCTCCTTATAGATTAAGGGTCCATATGCCTCTTATTAATTTAAAGTTAAACTGAACGTACTTTCGGTATGGAGAAATGAAAAACGAAATACCCGAGACCGTAAACAAGTTTAAGGTCTCGGCTATTACGTTTTCTTATTTATGGCTGTAAATCTTATATTAAGTAAGGGACTCTTGAAGCTGCTGAAATTTTGGCATATATGAACTATTACGAGAATTATATATAAAATATTTAAAAAAGGGCTTAAATATTTAAACTGGAAATGTTACTCGTGTAATTTTAGCCCATTAATTTCTCTCCCGAAAAGATATTAATTGGGTTTATTGTTTGCTCGTGTTTTTACAGATGTCTTCTGTTCTTAGTGTTGACATTCTTTTTGAGAGAGAGTAGACAACATTCATTACTGAAGCAGTCCAATATTTTATGATTTCTGAGTTTTTCATTATAATCGATAATTCTTCCTCATGATAATTTCTGTCGAACATTTTATGCATACGTTTCTGTGCATCCTTTCATTTACCTAATTTTTTCTCACATTTTTATCATTAAAATGCAGATTTAAGATTCGCATAGTCAAAAAACGAACAGAAAATAACGTTTCAAAAAATATTATTAGCATGATTCCCAATACATATGTTGAAAATTAATGCGTGTTCCAAGATTTCAACATATACAAGAAATAGCGTTCAAAAGAATCCATACAACCTAGTAATAAAGTTTACAGCCATGCCATTGCTTTTTGAATATACTGTTATACTATCTAGTGGCATTCGTTCAAATAATGAATTGCCTCCTCGACCTATAGTCTTCAGAAGATAGGAAATTGCTGACGGTTTTCACATACTTATTTCGTCTTAAGTGAATTCATCAGCGTATATTACATGGGACGAATCAGTACATATTACGCTTTTGAGATAACATCATTTGTTTCATGAATGAGTAAATAAACAATGGATTTTCACTCAGTAGAAAAAAAACACTTCGCAACCTTAGGCACAAAATCGCAAAGGTACCCCCAGGTACAAGGTGTGATAAAAAAAGACAGGACAGATTTTATAGCTTGTTTATATCGACGGATACAGCTTAATCAAACTTTTCGCCCTAAAAGTACATGCCTTGGCTGACGACAAACCTTTGCCAACGTTTCTTCCAGCTCTCGAACGCTGTCTGGTAAGCCGCCATTGGGATCCTCTTCAGGTCCGCCGTACAATTGCATTTAATGATCAAAGTATAGTTGAATCGGCGCTCTTTTAAGGTTGATTTTAACTTTGGTAACAAAAAGAAGGTTTTAAGAAACTCTGGGTCGGCATTGGCTCGATCCAGGGCCGAATTTCGATGCGACGCGCGTCATGCCCGGAATATCCGTTAAAACTGTCTGACAGGAACCAAAACTAATGCTCACTTCCTCGGCTATCTCCCTAGTAGTTGAACGACCGTTTGCCTGCACCAATTTGACAAAGTTGGGGTCTGTCGAAGTGGAAGGCCGCCCCATTCGCGAATCTTCATCTGTCGATGTTCTGCCCGATTTACAGCAACTGTACCTCTCAAAACTCTGGCTTCGGCTCATAGCGTCATTAAAAAAGGCTTCCTGAATCATTCCAGATGTCTCCATAGCACTTTTGCCAACTTTGAAACAAAATTTCATGCACACACGCTGTTCCTCTAGCTCCCTAATTGCTGCCGTTGCACGCGGCGACGAACAGGTTAAGACACGTACCGCTGCTGCTGCGTAACGACTCGACGTAAAGAAACGCAACACCTCTCGTTTTAGTCGTCAGATGTGTCGCTAGATGGCGCACTGTATCTCGTTTCGATCCGTTGAACAGTTTGCGCAGAATAAAATCAGTCCGGTCTTTTTTTCATCATACCTTGTACTTATCTTAAATTCATGGCTTTGCCTGACATTATCAATTAGAACCGCAGTCAAAGAAAATACATACGTTCACGAATAAGCGTAAGGGAAACGTTCGATAAGCTTATCATTAAAGGAGTAGAGTTATATTTCTCATTAAAGCTTTCAGTTGTCAGCATTGATTAGTTATATCTGGCCTGTTTTTTCCCATAGTTAATGAAAGACTACAAATATCATCTAATGCCCACCTCACTTCAGGAGATAAAAGAACTCGTTTTTTAAGCACATTTTTTTAAGCATTGAAGGCGGTTTTAGCATGAGCAACGTTATTCTTTAAGCTTCTTCAAATGGCGTTCCGTCGTTCCCCGTCACCGAAAATGGAAACATATTGCTCCTCCCAGCAGAATGACGTCATCATTATTATTTCAGTACTTAGGTTTGTTCCTGCGACCCTCCATTCTTCTCTATTAAGTGCTCTTTTCCTACACTTCTGATCGATTTTCCTTTTTAACGTCCTTCGTAATTTGTCCTATATAATTGTTTCTTGGTCTTCTTCGTAGGATCTTCCCGTCAATTTTCCCTTTTATTATTTTTCTCACCAATCAGTTGTGCCTTAAGGTGTATCCAATTCATGTAGCTCATCTATGGTGTACAGTTCTCCATATGGTCCGCTCCTAATTGGCTCTTCTAAAAACGTCCTCTTTCCTCACTTTTTCTGTCTATTTATTCTCAGCTGTTTCCTCAAGCACAGTGTATCAAAGACATCTATTCTTTGCTGGTTAATTTTTCCAATGTTCCATGTATTTGATCCATTAAGAGTCATATTCCTTAAGAATCTATTAAGGAGCTGAACCTCAGGTTCTTTAAATTAAGTAGTTACCTATTCTCGTGAACACATCCTGAGCTATTACTAGCCGAATACTAGTCCATAAATAGGATTATGTAGGATTAAACTTTCGCTCTAGTTTCACTCCTTGAATTGAAGTATATGTCTACACCTTCTCCCTTTCACACATTAGAATTTTAGTTTTCTTCAGGAGGATGTTAATATTCTATTTGCTCCCCTCTCCTGGGAATAAGAGTATAGTATTTAGAGTTAGTTGCTTGTAGGCTCTGTCACGTGTCTCCTGCTACTACGATGCCATCTGCGAGCCGAAGCATGTATAATACTTATTTAATAAGTAATTATTATACAATTCACTATGACTTTTGATGTCTAATTCTTGTACTTCATCATATCCTGCTATAAAAAAATTTTTACTAAAGCATGCAGCACTAAAAACATATGTTAATAATTCCTCTGTGATGAATGTTTGTAGGTATTGCGATAGAAATTCGCAAATGAGTTAACTTTAAAAAATTCGAAGATAACTGATCACTCATCAATAATAATGGATGAGGAGAGGAAATTTTCATGCCTGAAATAATACGCCATATTTCGCGATCGTCGTTTTCAGGGTTTTGATTAGATTAGGTTGGCTTTCGCATGGAGAAAATGCAAATATTGCCCAGAATTATGCTGAAAATATCCTAATTACGCGGTAGCAAAGTCCTTTCAAGTATATCTCGTATATAACAAATTAATTTTGTCACTGCCTATGTAAATAGTGTGTGAAATTAAATTTCCCACTTGGCGGCATTCTAGGATGTAATTTCTGGTTTATTAGCTGCAGCTCTTAAGACATTTCCCCCCATTTCCAATCTCTCTAAATCTCAGTGTCATCGAAGTTCACGGGAGGCGAGGCAATCCAATGGGAAGATCACTCACCCACATGTAATATAATGATCACAATTTCTAAGCAAAAATGTCGTGTTTCTACACAATTGCTAAAGTGAAAGGTGGTTTGGAGACAAAATTTATTTCTATCTATTCTGAATTTAATTGTGTTTTTGTTTTTGACTTCATTTTTTACTCTTCGAGGTGCTTTCAAGCCCTATAATATGCTACTTTTTTCTCTAACACCAGGAAGTGGAAACTTCAATTAATTATCAATGTGTATGACCTTCCTCATGACCAATGTATTTTTCATAATAAATACGTTTCTTTACACGCTCTTCTTTTACACTTAACTCATGCATTTTAGCTGTAAATATTTAAGTTGCGTGTTTCCCCAAAGGAAGCTAAACGCAATGAGATCAGGCATCTCGTAATTTAATTTATCACAAAGAAATTTGCTCGAATACTCCGTACGCTAAGTAATAAATACCTTGATGCACAGCCAATGCAGTCCTAAATTCTGTAACACTTTTTGATACCTTTTAAACATTTTTAGTGTTCAAGACGGTGATGAAAATCCTATGACACAGATCCACTCTTGCAAATGTGATGCCGTTTGCGATAACATGGCCGTTAGCCAATACCCAATACCCCAAATCTACTGAGCTGCCTGCTCTGGACCAACTCGGGTCATTATATATTTAATAATTATTCCCACAAGAGATATGCGCAAAGATCAAAGGGAGCATGGGAGGATGGACCTCCTCAACCCGAGCATTCGAACTACTTTAAATCTGATTATGTGCTTGCGAAATGCACTTCCCTCGGTAGGAACCGTTTTCAACTCGGACTAACTAGGATCAGAATCAATCATTCAGTTTATGCATCTGCCTCACACCTGCCCCTCGGACTTGCCTACTCTCCTGCACGTACTCCCTCTCCAAAGGTCTTTCGTGTCTTCCTCGGTCCCTTTATTATAAACGGCCTCCACATCCTCTTTAAGTGAACTATCTACAAAATAAATGCGATACATTTTCGCTTAATTTATTTCTACAACTGCACCTTTTTATTTTTCTGTCTTACTAATGTTTTCCACATTTATTTCACAGGGATTAGTAAATGTAATTTATTCTCATAATGCATATAGAAAAAACATATGTAAGTATTTCTTTACAAATCAATTCCCCAATGATCATATGCATTCTACGTATAAGGTATTTCATGGATGTTAAAAACTACTATGCATCAGGTGTCGTGTAAAATTTGTTTTGTTTTTGCACGGCATTATATTCTATTTCTTTAACTTTTATCTTCTGCCGACTTTAATAACGTCAATCACTAAAAATCCCTTTTCCCTGCCCTTTACCTTCCTCTTCCTTGCTTACCTGGAATTCTCCTTGAATCGCGGGCCTCAACAATTCATTAGCTCTTAATATTTCACTTAACCACTTTTTCTCCTACCTTCAAATTTAGCCCAGCTAGTTTCCTTTTTTCTCGCCATATTTTAAATTTCTTATTCCTCTCTTTTAAAAAATCATTTTCTTAGTTCTGGTCCTTACCTTCATTTGAAAACACCCCTCGAATTAAACCCTACGCTAATTTTCTTGCTTCAAGGACCAGTTTTATGATTTATATGGAGTATACTTCAATTGAAAGCCCTTATGTTCTTGATAATTTCCCTTAGGGGTAACTATCATCAATGCACTCTTTCCAAATCTTACATCCTTAAAAATACTTTGTCTAATATTCCTACTCATAGAGTCAACTTTCTTTTAAATACTTATATATAACATCTTCAAGTGTTTCGACAGCTTTAGCAAAAGTGATTTTTTTATTGAACTTACCCTTTTTACTTTATAAAATCTGATTAGTTTTAAACAGGATTTTTGTTTTCATTTTCGTTTTTGTTTTGATTTTCATTCTGCCTCTTATTACTATCTCGTTAAACCAGCACTCGACAATAATTGGAACCGCCACACGTTCAGCTGCCGCTTTATCTTCCTCAAACAGGATTGAATTAATCACCTCGCCACCCATTTTTAATCCCTAATTCAGCTCTCTCAAATCCATGCCAACCTTAATACTTTGAGTGTAATATAGAATGTAATACACAGACGATTGTGGATACACCTATTTCATTCCCCAGCCTTTGTGTTCAGTCACGATTCTCCTTCTCCTACTCTTACACCTGTCGTCTGATTCGTACAATCTCCTTCGCCTTAACTCTACTCCAATACTCCGCAATACTCTAATCGCCTTTTTTCACCGTACTTTTTAGAACGCCTTATTTATTTCCATGAATCATAGATATACCTCTACATTTAATATTCTCGATATCGCTATTGGACTTCTTGCTTCCCGTAGTTTTTAAAACCATATTGATCTTCGCCAGAGTAGACTTGTGCCATAGTGTAATCTTTAATCGTTGGTTCTCAGTACTAATTATGCAGGCAGATAAAATGAAATGAAAAGCTATGAGTCCTTTGGAAAAACCTATAGAAGAATGATTACTTAAGGATTGGACAGTTTTAATTCCGAAATAGGAGAGACAGGCGTGATACCATACTAAGGGCAATGATAGAAAGGAAATAAAATACATTCAGGAGGTATTTGTTGGTTTCGTTTAATGCAAGAAGATGATTAAAATAGTAAAATTGGTAGAAGTAATGAATGCAAAAAAGAAAATAGGAGTACATTGGAAGGATTGGAGCTTTATCCTCAGCTTGTACGAGGGTCATCCGGAAAGTAGTACCCGTTCGTGAAATAAAGACACAAAAGTAAATATTAACAAACATAAAAAATTTTATTTGAAAGAGGATACTTTTAACTACTTCTCAACATAATCTCCAAGCAAATTAAGGCATTTGTCATAACGTGTGACAAGTTTCTGTATTCCTGCTGCATAGTCCTTCGCCGCCAGCTCATTGAGATACGCGAGGGACCCATCTTGCACAAATTTTTGCATAATGCAGATGGTGTTTAACAATTTCATGAACAATTGTTCGAGAAACATTGGGAAAATGCTCACAGATGTCATCAATTGTGACGCGCCGATCGTTCCTCACGAATTCGTCAACTGAGCTCACCAGTTGGTCTGTAATGACAGACGGTCTCCCCGAACGCTCATCGTCGTGTGTGTTCCCCCTCCCCATGTTGAAGTTGCGACACCACCGCCGAACAGACGACTCGTCCATTACATTGTCTCCATACACCTCCTTTAATTGGCGATGAATATCACATGGGCGAACGTTTCTTGCATTGAGGAATTTAATCACTGCCCTCACTTCACAACTGGCGGCGTTCTCAATTTTTTTAAACATTGTAAACAATCACAGAAACAACACAGGCAATGCTAGCGTCACGCAACTTGGCTCAGAGAAGGCAGACAAGCCACTGAAGCTATCGTCCAGCGGCTACTCGCGTCGTCAGCACTTCATGCGGCACGAACGGGTACTACTTTCCGGATGACCCTCGTACATTCATCTATATGACTAAATGGGTGCGAGAAGTGGCTGTCAGCATGGGTCCTGTTAGGATGAGGGATGAGTACAAGTAGCAATTATCTACCGAAGTTTTCAAGATTTTGCGTGGTAACATATGCATGGGAAGAACTGGAGAAAGAAGCGATAATTGCTGGAAGATACATAAAACCAGTCAGATAATCATACTGTATTATGTCAGTCAGCCAAGGGGTAGTAAGCATTGTTGAGAGTATTAGAAAATTATTGGATTAGGTATGGGATGCGAATATCTGTAAACAAAACGAAATTTTTGCGGTTTTTGAGAAGAAATACTGATAAATTAAGTATCTAATTTGGCCCTCATCAAATTAAGCTGGTAGAACAGTTTACTTTGAACAAGTTTTGGACCAAGATGGTCTAAATAGTATGGATGAAGGAGTATAGCGACATGGAAAGAAGCTGTTGCGTAACAATGTTAAGAAGCAATATTAAAAAATGTATATCGAGCGTATTTTTTTGCAACGCAGAAACATGGCCGTTATACCTTACAGGGTCAGGATTTACTTCGAAGAAGTTTCGTAAAATCATTTTCAAATGAAAGAGAGAAGTTAATTTTTTCCACAAAATTTATTAGCTTTCACCATGATACGGCATCATCAGGTAAAAGTAACTAATGTTTTTTGTGTCTTATGATGCCCTAACACGGTGAAACGTGTCAAATCCAGTGCTTTCTGCGGAAAAGTAGGTTCTATTTTAATTTGAATGTCGTTGTTGATGCAAGATGATAATATTAAAATTGAGGCTTTTGAGTTGTGGGTGTGGAGATAAATGCAAATGGGAAAATGGACGGAAAGGAAAACAAACGACGAAGCGCCAGGCACTTGAAGGGAAGGGAGTGGACTGTTGGGGGAAATTCAAGGAAGGCGGAACAAGTGGATGCAATCAATAACACCATTTTGATTGGCGATAGAATGCTGAAGGATGGGGTAGAGAGTATGACGTTAGGTGGGTGGGGTAAGAGGAGTAAATGCATTGGCGTGTTGGAATGAATGAATGAAGGTAGAATTTTTGCAAATTAATGAACAGTTTCTTGTAGCGCGGGATATCAGGTTGTCTCTCGTTGAGCGGGGATAATAAATACTGGCGTTTACTCTGTTAAAAACCTTTTGTGGATTGTAGCTATCTAATAATATTGATATTGTCAATTTTGTCTAAAAATATCAAAAATATTTATCCATATCGTGTTAGTAACTAAATGGTCTATCTGGGCAGTATCATCTACGATGAGAGTACTAACTCTATTTACAGCATGACTATTTTCTTTATGTGCACAATTTTATCACATTTTGTCCCAGTCGGCGTCGCAAATATCGACCCTATCCTCATATTGTCGGTAATTATAACCCAATTTACGTATCGTTGATTGTCTATCTTAATCTTGTCGACATCAGGATAACGATTGTCAATATGTCGACAAATCTTATGGCTCCAGTGGGATATTGTAATTATAGCACCGAATAAAAATTATATATTATCATAGTTAGGCTCGATATTAGCATTTTTAACAGCCGATTAAAACAGGTACGTAAATAGACCACGGCACTGATGTATTTTAATCCTGTTGCTTCGCTTTCTCAATTCACGAAACAGCAAAAACGACGGTTACACGCCAAAACAATATTAAATGAAAGCCTTAATTGTCATTCCCCATTTATTTGACACAAACTGCGCATTTATTTGCGCGGATTTGCACAATAAAAGAATGGCGTCCAGTTTACCCTGCCATCTGATTGCATGCGGGATAATTTTGGTGAATGTGTTAACAGATTAATCAATAATTTTGAACCATAATAATAAACCATCTTCAATTGTATTCCTTTGGTGAGCTTGACTCTGCATGAATGAATGCGACTAATGCTGCTGCTTTTTTGTCTATTTTGGTTTTTGAACTCTTCTAATAGAATCGACAAGACTGTGTTATCACACATGGTCCCAAAGAGTAATTGTTGGATTAACAATATAATTATTTTTTCTGCGAGTTATTAACCAAATGTCAGATAACCTTATATAAGTATTTGCTGAGATTTAAGTGTCGTAATAATATTTTTATATGAATTTTGGTAGAACGCTATTACAGTTCACTAGCGTAAACTGTTCTTATCTTCCAATGCTACCCTCGTTGAGACTACAGCCTTAAAAATTTACCTATTTGTAAAATGACTCTGGATATATTCTTGGAGACAGAGGTTTGAGGTTAAACTTGAGTTGCCTGCGAAATTATAGGACTGGTGGCACGATTTTTTTCCTCAAGTTTCGAAATTATTTTTGTTGACTGATTTAATTGTAAGAACTGGTTCCATTGGATAAATGAATTCAGCGGCAACGGGAGTGTACCCACATTCATTAGCTAATTTATTCTATCTAAAATCCCCCATCTTCCTCAAATTAGCTAAAATATTCTGTATCCAAACTTCAATGACTCTCTTAATGTAATGATCTTTGTCCTACAGTAATTGATGGTAAAAACTATACAGTTGAGGTGTTCCGAAATTACTTCATTGTTAAATGCAATAATAGTTATGAAATTCTTACGTAATATCTTGGTAATCTCATACAAGGATTTGAAAATTATAGGAAAAAATTCAATCAATTAGAATACGAAAAGAATTTATGATTGTGAAACATAAATCGTGATATTTCCACTATAAAGGACTTGAGCTTTATATTACGAAATCAGGGCAAATTTAGAAATATTTTGGTTCAGATTTCATTCAATGGTAGCAATTTCATTACGCTTCTCATGATTATTTGAGAGGTAATTGAAATCTGAATGGTTCAGTTTGGCTGTTTATAAATACGTGTACTCTTTTACTCAATTCGACGCAATACATTTTTCATTTATGAAATTCTTCCGTACGCTTCGCCTCGACTCATTATCTTATCGCATCTATTATTTCTTCTTATCTATTCTCTGCTCCTTTTCTCTCTTAATTATGAAGGAGTGCGTCCTTTCCACTCTTTGCAATCAGTATTTCAGCCGGATTTACAAAAAGTCTCCTCTTTACTTGAGCCATTCCATTTGATGAAGTCGGTTACACGTTACTCAAACAGAATGGAATAGCACGTCAGAAAATTTTAGGTTGCCTTCGATCAGGGGAAAATTTACTAGAATTGCGCGAGTGCAACAAAGGAAACGCTTCGAATTTTCCGCATGCGGAGTAAACTGATTCGAAGAATGAAAAATGAAAGAATCGACCGGCGGAATTTTCTTGGCTGCTCTCGGCCTTTCATTTGCAACTGCAATTTTTCATGCACTCTACCAGGGTTTGCTTTGCGATAACAGCCACGGATATTCCCAAGTTTTGTTTGCTCACTCGCTTCCAGAACACTCCATGACAATGTAAGAGCTTCAAGAAAAACTTGCGGCAAAGCTTTTTAAATAAAATTAAGTAAGAAAAATAATAAAATACGATTGAGCCTACGAAAACATATTGCTAGCGTATTTAGATCCTGGCAGATGAACCGATTAACGTTGAATTTCAGTGCAAAATGCCGCCAAATATCGCATTGATTAGCTAAATGATTCTCCATTGCTCACCTCATTTGCGAGTGATATATAATTTAAAAAATATATGGGTCATTCTTGATATTCTACCTTTCTCGGGGAAGTTTTTATATTTATTTGTTTCTCTTAACAAAGCACAACAACCTGACATCCGAAGCTACATTTGGAAGGGTGGAAATCTCCGTTGTCTCTTTCAGCTGGGCGCTCTTCATACCCTCATGCTTCCCCCTAACTTCATTCCCTCTTACTTGTCCGTCATTTTTCTATCCCTTCCTCATCTGCCTTAAAAATTTACGTATGCATCAAAATTTATCGTCAGTGAGGCTTGCTCTCATGGTGTGATGGATCTGACAATTTTTCTCTCGTTGATGCGACAGTTGAAAGAAGGTCGAGTGCCATTTTCAAACAAACTCAAGAAACCTCAGCCAAGGACGAGCCGGTTATTCGAGTGGGCCACAGTGACCACTGCAGAAACGATAACGGTGGTCATGAATTCACGATTTTGAAAAGGCTGTCACAACACATACCGAACAGGTGGATAAAACCGATGACACCATCTACTTTTACAATAAACGATCAAGTATTGAAAACGCCTTTAGCGATAACGCCAGCCATACAAGCCATAAGCACTGTACATCACGGCCATTTGTGTGCGTATAGATAGCGCCCGCGTATTTTCAGCTCAACCAGTTTTATATCCTCTCCCAGTCCCAAGAAAAATTTGAGTCCCTTAAAAAACCCTGAATGTACTTAGTATATATAATTGTTCAAAGCAATAATAAGACTTTATAAATATTACTTAAAATAAATGTCTAAAAAATGTTTGTACATATTTCTTTAATAAGTAAATTACATTTCTCACCTGTAAAGTACGAGTATAAACAATTGGAGTTCATTGGTTTGACTGAGGTTTTTGATATTTTATTCTTATACTACCCCCCCCCCCCTTCGTTTTACCATTTTTACAACTTAGGCTCAAATGAATATTTTTTTATATTTGCAAATACAATTATTTACTTTCTTTACACTATATATTTTCGCCGCTGGTCCTGGTCTAATATTTAACGCTATCTACTTTTCTCACATTCCACTTCAGAAATACGTCGCCTAAGCTTTTTGGCACTTGTACAATATTTATTTACTAATGAGACGCTAGTAATATAGTATACATTTCTCTCTCATAAAGTTTGGCTAGCTTCAGCTCTTCGGTTTTATATCCCAATTTGGCATACCCTTCAATGTTTGAAGTTCACCTCCGTTTGTTCTTCGCTACCACTTTGTATTATTACATCATGACTTCCACTGACATACCATTATGCACAAAAATTTCCATTACCGTTACGTAAATCTTTTTTAGAAGAGTAGCTCTCTTTTCAAAGGAAGTTTACATATTCTCTGGCATATATTACGGATAATTTTATGTGAGGAACTATCAAATATCCATGCAATGCGTCAGGAGGGTTGCTCATCAATCAAGGTGTAGATAGTGAAGATGTTGTAATTGGAGTTAATACAATATAAGATGGTAATTACTCGATATTTATTTATATTATTTCAATCTATCGACGTTATCAGCCATTAGCGACTTAATAGCGTTAGTATTAACCTCTATCGATATTGAGATTTTTAGGGGGAAATTCACCGCCAGGGTCTCGAGTACTTCTCAAAGGTTATTGCTACAATTGTCTGCTTTTACCACACTTTTTCTAATAGTAGGCTTTTGTTGCGGCACTAAGTTTTCGGGTAAGAAAAGTCATTAATGCTCTGTTATGATGACATGGTGATTGTAGCAGTAAATTACGGAATGCGATCATGAAGAAATTTCATTAAGACCTAACCTAACCTAAATCATTTTGGACTTGAAATATATATTTCTCTTTTTTTTGGGACAGCCGCTGATTTTTTTTATCTAAATTTTGTATTTAAAGTTCGACCTATACACGACTAAAAATGGTATACCCGTCTTTTATATTTACGTGAAAACGACGTTTGGCAACCACGATACGCGTCCAAATATAAGAATGTAATCGCCCCTCACACTTATCTCTAAACCAGTTTCCCCGATTTTTTTACAACGACCTTGACATATGAGTTAAAAGGAAAACGAAACCATTCAGGCATTATTTATTTTAGTCGAGCAGTGATCTCGTTTGAGTGAGTCACAACCTGTTAACGGGTCGCTATCGCGAAAGACTTCGCACGATCGACTGTGAGATGGAGAAATCCGTCCCCGGCATAGACGTACCAAGGGGGTGCATTGAGTCCTAGCCGGCGAAATCATGATGAGCTCGGCTGGAGAGGACGCTGCCATAGATTAGAGAAGTCCCATCCCCGTTGTCCGCTCATGGCTGAACCGTTTTATCGCCGAAAAAAAGAATATCCCACGCTTTCTTTTTTTATATATTCCCCTGCGATCTCAATTCCCTCTTTTCCACACCCGTAGTCACCCCCCGGCGAAAGAGATGGCGCTCAAGGAGGGGTGGGATGGTGAAGGAGAGAGAGATAGAGAGAGAAAGGGAGAGGAGAAGGGAGAGAAAGGGGAAGAGTGAGATTGAGTTTTCCCGCTTTCCCTTGGCGAAACCCAGTGTAATAATAATGGAATTCCTGCAGCTTATCCACTGGAAGTGTTAAGAGGAGGGATAAATCTCCCCCACTCTGGAGGAGTTAGCGCGATAAATTCAACTCAAGGACCAACCCAACACCTACACCCGTCTCCCGCCTCCCACCCTCTCCCCTCCAATTCACCTACTCCCAAGCCTTCACCCCCTCACCCCCTTTTCCGTTGCCCTTCTTCTGTCGATAGCGGGGGCGGGTGGGCGTGGGTGGGGAGTAAGGGGGTAAGGTCGGAGTGGGGTGGGAGTAATTGATGCGCGAGCGACCGGATATTTTAAAGCGAGCTGCCTGAAAACCCACCCACTCCAGTAAGGCTAGGGCTTGAATTAGGCGAAACTCGTAATCCTGGAGTAACTCCCATCCCCCTCTCTCCACCCCCTCCACTCATCCCACGCGAGCGGGTAGTGAGAGTGTGCATTCACACAGGGGAGGGGGGCGTGTGGATCCCTTTCATTTCTCTCGGTAAACGCAAAACATCCGGACATGGGCAGCTAAATGAGGTGGTCCGGTACGAGACTGGGTACATACGTAAAAATTGAACAAGTCGAGGGAATCAAATATCACTACAAGACTTTAAGGGGTGAAATCATTTAAATATCAGTGAAGTCCATGATTTGAGTAACGGTGTCCTGAAAACACGTTCATCATTGTCTTAAATATTAGTGAATCCTGGAAATTATTTTGTGCAGCCATTCCACTCCGGTCTCTGATTATAATCATTTATTCCCGGTTTCTGGTATCTCCTTTCTAATGACTTCTAATGGCAATATCCGGCTTATCAGTCTTCATAGATATTCCTTTGCGTTCCACCTGCATCTCACAAGCTACCATACCTGCTTATAAATGATCAAAGTAGGAGACAATATTACGAAAACTTATCTTAAGTCAATAAGAATTTTCATTCCCGTCCCCACTTTAACGAATACTCTCCCAGCACGTTATATCATAACATTCCGACCAAAGGGGAATTTCACAAGGTCATCAGCGACGTATGAAACTTACACAGTGCTACGTAAACCGCGTAGTCATTTTACTTCTTCACGCTCACGCAACCCCATTCTTGAAGGGTTTTCGGTCACTCCGTCAGTACACCGTTTTATCATTTCAGTTCTGCGCCATGTTGCCATAATTTCCAACATTTAGTATATGCTGCTGCTGCTCCCGATCATGTACATGAATTCATAAAGCAGTAAGCTCCAACTATTTTGGATCAGTCATGCGTTTTGATGATTCGTTTCTTGATGTGCTAATGTCATTGGTATCCTACCAGTTAAGGTAGGTTTTGGATGGGCGCAGGTTGAAAAAACAGTATAACGAAATAAGTATATACCCATCTAACCAAAAATACAACCTGTAATTGGACACTACAGTATGTCCCTCTCTAATTCCTCATACATCCTCCTTTCACTCCGTCTAACATGCCTTATCCATTCCTACCCCTTCCTCGCTTGCATAATATTCCCCCCTCTATCACAGTCTTCAACATCCCACCGCCCAGCCAACGCGATGAATCCATCTTTTCTGACTCTTTTTGATTTCTCCCCACAGTCAATCCCTTCTCTTCCCCAAACATATCCAGCACTTCTTTTATTTTCCTTCCTGTCAATGTTACCTTGTCCACCCATCTCCATACTCACATTTCAAAAGCCTCCAATCTATGCGTACAATTTTTCTTTGATAACCATGTTTTCTCGCCGTAGAAAAAAAACACGTTTCATAAAAAAGTTTTCAAGCGCTTTTTCTTAACATCCTAACTCAATGTCCGTCATATCAATGTCGTCCGCCTTTTGCAAGTTTTCTCGATTAGTAGATTAATATTTAGTGCCTTTATATTTTTCTAACAGAAGCTGAAGTATGTGTTTCATGTTTTAAGATAAATTTTAATCTTTTTGTAAATGGATAAAATAGATAACTTTATTATTCTTACCATTAGAATATATTATCATTCGTTTTCTTAATCGGTTGTAAGGGTAATTAGAAGATATCGTCAAAGAGTTTTTAACCGGAATAGATTATTGTAATTTCCTTTAAGCATTGCAATTATTATTATCACAGAAATACTGGGGAATGGTTTTCTCTATGAGAATGTCAAGAAATTGTCAATGGAAAATATACAGGGTCCACCATAAAAGTAAAGCGTATTTTCTGGGGAAAATAGATCTATTGATCATTTTTGTACTAATGCTTAAAATTCTTCTGAATACTCCCCCCATACATCAATACAATGACGGAGACGTGTCTGCCACACCTAAAAGGTATCTTGAAACTCCCCGGCAGGAATGTCTCTTAGAAACCTTGCAACATGCTTTTGGATATTTTCCACGGTCTCCCAGTGTTTTCCTTTCAGCTCTCGCCCAAATAAAGACCTCTATCTATCTATCTACATCCACAATCGTTAAAAAAATCGCAGGGAGCCACGTTGGGACTGTAAGGGGGCTGGGAGACTACCGCGCTGGTATTCCTCCAGCCGGGCAGGAAGTTGTTAACGATGAAAGACGTGCGGCTGGAGGCATGTTCATGGTTGAGATCGACTGTGTCTTTGATGTCAGCCCTCACGTGCACGACGTTTCAATCTCTTGAGCACCTCCAGGTAAAAGGCTGAGTTGAAAATTTCGCCTTGCCGTACCAACTCAAAATGGACGATTCCTCGGACGTCAAAGAAGACAATGAGCATCGTTTTGATGCGAAACTTGCTCATTCGCGCTTTATTAGGGCGAGGAGATGATTTTTTGTGCCACTCCCTGCCCTGCCTTTTCGATTCTGGGTCGTACTCGAACATCTAGCATTCGTCTCCGGTTACGACGGATACAAAAATGTCCAGCTCATTTTGAATGAATCCAACAATGCTCGATAGCGCAAAACCCGAAGTTATTTCTAATTTTCCGTCTACACTTTGAGCACAAGCTTCGCACAGACCTTGGGCAGTTCCAGATCGTCGGTCACTATCCCATGAATCGAAAATGTGGACTGATTTAGGCTGTCCTCATTTGCTAGATGCTCAATCGACGGTCGGTGTATATATGTATATATATATATACACACACACACACACACACATATATATATATATATATAATATATTACATATTATTTATATATATACATACATATATATACATATATATATATATATACATATTTGTTTATGAAACTAGTACAGCAACAAAAAATACAAGAACACATAAAAAGAACACTTACACGTTATTTATTGATAATTTAGACGGAAATTAGCACCGTCTTCATCGAAAGAAACAGAAGTACGCAGTACTCTGTTTCTCAGTGCTGTTGTCAGTACTTCTGTTTCTTCCAATGAAGATGGAGCTAAATTCCGTCTAAGTTATCAAGAAATAACGTGTAAGTGTTCTTTTTATGTGTTCTTATATTGTTTGTTGCTGTAGAAGTTTTATATAAATATATATATATTTATTTATTTATTTATTTATTTATTTATTTATTTATTTATTTATTTATTTACTTATATATACATATATGTATATATAAATACATATATATGTGTGTGTCTATATACACACACATATCACCGAAGGGTCCCACAACCTCCCCTTCCCCCGACAATTCTCATGACATAGTAAACCTTTCCAATTCTTTCTGACAGTGAAATTTCCGTTCTAATTAAAGATCTATCCTTTTCTGCTACGCCACAAGTTAATCACATCAACACACTCATCGATACCCTCAACTAATGCCGAAACCTTCGATGGCGCGCCTCCTTGAAATCGCAATGGAGCCTTTTCAATCACATAAACACCAATGCTGCACATGATAAATTTCACCCTGCACCAAGCCATGGACCAAGACCTCTTCCAAGCGACCATCCTTTTGAAATTTTTATACGTCTACTTCTCCACAAAGTTTCCAATAAATCCTTCATAGAATCTTTTAAACCTAAAAATAACCTCTCCACGAACGAGCGTATTAACATAAAAACCCTTCAGTCCAATCCCAAACTCGTAGTCACCACCGCCGATAAAGGCTCTTATGTAGTAATTTTAAACACCAATGATTACATTTCCAAAGCCCTCGGTCACCTCTACCTTAACCTCGGACACATCTACCTTAACCTCTCTCACCAACAACTTTCCAAACAGAAATTCGGTCTTTCCTCCAATGCGGACCAGATAAAGGGCTCACCTCCCGAGACATATCCCCTACTCTCACCCCTAAACCCTAGGACACTCCAGTTTTATCTCCTCTCAAAAATAAACAAACCCTAAATCCCCTGTCCACTTTCAGTTTCCAGTTTCATATCTCTCACCGAAAGAATCGCATTCCTGGACCACCACCTGCAACCTCTTGTACTCTCCTTGCCCTCCTTCACGAAAGACACATCACTTCCTCCACCGTTTGAATTCCGTCCCCATTCCCCCACCTCAAAGCTACTTCCCTCTATACCTCCATTCCCCATGTAGAGGGCTTATCCTCTCCGACATTTCTTCTCTAAGCCGCCCGCCCCAGCGTTCTTTGACCGAATTCCTCCTCAATCAAGCCACTTTTTTAACAAAATTGTTTCTATTTACAAACCAAAGGCTCAGCGATAGAAACGAGGATGGCGCCATGATACGCCAATGTCTTCATGGGCCTCGTTAAAGACACATTATTTTTAAAACAACCAATCCAACTTCTTTTCTGGGTCATCTATATAGAAAACATTTTTATTCTCTGGACATACGGCTCTAAGTCCCTCAATAATTTCTTCAAGCCCTTAAATTCTTCTTTCACCGTTTAATTCACTTCTTCCGTTTCAGATATCACTATCTCTTTTCTTGACACAGGCATTTCACTCCACAATAACAAATTCACCACTTAAGTGCATATAAATCCACTAACCATCAGCATTGACACAGACAAAAACACAGAAAAACACAAAAAAGAGACTCACTACCTTTCGAATTTTCGGTGGTCGCAGCCACCTTCATCAAGGAAGAGAGGGATGTAACTGAAGGGAATGCGAGGGCTATAGCGATGGATGGAAGGGGTAGGTGGGGAGAGGATTCGGAAGGGAAGAGTTTGGAGGGGCAGCGTTAGAAGGGTGGGGAAAATGTAGGTGATGGGGGTGGAGGGGGGATGAAAATATTTGGAGCAGGCTAATTAATTCCTAAGCCTAATATTGATTCCTGGCCAATTCCAGGACTCCAAGAGCCAGATGAAGGATTGATCTAATGTTTTGAGTTTCAGTGGAGGATCAGAGGGTGAAAGGGATGATAAGATGGATACACTATAGCATTTATCAAAGAGAGTGTTGTGTTCGGAGGCGTGTTTGGGGATAGGGAGCATATCAATTAGGGAAGAATTCTTGCATGAGGCCCGGTGATTGTTAATTCGAATATTAAGGGGTGTGGTAAACTGTCCAATATAATAGGCAGGGCAAAGTTGGTACTTCAGCAGGTAAACTACATTGCTAGATGTGCAAGTAGAGAAGGGAATTGGTGGGAAAGATTTAAAAAGCGGGTGAGAGAGGGATGGGATTTTGGTTTTGAAAATATGGCATGTTTTGTATCTAGGTTTATTGCATGGTATGGGAGTGGTTTTGGGACGGGGTGGGAATTTAAGGAGAGCATTGGTTGATTTGAGAAGATAGGATAGGTTGGCGGGGCGTTTGAAAGTAACAGAGGGACATTTGGGAAAAAGGTTGGCGGTGCCATTATGATTTTTGAGGAGAGGGTAGAGGTCTTTTAGGATTAATCGCAGAGATTCTAAGCCCGGGAAGTATGTGGTGCAAATTGAAAGAGGGTGGGGTTCCGGGGCGGAGGAAGGTTTGGGAGTGTAGGCATGTTTTCGGATCCTTTAGCTCAGGAGGGATCCGGGATAACCTCGTATTCCCTTCCGTTCTATCCCTCTCTTTCTTGATGAAGGTGGCTGCGACCACCGAAAATTCGAAAGGTGGCGAATCTCTTTTTTGTGTGTTTCTGTGTTTTTGTCTGTGCCCACTAGTACTAGGTTTTGTACATTATATGTATATATATATATATATATATATATATATATATCCCTCCCCGGACTACAACCTTGACGTGGTGGAAGGGCTTGTGCGTTCCGATGACCCCTAGAGCTGTGCTGGCGGGAGTAATAAAAATTGCTCCTGGTAGGGTCACCCATGCCAGATAGGTCGAAGGTTAGGAGCCAGACGAAAGGTAGTCCACGCAGCGTCTGTTCCTCAGTGAGGCGGCTGCAATGGCGTCTGACCCCAGCGGGGCGGCCAATAAGTGATGGTGTCACGTTAAAAACACTATTGAGGAAGGCAACGGGAAACCACCTCAATTATCATTCCCTAGAAAAATATGATGGACAATAGAGATATTTTGAGTCCTGGCAACCACGGGGCTCGGCCCAATCGGCCGTGTGTCGTGCCCGGCAGCGGGGGAGGCAAGGCTTCCGCGGTCGTAATCCCACGAAACCCTTGCAAGGGAAAACCAGCAGCAGCAGGACAGAAGATGCAGGAGAAGAAAACCAAATTAGTTAGAATAGGAACGTGGAATGTTAGGACAAAAAGAACAATGAGGACAGGGAAACTGGAGAATGTTAAGCGAGAGATAGAAAGGGGAAATATAGATATTTTAGGTCTATGCGAGGTGAGATGGAAAGATAGCGGGGATTACTGGAGTGATAAGTATAGAATAATATACAGCGGTGGGGACGAGAGCCAACGAGGGGTTGCCATAGTATTAAATGAAGAGGTAGGAAGAAGCGTAGTCAACATAGAGCAGGTAACGGATAGAATACTACTAGTGGAGATAAAAGCAGAACCGACGAACTTAGTTATTATTCAGGTATACATGCCACCGAGCAACCATAAGGAAGAAGAGGTCGATAGGATATACGATCAGTTAGAGGACATGATCGCGTGTGTTCCTGCATGGAAACATTTGATAGTGATGGGGGATTGGAATGCGACGGTAGGCGAAGGAAGAGATGGTGACGAGGTGGGGGACTACGGTTTAGGCACGAGGAATGACCGCGGGGAGAAAGCAGTTGAGTTCTGCAGGAGACAGGGGTTAGTCATCACCAACACTAGGTTTAGACACCACAAAAGACGCAGGTCTACATGGAAAATACCAGGTGACTCAGGAAGATATCAGCTAGATTATATCCTGGTTAGACATAGTTTTAGGAACAGTGTGATAAATTCCCACAGCTTCCCGGGAGCGGATGCGGACTCAGACCACAATTTAGTTGTTATGAAATGTAGCGTACGTTTCAAAAAGATAAGGCAGGGGCGGCGAGTTATAAAATGGAATGTAGAAGCATTAAATGGGTTGAAAAGGAAGGAATACAAACAGGCGGTAGAGAAAATCATGGAGGATGGTAAAGGGTTTAGTACTATCGAAGAAAAATGAGAAATGATCAAGAAAGGGTTGTCTAAAGCGGCAAAAGACACTATTGGAACCGTTAACGCTAAAAGGACTAGGAAACCATGGATCACGGATGAGATGATTACAAAAATGGATGAGCGGCGAAAATGGAAGAATATAAATACAGAATTAGGCAAAAGGAAGTACAAAGAATTAAACAATAAGTTAAGGCGGGCAACAAATAAAGCAAAAGAAGAATGGTGGAAGACGCGGTGCGAGGATATGGAAAGTCTGCAGAGGAAGGGTGAAATCGGTGCGCTGTATAGCAAAGTTAAATCGTTATTGGGAAGTAAGAAAGGAAGAGCTATGCTAACAGTTAGAGATAAGGCGGGTAAGGTAATAGTTGACGCAGGAAAGATCCAAGAGAGATGGAAGGAGTATATAGAAGAACTGTATAGTAAAAAACTCAGACCAACAAAGTTAGACATTGAAAAAGAAAATGACGTAAAGGAAGACAGCTTAGGTCCAGGCATACTAGACCATGAGGTAGAAAGGGCATTAAGGGAGATGAAACTAAATAAGGCCGTGGGGGTAGATAACATTCCCGTGGAACTTTTAAAATGCTTAGGAAAATGTGGGAGGCAGAGGCTATATGGGCTGATCCGTAGTATTTATGAGGAGGGAATCTGGCCGGAAGACTTTGTGAGATCAGTTTTAGTTCCTATTCCGAAAAAGGTGAAGGCCACGTCATGTCAGGACTATAGGACAATTAGTTTGATATCCCACGCAGCTAAGGCTGTTCTCAGGATCATAAACAAAAGGATAGAGAGTAGGGCAAATGATTACTTAGGGGATGATCAGTTTGGGTTTAGGAAGGGGAGAGGTACGCGTGATGCAATTGCAGTAATGAGAGGAAGGAAGAAAGTACTCAGAGATGAAGAGGGACCTGATATAGAGTAGGATGATAGATTTTGTGTTTTGTTAGGAGTAATAAAATATTTGTTTGGTAGTTGTGTTCATCCAAAAACCTACCTTAACCGGTAGATTTGATATAGAGTAGGATGATGGATTTTGTGTTTCGTTAGGAGTAATAAAATATTTGTTTGGTAGTTGTGTCCATCCAAAAACCTACCTTAACCGGTAGATTACCTTTAAAAAAAAAAAAAATATATATATATATATATATATATATATATATATATATATATATATATATATATATATATATACGAATTAGATGTCTTCTCGTGAGCTGATTTCCTCACGTCCTCTCATTCCCCATTGATCTATTCACTTCGGCTCATGGACCGATCCCATTATTCAGGGAAATTTAATTAACAATAAAGTCATGAGCATTGCATTCATAATTTTCCATATATGCGGCAGAGAAAGTTGCTGAATTTGGATTTTAAATGCATCAAAGTTGAGCAAGAACTTCCCGTAATCAAAATATAATATAATTTTATCTCGATAAAGGATTAAGCTTTTATTTTTCTAATTGTTTTCGATCACAATCTTAAATTGCACAAAAACTGTCCAGTAATGGTCAACATCCAAGAAATTGTTGATGATGGCTAATAAACTAAATATTGCGTCATCAGAAGTAATCAATTCGTGTCTATTTCTAACGAATATTTTACTTTTTATTATCAGCGCTCCTATAATTTACATTTTATGTTCCAATTTTCGCGCAGTCATTTGAGAATGCTAAAATTCTTACATGAATTAGCGATCATAGAGTACCTTTTATCGTTATTTTAACTAATGGAGCCTCGAACAATTGGGTTTCAATATTTTTTTTGTCCCTTCAGTGTATACACGGTATCGTCAAAGGTCAACTTGTTTCCAATCACTCAAATTCACACCCGGATGATAGTTTCAAATACAAAATTAGAAATAAATGAGAAATATGGGGAGCTTAAATTGATAATCAAATTTGTGTTGGCACAAATTTTGAACCTGGGATACTGAAATATAAACATAAACACAGTAATCGACCCGATCGTCAGTTTTGTGGTAATGGTAGCAATCACGCAACTTATGCGAAGCTGAAGATGCTCTGAGAGACCCTCTCTGAGCATCCTCAGCCCAGAAATCGAACCCGGGTCCCCTGATCAGCAGTCCAACGTTCTATCCAACAGCTTCCCCATCTTGTAATATATAAAAAAAAATATAATCGGTGTACTATTTAAAAAAAATTAAATTATTCTCATTTTTGAAAGTTGTAAATCCACAGTTGTCATTGAAAAGATGACTACAGTGATTATTGCTCTAAAATCTGCGGAACTCCTCAAAGAAATTTATGATAGAAACCCTCAAATGAGTTTGGTAGGGATTAATGGCAAACTCTACAAATATCTTTCGGATTAGCATTATAAAATAGATTTAGTTAAATTCACAAACGACATGGTAAAATATTAATTAAAGAAATCATTCGTTCACAGCTCGCCAGAAAATTTTGGAATAGCATGTTAGGAAAACGTTTGTTATTTTTCATCGAAAGCTTTCAACCCTTTCCAATCAAGACCCTTTTGGGTAAAATTATTGTGCAGTCGTTTTATTAGATGGTATTAAGCGTTCTGAGTGGAATTTTTGCATATGAAATTGTAAAGAAACTTTGTTTTCTATGGAGATCTTACCTGGTCATAAGCACAACTTAGTTTTCAATTCGTTGAGGTTTCAATCACCGTGATCTCTCATTAATGTTAATGATGAGCAAGTAAACTCGGGAAAAAACAGATGTTCCGACTAAAGTAATATTTTCGATCTAGTTTTTAAAATCTTTATTGATCTTTAAGGGATTCATTAAATGGCAAACTATTTTTATTTTTAATTTTCCACCTTTGCGGACGCAGATACGCGGTGATTAGACTGATGGGCACAGACATTGATAATCTTAATTTTTTCTCTAATTAATTACTTTGTCATGAGCGATTTTATGGCTTGTTAAAATGTTCTCAACAATATCCGATCCTCTAAAAGGATAAAATTTTATGAGTGATAAGTGATATCAAAAGCACCCCTCTCGTTCATATTCTTTAGCATTTTATCTCGTTTTGATAGCTCCTGCTTCCATGTCCCTGATCTTCAAGTATCACGGAACAACCTTTTTTCCCTGTTATTCCTAGTATTTCATTTTTAGTTTGTCTTTCTGTCCATTTTATTCTAACCGCTCTCTTACGCACACCGTATCAGACCATAAATAAATACAGATCAAATCCAGATAAATGCACAGACCTAAAAAGGCCATTTGCCATTCGTTACAGTAAAACATTTGTATTTTGGCAAAATCGTGATATAAACACATCCCCATTGATGTCAAATAAAGTTGGTTAATACTCGTTCAAGCGAAATCAGCACGCAGCCCGTTCACTAGTAAGGAGAATGGTCAGCTTACGAGATCGATTCTAGCAACATTTTATCGAAGGCATTAGCAACAAACAGCACGCTGTTGGAAAGTTATGTCAATTGCCATTTACTAATATCATTGAGAATAAATACAGGTTCTATCAAACTCCACGACCGAAGAGTTCAATTCGAAATAAACTATAAAGTGGTGCATAAATTCAACTTCACTCGATTGAAATATTGTTTAATACTTACTTTTGGTATTTTTTTATTCTTTCACATGCTTTTTAATTACCAAGGAAACCTTATATTTTGCAACTATGCTTGAATTTTGTACTGGTAAGGAATACATGGGTGATATCAGAAAATCATATTTATGTTCCACTATCTATTGAGAGGGTACTTAACTTTCGATTATTTTAACCATACATAAAATACATTTACTTTTTTCACTAGGTAGTCAAATACCATAGTAATTAGGACAAAATACTCAATCTCACCTCTCAGAACGTTGAAGGCTAATGGAAAATTATTTAAATACTAATTTTGTTTATTAACTTAGCTTGGAAAATGTTGAAACAAAAACTAACACATCAATAACTTACTTTTAGACGTAGGAGTAATATGCCTCGTTTTAATATGACTGAAAGACATGCTTAGACATTCATCGATAAATGACAGTTTATTCTTACTTACATGAATAAATACATTAACACATTCAAAACTGCCATAGTTCATTCTTGGATTTTTGCGCATTTTCATATAGGACTTAAACTTAGGGTCTTACTCATATGTATACTGTTATATCTGATTGACTGTTCATTGTTGCAATTTAAATCATAAAGATTTGTATTCAAATGATAGAGGAATGAACGGATTAACTATACTTCCAGGGGAAACTAGATTTTTGGTGTTAACATTGTGTAGGGATGGCTAGGTAACTTACCTGATCATGTGAAAACCCAGAATGCAAATATATGTGGAGGATAAAATAATGATTTTACACCGATTTCGATTTATGCTCTGAGTCTTTTCCTTTGTCAACTCATAAATCTTATCTTGATATTCAACATACACATTTTGTTAATCAATCCAATGTTATGCCTGAAATTATCTCTTCAAAAACTCAGCATCATTTCTCTCCACTATCCATTAAATTATTGCTCTAAAAATTTTCGGTTAATTTTTGTGATAAACTTTTAAACAGAAAATACAAAATAAATAATTGGTATTAGTCTGCAAAGTCGTCAGCTCAAAAATGCTAGCACATTTACACCAATAATTCATCTAAATCTGTTACCGTGTTTAAGTGTGCATTTATATATTTATCAAAATAATATGTTGGAGGCTAAAGCAGTGATATCATCGCTTGACATTTTCTCAAAAGTGCTCTAATTCCACCAAAGGCGAGTATGTCAGAGGTGTTGAAATTCATATCAATACGAGGAAATACGAGATATGGGGAAAACTACCAATCATATACGATTTCTCGTATATGATTGGTAGTTTTCCCCATATCTCGTAACATAGCGTTAGTGTCAATTCTCCGATCTTCAAACCTCGCGAAATTTATCGATGGTTACCCATAATACGATATTGAGCAAAAACATGTTCTCCGTTCGTCAAATTTTGCGTGGCATTCCAATGCGTCCATTATACCGAGGATAGTCAGGTTTGTGATCGAGGTTCCAAATGCGCTTTATCGGTTGCCGTAGAGATAACGCACAGGAAACATCCATGCTCGTGGACCGTAGTTTTGGGTTGCAAATTTAAATGTGAGGTTTACAACGGGGACACTATTTTCATCACTCGTACGTTTCGATGTTAAAAGTCTAATTATTTTATTGCCATATAAGATTTCCAAGAATCTGTTGGGAGCAGTAAACTTCTGGGTGTGGAGACTCACATGGTGACACGTGTGAAGTTTATGACAACTCTTGAATTTATCCCCAGGGAAATCAAAGAAGCCTTCAATGGAGAGCAATAAAATATCCACAAGAAAAAAAAATTTATATTAGCCTATATTGTTACATATAACCTATCAATTAAGTATTAATTCATCATAATTTGTTACAAATATAATTCTTTAATTTCCAATTCCAAAAATTATTGCCGAAAAAGACTTTACTCCTCTCGATATGTATTATATTGCTGAAATGTGTGCTCAACGATGGTTTCTCAACGCTTTATGTCATTGCCGTGCTAAGGGGTATTTTCAGGGTTTGTACGACGATGGCAAATACACTCGTAAAAGAAATGCAATCGAGTGAGGCCCCTTTAGTGGATAGTTGGAGCACGTTCCGAAACCATCGCTCCTTGAACGAGGTCCCAAAATGCCTCTAAAAGAAAGGAAAATGGTGAGTCGGTTAGCTTAAATAAAAATATCGTTCAATTTTTATCTGCCGCCGTACAAACCGAATAGTAACGGCCGGACGAGAGGGGCACCGATTGTTTTTCCGGTGGCTCCTTCCAAAATGGCGTGGGAGATCTTTCGGAATCGGCCTGCTTCGCTTTAATCCCTTCAGCTGTGAACATTATGTCGAATCGCGAATCGGGAGTCCGTGTGTTATTTCGGAGAAAGCGACCATTTTCGCCACCCCTTCGCCATCACCCTCATTCACCCTTGCATTCCCCTGACGGCCTCCGCTAAGCCACACTGCTATCATTATTACAATCGCCAACAGATGGCTGGCTACGCGCAGAACATTCCTGAAACTTCCCTCTCGGATCCACGCTTTTAAATAGCGTGTGTGGCACATTTTTTCACGTGATATTCCCGTTTTTATGGTAATCGGAAGGATCCATGGCTGAATGAGAGATATTTACGTCTGAGTGATGATTTCCACGGTTGCGAGGAGCATAAATGTTAAAGCTATGGAGGGGTGGTGAAGGGTCAAAGGCTGCCTGTCATTGGTCGAGGCCAAAAATGGAAATATTATGGGGGTTAGGATCCTGTTGACTGAATTTCTGGGGCATGAATTCTACAAATTTTCTTCTCGTTCATATTATGTTAGCAGTGGAAATGTTTTCAATGACATATGGTCAAGAGTAAGAAGGGGAACCCCTTTCATTAGGGATAACGAGAATCCATAATTACATCGTCAGCTTCATTGCCCGCGAAGCACAAGTAAAATGAATTATATTTTATATAGACCGTACGATACTGCATTTTCCTACCTGCGATTTCCACTCGAGAGCCTTCCTCAAGACGGCTTAGCGCTCGTCCAGGACAGAACCTCTCCACGGTTTCAGGCTTTATTTTAAGGAATTGTCCATCGTGGAGGCCACGAAAAAACTTGGTGGAATCTTCTTGATGATTTCTATTAATACAAGCTTTGTTTCTACACCATATCTCTGCTACGATTCTGAACCATTTTTGGTTCAGATCCGTATATTATCTAGTATTATGATTAACTATTTATTGCCGTTATCGCAAACCCTCCCTCAGATATGCAACACTTTTTTATTTGATTCTCCCTTGAAAATTTCTAATCTCTTTCAACGCCGTGTACATCCTGATATGAAGTTCTTACGCCACATCATTAACAGATCTCTCCCCGCTAACGGCCTTCTTACTCTCATACCAATCCGTTTTCCTCCTCGACCTAAACGCAACGTTAGTGTTCCACTCTTCCTATAATTCCATCCTTTCATATGCCTGCGTTCCATATTATACCGTGTCCTCACTATATTTAACTCCCTGGCCATACAATTGACTTCCCCAGACCTATTCTCTTCATCCGCCGCTCGCAATATCTTCAACGTCATTTACGCATTTGCTTCCACGCTGAGTGGTCTCCTTATTTCCATGTACCATTATTGTTTTGTATCCTAATTATTCAATTACTCAATTATTTTTTTATCTGTCTATGATTGTTGTGATACCAATTGTTTATTTATTGCTGTTTTTAAACCAGTGTTTAAAATATTTTGACCCGTTTCCGTATAGATTTGTGGATTTGTAAAGCCTAAATCGTGTCGAAAATCCTTTTATAATTTCCCTTTATGTTAACACTATCTCCGTGATCTTTAAATTAAATTAATTAGTGAATTCCGTTCAAGGGAGTTCCGTCATGTACTAGTTGGTGACGTTTTAATAGATATCATGATCGTCATCTTCTAAAGGTGGAGCCTAGTCGTTGCAGCCAATGGTCTTTCTCCATTGTCGTTCTTTTCGATTAATTGTAGGTTTTTTTTCTCATATTACTTTTTATATCAACTATATATTTCTTTCCTGGACTTCCTTTTCCTTGTTTTCTATTTTTTTCCCTTCCAATATATTTTCCAGGAAGTTGTTGCCTGAGAACATATCTAACCAATGTAATTTTCCTTTTCTCCATCTCTTTTATTAAATTCCTTTTCTCTTTAATTTCTCTCAATACTTCTATGTTGCTTTCCTTCTCAGTCCATCTTGTTTTTTTTGTCTTTCTCCAAATCCAAATTTCCATTGCTTCCAACCTAGCATTTTCCCCTTTTTGTTTGTATTTGCCATATTTTGTATTCGTTAGCGTCCTATGCATTAAATTTGATAAAAGAAATTATAGAACGCATTGTATTCCATAAGGTGGCTCTAAATACGCCTGGCCGCATTGGTTCAACTGTTTGAACAAAGGGTATATCATTAAAGTCAATGTTGACGAAGGTAAAGCACTTATTGTGTGTTCCGTAAAAATACAAATTTTTTATTGAAACTGCACTCGTTTTCAGCTTAATCCCTTACTAAGAATAAGAGAAGCATTTTTCTTAAATACTCATCACTCGAAATCACTGGTAATTCAGCTAAACGTAATAAACTAGAAACGGAAAAAATACACGCGATATCAGAATTGTTCACTTTCTTCAGAATGCTATTCTTATTTAGAAATCGCTATATAATGTCTCAAGCAAACCCTTCCTTCCCTTAATAGAGAATGCTGTGATTCCTTCTTCATTTGAGAATGTACTTGAGGATAAATTATTTTAGAATGCTTGGGTTATTAGCTAGTAAAATTTTCTTTCAATAGATGAGTTTTTCTGGAAAATTCTTTTATCAAAAAGTTTAAATTTAAAATTCATATCCTTCTTACTATTTTATAAAGTTACTTCTTTCTAACTGATGTCATCCTTTCTTCTTCCCAACCGCAAGTAACAAAATACCTCTACTACAAGTTTTTGACTTATCAGTCATTGATCTGTGGATCCTTCTCCTCTTCTGCTGCAGACCATAATAATGGTTTCTTTTTTGTTTCTCATCTTGTGGTTTGTATGTTCAAAAGGACAGAGAAAATTGTCGAAATCATTTAAAAATGTGAAACACACAAATGTATTGAAAATATACTAGTTTAACTTTATGCTACCTATGTTTTGGCATTGTTAGCTCAGTTTCCACAGCCTATACTTATTTTCCACATGCTAATTCAGGTTTTCTCTTTCCTTTTATCCTTTTATAACATTCTTCTTGTATCCGAACGGCCGCTATTTCAACGAGGAATTATTTTCTGCCATTACGCGCAATGCATCGATCCGTATGTTGTCACTTCATTTCTCACAATTTTCTTTGACAAATATTTGACCGACAAAAATGCATATTTGCAAATTAAAATGAGTCGTTAATTTAATTATGTATCACTTAAATTTGTTTATCATCATAATGTTTTAAAAAATGTTTTTTTATATTGTTTATAATACTCCCTTTCTGCAATTAATCGTGAACAAGATGTGATGCAACTGTTTTGTTTAAACTGATGAAGACAAGGATAACACAACATGTTAAAAAATATTTCCCTGGAAACGTTTTTCCGGTACATAAGGTTTCAGGCCAATAAGGTTTCATTTTCGAAGATAGACATGGAAGATGCCTGGAGACAAACCACGATACCGAATTGACGACATCATTGTAGGGAAGAGATACAAGAACCAAGTGAAGACGTGTAAGAGGGGCGCAGATAAATAAATAGCGATCACAACCTGATGATCACGGATAGCAGACTGCGATACAAGAAGATGAAGAAGGAGACACAACAACCAAGATGGAACAAAAAGAAACTGGATGAAAAGAGCGCAAGAGGAAATTTCACCACGGCCATTAAAAGGGAAATAGAAGGAAATAAGTAAAATACCAGCATTGACGATCGATGGAAAGAAATGAAGAGTATAATTACTATATCTCATATATAAATTATATATTTATACGTATAAATTACAGATTTACTGCTTGTGAGTAAGGTGGAAATATCTAAGAAGCCATGGATAACAGCTCAATTAAGCGGTCTCATTGACGAAAGAAAAAAATACAAGAATCCAAAAATGAAAGTGAAGAAGACGCCTATAAACTCTTGCGGAACCAGTTCATACGAGAGTGCAAGAAGGCAAAATAAGAATGAATAGAAAGCTGCTGCGAGGAAATCAATGGCATCATGAAAAAGGGAAGCCACTAGAAGATGACTTAATTGAAGATAAAAGCATGATAGGTAAAGACGATCGGGGTCCGCAGATGTCGAGAATCGGATTCGAGAGAGCCGTGGCAGACCTGAGAAACAACAAGGCACAAGGAGTTGACATAATAAACGGAGAAATAATCAAGGCCCTGGGCGTCAAAGCGAAGGATGACTTTTATGGAATAATCAAAGATAGCTACGATAGCCGAAAGTCACCAGAAAACTTTGAGAAAAGTAAAATGATTGCAATTCCAAACGAAAACAGATAAATGCGAAGAACACAGAACATTGAGTCTGGTGACTCAAGCATCAAAAATTCTTACTCTAGTGATCAGCCAAAGAAAATGAAGAAGGATAGAAGGAAACCTCTCAGAAAACCAATCGGATTCAGGAAATACCGAGGAGCAAGAGAGGCAATTCTCAGCTTGAGAGTTCTGGCGGAAAAAAATGAAACACGTAAATTAGTGGCATTTTATGTGGCATTCGTGGACTTGGAGGAGGCCTTCGACAACGCCGAATGGTACAAGATGTTGAAGATACTAGAAGCACTTGGAAGAGGAGCTATGTAGAAGAGCTGAAGAGGATAGGACCATGTAGAGAACTCTATGGCAAAGAATAAATAGATGGATTGGGCACACATTGAGGTGCAATGGGTTTATAAGGAATATAGTAGAAGGAAAAATATAAGGGAAGATTCTACTTGAACGACTAGGAGACATGTTCATTGGGAAAATTAAGAATCATGTTAACAGAGAAGGTATCAAGGGTTGCGGGAATGGACATTGAATAGAGTAGAGTGGAGTAAACCAATTCTTGGATTGAAATACTGATGGCGATGATGAAGGTTTTAGATTCAGATAAATCATTTAACAGATTCAATATAAGGTTATATTGTCATCCATATTTTTGTGATAAGATAGGCCGAAAACATCCCAATTAAAAATTTACAACAAAATTACTTTCTTTTTGCTCTTTAAGAGGGGAGCCGTGGACCTTATGGGTCCATTCTCGTTTTTATCACTCAGACTTACATTACCCATTATTAATTAAAACGAGTATATTGAATCAACCATAATATTATGGAAAATATATTTATTTTTTAGCTGAAAATTAGGACTCACTATTTTAGACGTATTCGTTTGACAACAAGTTTAGTCATTTTTGGTAAATCGGCTTAGATATTTGCTGAATTCTTCCTCGAGAAATGTTCAACCGTCAAAAAATAGTGTTCTAAATGGACGCATTGAAGCGAGGATTCGTAGAATTCTGAATATGTAAAGTATTTTGTGAAACGTATTTCAATTCCATATGCATGTATAATATCATGAAAGAGGTTAGAGACTCTTCTCAGGTAGTCGGTAACATCTCTGTAATATGTACTTTGGACAATGCGCCCGTGGTCTTTCTTCCACATCTCAAGGAATGGTTTAATTGTAAAAGGAGATAAAAATTTTTCTTGAAGGAAAATGTTAATCATTATGATACCATGGAGGAACACAGCTTAAAATGATGAGTATATTTATATTTCCATGATTTGATAAGCGAATATCATATTATATTTAATTTTCCGTGAGTTGAATAAGACAAGATTGTTTTTAATTGAAATATAGGTTGAAACCATACAGAAAAATGTTCAGTATGGTTGTCGTGGGTGGAAATTTCGCAAGAAATTTTGGACTGCGTCCAGGAAGATGAAGATTTTCTCGTCAACGTTATTACCTCAATTGGTAGCTCAAAAGGAGCTCATAGGATATCGGTTCGACTCCATCGAGGCGGTTCAAGCGGCGACGACAAAGGCTCTCGCATTCCGGAAACTGACTTCCAGCGGGATTTTGACGAGTGGCAGACGCGCCGATCAAAGTGTATCGATGCAGGAGGAATGTATTTTGAAGATTGTTAAGTAATTATAATGATAACTGCAATAAATTTATATTTTTGGAGCCAGTCCCGATACCTTTTGTACGGACCCTGTATATTTCAAAGATAAATGACAACAACATACAAAATTTGACCTAGACCAAAAAAGGAAAATATTTCTAGGAAAACCAGATTTCTGGTAGGCCTATACTGTATTAACCCAAAAACATATAATATATATGAAGCTTCCGGCACACATTTTGAAATGCAATTGTTTTTTCTCATATTCTTTTTATTTAGAACATATTAGAGCTACTTCGAAAAAATATGCCATCTGTCTTATGCCACTTATATGGATGAGGAAATATTTTTACCAAATTAAGCTAACAACCATTTTTTAAACAGCATAAAAATATTTAAACCGATTAAAAATTTATAGTGTTCCTTTAAAAAGAATAACGATAAAACTGAGAGATGACAGTCCTGTAAATAAAATTAACTACACCGATGATAACGCTAAAAAAATACAGAACTTGAAATCCATATTTCCCAAAATTAATTTCAATACCTAAGCCCAGAAAAAACTTTATAGTTATTGATATCATGAAAAACTATATAAATACGGATTTTTATGACTTAGGAAAGAATCAACTCCATGCCCAATCCTAATTTCTGCCGGGTGTGGGGGGGGGAATGCTCTTAAGCACGATATTTACTACCTAAAACTTCCTTCTTCTTCAGAATGGCAGTCGTCAATTTCATTTGCTGGGAATCAGACTGAAAATAATAAAATTTTGAAATAGTAAGTAATGAACATCATAGTGTTTAGTCAATGTATACAGTCCCAGCATTTTATTGGCGTAATAATAGGCAATTCTCTTCAGAATATTTAGTGTCTATTCCATTTCATCCGTCATGGCTGCCGTGCAATGGTTTTATGTTGTGATAGATTTGCCTTAAACATACTCCAGTTATTCATATGTAGAATTATCTTTAACTGTGGAGCGTTTTCGGAAAAAATGTCGAACGCTTATTTCCAAGGAAGTTTACCTCGAAATGCTTCAATAATATCAATGAAACCTTTGGCTATTTGCCGCTTTTCTAAATCAATGGTGATTTAATACATATTACTCTACTATACCATCCAAACGTAAATATCATCAGGGAGTTCATTCCAAGCATGCTGAAACTGCATATTAAAGTAATTCTTCTATTTCCTTTTCATCTATTTAATCAATATTATAATGCCTGGCCTTTATATTTTGTAGCATGTTTTGTAAGTTCCATGCTAGAAAATTTCATTTGTTTTTGTTTCCTTGCTTTGTTTCCGGTTACCGAATAATTCTAGAACCATTCTTTCCATTTTATGTTACTAATTCGTTAATCGAGGTATATGCTCTTGGTTTTGTAGCAAAATTTTCCCGGGTGAAGAGGCTAGCACCACATCAAATCCCTAACCTGATGGTTGATGAAATTTTCTTCAGTGTTTTCTTCACTTAAACAAAATTTCTTCCATTGAAGACTCTGTTCCACCTTTTCTTTCGGGTTTAACTTCTGCGAGTTTTTACTACCGTCTCCACTGTTGAGAAACTCTTCCCACTCCGCTGCTGGGGCCGTTTATTGGTTGTCACCTGTAATCCCAGGAAGGAGTCCTTACGGATCCTACCATCCCGCTTCTGATGGCACTTGGTTTTTTAACAAGTATATTTCTCTTCGCCTTTCCTCCCTCCTCAACATTTCCTAGACGGGCCCCGCGTAATTGTGACCGGCATGGGGGGCGTAGAATGCTTTACCCTCTAAAATAAAGCATCTTCATTCACAAGATATGAATGGCGAATGGTTTCATTGAATTAATTTTAATGCCTTTAGAAGCTGCTTACATAATGGTTTTATGAATATTTTAAGCAATGATAAGTGTAATTAGCGTAATATCCGCACCGTCATCAGCTGTTTACCTCGATGAGTGATAGCTGTGATGACAAAGTTCAAGATTTATTAAAATATACTTGAATCTCTTTGTATTCTCCAATTTTTATAATTTGCATACTGTTGCGTTTGACGTAATTTCTGTATACGAGGGTAGGCTGAAAACTAATCCACATATGCTTGTAGAGTGCGAACAAAAACAAATAGTAAGATCGGGCGAAAATTACATTAATATACAATTCTTAAGATTCAAAATCAAATATTTATTTTTCAATATAGTCACCGTAAATGCCAACGCAATTTTCCCGAAGTGTAACAAGTTTTTTTCATTCCGCCACGGAAAAACTCTTCTGACTTTCCTCGAATCCAGGACGTGAAAGTTGCCTTCCTCATCGTCCGAGGTGTAATGATTACCCTTGAGGTGTCTCTCAAGTTGAGAAAAAAACTAAAATCGCAAAGGGCAAGATCAGGGGAATAAGGAGGTTGTGGAATCAGTTCGAATTTCAGGTTTTGCAGAGCCTCTCCAGTTGCGCTCGAGGTGTGCGGACGAACGTTGTCGTGTTGCAAGATTATTGGCGCCAGCTTGCCTTTAACACGACAAGCTCGACGTCGGAGGTGTTTTCGTGTCTGTATATACTGAAAAGAAACTACCGTTGCCCCTCGTTCCAGAAAATCGGCCACTTAAACTGGGTGAGCATCCCAAAATACAGTCAAAAGGTGCTTGTTTGCAGATAGTTGTCTTTTGAACTTTATCGCCTTGGGAGAAAACGGATGTCAATTTACAGTAGGCCTATTAACACCATAACAGCCTTTAAAATTCGATGAATCTGAGTAAGAGTCACTTAATCAGCAGCTAAAAATTAGATAACAGCACACTGTTTAACTCGCGTTGACTTAGCACTAGAACCCGTCTCTATACTTATGCTTCTTGAAATACACTGGATGAATGAAACGACCTCAAACCTGCGCATACATGTTGAGGGGAAATGTTACTTCCACATGCTACCAGGAGTGCTTCTGAAGGTCATTTTGTTTGTGGTCTACAAGAATGTGTGCATTAGTGTTCAGCCTACTCTCGTACATTCTCCGAAATAGTGACCATTGACAATTGATGGGACACATATTACTGTAGGAATGACATATAATGAAAATAAAAGGACGTTTGAATGGGCATGTAGAATTGAATCATAGCCATCACGGAGCTCCAGAACTTTACAAGAAGTATCGGGTGGTATAGGCAAAAAAAGATTTGAACCCTGAATGTGTGTTGAAAACAATTAGTAAATACATATTCCAGTTGAAAGTCAGTCAAACGTAGTAGAAAATTCTGAACTAAGCTATTCTCTAAACGAAAATAATTGTATTTGAAATTTTCTTTTGAATTTCAAGTGTACAAATTTCATTGCTAAAATTTGTTAACTTCACGGAGGTTTCGTGTGGTAGATGTATTTTGAGGCATTAACATGATAGAAAGAATAATTTTCCTAGTGATGAAATACTTTAAAGATGCAGGTTAACTCGAATTTCTGTATCCAAAATTTGAAGGGCTGGAGAGTTACTATGCAAACCCCTCCCTTTTCTGCGACTAATTCCTTAGGAAAGCTTATTCATTTTTCTTAACCTATCGTACAATACATCTCCTAAAACAACGCAAATCGGAATAGCACAATATATCCAAGTCACTCATTGCTGAAAGTTTATGTAGAAACACGTAAATTGTATAAATCAAAAGTTGAAATCCAATGATATATTATTAAAAAGAATATAGCAACTGTATTAGATTTTTATTGAAGAGTGATGCGCATTTTTTCACACCTTTGTGAATTTTAAAGGGAAAATCTGAGAACATAATTTATTAAAAGTAGGCATATGATTAGCGCATGATATGGCTCGATGTAGAAGAGAATCTATGAAGTTCGTTTTGACTATGAATAATCAAAAACTTCTGCGAAGTCACGTCGGGCTGTTTTGGTTTTACTTTGAAAGGAAATGGGAAGGAACCGCTGAATATGCTCGACGATGATTAGGAGTTTTGCTTGAACTATCCTCACGCAGACCGAGGTGCTCACAGTTGTTTTAGCTTACGTATTATATTTTAAAATGGCTGCTAACTACATTGACTTGTATCACCAATTATCCCCTGAACGACTTAAATGATCATAAATGGTGCCTATCACACGTGAAAAAAATATATGTACATCTTCGTTCTACAATCTGTCTATTTTGTCTCATAATCATCTTTCTTCGTATTGTAGTATGATGGCCTTGTGAAATAACCATAAATATCTTTAGAAAATAATTATTTCAAGAGGGCGTTTATTTGAACGTTCGGACTGCCGCTGAATCCCTCACAAATTTCAACAAATCAAAATAAATAAACAACAATTTTATCATATTATCTATTTAAAAATACATCTTTATCATCAATTCTACTGCACGTTTTATTTTAAGTTCAAGCTGATATCTAGAGAACTTCGCATGCTAGCATTATATTATATTTGATGCGTAACAAGTAAAAAAAAATATATGGATAATTTAGCATCCTATCACTTAACTGAACCCGTATGATTATTTTAATAAATTCCTAATTTGAGATGGTTTTTATGTGCGTTGAATTAAATGTACGGGTTTTTCGTGCATTAACTTGGTATTAGGTGATGTAGATAGAGCATTCGAATGCACTGTCCTCTTGCGTTTACCTCGTGCTAGGGATGTGATGCCATCAGTGGTGGGTTGTTGACCAGTCTGGCAGAAATTCCTAGATAAAGACAGATCTATGTGATTTAGAGCATTGAAAGCAACGTTAAACACACCCCCTACGCATAAGAGCGTAGGGAAATGCCACAGCTCCCTTTAATATTTGTCTTTCAAGAGACGCGAAGTGTTGCAGTTGGCTCTCTTAAGTGGCAGTCCCGCTGGTGTGGCGGATTGATTGGCAGGACTAACGAAAGAAAGGAGTAGGTCTCACCTATGGGATGCTATAGCTACTGCAGTGTGTATTTACCCCCTTCGCCTTGTGGTCATCTGTCTCCTTATCGGTTGAACCTTGCCCTTTTTCCTACCTTTACTTACTTTATATTTATGAGATCCCCATGATGTACTGAGTGATTACCCTAGACTCAATTAAAAATTATTTATCTTCGGCCTGATTTCATTTTCTGCCTTCGTCAGCTGGTTCCTAAAACCCCGTGAATGGTAGTTTAAATCCGTATAGTTATAATGGATAGCGTTTTCCCAACTAAGGCATGTGCTCTGTCAATGCATTTTTTCCTAATTGATGCAGCTTGATGATACCTTCCGCATTCGTTGAGTTCGGTTTTAATTTGGTGACATGCTTATATTATTTATTCCACGTCACATATAAAGTGAGCGATATTTACTTAAGCATGTTGGTACGAATTAATTCGTAAATTGGGACAAACCTGTTGAAAAATTTCAGATGTCTAATTCCATCTTCTTTCGAAATATTTTTTCATGAAGACATCTACTTTAGAGAAGAAGAAGACTACTCTAATCACTCAAAAATATCACTGTTAATTCTAAATAATACGGTATAAAATTATTCACCTTCATTTAAAGCGTCGAGCTCGACCGATTCTCACAAAACTGCACGTAAAGTTGGAGGCAAGTTAGCCATCCACGGCCGCTTAAAACTTCCACGGTTAGCCCTTGATTGATTTCAACTAATGTATGGATTATTTAGGTAACTGAGACCGCCCAGGGAATATTTATATTTCAGTATTCTCATGCGACGAATCACAACATTTTATGAGCCACCCATTTTTCAAAGAATTTCATAGTTATCCGTCGTGTCGGATTCTATTAACTTTCATTGTACATCTAGGGAAAAAAATTACGATTTTAAATCCGACATTTTTCTCTGGCTGCTACGTATTACTGCGCCAGGGTATTATCAGCGGTCGAGGGGGATTTCGGGATGGGGGTTAGGCCGGGGACTGGGAAAGAGGATGGGGGTGGAGGAGAGGCTGCGGGGGTTGCAGCAGTTTCATTAGAGTGCAGCAGGGCGTGAACATTCGTCGCAATATCGCGCGGCCGCCAAAAACAAATGACGCGCGACGAGCGATTGGCGAGAGAGGCGAAATTTGCTTACTCATCCGACATTTCTTTTTTTTTCACGGAGGAATTTCGGCCTTCTCATTTTTGCTCCTCTTTTTTTTATTTTCGGAATCCCACGAGGCGTGCTCGTGAAATGTGTTGGTTTCCCATTGATTAAGAACGCGTAGATTATGTGTCAGCTGTTTCCATTTCTTCCTTTTGTGATCTCAATTCGTACTCCCAACTCCTCCCAACAGTTTTCCCCCTCCCTCCCTCACCCACCCCCTCAAAACCCTCAAAATTGAAGTTTTTCAAAAAATATTTCCCAGTCTCGCGGAGCAGCGTATCCCGGTGGACTAAGCGCTGATGCCAAGTTTTCAAGTCATCACTCTGCAATGGGAGTTGCAATATTATATTTAACATTGCAGCATCTCGTGTAGCCTCCAATAAAGATTAAGCCAGGAACTGCGAATTTATTTACGTGCTACAGCTGATTTTTTCGATGCGAGTAATTTTCAGTCACCCGTGAGATGAACATTGAGCTTAACAATAATTAACAGTTTCCAGATATTGTTTTGATGTACTGATTATGACAGTATTTTTGGATATGATGGTTTATCAGCACAAATTGAATGTCACGAATCTAATTTTTGTTGCATTTTATTTTCTTATCATGCAGAAATAAATATCGACTAATCGTTGGAGGTTGAATCGGATAGTGGCGGTGGACATACTGGTAGATATAGAATGGCAAAAAATAAACGAAGGATACGATAAATGTAGCTGGTGGGTCAAAATCTCAATAGTATATTGGTACATTCTTTTACATGGTCAATGTTTTATATTAACTCTATTCAGCAAGCTAAAAAATTACTTCCGAGTGTCAATTTCTTGATTTTTATCGTACCAGGATAGTAAATAATATATATTTGAAATTCGTTCCAAATGTACGAGGCTTATTGGTACGGAGATTAGGATAGATAAAGTCTAAGTTAATATTAAAAATGGTAAAAAATAGGTTATTATTAAAATTGAATAACTTAATTCTATATATTCTTTGAATTATAACATTTTCAAAAATGTGTTTGCATTATTTGGACAACAGTTTTCCTTTAATATTATTTCTTCGAGTTATATGCCCAAAATGTCAGCAAAATGAGTTATGGACGCGGAATAAGATGCACGTTCATTCCCAGGTAGTCATCAATAATTGAATTTCTTTGTGTTTAATGGGTAATTCAAAACCATAAATATCCGAAGTTCAATATATCCAAGTTGATCATGTACCACACATCCCGCATCTATGTACAAAACATACAAGATATAGTGCCTATTGTATTACAGTTTCCACGCACTCAGCAGTGTTTACCAGAATGCATGCTTACTCAGCCATCGAGCGCCCCCGATCGACCATCTCCAGCTAAAGATATACCGACGGTTTCATTTGATTTATGAGTTGTTTTTAGAACGCCACCGCCTTGATATTTTTTGTAATTTTGGCAAACTCACTCCCTTGAATGCTGATAAAATTTTTAAAAATGTCAATTTTCAACTTTATACTTAAAAAAATAAGAATATATGTTGCTGTAAGGACAATATTGAAAAAACGAGCTGTTGTCTTGGAAAATTACCATCCACAGTTAGAGTGAAAAAGTAATATGAGCGGAACTATGTTTTTGATTGTTCAATCAGAAGGAAAGAGATTCCAAATATTTATCGTCATCACCTGTCATTAATACTAGTTTGGCACATCTGTTCCACTGAAGTCTCTTATCAAATAAAGTGATTCCGTTGCTGCATACTTCATTTCATTACATGTCTGTCACCATTTATTTTGAATCCCTCATCTGGAATCTTCACTCTAGTGTTCCTATTTTACTTTTTTTCTTTCATCAATAGGAAATTGTTATATGCATATTATGAAACTGCAGTACTAATGGCACTCAAACATATTTTACATTGTTCTATAAACTATTAATTGATGCTGCGTTCTTGTAAAAAAACTTGACACTTTCATTGGCCAGCGTATTTACATTTTGCCTTTCACAAAATCTTTTTTCGACTAAGTACATTTTCAGCGCCACCATATCCTATGTTTAATGTTTTTTTCTTTTTTATAATATACCATATGTATTATTTATTATAATATGGTCAAAATAGTCTCATTAATCCATCTAATTTAGCGAATAAAAATTCTATATTCGCAGTATTCAAAGAGTCCCGAAAATCTTTCTATTTTACCATTCTCTGCTCAAAATTTCCACTTCAGTATTTCCCTCTGGTTTTCCTAAACTCTTTTCTATCATCAAGCACACATTTAAACGGCAAGATGCATATGGATCTAATGGCTTATTTCTCCTTTACTACCTCCCTCGTGATGCATGTGGAATCCTCTCCCATCTTTTTCATATCAGTTTCCTCTAATATCTTATTCTTTTATGTTTTTAAGTAATCTACCCACTAAGGTAGGTTTTGGATGCACACAACTGCCAAATAAATATTTTGTGACTCCAAACAAAACACAATCCAACGACCTACTCTACATCAGGTCCCTCTTCATCTCTGCGTACTTCCTTCCTCCCTTCATCCCTATTCTGCTCCTGCCCTTTCCTCGTTTGCCTAACATTCTCCACTCTATTACAGTCTTCAACATCCCACTGCCGGTCGAAATCAAAATGCAAATCTCCGCATCCGTGCACTGCCTCTTCCACCATGCTTCTTTTACTTTATTTGTTGCCTGTCTCAATTTATTATCTAATTCTTTGTACTTCTTTTTGCCCTACTGTGTGTGTACGTTCTTTCATTTTCTTCTCTCATCTATCTTTCTGATTATCTTATCCGTGATCCATGGCTTCCCAGTCCTTTTCTCATTAACGGTTCCAATTGTTTACTTTGCTGCTTCTGATATCCCTTTCTTGATACCTTCCCATTTCTCTTCGATAGCACTCAGCGCTTTACCGTCATCCATGGTTTTCTCTCCAGCCTGCTGGTACTCCTTCCTTTTCAATCCATTTAATGCTTTTACATTCCATTTCCTCACTCGCCGTCCCTGCCTTATCTTTTTGAAACGGACGCTACAATTCATAACAACTAAATTGTGGTCAGAGTCTGCATCCGCTTCCGGGAAGCTGTGCGAATTTATCACACTATTCCTGAACCTATGTCTAACCAGAATATAATCTAACTGACACCTCTCTGAGTCACCTGGCATTTCCCATGTATACCTGCGACTTTTGTGGTGTCTAAACCAAGTGTTGGTGATGACTAACCCCTGTCTCCTGCAGAACTCAACTGCTTTCTTCCCGCGGTCAGTCATCGTTCCTAAACCGCTACCGTCTACCGTCGCATTCCAATCCCATATCAGTGTCAAATGTTTTCCTGCTGCATCACACGCGATTATGTTTTCTAATGGTTCGTATATCCTATCGACCTCTTCATCCTAATGGTTGCTCGGTGGCATGTATACCTAGCCAAGTTCGTCGGTTCTGCTTTTATCTCTAGCAGTAATTTTCTATCCGTTGACTGTTCTATGTTGACTACGCCCAAACCCTTTTTCATCGGTCATCACCCCTTCAATGCTGTATCCTCCTTTACCATTAAAATTACGTCCTTAGAACAGAATATACGGTCAAATAATCTCTAAGTAAGTTGGTTTTATTCATTCGTTTCTGGATAAAATCCATTAAGTTCGATTATCACAGTTTTCACTTGTCCATACTTAATACTTCCATAAGAAATAAAGAAACGGTAAACTCAACGTTTCTTACCAACCGAGTGCTTACCTACCCATGCGTTAAAAATGAATTTGGCATGAATCCTTAAAAAATTCATTTTTTACAAAATATTAATGGAAAATCCCTTTTCTAATAACCAACTTCCAACTACCTAAACTTTACATTTCCTTAACAAGGGCCTTCGAAATAAGTGAATAAGAATACAATACCAGACGGTTTCCATTTTTTAGGCATACTTTACCTCTAATTCTATTTATTTTTCATTAATAAAATTTCATTTAGAACTGAAATCATTGATTATGTCCTAAATTTCCCCACGGAATTCTAATATTTTGCTCTCTTTCCCGAAGTTCAAAACATGCAGAATGCTTTATAAGTTAGCTGGTGGTTTAGCATTATTATTTGTCATCGCAATCTTGGGTGCTCAATCACAGAACTGTTTTTTGCAGCTGTCCGAGCAATCTTGTTAAATACCAATTATTTCATTTATTCTTAGAGCATTCCTTTACAACTTGTATTAACTTCAGATCGTTTGTGCCTTCTTAAACTTTCGAAATAAATCTACCTCTTTACATTTTAAACAATTACGGTCCAAAAGAATTTTGTGATTCAGAGTGGCTGCAATTAGTTTCCCTCGCTCTACTAGCGGTATCTTCAATGTGCTTCTCTATTCACCCGCATTTATTAGTAATTCAATTTTTACCCTACTGATCTATTTTATCTTGCGCATTACCACATTTCCTTCAGGTCCTACCCGTTTTTTACTGTATCTCAAATCGTCTAGGAAATAAAGAAAAGCAGACTCTTTATCTTAGCTTTTATCTCTTCCTTATGTTAAGGAAGAGATAAAGATAAAAGCTTTCCTCTTTTCCACTTTCACCGCTTTTAATCATTTCTGTATGCTCTTATTGAGTGTGTATTCACATTCCGTCGAAGTATTGCATTGGAATGTCTATCGGAATGTGCATCGTTTTCAGAAGCTTTCACCTGATCTATAAATTCTATAGTGGTCAGTTGATACCTTTGTCTTTATTCTCTGCCATGAATCAAAGAGCAAGAATGGCTTCTCTTGTTACTCCATAATCCAAATTGATCTTCACATAAGAGTTCTACTGATCTCCACTCCATTCTTCGACAGAATAAAATTATTCCCTTCGATTTAAGGCTAGGCAGGTTAATTATTTGAAAGGTTTCCATTTTCCATTGCCTTTTTGTTTTCTTATAGAGACGGATTCATTTTTTCCTAAGTTCAAGCAGTAATTCTGCTCTTCTTTATAGATTAAATAGGTAGTGAATCTTCGTCAAATCTTATGTCATGATTTTTTTTATTATTTCCGAGTGTATTCAGTTGATTACTTTTACCTTTTTTCCGTTTATCTTATAAAAGTAATTGTGCAGCCTTAACAATGAACTCTCCTCTCCTGCATCGTCATTAGCAATGTTCTCTTTTCCCTCAACCCTAGCGTTTATTTCTTTTCCGCCATGCTCCAAATTTTATCTTGATGCATTATCTTAAACTTTATTGAAATCCCAAATAGTATTACGTTTGCCCTTTGTCCATTGCATTTGGTGTCTCGCAGTTAGTAGTCTACTTCGACTTTTCCTTTAAAAAATGATGAACTGCGTGTATACCCACTCGGGATCTTTATTTATTCTTCCCTGTTTTATTTAACCGTTCAAGCAATTAAATTATTTTTTTCCCTTCAATGACGATCAGACTGATTGATCTTTCAATACAAACTTTCTCATTTTTCTTATTACAATAACGTTCTTTAAAGAATCTTGTATGTACTTTGTCAGTAATCCATGGTAATATTTTCACTGGTTCCCAATGGCCTATTTACATTTTAGCGACTTAAAATAATCCAATTTTCAAAACTTGCCGTTTTTCTGCCATCAATCTGGCGTTTCAATAATTTTAATTATGACACGTTTTCTAGTGTTTGTTGGGGTATCCTCCTAAGCTATTATCCCTCCATCCTTTCATCGCCCCTGTGCCATTTTTTACCTTCAGCTATTTCAGCTCTGCATTGATTCCTCGAGATTCTTGAAATATAGGTAGCTTGTTATATTACCCTGAAATGCAATTTTTATCATGTTGTGACATGTATTTATGCATATTATATTTGTTAATGATATTATACTGTTTTAGGTATGTTTTCTTGAGAGTGGGCTATATAACGATACATTTTTAGCCACTCCTAACGAAAATAATATGGCATATCCGACATAACAATAATGCCCTCTTCAATACCGCATATTTTCCTCCTCCCTTCATTCCGCCCAACATACCTTTTCTAATCCAACCCCGTCCTCGCTTGCCCAGTAATGTAGCCTCTGACTTAGTAGTAGTCTTTTAGTCTTAGTATAAACTATTGATAGCACTAAAAAGTAAAAGGTAATTGCCTTTTTTGCACCACCTTAAAGTTCAAATGTTTATACGAATGAATCAATGACATACGGTAGAGTTACCTCAGGACGATTATTATTTTTAGGCATAGCTATGGAAGCTCATGAAATATTTTTGTCTCATTTTTCCTTAAATTAGAAAAGAAACTCTTGTGCATAAAAAAGCGAGGAGTTAGAGTGGAATGCATGCTGTGAACCTCATAGGGCTATTTTAACTTTCACCCCCTACGTCTTAAATCGCAATAGTTGTCGTCGGATAAAAAACACAAATATTCAGACTTTCACTTGGACATCCAAAGTCAAGTGGAATGATCCCTTGCACTAAATATTATTCTCTTATTTTTTACGGAATTAATGATATTCCCTGAGCATCGTAGTAGTCCGGTGGGACGAGCAATCCGACACTGAAATGTAGGATATCCTGTTCAAATCGGAGAATGCTACCTCAAGGCACTGTAAACTTCAACGTAGGTGTGTGATTTTAGGTTCATCGGGACTTCGTGGGAAAGCACAGGTGGCACAGAGAATGTAACTGGCACCCCTGTTCTCATGCGTGAACAGCATATGCCGTAGGGCTTAGGACGACGTGAGCCTCACTCTCAGTGATTACAAAACAACCTTGGCATTAATAACTTTGGTCAGGATTTTTTTCTCTGGTAAGAGGGAAATATAACCATTAAATTATGATACATATCTAAGTGCCATAAAGCTAATGTATTTTGAATTTACTACTTTATGCAATTTAATGTATTTTTAGCTTCTTCTAAAAAGTGTTGACTAAGTTAAAGATGTCAATTTCGTTTTGAAAACTATTCGTCCAAAGGTAACGCCCAGTTAAAGGTCTCCCCTTCCCTGTACTCTCATTTACCCAAATCTTTTCATTTTAATTTCCATTATTTACTTTAGACCCACTTTATAGTTAAGGCCGGTTCTCAGATATCCCGGCAATTAAGGGTGCAGGGAAAAAACCACTTCGTGCAGATATTTATTGCCACCAAAACAGGATGATAATTTTGATTTTTTCATGTGCAAGGACATAGAAAAAATATGATGCCCAATCACTGCACTGATGTCTTAAGAAAATTCGTTTTAGATCAATTGATGGTGAACGATTTCTCTTAGCCATTATCCCACGTTTAACTTCCTCGGTTTCAAATTTCAAGAAGACACGGGAAATACCGCGACAGTAACTTTTAACGGAATCATCCGCAAAGTGTTCATTGTAATTCCTCGGTATTGTTTCCCAAATACGCATGTTACTCCACCAGTGCATTTCATTTGTACACATAGAATTTTTAGTAATGCTGTCCCAGCATTTGTGAAGTCATCTGTTTTAGAATGTATCGAATTTTATGTCTTATTATTAGCACAGGAGTTTAAAAATGAGTATTATATTTAACTATTAGACTCCCGCCCCAGTTGACTAGATTTGTCAGCCAATATTGTCTGCTCAATGAACCGCTCTATTTTAAGGAATATAGCAGATGGTCAACATTTTATTTCCTAGGATAATGAAGCGCATATTATCGACGAGTTTTGTTGCATCATAACAACCACTAAACAAGTCTATAAAATCGAAAATGGTCACACTTTGGTCATTGATCAATATCATTAAAAAAATGTTCGACCTGCTTTTATAATTGCTCACACAAATAAACATAAACACTCTAAATTATGACATCAAATATCACTTGTGCCAAGCTAAAGGCCATTTTATCTATTTAAGATTGCACGACCGTAAGGACTCGAATTTTTAATTAATTAATAATTTGTTCAGAGTTTTTTTATGCCTTTGATGCATAAAATAATTCAGAACAAACAATTTAGGGTCATAGTTCCGTTAGCTATGTGATCATTGAGTAATACATGACCCAATTTCAACAGTTTTGTGATATTTTCAACTCGGATGCTGCACACTTTCGTCTGGTTTTATTTCAAGTACTTTTTGACAAATCAAAAAGTCAATTATAATTTGCAATTTGATTACATTTTGAGCTCGAAACTCGTTAAAGACAGCTTCTCATCTGTAAACCTTTCAACTTGAAGCATTATTGAGTTCATTGGATTAATATTTCATTGAAATATCAATCAAAATTAGTTTTTCCCCTGATTGTCATAGTTTCCTATCAAAATACCTCTAGCCACGAATCGACCAATCGCATAATTTCAATTTATTCAATTCCGATAATTTAGATGAAAATTTCTTCCCAAAAGCCATATTTTTTCCACACCCGAGTCAGGCATCGCACTTTTTCAATGTATTCTTATTTCGCCTAAGATATGAGTCAGAGACTGCGAATCTTACAGTTAATGGGACCTTAGAAGGGATACTAAATCATAACCAAAGATTGACGGATCCCCTAGCTGCGAGAAGGAGGGAAAAATAAATGAAATGAGATGCTAAAAACAACGGACAGATTTCTATGCATGTAGTCATTAGAAACGCTTGAAAGGTTCGTCCGGCTGGTAACGCACCCATATGCCAACACAAATATCAGAGGATCTAGTCCCAACCTGAGGATAATTTCTGGGCTAAATTTGGCCATTCGAACGAAAAGTAAGGACCCGCGAACTAAAACAAATCTTGGTAGATAAAAAGAAACAAATATTGAAACACTTAAAATTTTCTGCAGCTAAGGGTTTATTACTGTTTTGCACGCTATTTGCCGAGTGCGCCCATCCCTGTCATATCTATCAGTGAATATCTTGTATGGCTTAGAATTTTTAGTTTCCAAGGCCAATGTTGTGCCTTCAAAAAAATTAAGAAAGGTTGTTGAAAGATTAATTGGCATTTTTTTGTCGTTAAAATGTGTTTTCTTTATAGGTGAACAAATCCAAAGCGTTATACCGATCTCGCTTTCACGAGGTGAGTCAATGCTCCCTCAGTTCACTTACCACTTATTTAGATACCTTGCATCGACTTGAACATTGATCCTTTTTGTGTACATGAAGACTCGCTATGTATCTTTATAACTTGAACTAATTCAAAGTAGTATTTATCCACTGTTGTTTTCTGTAAATATATCCTGCAGGTGGAAATGCAAGGCATCTGCATTAATTATTTACATTTATGACCTTAAATTTGCCTGTTTCGTACGTTTTGAAAAGGCTTTTGATGGAGTGAATTTGGAAAAACTGATAAATTTATGAATAAATGAATAATATAAAATATGAATATATTGGAGAGACAGGAGGAGAATTCGCAACATGTACATGTCTCAAACTTCTCCGGTGCGGGTGGGGAACGGAGAATCCGTATGGGCAGTGTTAGAAAGAGGATAAAGGCAGGGTTGCCCATTATTACCGGAGCTATTCAATGCATATGCTGAGGAAAAGAATTAAAGGCATGGGAAGAATTGGCGATAGGAAAGAAATTCGGCAGGGAATCCGTAAAATCAGGTAGGTTTGCTGATAACTAAGCTCTGTTTTGCCAGTCAGCCAACAGCTGCAAGCATGGCTGAATGAATTGGAAATTCAGTGCAATAGGTGTTGGATGAAAATCGATCTAAATAAAATAAAGGTTGTGCGGTTTTTAGAAAGATAAGTTGTAAATAAAACTTTAAAATGGGAAGGCATAAACTAGAGTAGGCCGAACAGTTTAAGTATCTCGAAAGTGTTTTGAACCAAAATGGTCAAAATAGCACGGACGAGAGGAGTAGAATTGCACTAGGCAAAGAGGCTTCCACAGGAAGGAGGGAATCGATGACAGAGACGTTGAGTAAGAACGTTAAGAAAAGGCTCGTTAATACATTGATATGGGGCGTAGTTATGTACGGCGAGGAATCATGGTCACTGAAGCAGGTGGATAGACGTATATTTAAGGCTTTTGAAATATGGATAAGGAGAGGAATGGAGAGGGTAAAGTGAACAGAAAGGAAAATTAATGAGAAAGTGCTAGGCATGGAGGGGGAGGACCGGGGATTGTTGGGAGAAGTCACAAGGAGGTAGGAAATATGGATGAAGAGCGTATTGATCGGCAGTGGGATGTTGAAGATCGTAATATTGGAGAGAATTCAAGGCAAACGAGGAAATGACAGGAATATGATAAGGATGTAAGACAGGATGATGGGAGGAAGGAAGTGCACAGAGATGAAGAGGGGCTTGTTGTAGAGTAGGATGTTAGGTTTATTTTGTTAGGAGAAACAAAATATTTATTTGGTAGTTGTGTCCATCCAAAATCTACTTTAAAACGAGGAGGAACAAATTTCTGTTGAATAGCCTCAAAGTACTATCATGCTTCCATTCAAATTTAGAGAATCTCGCGGATGAGGACGAAATTTTTAGTCGACTGATTTCAAAATTAATCGGCATTAGAGAATGTATGAGGTGGTGGGCCAACGATGCAGAAAGATTCACAGCTGACTAGCGATTTAATAACAATCCACAACCCCAGCTCGACCAATACTCTACCTCTTCCTTCTTTAATTGGGAAAAAATCCTTGTTTTTATTCCCTACTTTTTATATATTCCTCTAATTTTCCTTTTATCTTCCCGAATCAGTCGCTATAACTCGTGTGAGAGGGGGAAAGGGCGTCTATTCATAACCAGATTTAATTTGCGTAATGGGCAGTTTGCCGGCCTGCCCGAATATAAATCTTACCCTTTTGCCTACTTTTTCGCCCGAGGATAGCCTAACCGGTATAGACATATGCATATCTATGCATTATCCTTGCACAATTATGGTATTAAAAAAATACGAAGGCATATTTTCACGTCATTCGTTTTTATACACTTGTTTTATTCCCGATACGGGACACTGGAAAGGTTTGGAAGACTTGTCGTGAAAAATTGAAATGAAAATAGAGCAACAGTCATTGGGTTCGATCTCACTCGTTTACGACTAAAACGGTCGTAAATTGGATAAGGCGATAGGAATTTTTAAAAATCCTTCGCAAGAGTTCGTTTAATTACGGCGAGGCCAGGACGGGATGAAAGGATTGGGATGTACCAATATCTCTCAACTGCTCTCCGGTTATAAAATATTTATCAAATATTTTCCCTCGGCCACGGTGTTTCCTTCAGTCGCCGTGAGGAGCGGTGTGCAAACTTTGCCCTTCTCTCCGGAAATCTGGAGCGCGTCACTATGACTAAGCGTTGATGAATGATGTGATATCTCCTAATGGCCCCCTTTTTTCCCCGATTGGAAAATTCCACTCGTCCCGGTGACTTTGACGTACGGCACAGTCAAAGTGGGTTACTGTTGCATTTAGTACGAGGAAATTAATATCGATGCAGCAAATCAGCGATGCTATATCCTCCTCTCCCTTCCCCCAAAAAGCTCATTAAATAAATGGAACAGTCCTTCATCAAGAAGAAAGCGGGATTCATAATAGAGAGATTGGCCCGCGAAGGCAACTGGTGCTGCCGCATCGAAACAGAGCGTTCTGGATGGTCCTCGGCAAGGAATAGGAAATATTAACTCACCGAAACGTTTATGCACACCCTTTGATAACCACTCTATGCACATAGAAACGCAAATAGGTTATGTATCACGGGTCCCGAAGCACACAAAATAAGTGAATCGTAGATATTAACCCTGTTGTAAGAACTTGACCTATAACTCGCAGTTTTAAGGTATTACCATCGAATAGTAATTCATTTGAAACTGATCCATATTCAAATATTTCATTGCAATCATTAATTTTCGAATCCAGTTTCATACGGTATCGGCTGTGGCAGCTTTATATTGAGTAACGCGTTATTTAACATTGAAAAACAGGCTCGCAGAGCTTTTTCCATTCTATCTCCACACGATGACCGAGACATGGGTTAAAATAAATTTGCAGAACATTATTTCCACACATAAAAGTTTTTAAATAAATTGAATAAACCTTTGATTAAATATTCACAACATGGCTCTGCTGTATTTATTGAAATAGTAGAACACATTTAATTCTAATTTATTATGTTAGATTGCCTTTCTGTCTCTAATGTCCTTTTGGAGCATTTTCGATTAATACGATTCGTCCTTTTAGTAGTAGTTTGCTTGATCGAACTAAGCAGTAAAATATGAATTGGCAAATATTTTATTAGATTCACTAGGAATTAATTATAATAAAAAGCCCTGTGAATTTCATACTGATACTACTGTTACGTATTTTTTGAGTGGCGGATTAAGGACTATACCTATTAATGCATATTGCTTGTGTTCGTTTTCACTGAGAACAATTTATCTATTTAATATGATGTATCATAGTTCCAGAGGTTCTAGTTATATTATGACTTAAAGAAAATTATATGTATGTGGTCAATTTTATTTGAAAATGGGCTTATGTTTTATTTCAACCCACCGTTAATACAAAATGGAAGATAAACGTTAAGAAGTGATGTGAATGCTAATATTGTCTCATTTGGGTTTTATTGAACATAACAGATTCAGGTTTAACTTTGTGGAATTCCTTCTTTATGAGGGTAAATAGAAACTTAACATTTCCACCATAAAGGTTTAATATTTCACGACCATGGTTTCGATGGTGTGCATCTTTATGCGTTTTCTTTATGGATTTTATTGGTTAATTGACATATTTATGGTTCGAATTCAATTTTTTTACTATTGTCACACTTCCGAAAAAATCTAGATTATCTGAAATCTCAGGGACGTAAAAACTTAGATAAGCCCAGGGAAAAGCATTTAAAAACCGACATTACTGATGAATTATTATGGCTTCGTAAAAATCCAGATAAGAGAGTACATTATGAAAGTGGATCGTATGTATTCTAAAAGTAAATTTTAAATAACCAACAAACAATTTCGTATTTTTCCTGTTTTTTTAAGGTACGTAGGGAAATAGTTTTCTTAGCATGAAAGTACTGAATCTTTCAAACTTTTTCCAAACTTTGTCCCATATATTTCAAGCATAAAATATTTTCTCGAACCCTCTTCCATTCAAAGCTTTCTGATAACTTAGGAAAAGTATTTTGAAAGCAATATTTCTCTAAATAAGTCACCCCTTTATAAAAGAGCAGAATATAGAAATTTTATTGGTCCTATTGATTTTGAAAAGGAAATTCAGTCGAATCTAATAAAAGGCTCCTGGTAAATAAGGTTTCCGTTTTCACATTGAAAATTGCCTAAAATTTACCATCAGTAATTGATAGCTTGTTTACATAACCGTATAATCATTCTCAAATAATTCTTAATAATTCATACATAATCTCTTTCCTGTATGCATCCACACATTTCACGTGGTAATTGACATCTATCGAATCATTTTAATTCAAAATTTGTTGAAAGTTTGGGCTTAAATCCCCCATTTTGTTTTTGTAACCAATAAATATGATATTGATAGAAATACTTTCACATACATTCTGCTGGGTATGATTTCACTCATTCTTTGAGAGGTTTGTCTTCTGCGACGGTGAAGCAGAATTTAAATCCTTAATCAAACAAAATTTCCCCCTCAGTAATTACCACTGTATTTTACTTTAGATGTTTTTGGTATTATATTTGGTAAAGGGGCACATTTGACGGCCAATTCCCAGTCAAATGGCTGCTTTTGTCGAGAGTCCTCCAGGAGACCATATAATATTTTTAGAGGTTTATGGATTCATAAAACAAACGACAAATCTTTGCCAAAACTGGATCTTCGCGAAGGATCTGTGAAATAATTTTGCTCAGTCAATCGCACTTCACTTTCATTCACTATTCTCAAGGGATTATACTCGTTCAATCGATTTTATCAACTCATTCCCGGTTTTCTTTAAATTATGGGCATGTGTTTTCTCTCTGCACTTGTTTTTGTTTCTTCAGTATGGAATTTAGATTGCCTTAAAGTGTATTAAATTTTCTAGATCATCGAGTGCTGGAAATTTCCAGAGCACTCCATTGTATTTCCTCCTTGTGCAAAGTAGAGGTTAGAATAAAATATTTGTCATCTCTTTTTATGTAGTTCTAAGTCAAATTTAGAACGTAACAAAATTACAGAGTTTATAATTCATGAGATTCAGCGGCCCATGAATGATTATATACATTATAGAATATGCATCCCAAAATTTACACAGGTGTTGAACGTTAATATGAAGCTTGGTAGGTTATCAATATCTATGAATTGCTTTGACAATCCACTACAATACGTATGATAAAATATGGATTACAATTTTTCACCAATGCTAGAAAACAAAAGGCTCTTTATTAATCTTAGGCGATTGAAAATATTAACAAAGACAGAAATATTAGTCCTACAATCGCAATTAGAAGATCCAAATACGGCAACATCGCTAAGTTATCGAAATATAATGAACCTACTATCTGTGTACCTAATTATAAAAAATATCTTTTATTTGTAATATGTATAGCTTGTCATTAAGTATCATAAAAATATAAATATGAGAAATTAACAGCCTAATTGATTGAAGTTAACTACTATATAGTGAAAATTACTCTTTTCATTTAATTGTATTAAAGATACAGATTTTGAATTGAGGAGCATTTTCCCAAGAGGGCTCTCCATCGAAAAATATTAGAATTAGTTATGGACAAATGACTGACCCTTTCAAGTTCATCATTGATTATGTTTCTTTAATTGTTGTAGGTAATGAAGTCCATTAAGTTTTATATTACAAGCCACAATCACACCGCCTTTATCAGCACAAAATATCCCGTGCGCATTGCGGATAACTTAAACATGTGCGCCAGCTTTAATTATTGAGTGTACGCCAGTATGACGACTTCGACCCCTCATTGCACACGGCGAAGTCTGAGGAAGAAGTACTCTTCACGGGAATGGAGGGGAGGGACGAGGGAAATAAGGTGTCACAAGATAGGAAGACAGTTAAAGAGGTAGGTCTGATACCCGAGGGTAAAAAAAGGTATAGTTTAGTTTGACGGAGACTGAAATGAAGAGAATGCCTGATCCTTGCATTTGAATCTAAGATACAAAACGACGCTGTAGTATTTTGAATATTGTGAAGTTTTATATATAATTTACGACGATAAGTAGTGGAAATAAAGTCTTCGGATGCCTTCGTTGCTGTAGCAACATTCTTGAAGTTAGAAGCTGCACTTTCTCTTTAGCTGTTGTCGTCACGGAAGACAATTGAGGACGCTACTCATCTTATTTCTGCTTACATGTACGTGTCTACAGAAGGGCCATTTCTTGTGCTTTACTAACTGAAGAAAATATTTGTTAAAATCTATCATTTATTTGCCAGAATGAAATGTAAATTTAACCAATTTTCACCTGTATTAACGCTTCAGCTGCCAACTAACATTACTTTCCTAATATGTATTATACTCGTATTTCATTCTAAATTACTTCCAGTGCAATCTTCAATGTTTTAACTTGTGTAAACGCTGGACATTTGATTAAAGCCGAAGGATGAGAGATCAGAATAACTTAAAATGGCAGTTCTGAGAGAAAAGTATATTTTCAATTATAATTACCCTCTGTTGTCACTAATTTATCTTAAGTTTAGTTTTTTGTTCGTCTTAATGCTTAGAGTAGTATTTCACTCACATAAACAGAAACATGTTTTTCTGTAGTTAACGTTATCTCCCATAGTTATGGAAAATATTTTAGAAAGACATTTTTTAATAACCTGAATGTGGTGTTAAATCACACTCTGCCACACACCCTCGCGGTAGTCTGCAAGAAAATGAAAGCAATGCCGGTAACTATTATTCCTTCTTTATCCTGGAAATCGATTTTCGAATTTCTTGCATTTAAGGAACTTCCATCATGTTCCACTGTCAGCAGTTTCTTGACGACGGATGATAGAAGCACCGAAAACATCATAGTTTATCCTCATTTGATCATAATTTTTTATCTCACGGTAAATTTGAAAACTTGTGCTCAACGCATTCCAGACATATTTGGTTTTCAGCCCGGATCTTAGACATTTTACACACGTCTAAAATCTTAATTGGATCCCTGGCAGCAAATCGTAAAATCATGGAAGAGTTATTTTGTCCGCGTCACGTCATGTCGTGGGAACAGAATAATACGTAGACTTAGGATAGCATTATATTCATTAAAATCGTTTTACGACCATAATTTATATGTACGCCTCGGCACACTCTGCACCAATTATTACGTGCGTTTGAAATTATGATATCAAATGGAATTGCTCTGGAGTGTCGAAAGGGGGAGCTGGCGATGCTGAAAGTGAATAGACACCGGAAAGCAACCCGCTCGACGCCGGTTGCAAGCATGTCATGCTCCGCTAAGCGTCAGGGTCTCTATGAACGCGTCAAAATACGCCACACATAAATGAATTTTCTATTTCCGAGGTCTTCCAAAAGGAGTTAAATACTCCCATGACGGTCGTTTGGCTCTACAAAAATCATATCTTATTCGAGCTTCACTTCGGCCCCTTGCGCAAAGTTGCCGAGAGAAATACCTGTACTTTTTCACCCATTCAATCAATTTCAGCATTTGAATTTCAATGTCAGCCAAATTGGAAAAAATAAGGGCAGCCTGCTTCGCCCATGACAGTCACTACTTGGTAACTCTGCAGTAATTATTTAGCGTATGTTTCAGTGTTCCTTGACAGAATGGAAGTTGAGTTAGCCAAAGAGATATTAACTAGGTTCTCTGGGAGTTCTGAGAGAATATTTTGTGATAAAGCCGACCTTGGATCGCAATTTTGCGAAAGAAAATCTCCAACTGTCTCACTTCGTATTCTTTTGTGGGGCCTCTTTGATTAAAACCTATTCTTGGGGATATTATCTCTTTTTAGTATAGTAAAAGAAGGTGGCAACCCGTGGCGTGTGAAAGTAAAATAACTCAACCGATTGGCTACAAGCAGCTACTTTTATGGTCGCTTTTATCTATGAAGGTTTCATTTTGTATTGAAATGAAGTGCAGGTATTTCTTGTATGTTTGATAACCTCTGGAAGGGTTTGTGAGACGTGGAAATAATATTTCAAGTTGCGCGTGGGGAGGACCAGTCCCCCCTCCCCCTAAATGCGAATAGCTTACCCTTGCCCCTCCCGACGCCGCAACGGTGATTAAGTACGCTGGAAAGCCACGCGAGAATGCTTTCGTTTTGTTTTCCGCGTAGGCGAGGAAATTAGAACGCGCTCGAGAATACAAAACAAAACTATCGAAATTCCACAGTTCTTGTCCCCACGCAACGAGCTTTAATTCAATTTCGCTCCAATTTAATTCCAATTGGAGTTTGATTAAAAGCGGGACAAATGCGCTATTATCGGTTGAAATTGAATAGAGAAGTCATCGCTATTGTGAATTGAATTTTTTTTCATACTTCCATTGTGAATAGAAATGAATTTTTTTTCTCTTCATATTGCATAATCCAGCAAAAAGCCTTGCAATACGTATTTGAAGCGATCAAAAGAATGGTGCCTTCCCCCTTATTTCCATTGTCCTAATTAAATAATCTATAATGGATTATTAAAATAAGCTTCGCATACCCAGGGAAAATTTAACAAAGGTTTAGCAAAGATAATTCATCACTACTCATGTGAGCCCAATCATATATACACCAGTTTTAAGTAACCAAAATAAAAAATCTTTAGTTGTTTGACTTGATCACTTAAATATGCCTTACTCGTTTCCCGGAGCATTGCGTTCTTCCTTGATAAACTAAGCTGTCATGGTTACAAGGTTTGAATAAAAAGTATCAGTAGAGGTTTCGGTAAAATGTATTTATCTCAGATACTGCTACAATGCCTCAAAATTCTTCCAAGTACATCCCTTGAGTGTCGACATATTTTTTCAGCGGCTTTTCCACGACTCGAAGGCTCCCTGGTAGGCGGATTCAGGTAGGTCCTTAAGGGCACGCGTGGAAGATTCTTCGACGGCACTTATGGTCAGTTCCCTGGTGGTTTTCTTTGAACTTTTTCTTCTTTCCTAGTAGGATTTCACTTTTGGGAATATTAAAGATTCTGCTGGTACTTATTTGGGACTGCAACGGGGTTAAGGAATCGTCGTGTCGCGGTCCAGAAGGTCTCCATGACTCAACTTTTGGTGGTTTGTTAAGGCCTTCGGGATGAGTTTTACTCAGATCTTTCGCATTGCAAAATTTTCAGTGACAATAGTGTGCGACAATACGATCTGCAATCATATGCACACCTAACCGACGGTCTGAAATTTGCACTTCACGCACACGTTGTTGTCATTTCTTTACGTCCCCGGCCGTCCAGCTGGGGGCTAGTCCTTCACACTCTCTCTGTCATCATTGAAGAGCTTGTGCTACTAAAAGATTTTAGTTTGTGACAAACTTTAATCCTCAAGCACTTGGAAAATCATACCCAACGTTTCGGTACCTGATTTCCCCTCTCCAAAAAAAAAATTTGAAGGCGTACCACTGTTTAATCGTCCATTGCATTTTGCGCTTGCATATAGTCACTAGACGTGGGTCCACTAAAAATTCTATCTAGCCTGATCGAACGCTCGCAGGCGATTAACGCTTGGCGCGTGATAAAGGTCAGACCTCCCACCACCGATTAGGCGCAATACGAGCGCGCTGCAACGTGCAGTGTTGTCAGAAAAAAATTGTTCGCCATTTCTTTTATACAAACCTTGTATAACCACATCCAGCTTTCCATGACAGACTGGGTTGAATTGATGATGCTACTAGCGATTAGGCGTGTTGGTCTGTTTGAGGAAAGCTTGGAAAATGTGGGAGGAAGAGCCTATATGCGCTGATTCGTACTATATATATGGAAGGAATCAGGCCGGAAGACTTTGTGAGACCAGTGTTAGTTCCTATTCTGAAAAAGGTAAAGGCTACATCAAGTGAGGACTACAGGACAATAAGTTTGATATCCAACGCAGCTTAAGTTGTTCTCAGGATCATAAACAAAAGGATAGAGAGTAGGGCAAATGATTACTTAGGGGATGATCAGTTTGGGTTTAGGAAGGGGAGAGGTACGCGTGATGCCATTGCAGTAATGAGATCACTAATCGGAAGGAATATAGAATACAATCAGGAAGTATTTGCCTGTTTCGTAGGTTTCGAAAAAGCGTTTGATAGAGTGAACTGGGAAAAACTAATGTGTATATTACAGAAAATAGGAGTAGATTGGAGGGAAAGGAGGCTAATCGGCAACCTGTACATGTCTCAGACTGCTCAGGTGCGAGTGGGGAACGGGGAGTCAGGATGGACAGTGTTAGGAATAGGCGTAAGGTAGGGTTTCCCACTATCACCGTTGCTGTTCAACCTGTATGCAGAAGAAATGATTAAAGAGGCATGGGAAGATCTGGTGGTAGGAATGAAAGCAGGTGGGGAATTCGAAAAATCATTTAGGTTCGCGGATGACCAAAGTTTAGATTGTCAGTCAGCCAAGGGGCTGCAAACATTACTGAGTGAATTGGAAATTCAGTGCGACAGGTATGGGATGAGGATCAATATTAATTAAACAAAGGTTATGCGATACAGTTCACGTATCTCGGAAGTGTTTTGGACCAGCACGGTTAAAGTAGTAGGGACATAAGGAGGAGAATTGCGCGAGGCAAAGACGCTTTCACTAGGAGGAGGGAGTTGATGACAGGGACGTTGCGTATGGATATTAAGAAAAGACTCGTAAAAACTTTGACATAGAGCGTAGCAATGTACGGCGCGGAAACGTGGTCATAGAAGCAGGAGGATAGACGTAGGCTGGAGGCTTTTGAAATGTGGGTGTGGAGAAGAATGGAGAAGGTGAAATGGACCAAAAGAAAAATAAATGAAGAAGTACTAGGTATGGTGGGCGAAGAGAGGGGTTTGTTGAGAGAAATCCTATGGTGGCAGGAAAAGTGGATGAAGGGCGGATTGATCTGTAGTGGGACGTTGAAGTATGTAATAGAGGGGAGAATGTATGGCAAACGAGGAAAGGGAAGGAACAGGATAGGGATGTTGGACGGGATGAAGGGAGGAAGGAAGTACTCAGAGGAGAAGAGGGGTCTGATGTAAAGTAGGTTGCTAGATTTTGTGTTTTGTTAGGAATTATAAAATATTTATTTTGTGTTTTTGTCCATCCATGGACCTACCTCAACCGGTAGATTACCTAATTATTTAGACGAGACACACTTATTTAATAAATGAAATAAGTGTGTCTCGTTGGTGTTTATATTTACATGCATTCAACGCGTTAGAATTGCGGGCATGAACGAAAATAGAAGGGAGGCTATTTGTTATTCTCTACGCCTCGTGAAATGTTATACCCGAAGCCGAGAATATCATTGAAATCACTTATTGGACTCGCATTAACAATACTTTGGTTTCTGAAAATTATTGACCCAAATTATTTATGGTACCAAATATCTTAAAACAACTCGGTGCTAAATAAAATAATTCTAATGTGCTTTCTTTTAACTCTTTGCTTGACTGCACTTATTTCTCTCCTACTCATGGTAGCCCTATTGTTTTTCCCCTATGTTTGGCCTTCACAACCTCCTTTTCTCTAGGAGTAATCAAGTGTTTACCAACAACTATTTCCCAGTTTCGATATTATTGTCACTGAAAGTTTTCCATTGGTCAACTTGAGCATAATTTGTGCCGGTGGCAAGTAAGTGAAATCACTGTAAATATTTAATGAAAGAAAAAGGGTTGAATTTCAGCAAACAAGTTTATCGTAGGCTAAAATTGGATTCTCGTTATTATTGATGATATCCCGCCTCATCTTCTTCCATTGCTTCGCACGATGCGATGCAGCAAGTGTGATAGAAGAAGCCACAGCATGAGAGAAGAATATAACCAAGGGAAACGAATTTCGCCTTCAGGACCCTCAGAGCGAGATGCGATGGTTTTTGTGGGAAGGAAGAAGGCTGGGGATTTGCTTCCCGGCTGCAAGGCGATGGAAGTAATGGTCCCTCTCGTCTCGCGTCACACTTCAAGTGATGGTGACGGGAAAGCAGACGGACGCGTATTAAGGTTTGTAGTTGGGTGGAGGGGAATAAAAGTCGAATGGGATGGCGATGGTTAAGCCGGCGCGCTGGACCAGGCCAAGGACGGACACTGGGACGGTTGCCAGGGAAATTTCACTCGCGATTCTCAATCTAACAATGGGAAAGAAAGAGGAGCAGCGGGGAAAGAATGAAGGTACGAATGCCAACCTTTGGGATAGGAAAGGAAGTACCCATATTTTTTTTAACTCAGTCTTTTTTTCCTTCGTAGAAATGAAAATAATCTGAAATTCTCACGAGATAACGTTGCATGAGATGGAATTCGTTCGCTCTAAATTTCCGCGGGCGTGTACCCTAAATCCTTATAAACTACTAGGAGTTGTTAACAAAGCTCGCAGTTTGAGTAAATTGCCGTCGGGGCTCTATAATAAACTGGAATGGAGGGTGATAAAACGGAGAGAAACTTTTAAATGTTAAATGCACCCTTCATTTACGAGCGAAATCCCTAACTTTTCCCGCAAAATTGTTTATTGCAGCCAAAATGTTTCAACTGAAGGACTCTAATTGTTACCTCCGCACTGGTACATTCATCTATTCAGCTACAGAATTATTAAGGAGTACCATACCCATTCATATTTTCCGCGCATTGGCAGGGAAATGTTAATGTTCCCTCTCGTGAAGAAACACTGTGACACAAATACTCTTAGAAATTACCCCTTTGTTCGTCGACTATGTTCGATTTGTTCATTGAGTGGAAAATGGTTAGTTCCTCCCGGTTAATTTATATATCATCCATTGTAAATACCTGATCTACCTATGTGCTTTATATTAAAGGCATGCATCAAAATGAAAAATATTTGCAAAAAAATGCACTATAGGTCACAGCTAGCGATGGAAAAGAGTTGCAATCAGTAACATATTCTACCAGATTGATTCTAAACTAGAGGAAAAAATATTTAACCCACAAACTTCAAAATAAAATTTTAAATATTCACGTTTCGTATATTATGTAACTGATTTATAAGTCATACTGTTTTAATGAGCTGTTAGTCGTTGCGTGCGAGTAAACACAGGATAATAGCTACTAACAGGCAATAGCTACTAATCACACTATGAGAATTTGTTGATTACTAGCACTCCCGCCAGCAGAGCTCTATGGGTCATCTAAACACACAAGGCTATTCCACCACATGAAGGTTATCGTCCATAGGAGGCTATTATCATTATATTCATAGTAAAATACAATATATCGAATAAAGTGTTCTACTCTTTCGTTACCTGTGCTGATATATTAGAAAACCATGTATGACTCTTCGAGTATGACGGATTTGAATGAGAAAATTTTGCTGTTGCCATTTGCTGCCTCTAAAATGTAACTATGTCATATGGAACATATTTTTCCAATGATAACTAAATTACCTGGAAAGAGTCTCAAATGCAATCTCCTTGGGTGCTATTTCTGACGTCATTAGCTTATGTCCTTAAGGGGGGACTTCAGTTTCGAATTTCTTACTCATTGTGTTTCAAGGTTTACGCCAGGTATTCTACTAGTCTTCTTGTATACTTTTGCAAGAAATATTAAAAGCTGCTGTGAACCATCGGCTTGTGTTTTAGCGGCGTATAAGTAGTATTACGGGTAGTGCATATTTTGTGAGCTTTTAAGAACCTTCATCAGATGTATAATACAGGAGAAATAATTTAGCATCAACGGGTAGAGGTTTAAGAAGACGGTATGTGTATTATTAAATCGTTCGATTATTGGAAAGATATTCCTATTCGCCTTCGTTGAAAAATCTCAACCAACTGATTGTCACATCAAAATTCGTTGCATATATTAATATAATTTTTTTCTGTAACGAGAATTAGATATCGCGTCTGGAAAGTGTTATGACAGTTGTAATAAAATCTATCGATTAACGCTCTTCAAGTTCGCTTGCTGCGATGTACGAAGTTCATGTTCTAAGATCATTCAATTTTTTTCTCGGTAAAGGGAGCAGATAGAAAGATATGCTTGAGCTTAAAAGGTGCGGGCATGCATGTTAAATAGAAAATTTCTTTGGCTACACCGTTCAATACTTATGGTTTGTATAGCTACCGATTACACAAAAAGTGTTTTCAATGCTAAAAATCTACCAGAACAGCGTGTAATCATCTGTTTTCGGCACCTGTCATTTAAGTTCATCGCAAATTGACTGAGACATGCATAAAATGTGCATTCGTGGGTTCGACAGTGCAAATAATGCCGAAAGCCGTGCGATAACGAAGTCATATCTCAACGACGCTGAAATCACAGCTTCGTTTTGGAGAATTTTTTCGTCTTCTGGTGCAAGTAGTTAGACAGAAAAATATCAGGAGACTAGAACTTAAAAGACTCCTCGTAGCTAGTCCGTCATACTGTCCAGGCACCAGATTGCAGAGTTGAATTTTGTGTAGCCATTTCATTCATTCACGTTCAAGTCCAGTATTATAGTTGAATATTGGATTGTAAAAGGAATATCAAGTTCTAATATTTTCAATTGTTTCAATTTATTAGCGAGGCAAAAAATTAGCTTTCAGAAGTAGAGTATTTTGCTAGTAAGCAGATTTTTATGGTGAAAAAGCTTGAAAAAATATATGTATGCTAATATATATATATATATATATATATATATATATATATATATATATATATATATATATATATATATATAAGTATACATGTATATATAATTGTAATTATATATAATATATTTATAATTGATTTCAGCATAGCTGCTTTCGTAACTCCAGCAAAATTCAATCCCCTACAATATCATGTGATTCATGACTCTTGTGAGGAATACACCAGTTCATACCCTGAAGTCTCCTTGAACTTACGGAGTTAGAGTCTGTGATTCCTCTTCCCGAGGAAAATCACATTTCACGAAAATTCGTTTTAAGCCGAATAGAGAAAAATAAACGATCAGGAGAGGAGGACGAGGATATTTTCGTTTTTATGGGAAGAAAATAAACTCTTCCGCTTCAAATTCGTACGAGGCCGTGAAACATTTTCGAGAGAATCATCTCTGGAAGCTGAGTTGATGGCAGGTTACGTTATGAGAGAAAGGCAGAGATCGTTCGCATTTGAGTGTCTTTATACGCACGCCGTTTGCTTTTCCTCTCTAACCTCTCATACTCTAAGAACATTCTTCCACTTCGTATCTTTTACTGTCCATTTCCACTACTTCTTCTGCCGTCATCTAATTCCTATATATCACCTATTCTGTCATGTTATCATTGTTACAAATAATAATGTCAATAAATCATCTTAGTTTTTTCTCGTAAACGATATAAAACTCTCCACCTCTTTATTACTTTAGGATTTCCTTGGGCACGTGGTTCGAAAGTTACATTATCACCTCAAAGAATCAGTTATTGAATAAATACAAATAGTCCAAAGATAGAAGCGGAAATTTATGTGGCATCTAAACATTCATGTCTATAAGAATGAAAAGTACTTTACGAGTGTGTATTCGCGTTACACCTACAAGAATTTATGTATTGAAACATATTTAGTGTTTAATTTAATACTTGTCTCTTAACTATACTCACACGTAATATTTATTGCATAACAACACCGTCCTTAATGATATCGCTCAATTTTCAAACTACCTTAATTGTCACGATCTTACGAAATCTCTGTTGGTAAAACAAATGATACAGAATATCATATTATGGGGGTTGAACCTCACAAAACAGGTTTAGGTTTGATTTCTGTCGTTAGCAATAGTACGAAGTAGTAGTACGTATTGATTAGGGGATGCAACCGAGAGCTGAGGTAATTTTTGCCATTAGACATAGCACCCCAAGAGTCAATCTTATGGTCCGGGATTCAAACCCGGACCCTTAGAGGTAGAAACCACTACATTGACTACCGTACCATCCCGATCCACAACCGTAGTTGGTTCCCTGAAATTTTTTCTTTGCATTATTCTAGAGTTACAACTTCTGTGATATACATGATTAATAAGTTTTCACTTACCAAGTTGTGTCATGTTGGAGAATTTTTCTCGACTTCTAATTTACAGAGGAAACAAGTGAATGGACCGTTATTGCTAGTTTAAGAAAATATTGCTAGATAAATATCAAGTAAGCTCCAAATGGGTCTGGGTCAGTTGTTCGTTTCTGATAAGAGAAGAGGAAATATTTGCTAGGTACTGCGTAGGGACTGTAGGGTGGGATCCAAAAATGATCGCCCACTTAAAATTTGTTGCTCAAAGTGCTCTTCGTGTTGGTCGGTAAGCATTTTCGGTGCCCACCTTGCACATAATTAGTTATATTCTTAATTTTTGCATGACGATCGTGTAAACGGTGGTGCGTCCAACTAGAGAATATTTATCAGCCAGAGCACTTTTCGTCGATCTAATCGCAGTTTACTTGTTGAACGCTTTCATTGGTCTGGATACTGGGTCTTCCACACCACTTTTAAGCATGCGCATTTGTTCAGTTATTTTTGAAAACTTTCCACCATTGTCTAACCATTCCTTCGGTTATTACTGTAAACTAGACAGATCCATAAACTAGACAGAGCTCCGTCTAGTTGAAATTAGGGTAGCTGATGATCCTTTAGCGCGCAGCAAACGAATCACAGCGTACATTGGCAGGAGAAATGATTTTCGAGGACATTGTCATCTGCATTTACCGACAATCAAACAACTAGTGAATCAGAACAATAACATCAGTAGCTTCGGGAACAATCATTAGATGGCGCTGAATGAGTACAACTTGGATTTGGCCCGACAATAATAAAAAGAAAACGGCATTTACTTTTGAAAAGGCCATCAAATATTTTCCCTACATAATGTTTTTTGAAAATAACATTGATTTAGTACTTAATGGTTGAACGTAAATTAAATTGCATACTTTAAGGAAATTGAGGCAGACGTACATTTACATTTCTTCACTTCATTCCTACTCTTCGTCTTCGCATTTGAATAGGAAGTGATTGAAAAGATAACAGCGAGAGTAGATTGAATAGGGGGACAGCCTTTTTGAAAATGCCTCCGGCTCAAACATCCTTTCACTCGAAGTCTCCGGGCGTCAGGGTAACCGATTAAGAGAGAGCTGCTCTAAGAGACGCAAGGAAAAGCTACAAAAGATGAAAAAAAATGCTGTTTTCCCTCCATTCCATCGATCAACGCGTGAAAATATGATCCACGAGGAGTCTCCATGGAGTTATCTCCCGGTTCAGCTTCCTGGGAGGCGCAGCAGCTTCCTCCTTTTGTCGAGATTACTCTTCGTGCGCGAAGGGGTAATATTGGTGGTGACGGAACCCCGATTGCCCTCATAAATATATTCGATGTCAAGGGCTAGAGGATTCCCTGGGTCCGCCCAAATCCTCGAGAGCCCTCGCGCGGCAATATGTGGAACCATGTCCCGGGACCGCAGGTCGGGAAAACGGATCGGGGTCGGCATAGCGCTCTAGAGAGTACGCATAGAGAATAATGGATGGCACCACCTCCGCCACCACCTTAGGCTGAAATATCGTCTTCTCCGTTTCAAAAATACGCTTCGGTGTACTAGGAGGAATACACCAACAGCCGCAATTACATACATTTTCCACGGAAAAGCTTGCCGCAGCATAAGGCGTTCGTTTGGGGGCAATGAAACGTCAGGATCTGACCTTTTGGAAATTGGCATGGCATTGTAGTCATTTGATTGATTGTGATCGTGACGTTTATATAGAACGTCTCTCGTGAGACTCTGAGAATGTGATCGAAATGAGAACTGAGCCTTTTAATGTGATTTGTGAGCCTTGTGAGTTATATCGATATTAATTATGTTTTCGACATGACCTATCCCTTTAAAAGTACTATTAAAAATGGCATTCCTCCAATAAATACAAAATAAATACTTGAATTTTTTCCCTAAAACTTCTATGGAAGATCTTTTAAAATTCTTTATTATTGGTTAAGCAATTATGTATGTGTACTAGCAGAGTTCAATCAAATTAAATGCTGAATCTTCATTAATGCTTCTATTTTTAAGTGAAAAAATATTGCATTCTCAGCTATTACTAAGATTCTTCTTGATGAAAGAAGACACTTCGCTTTTCAAACATTTATTATTTAATTTATTTTTTATTCATTTTTTCATTTTTAATAATTTTCATTTTTTTAGTTTTTTTATTATGGAGTATTTCAATCACGATCTAGGTTTTATTACGCCGCGACATCTTCATCTGTCCTGGAGATGTTACGCTGTAACGAAACCTAGGCCGTAATAAAAATACTCTAAATGGAAAAGCAAAATGTCTTATTTCATCATTACACATTTTCTATTCAAAGACATTTTCAAGGCACATCTAAATAATATTATGAGTACCATCAGGCTATTGTGTTTGGATACCAAACTTTAATCCATATCTTGACAAAGTCGTTGGAATAAAAAATATTTATCAATATGCGTACCACCTTTGTGTATTTCTTTCTTATTCCACGACTTTATGGCGATAGAGATTATGGCGCGGGTTGCCAAAGGGACGCGTTTCATGCAGCGCTTAATTTTCGGGAGTTTTGGAATATTTAGCGAAAGTGTTCGCAACGCCGAATCGTACTCTCGGATTCTTACCGTGATGAAAATGTGGGAAGCGGTTTATTGAAGAATGGGGTGATTAAAGAATTCCGGAAATTTAGTCAAGTAATTTTCATTTTTGATACAGATGAAGAGTGTGATAGTACCCTCGATTATGTAAGAAAGAGGTGAAAGTTGTGTAATGTAAAAAAGAGGAGCGGTTTACTATATCTACTTAGCGCAATTGTTTTTGAGGTATTTTTGCTAAAAGAGGCCCTGGACCGGAAATGGGTTTATACACAACTCGGGCGATTATAGGGTGGGGATAAGGGAGGTCATCATGCATGATAATTGTAATTGTGTAGTAATTTAATTTTAAGTTGCCTCGACGACTAAGATCATTCGCAACTGGACAATTGATTCGCCGTAACAGTGATAGAAGCCCTTTAAGGATCAGCAGGCAACATTGAAGTGAGAACTCGGGAGTAGACACAAACGTTGGCTGAAAAGGGCTTTCGAATCATCCGGTGTAAAACAAGCACAGTAATAATTGTTAGCCATCATTCCAGCCCTTCACTCCGCCAAAATTTTAGTCTTTTTTTATCTGTATATATGTGTAAATAGTGAAGGTCAGTATTTGTCAGGTGGATAGAGCGTTCGGATACTGACGGAGAGCTTCAGTTCAATTCCAGTTGACGTCCTTAGGCACCCTTAGCTCCACTTAAGCTGTGGGATTTTCCGGGTACCAGTACGTCATGTGAAACCATAGGTAGCAAAGGGAAAGGTACATGCGCCATTATGAGTAAACTTTACAAGCCTTCGGACTAAGTACTACGTTAGCATATCCTCAACTATCAAATCGACCGGCGGGTTGATAACTGGTTGGTTTTGATAGTATCTAGAACTGTTTGCAATATACCGCGTAGATGATAGAAATAATGCATAGAAAATACGAATTTGGGTATGTACGATGTTCTATATGACTCATTTTATTTAGAGCATTTTCTATCCTTTGATTGTTATTTAATTCATAATATCCTCCGAAGATGTATGAAATATACATATTCTGGTCAGGAGGTGGCAGTTTCCTTCCTTTGTTCATAATATAGTACATTGTGAAGTTCGGCTGATTGATGAATTTCCGTTCCGACCATTTATTATGTTAATTGTTTATTTTTAATTTAAACTGAATTCGGTGGCTTGATTTAAAATTAATATAGATTCCTTGGACGGAAAGGATAATGAGCCACTTAGAGAGAGCTTAACGACGCTCGGGTAATTAAGAGCTTCCTATGTATTTCTGCCGTGATTTTAGATTTAACAAAATTTAAAAAAAATGTATGTCTACTTTAGGCTCCTGAATAATTCTTATGTTCAGCTTATTTTATATTGAACTAATATGTATGTGTAAAACAGTAAACTGTATATAACATTTTTAAAACGTATTTTGGTTTGCAATAATAAAAAATATAAATGTTACATGATCATGGAATAAATCATGTATTCAATTAATTTTATGACTATAGTATGTTGTTATTTATTTTTCAGCACGGCTGTTTTATTATACGACAATTTTAGATTGATAAAATTTATTAGTTATAATTAATTCACCGTAGCCTTCTGAAATTAAGCTAGCTAGTAAGGAAAAAAATCTGCCATTATCTGACCTGTAAATATCGATTTGAAATTTAATAGCAAAATAAAGAATAGGATTTTTTGCCGAAGTTTTTTCAATTCTACGTTCGTCAAGATATGCGTAACACGATTTTCGTCGACGATTTGTATGTTTATCGGTTGGTTGTGTAAAATTCTTCTCAACTTTAACGTGCCAGATATTGGATGCGTCAGGATCTGAAAAGGTTTTGGGTGAAATAGTTTGCGGCCGCGTGTATTTTTCACTCTCCCGCGTATTCTCTCCCTCTCTCCTCCCCTTGAATGAAATCGTAGAGCAGCGGCACATGACATATCGATTGCCCCGTCTGACACCGCCGTCCGTCCCGGACCCGTCTGCATGAACGTCCCACCCGCGACGCGGGAGAAATGTTGTCGGACGGAGGAGAGCGGTGCAAATATGTAGGGCGCATGCGACTAGTGTTGCTGCAACGGCGCGTATTTTGCCTCCGGCTTTCGTCGCTCTGCCCTCGTGGTAACTGCCGACTCGTCGCGTGTATGAGTGGGTGTGCACACATGCATTTAGTCGTGCGTGCGAATGTTTGTCCGGGCGTCTTTCCCTGCTCCCTTACCATCATCCCTCACATTCCCCGCATCGCTCCCTTCTCCCCTCTCCCACCCTCACTCAAGTATTGTCATACTTGCTTTGATCACAAACATGTTTCGGTTTATCTCTCTCTCTCTCGACTGCTCGGTATCAATATCCCGATTCACTCCCCGTATTTCTCTCGCTCTGCCTACAAGCTTTCTCAACTCGGAATGAAAACTGCATAGCCACTGTAGGCTGTTACAGCGAGGAGCAAGCAGGTTCATTAAAAACCCTCGCCTCATTTCATTCCAAGCTCAATGATTGAGTTCTCCTTGGGTTTTTTTTCCGGAATGCATGATTTTTCAAGGATATTGGCGTAAGAACAACCCTTTTGTATTCTTCGAATGTAGGCAAATGTGTCTAGGTTAGGGCTCGTATGGAACAGGTCTCGAAGACGAACGCTCTTAACAGGGTGCATTCAATTAACAACAGTATTGAACTCTATTATAGAAGCACGATAATGGGCTTTTTATTAAGTTTGGAGCCACTTCAAAATTTCAATAACGCAAGATGATTTTTGGAAAAACTCAATTCTGCTACATTTTACTCGAATTCAAATTGAAACATTTTAAAATTAAAAATTATTTCCCTTCTCACCCTTATCAATATTCAAGAATGTCGATAAAAATTAATTCTTTCAAGGCCAATGCTTCGGAGAGGACTTCTGTGTATCCATCGCGTACTTTACAGAAAAGCATCTTTATAAACAATTTACATTTAACAATAACCCTGCAAAAATCTTGGCATATAACGACTGTTCTTTACGAACTGAAAATTAAAATACATGCCAGTAAATTGTAAACAGATGAAGAAAATAAGAACTGAATTTTTCATTGCATCTCTATGATAGGTCATCCATGTATTTCTGGAAACAATGAATCATCTTTTTCTGCTCGTATTTCATTTTTCTTTTCCATATTTTAAAATAAGCTTACTTTCGGAGGCAGAAAAGGAGGAAAATAACTATTCTATTCATTAATAAAAAATGATTAAATAAGATCTAATATGATATATATTGTAATAGCAATAAACAATTGATACATGTGTCAACTTTTCCAGGGTCATTTTGATAGTAAGATAGTACAATGGTAAATTAAGCTGTCTGTATATTTAGGTATGTTTTTTCTTTAAGTTGTGCATAGCTACTATTACCCATAATATATAATATTGATATCATTAGCATTACTTATTGAAAATGAATATTTTCCTCGTACCATGGTAGGAGGCAATGAAAATCACAATATAAATTACGAAATATATTTAGTGCTACAATGAATTTCATTAGTTTTATTAACTACATGCTTAAAAAAATTAGTTTCAAGATTGAAAAAGAAAACTTGGTTTTTCCACATAAAATGTTTCCACAAAGTGACGCCTGAAGTTATCTCCTTTAGTTTCAAGATATTTTAGGACTTTGGCGGAAGCACTTTCAGCGCGTACAAACTCCAATTAGCATTTATAGAGATTAATTTCAAATTTAGGATGAACAATATTACTAAACATAAAAACCTATTGACATTGTATTTTTTCCAGTGGATGCCAATAAGATCAGCCTATAGCTTTCGCCATCATTTCCTTCACAAGCGTAGAAATACTGTTTTCGGCGTGATTAATCACTTCTACTCTCTATTTGATGCTACATGAGCCTTCATTTGTATACCTTTGCATTTGCCATTGGCAGGCAAAAATTAACTGTTCTATATCGAAAAGGTTTAAGCTTTCTACTTTAAGTTACCACGTGAATCGTTTGTCATGTATATAGTTCCTTGGAGTTGGTTCATTTGTTGGAGTTACCCGAGGGAGGATATTTTAAAATTCACCGCTGGAATACTTATAAAACTCATTCATTGGTGTTAGAAAAGAAATATTGGCATGGCGTGCCTTAATCCGTAGCAAATTCAGCATTTCATCCGTAGCAATTCAGTCTTTCCGATATAGGTCCCTGCGCGTGGTCGGAATCAGCACGTGCAAGATAATCCTCGACGGCACATCGAGATGAAAGCCTATGCACTACTCACTTCGGAAAATACTCGAGCGGGGGCTTGAGGGAAAAATAAAAGAACGAGAAGATGAGAATCTGGTGACCCCTATGACTGGTGAAACATTTACAACCGTTAGCGTGGTGCCGTCTTGCTCTGGATTCCCATTTCACGACCCGGCGAACCTCTCTTTCCACCCACCCACCCCCCCTTCATTCCGTCCCAAACTCGACAAGCAAGATAGGGCAGCCAGAGAGAAAGAGTATATCAGTCCCCGCGAGCGCTCTTCCCACTAGCGGACAGTAACTCACACCGTAATCGCAAGGAAGGGGTCGCCGATATTCGATTTTCTTCTTCCCCCTCCCCCAATTGATATATGTGGTCACATTCCCCCGTCCATTTTAAATCGTCGCCCGCATCCGTCCGATCATGTCCCGTTATTGTTTCCCGCCTTGTTTTCTTCATTTTTTACTGAAGCATTGGAGGGAAGGAGGGCTTCTCTGTCTCCGTTGACAGAGTGATGCCGGGCAGTAGCGACCGGTTTATTGGACCATTGTTCTCACGCCCAAGGTCACCCCGAAAAAACAATTCTTTCCTATCCCCTGCTCCCTGTCAGGAATTATTCATTTTTTTTAATCCGTGGTAACTGAATTGTTTTTGGACCGCAGATTCACGACTTGTTTATGGCATTTTCGTATTTACGGCACATCAGCAATTTTTGCAAAACGATAGAACTATGTTATTCTGCTCGTTGGGTTGTTTTTATTTTCTTGCTATTATAAGTCATTAGTGACGAAGAATGGTAGTGAAATTTTGGCAATACTATGTCCATAATGAATACCAGCATTTATACGAGAAATCATAGGTTTAAAGGGAAAATTTAAATCTAGTCGTCTCCTCATACGCATCACAATCCTCAAATGAAGATCAAGTCGAATACACCCTTTATGTATCACGCTAAATAGAGATCCACAATTTAACGTTAAAGTTTAAAGTTTAAGTCATGTCTTTCAATACCGACGGGAAATTTCAATATCAATGGAACTCATTGTGTATTTCAAACTCTCTTTATGATGCATTTAAATATTTTAAAATTATGAGTATAGATTGACCGGGAGAAATACGACGGGATCTATCTAGTTCGTTTATTTTTTCTTCCTTTTTTCTTAATGTCATGATTGATGTAAAGAGTTGAAATAACTAATTGCAAGCGACGTCTCTTAACGACTACTCTCAAACTCACCCAGCTAAAACACTCCCACGCCAATGCCGTCAGCGAGGGTTGGTTTTCGTTGGATCCGGGAATTGGTTTTCATCAGTTTTCCCATCTACCCTGCTCCCTGACAGTTCCTTCATTCCCTCATACCACGTTGTTTGAATATTTTCCATTTTTAATTCTCATAGTTTATACGACATTGTGCTCCATCATATTGGAGTCTCCATGTTTCTGCGTTATATTCATTCCCCTTTCACTTTTAATGAGATTTTCTCGAGTCCATTTTGTCTCACGAAGCATGCGGTCCACATGTTTATTCTTCCCGCAATGTCTTTTTTTGGGGCTGCTCCTATCCAACTATTCTCTGTTCTTCCAATTTCCTCTACACAAATACGTGTTGAAACGTCCAACATTCTTATATAATCAAAGTCTACCGCGTAACGTGTCTGGATGATCTAGTTGAATAAAACTGGCGTAGCACTTGATGCAAATCGGTCTTCAGTTAGCTCTAACAGTTTGTGACGCGTTTTACAAATGTGTACCCCTTTTAAAAGGTTCAGTTTATTTCAATTTTATTTTCAATTTATATTTCAAAAACTTCTCCTGAATGAAAAACTTTTGCTAATTGCCCTTCTGTTAAAGAATTTTGCAAATTTTATTCTACCTGCATTTTCATATGCCGGTGCTGGTGTGAGTGCGGGTGAATGCGTCTGCTTCTTCTCCCGTCCTTTTTCGAGTTCCTGGTGGGATGGGTACATCTGCAAGGCCTGTGCATCCCGATGTTTTCGACGCTAGAAATTGGGAGCTGAATTCAAGGAATGTGGTATTAAATGCAAATTTAAACAATTAAACGGACGCAATAATACAATGGACGGGGGCGGTGAGCGTGACGTTGCCGGGCGACGGAAAAGAGAGGAAATACCGGGGAGAAATTTCCATGGCATTAACATTACTGCACATGCTGTTTTGTCCTTTGGGTCGCTTTCCTCTTCTTGTTTACTTCCCCTACACATTCCGCTGCTCTCATGTTTTTCGTTCTCTCGTTTCATTTTCGCCGGTCGCCGCCGACTCCTCGTTTCACTTATTCTGCGACCGCTGCCATTTATATTGCTTTCTAATTGTCTTTCTCCAAAATCCCATGGAAAGAAGGTTGGGGCGACCAACGATCAATAACACCAAACCCGGGTAGCTTGTTTAAGGTCTATGAAGTATTAACTCAAAGTTACGGGTTCGTATACAATTTTTAGCGAGGAATTTGTTTTGCATGATTGTGATTTTCCAGAAAATTTTAATAAAAGAAGTATGGTTGCTTTTATGAATTATTTCCAGTCTGCACATGGGATTTTCATTCACATAGGAGCTTTAACATCCTTGAAACCAAAGGGTTGGCGCAATGGTGGGTAGAGAGGGCTTCGTAGTTCAGTGGATATGGGCACAGGACCACAGAATGGATTCGATTCCGAGTGATGCCTCTGGGCATCCTCAGTTTTACCCAAGATTTTTGACGGTTAGTGTACCAATCCCCCATGGGGAATCGTCGGCTGCCCATGGAAAGGAACTGGCGTCTCTACCACGAATGGTGAATTTCAACCACTTTTGGGCTTATTTCCATCATTATAAAACTTCAAACTTTCGGATTGACTGGTGTGATTGGCTCATTGGTTAAAATTGGATATCATTTCACTAAATATTTTTGTTAGATACCATTTATATGATTAACCGCTCTTTAATATTGGTCATTGCATCATTGAGACGAGAAAATCAGTATAAGACTACAATTCCTTTCTATATTTAAAAGTGGAGAAGAATGAAGAACATAAATTGGACGGAAAGGAAAACAAATGATGCATCTCTAAGTATGCTGGGGGAAAATGGCCTGGTGATCTGAAAGGGCAAGACAAGTGGTTGCGGGAGATGCTGGGAGGCAATAGGATGAACAAGACAATGATAGAGGGGAGAGTGATGAGAAAAGCGAGGCAGAGGGAGGGAAATAATAGGCATTTTGAATGGAATTTAGCGAGGAACTAAGAATTCTGAGCTTAAGAATGAGTTATTGTTAAAAGATGGGGTGAATGTAGTATTTCGGCTCTAAAGACTAGTAATTTGTAGCGCCAGGGACAATCATAAACTTACCTACTTACACTATTTATACAAGTAATTAACAATTCCCATACATCCGGTCTCTTTATCGATTTAGTTAATGATGCTGCGTGTATTTAATGGGATGTGGTGGTAATTTTTCTCATGTACTAGGAGTATTACTAATATTTCTATCTGATAAATTGCACCACAAAATGTTCTATATAATATCAGGACAGTGCTCAGCCAGGCCTCGAGTAAAAAAGAAAGGGTAAAGATCTCTTGAAGAGGTTATAATAAGTGAAAAAGTTTAATATATTTTCTCTATTTATGTACTGCAGATAATATTAGCAAAGTATTGTTTCATGTTTGTACACTGGGAAAGATCATATTAGTATTTTTCTGAAATGTATTCCCTTTTAAGATTTTGTACAGTTCAGAGCTGGCTCCATTATATTATTAATCAATAAATATTATTAATCTTCTAGACTACATTCCTAATCGTCCAGACTACACTGCTAAAATACTTCTTGTCCGGAATATCGAATGATATCGAACCACATTGAATGCTTTGGCTTTATAATAGATTTCACAAGGATCTCGACTTACATGAACTTAATCAACCGGGCCCTGGTTATCATGAAATGTACAGATTGATGAGAGTAAGGATGTTATGAAAAGACTTGTAGAAACTTTTATGTGGATCGTGGTTTCGTGTAGCACGTGGTCGTTGAATCGAGAATATAGATATGGACTGGAGGCTTTTCAAATGTGGGTGTGTAGGATGGAGAAGGTGAAGTAAACAGAAATAAATACAAACGAGGAAGTGCTGGGCGGGGTCGGGGAGGAGAGGGGATCGTTGGGAAAAATCCAAAGGAGGCAGAAAATATGGATGCAGAGCATTTTGATTGGCAATAGGATATTGAATACTGTGATGGGAGGGAGAACGTTAGTCACGTGTGGAAGGAGCAGGATAGGTATGTTGGACGGAATGAAGGGAGGAAGGAGGTATGCGGAATCGAAGAGGGGACTTATTGTAGGGTCAGATGCCAGGCTGCGTTTCGTTGGGAGAGGCAATTACTTTGTACGCTGCACAGTTGTACGGGCTGTGTCCATCCAAAACCCACCTTAACTCAAGAATACTATTAATAAATAATTGTTTCGTTCGCGCCACTAAATTTATATTAAATATTTAGTGTAGACTTAAATCAGCTTAAGACAGCTCTCAATTATCGAGGAAAACTTTAATGTATTTACTTTCGTTAGCATCCAATCGTAAGCCTTCGACGAAGCTTGCACTTGGTTCAGAATAATCCGGGAAGATTTATAGCATGCCATGTGTGAAGACCTCATGAATTTGACGCGAACAACTGAACGACGTGAATGGCCTGACAATGGAAATAATACTCTCAGCCATTATGCCCAGGCCATCGGAGCCATTGTATCGGAAGGTCCTCGAGTAGGTAGAATGGTTTGGTACTCGAAGGTGAAGGGCAGAGGGGGAGAAAGAGAGAGCCCTACGTGTTCTGGACGAGGATGCAGAACCGAATGGCAAAGGGAGCTTCGGCTTCAGCTGTTGCTGAGGAATAGGGCCGTCAGGGAGAAAATGTACTGGGATCTGCAGGCACACGAGGGCAGAAATTAGTTATGCTCAAATAAGGAAAGAGGCAGGGCTTGCGGGAATGCTTGTATCTGGTGTCAGAGAGGATATGGGAGGGGCCGGGTTTGAGGTGGTTTGGACGCGTGTTATGGGCGGATGATTGACGAGTGTCTCGCCGTCAGATGGGAAGGAGGAGAAGGATCTGGAGTGAAATGGAAGGGGATGTAGCTGTTGGGGGACTTTTGGTATGAAGAGTGTAGTTAGGGTGAGGAAGGGCCGAGAATGAAATGCGGAGATAAACTAGAAGGGAGAAGATCACGCGACTTATATACGAGAGTACACGTAAAAAGATGGATGAGGAAAAGGGAAATTGAAAACAAGGCATAAAATGTATATTATACGCCTCCTTTTCGAATCACCTACATGCTGTGCATTTCATTTTTTCCCATCCATAAACTTTAGGTAATATCAGTAGGAGAATATTTTTAGAAAAAAATTATAACTTAATGGGTTTTATTTACTAAAGAGGATGTAAAACATTGGTGAAAGAATGATACTTATAATTCCGTGTCTTGTTTAAGAATTGATTTTGACTCTAGAATTTATTACGGAAAATAATTTGATTAAAAATTGTTATTTACTGATAGCCGTACGCCCGTTTTTATTCTTCGTCAAACTGAGCGTACCTTTTTGTTTGAATTTCAGAGAGAACCAAAAAATTCAAATTGCCGTATTAAAACTGTGTGGATCATAATCCTTTTCCTTCAAGCATCTGTAGGATATGCTCACACGATAGCGAATGTGTATTTTATCAAGCATTATATTCATTGTGAAACTACGTATAGCAGAATATAATCACTAGCGAGATAGGTCATTAGCAAAAAAATGTAAGCTATCAAAAATTCTTCTCTATTGAATGTATATGTATCTCTTCTCATTGAAAGTATTATATTTGATCGTGTGTTCTCATATTTAGTGGCATTTAGACTATTTTTCTGATTAAAGGCTCATTCAAAACTTCGGTGATATACAAACAAACGTATGTCATTGTTTCACCATGTCATTTTTTCAAAAAATCACAATTAAATAGACCGTTTAAGATTTTAAATGCTAGAAAAAACTATGGATTATACATGACTATTAGCTATAAGTAACAATTTCAAAATATATTCCGGCCCATAATCATCAAAAATTAATCTTCTAACATGCTCTTAAAATACAACCAATGAGCAAGTGTTTAGGCGGGGTAGCCTAGTGAGTATAAATTCTCTACTCTTCACTGGTGGTCCCAATTCTTGGTCATTTTGGACTCTCATCTCCAAAACTGTGATTTTTCTTTTACCGAACCTTCATGGAAAACCATCAGTGGTATGGGAAAGAAATGGCCAAGCTGCACCAATCTTTCGATTTAACACGCCTCCAAGGGCTTCAAGTTGTTCTTTCCTCAACCTGCCAAGCCAATGATCCGCAATATGGAATGATATCAGTAGATTACGTAGAATTAAACTCAATAAAGTATCCCCGGAGTTGTAGAACTGCCTATGTGTAAACAATTAATCGCGGTACGTGCATCAAGAAGATACTTTTAGGCAAAAGTTAAGAAAATGACTAAGAGTGATTCAGAACTTGATAAACTTTTCTTTAATTGAGAACTTATATGACGTAACTCCAAATACAAATCCTTCAGATTCCTTTTTAATTGTTTTCTTGGAATGAAATAATTTTAATTATTGAATCCCATCTCCGATTCACTCACTCATCGGGTCATGATACCATTATTTTATAAGTTTGGTCGTATTTTAAGAAAATGAACTAATTTTTAGCGTGTGCCAGAGAGTTAGTGTTTTAAAGTATTAAATCTATACCTTTCATTCAGAATACATTAAATGATGCATTTGTGTCTCACTAAATGTTCTTCAAATACCTTTGTATAAATGGGGTAAAGTTAACTGATATGATGATTCGAAATCCAAATGGTTTATAATATATCTAATGCAAATTGGAAGGAAATTAGACTAATGTTAATATTATACTCCATCAGACAATGATCACTCGTATTTTGTAGTAAGTACTGTACCAAATGAAGTGTTGTGGTAGCCATTCTATAAAAATCTACCTTGAAGATCGGAACACATTATGTGGAAGAAAAAAGTTGAACTATGGTTTTTTTTTAAATATTACCCTTCATCAATGTCATTTCTCGATGTCGGTCCATTATAAAGCTAACCAAATTTACAATTAAGCAATAAATTTGCTAAAATGTAACAAGCATAAAAAGATGGATGCATAAAGAACGTCTTGGCACATAATGAATCAGCTGAATGGAAGTAAATAAAGAAGTATGGCTTATCTAGAAAAAAATATATGAATTGATTGGTCGAATGAAATTAAGATACCGGCTGCAACAACCCATCGGACCCCAATAAAACACGTTCTCTTGATCCCATTAGGTTTCCTTTAACTCTCCGGGATAACGATGCTCTAAATCTTTCTCTCCTGGAGTCCATTCTTCTTCCTCTTTTAACTTCCACGAAGTGGTTAAAACGTTTACTCCTTCCAATACGCAGTGCGTTTCGCTATTTTGGGGATGATGCAATGGCATGTTCAAACATTAAAGACCTAGGGATTAGATTTATTGTGTTACATCATTAACAGAATGAAACCTTTTGTCACAAAACCCAATTTTTTGGTTGAATTAAATCTTTATAAACACCCTTTATGCACAGTTTACCCCCTAATACCTCCATATGGACTCACTTCAGCGTACTTCCTGGCTAAACTAAAGATATTTTTTAATTTCAATCATCTGGATCGCATTTCTTTCGTTTCAACGCTATCCTTTTTCAAATCAACCTTATCAAAATAAATATTATTTGAAGTATCTAAAACCAGCTTATCACTACTCCTGCACGGGCTTCCTAGTTACCTTTAATATGAATCAAATTGAATGATGGAACCAAAGAATAGATAGATGGATAGACAGTCGACTTAATTTTGGGGCAAGGTTGATACGATGGAGTCTCTTTTCCAACTAACCCCTCGTCACACATTTACAATATTAAACTTATAAATAAATTACACAATTTGTGCATAAAAAGTGCCGAAATTAATACATACAATATGAAATGCATAATGATATGACTAATGCATAGAATATAATATAAAGGGATATGTTAATGGGTAAATTTTGATCAAATATGCGCAAAATATTTTAAGACTGTTACAATATCATTTTTTTGGCACAGGAAAATATGTGGTAAAATAAATATGAAATGATTATGCATGGATATATAGTCAGCGAATGTCCACTTATTTATTTCTAAAACTATAATTTAAATGCTTAAAATTTTCCTGCAATAGCACGTTCCCTATTTATGCTTTTTTGTAGTTTCACGGTTTTCTAATAATATTTTTGACTCGCGATTTGATTCGCTCCTTCTTCTTAGTTTGACGTCGGAACATTAGGCATATGCAGACATTAGCAGGTACTAATTAATTTCATTCTGACTTTCAAATTCTAGAAGTACCCTCGTAATTCTCGTGCGGTATAACTTTATCCATTTTCTAGAATAAAACATGATCTCAGTAAACTCGGTGAAAACATATCAAAAAAGTTAGTTTTTTTGTGATGATGGTTATTGCTTGAAGTAGTATTCCACTCAAAGTAGATTTTTATGCATGAAGGGAATAATAGCACTTCACTTTCAATTCTTGCCAAGCACCTATCATGGAATTAAATACATTAAAATCAGATAGTTTATCTTTATAAACTCTACCTGGTTTTCACCTCCTTTCTTTAATTCAAAATGCCTAGTCATTTCATCTTTCTACCTCAATATTCCAACCTTCTCTCATATTTCAGTCTTTGGCATTCTGCTGCTTCTCATTAACCTATATTCCCCATTTATTACTCCTGGCTTTTCAAAATTTTCCCAACAAATTTCTTCTCTCCCCTGTATTCCCCAGCTCTTTTACCTTTTTTCGTCTCAACATAATTTTACTCTCTCTATAAAATGTTTCACGAATCTATTCCTTTTCCTTTACTTACAGTTCTTGTCACCAACTTCCAACATTTGTGAAATCTTCTTTATCTTACGGCATTTTTCTTTTTATGCATGTAACACATTACTTTATTTAGTTTATTTTAAAATATTAAAATATATGAGTTAGTCAACCCGCTTTAATTTATGCCATCCAATTTTAATGTTTGATTAAACTTTACTTTTTCCTGATAAGCTCCTTGCCTTTATTTCCATATCATTTATTCTCATTCAGTATGCACAATACTGATTCTGTCCCACGATCTTTAGTTTTTCACGATGTGGTTGCTTACTTCTTAACTAAAGCAAATTCATCAACAAATATAAAATATGAATATAATTGTTTGATGAGGCGTCACTTTAAGGAAGCGATTCATATCGGAAAAGAAAACACTTTGTTCTTCCACATATATTTTATTATTCACGACCAAGGTTTCGACTTACGAAGTCATCATCAGGTCTATCAGGTTACCTGATGATGACTTTTTAAGTCGAAACATAGGTCGTGAATAATAAAAAATACGTGTAAAAACAAAGTATTTTCTTTTCCGAACCTAAATGATTTTTTATTTTCCCACACATTATTGCCTAACCCTATTTCTTACCTCTTTTGCCATTTCTTCTTCGTGTAGGATGCATTTGTATTGATGAAAAACTCTCACTAACATCCTGCTTCTCTCTGCCAATCCCGAAACTCCGTTCTCTACTTACACCTGTGCATTCTGAACCATGTATAGTTTTCATGTATTGTTTTCAGTCGTCTATTCTTCCATTTGACTCATGTATTCTTCAGCACGTTAATTGGCTTAATTTTCACTTTATTTTATTCTGAAACCTTCTCGAAATGCACGAAGAAAACTGATTTTGTTTTTTTGTGATTAATTAGGAATATATTTTGGTTAAAACATTTCTTTGCCGATCAAAAAAAAAGGGAAACAATTTCTGACGACCCTATTGTACCGGCCTATTGAGTTATACGTTTCAAATTCCGGTAGTATCTCGAAAGTTTGGGTCAAATGAGCCCTGCGTGTCTCCCCGCACGAAGTGACATGGATGTGAGGCAGCGTCAGGGAACGGCATCCGATCGGTGGACGAAACAAAAGCACTGGGAATTAACAATTGAAGCGGCAACTTTTGTCCATTGCCAAGGGGATGACGGATTTGAGAGATTACGCCTTCTAGGTCCTTATTAATTTCCAGGACGTGGAGCGCTCGGATCAAAATGTGGGTGCGGACTACGGCAGCCTTGCTAGTCCCTACATCCGAGCTGGAATTCTTTGAATCACGCTCCACTTCGTACAAAATTCCTCCGTCAGAGTTTTTTTTTATTTTGATTATTATGCTCAATCTTTTTACCCTCTCCATCCTATCTCTATTTAATTTTTTGCGTTTTTCATAGCCCGGCTGGACCTATTGCTGCATCCCTATTCCAACCCTTATCCACTCACCTCCCATTCGCAAACACTTGCACCCCATACTCTTCCGAATACCCTGGAACCTCACCCCACCACTGTACCCGTTGGCCATGGGGATTATTTACGCATATTTCACCCGGACGGCAATGCGTTTTGAGTTGGTTTTATTTTTAACGTTCATTCCACTTCCTTTTTGTAATCTGTGAGAGTTTTATTTTTATTTTTCCTTTCTACGTTCGTTCCTCCCCTTTCTCGTTCTCTTTCTCTCCCTTCCTCACTCAGGCAAACACACATACACACATGGCGTGGACACAGATGGACTAGGGTCTCTTATTTAATTTTTGCCGCGTTACGGAAAACGTGTTATCGCACGGCGAAAGATTGTCTCCATATCAATTCACTTCGCCCGTGCAATAAAACATGAAGGGAAGACAGGGGAGACAGGGTTTGCATAATGAAGCGTATTTCAGTTTCTGTATTTATATACGGCGAATTATCAGAGATTTTCGTCAAAATTTTTGAGTTGAAACGTTGTTTTTATTTGTTCTGCCGTCGAATCAAAATACATATTTTGGTCATCCGATTTTTGACTGATAAGGAATTCCTTCTCTGTATTTAATTATAGCGATTGGCGGCAAAGGTTTTGCGTCCAAGCGGGCTGATTGGATTTATGACATAAATAGGAAATGGAAAAGGAAGTAACTAATCTAGTTCGATGACTGCCTATTCATTGTATAGTTTTTAATATCCCATATTTTCCCACGGTCGCTTCAACAACTTTTAAGAATCGATATTAAGAACCAGGAAAGAGTTTCCTTGGAAATTATTTCCAACACTATTTCAGCGTGGATTTCAATAGACCCCACATAATCATTATGCTATGTCTTGTAAATGAGACTAAAACGGGTTAAGTTAGTAATGTTTGACAGTGTTTCTGGCAATGATTTTTTCTGAAGTTTTTTACATATCCTGTCGGTCTTCGACGGTCGTAAGATTTCTTTTTTTAAATCACGACTAATACAAGATTAAACTTGTTTATTCATTACAATTTTCTTATAGGCTTTACCGGGGAAGATAGTTGCGAGATTACATTATTAAAAATATACCACTTTGAGTACATAATTTGAAATTTCTTATAGACGAAACTAAAATATGACACGGTACCCAAAACAGATAACATCAACTCGGGGGCGTTCAATCCATGATTACAATCCCTTTTAAAACTAATATAATCGAGGTTAATTAAGTGGAAAGATAAATAATTGCTGAAAGTCCTGAATGTGGTATTATTTTGTGAAGCAAATGCATGAATACATTAACTCGTAAATTGTTCACAACTGATTAATACATTCAATTTTTTAAATGCTAAAATATTGGATTGAAAGGCAAACTATCAATCATATTCGTATTATTTAAAAGAGTAAATTTATTTTGTTCTAAGTGCCCCGTTGAGAAAATTGTCTCTGCCCTGGGGAAAAGTCCGGCGATTTCGGCATTAAATTTCTACTTGAATACCAAGCGAACAGTTTTTCCGAATTACTCATCTTCACAGCAGTTTCATGTAACACTTGAATACCGTTAATGTAAAATGCATCGAATCCAGACCCTTTCGCTAGGAAGTGGTCTTTCATAACGAATTACAGGTACGCCGAGCCATTAGATATACATGCTCAACTCCATTGACTCGTGCTAAATGATATCCACCACCGGTGGAATGCGTAATTGACCGGCTGGCTATTCTGTTTTGACACACCCGTGTTTAATATCAACTCCTCTGATTATTCCCTTGTGGTGCAAGAGAACCTCGTGCCCCCAGGAGAGAATTCGTCCGTGATACTTGTGCGATATGGAAAGTTTCCGATTTAATTACATGGTACTACTCAACGATTCAAGGGAGAATGGCTTTGGTAATTACAAATTGGATTTCTTAATTACACGACCCTGGTTCTATTGTGGTGCCACACCGGTCAGTTAAACATTCACACCCTTGAAAGTTACTTATGCAAATCTTTTGTATGGGGAAGGTGCAAAGAGTAGAACAGGGGGAAGCCGAAAAAGGAGAGAGAGAAAGACTGGAAGGGAAACGAAGGTGAGTGGAATACAGGGAGAACAAACTCTATTCTTACTCATTCTACTCTAACCTTACTATTCTACTCTGAACTGTATTCTTACTCATTACTTCCTCTTTCATGCATATTTCTTATTTATTCATATTGTTATTACTTTCTTAATTGACATGCTAGATTGTTTATTAATTATTTTAAAAATTCTTTTCCACTATATTTTAGAAGGCGTTTTGAGAATATTTGTGTTTAATCATATAATTACGATTTACTTTTGAAAAATGTTTTATATCAATTAAAAATTTGTTACTTGGCATATCGCTCATTAAAGAATTTACCGCAAGCACACAGTCGTTCTTTATAAAGAAAAATCTCTCCTTCTCAAAAACACTCTCTACAATGACATGCAACTTCAAGTTGCATGTCATTGCTTATTGCAGCCTATTATCAATCATATGGGTCATTGAATCTATAGACATTGATAAAAAAAACATAAAATAGGTTTCCTCTATATCAATTTCTATAGATTCATAATCAGGAAATTAGACGTATTTTTAAACCTGCGAAACCTGCGAACGAACGTATTTTTAAAGTTTCGAATTTTTTATTTAACCATGTAGAAGCAAATAAGATGTCTGGATAAGTAATCCCTAATTTATTTATTTTGTTAGAATAATATAACTGCTCTTATATTTTGAATCAAATATCTAAATTGTACTTATTTGTACATGGTTGAAAATAGCTCTAAAATTATTACCACTCAGTTAATGGCTATTTTATAATGGTAGCCACCAACCTCGCAATATAATCCTGAAGTGAATAAGGTGAGATATAACCACTGGATGGAAGAATTTGACCGTTTTCTTTTTCCTTTCCGCGCGGAGGGTTTAAACAAATTTGGGCATGAGAATCTAATGTGCTATTTCAGGAATTAATAAATTTACTGAGGGATACGTAAGTGGGGGGTCATTGGATGCTCCCCTCCCTTTGGCATGCGATTGCTAAGGGATTCTCATTCATCTTTATTTTCGCTTTTATCTCCTGCTGGTAGAGGCTAGAACCGAGGGATGAATCTTGATCTCGAAGGCTCACCCCCTTATTGAATTGTAGTTTTATTGAAGAAATAATTCTCAATTGTATTCTTCCCTTTCTACAATTATCTATATATATATATATATATATATATATATATATATATATATATTTAATTATTAGGTAATCTACTGGTTAAGGTAGGTTTTTGGATGGACCCAGCTCCTAAATAAATATTTTGTGATTCCTAACAAAATACAAAATCCAGTATCCGACTCTACATCAAACCCCTCTTCATCCACTTTTCCTGCCTCCATAGGATTTCAATATACACATCTATATATATGTATATATATATATATATATATATATATTTATTTATTTATTTATATATGTGTATGTATATATATTTATATATATGTGTGTGTGTGTGTGTATGTATATATACATACATGTATATGTACATACATACATATATATTCAGGCATACATTTATATATATATATATATATATATATATATATATATATATATATATACACACGTGTGGTCTTATAATGTGCATAGGAGTGGGGACTTATTGATCAAAAACATTTCCATAGTAAAAATCTTAATTCATCAACTCTCCATTCCCCACTCCCTTTTTCCCACTCCTAACCACTTCGTCCTGTCCTCTTCCCCCCCACCAAATTCAATCGTGAAAATAGCTTTCAGCTGTGGGAATACGTTCGAAGAAATCTCCAACACATCTGAAACCTCAGCTTTTTATAAAATAACCTAAAACAGTGGAGCCAGTCAAATACAAAATTCTTTTAAGGCTAACAAATTCGGATATATTGGATTCTCGATTTGTGTGTGAACATACGCCAACACTTTTTTGCAAAACCGTTTCAAAGGTAGTCTGTAAGACATGAGGGAGGAAACCATTAGGCGAGTAATTTATCGTGCCATTACATTTCATTTCATTCTGTGTCAAGGTGAGATGAAAGTTTTAAACAAATCATTTCAGGCAGTCAACTTCGCGCATCAGTCTGTTTACCGTTCGCAAGTCAATATCGGTCCGAAATGGGATTCATTTTGTTTGAAGTGCCTTTCGCAATCCAAACAAAATGGCTTTCACTACTATTTGAATTTGCAAAAATAACTTCTATTTCAATTCACAAAAATCACTCCTTTATAAGCTAAAAAAAGAATATATCGTTAACTGTGGGACTACCAATTGGCCTAGTCGGTTTTGCACCGCTCACATTTTCCAAAATTCCCATACCCGTCGTTTCTTTGCCTCTATATTTCACACTGTATTTGTGTTTACATCGCCATCAGATCTTACCACTTTTAGAAATCCGAATCTATACGTGAGAAATAGGTGGCATATTTTTCCCATTCTGAAATGAAATTGTGCGGTCAAGCTATTATGTGAATGTGTGTATGAGGTGTTTTTAGTGGAATGGTTCGAGCAATTTGCTGCAGAATCCAGGGTTCTGGGATCCATACTGGGTTTTACAAACAACCTCAAAAGAGCAGATGTGGTGTAAGTTTTGGGATACCAAATTTTCTCATAAAACTGCCAAAGGAACGAAAGGGAACGCACCTTTCTATTATAATACGAGTGCTTGATGAGGGAGAAATTTACAGTATTTGCCTATCAACAGAAATATGCTCCAAGCGTGAGGGACACACCCCACAAAAATGAAGTGACTATGGAAATTACTTCGTGAATTTAATACTTTGATTACATTAGTATGTCAATCAAACAACAATACTCAGGAATTAATCATTAATTATAAAGAAATTTGTTAACATTATCGGAAAATAACGGAAGTACGATTTTAATTTTAAATAGGTTTTAATTAAAAAAATGACAATCAGCAGGTGCGAACCGCACGTGTAGATTTGAATACTATGCATTATCTAACAACACGTTGATCGTGGGAATTTTTTTTTGTTTTAGCCAGAGTGGTTCTTATTGAAAGAAAAGACTTTAATTTGAATAAAAATGTATCTTTCTTTGAAAAAATATTTTTCGCAAGACTATATACTTTCAGTTCCATTTAAAATATTCTTTCGATACTTTGGCTTGCGTAGATTCCCTGCGTATCCTGGAGATGTTTTATGCACTCTCGAGATTTCATTCTATGTAAGTTACCTTTTTATTTGAAATCGTAAAGAGTTTTGTCTTTTAAATCTTGCGAGAAACAGGGAAGTACCTTCTGTCCAAATATATAAGGATCCAATTTAAGAATTCCCTCCCGCGACTTAAAAATCAATGCGCAATTCACAGCACATGTTCGGCCACCCTTTCGACAGTGACGAAATTCCTACCGTAGTTTGTCTTGCTGTGTTTTTTTTACGTATTTATTTTCTTTTCCGTTTTGTCTTTTATTCCCAGTCGTTGCGATGTTTTTGTCGAAATCAAGGGAAAATATTTGTTCAATTCTTTCCAGAGGAGACGTGCCGGGCATTTTTCACTCGCACGTGTCACCGATGGCACGCGTGCTGTTGCTACGCAATCACTTGGACGGGGTGGGAAAAGAAATAAAGGGATGAAATTCGAGTGACGTGCCGGAAGGGAAGGAAAAAAAAGGCGACGTTGTGACGACAGTGGTGGGTTTTTTTCGGAATGAATAAAAGGCTGCGCGTCATAACAATGAGCCAAGTATGCTCCGAAAGGACTAATAATGAAGAATTGGTCGTTATCATGAATACGGTACGCGGCGATGGGGAGCAGGATGCATTCGCTGGTCGAGAGATCATTATTATTATTTTTCCTCTGAAACAAATGCAACAATGAATCCCTGGAAACGAGCGGTCTTTTCTCGTGCGCCACTTGCAAAACATTAGTTTCCCGTTCACACCAGAGGCGTGGAGTGCCATTCAAAATGTGTTAGCCCCATATTATCGTGGAAATGGTTGTGCAGCATTTGTTATTGATTGAACGAGTGATATTTAATATCAGCACTTGATTTGAGAATAGGAGACAAAGCAAGAAAACGTGATACTTTTAACAAATGCCGGGCTGTTTGGTCAGTAATGCACTCAGGTGGTCATTATAATTCGAGAGGTGCTGTGTAATGGATGTAAATTCTTACATTTCAGATATATATGCTTCCCTGTTGCTAAAAACAACAATAACAAACTGTTTTCCGTTTTAGGTAGGGGCTTCTTATTATCAAGCGAGCGTGTAAAGCAATGTAGCCTCGATTTGGGCTCCTTGTCAAAGTTGGTTCGAGTCACCTCAAGCCAAATTAGGATTCATAAGTTGGCTATTCAGTCCTCAGTGATTCAGAATTTGGATTTTATCATAGGGCCCTCTGGAACGCATTCGCTTTTTTAGTAATACGAAATGAGATAAACCTATCGCGAAAAAAACGCATTTTTTCTGAAGTCTCAAATCAAAATGACCGGATTTGTCGCGGAGAGAAACTGAGCGCAAAATTAATCCCTTCCTTTGAAAATGGGCATAGCAATCTCTGCTTATGAAGCTACGCCGAAATTCATGTTTCACGAAATCCCTGTATCAATCTTATATTTATTTATTTATTTATTTATTTATTTATTCAGTATAAGTCCGAAAACAGCACATTCTGGCCTTTACATCGAACTATTAACAACGATAACAATGATCACATTTACAAACACCCAAGCCCTAGGTGGAGGAAAATTCACCCAGGCGGGAATCGAACCCGCGACCCTTGGAATGGCAGACGAGGATATATTGATTGCCTATGGCATTCCTTAGTGAAATAATCCCATTCAAACACCGAATAACGTCTGTGGGTCCCCTTTTGTTAAATTGGTGTTTATAAAACTCAACAAACTAACCACATATTCCAAAGCATAATGGTCTGCATTTTGGAAAAAAGATTTAATTATCATTAATTTTTTTATTATGGTCCCAGGCTAAGGTTTTTTCCCAAGGTCGTGCAAAAGGTCTAATATACGGCGTGGATTAACGTGCACAATTTTTGTTGGATAATACGTTGCATTGTTCACCTTAAATACAAATACGGACGAATATTTTGAGAGGGTACTTGCGATTCCTTTGCGATATCTTGCGATCTGAATGTCTCCGATGCTGATTTAATTTTACTGGCCATGATAAGCCCAAGGGAATTATAGATTAGCACAAAACCGGATAGCATTTAGAGCTGCTAAAACCAATCTTTGGGCTAATACATCAACCTTTTCCTAATACCTTCAACAATAGCACCTAACTTCAAATCAACTTCTTTTTATGTTTCTTGTAATAATTATAGTTTTTTAACGATAATTATATTATATATATAATTATAATTTTCCCCAAAAGCACATGTAAGCTCTAGTGTCTATTATAATATATTTTCTCCTACCTAGATATTTAAAATTAACTTATTATCTACATCTGCATAAATACCCCGCAGTCAACCATAATCGTGTGTGGCAGTGGATTCAATCACAAGGTAGGATGAGTATGGGATAAGAAAGAGGAAGAATATTTAAATGGTAAGGAAAAACTTTCTTAAAAAAAACGGAAATGGCATTCGAATCCATATGTATGCTGAAGGAAAACGCCTTTACAATTAGCTGTTGCCTGCGCGGTGTTCCATTTCTGAAGGACTGCACTCTGTGAGGGATTTAAAAAAATCTAATTCCAGAAATCTAATTCTGTACTGCGTGATGTGGGGGGATATTAGGAGCTAATTGCTTTAACACCCTAGCCGGTATACTTTCGGGATCCGGGGATATTTTGGGCTTAACCTCTTAAAGCAATTTCATAATTTCTTGTTCGTTCGCCGATATATTTGTCATTACTTCGGTATTTAGAACATCTGGGAAATCCTTGGTGGAAAAATCGCTTGTGAGACACTTTGGAAGAAACAATTGTTAATATCACCTTTTCCCACGAACTCAGAGTGGATGATACTGTTAAAATCCCTTAAGCAGGCCACTGTTTGCTCATCACCTTTGATCTCCCTAACATATTACCAGAACACTTTAGGGTCACTGTCCCTAGTACTCATACAGTACTTTACGTTTAAAGTCTGGCAAGGCGTTCAGTAATGGAATTGTAGTTTAAATATTATGAAATCAATAATTGCTCAATACATGCCTATTCTCCAATGAAGATATGCTCTCGCCTGTTCTCCAAACTTTGGAGTGTAACTCTATCTTCTTTCGAAGCCTATTTTCCTATTGCCATTATTGTACCAATTGTTGTGGTCTGTTTTAGCGTATTTTGTAGAATGCCCTAATGCATAATACTAATCGTGTCAATGATTTTTCGATATTGATATAACTTGAGCGTATTTGAACTCTGTTAATAAAGAATTTAACTTATTGGCAAAATTTTCAAAGTCAGCTTTAAGGTGAATATAAATTTTTGTCTTTCGTTATCATGATTTATGTAAACATAACAGTTTCTGGTTTAACTTTGTGGAATTCCATCACTATGAGGGTAAAAAGAAACTTAACATTTCCACCAAAATTATTTAATATTTCACGACCATAGTTTCGATGATGCGCATCATCGAAATAGTCAGAAATATACTTAAGGGATCGATTCCTTGATCCCCTCAAAAATGACTATTTCGAGATAATTAATTAGTATTTGGCCTCAAATGTAGGTAAATTCATTGCTTGATGCGTCAATAAAGACAAAGAAAAGACATAATAATCATGGAGACGGGCATAGTACAAGAAAGGTAAAATTACGTATGATTAAACGAACAAATATGGAGATAAATGAAAGTAAGCTGGGAATAGAATTGAATTCATCCTATTCTAGCTACCGAATCACAGTCTGTGTTGTATGGGAATATATGGAAACATTTAACTCTGATCAAATGGCCAACCTAGGCCAATTTCATGTATAAACGCAAATGAAGTGTTACTTTTCCTTAAACTAATGCAATTATTCTGAAGAGACCATGGTTTTTCTCATAACCACAGGGTAACTACTGATTAATGAGTTAGTGTGCTAGGTCATTAATCTGGTTGTCTTTTGCGTCGTGTTGCTTATCGCACCCGGTCCCCAAACCAACCTTCGGGTACATGATACATGTGGTTTTATACTCAGCCACAAGGCTGCCTGATTCTTCACGGTAACTTGCATCACCTAAGTTTTGAAATATAATGGTGAGATAAGCTCTTTCCTGGAAGGAAATTATAGCTATTTATTGTGGTTCATTATTCTTGGCAATGCCATAATGCATGACAAGATGTTTTATCGTTGAATTTTCTTCGAATTAAAATAATCATCTCGTATCCGTACTCCCTCTAGATTAGAAAATTTCCTCTGAAATGAAGAGAGATATGAGTAAGAATGGTGTAATATGATTGATGATTGATAACATATTCCACATCTATAGTTTCCCCGCTAACTATGGTTCCGAAATGTTTTTTCCTCCCATCCGAATGCTCTATAATTATGTTTTGGGACATGTTATTTACAATATTTCAGATAATTCATGTATTTTGACTTAGATTTTCGTCTTAGAGAATATTTTCTCTTCTGAGGATTGTTTATAAATAGCATAATTAAATTTTTAAGTTCTTCTAAAACTGAAACTCGAGCTCCTTCGATGCTTATAAAAAATATTTGTCCTAGCAGATCTATTGTTAAATGAATCAGACTTCTGAATTAAGGACATCGTCAGTGCCTTACTTTGTACTGAGTTATTGTTTTACATTGCTTTTTTCCTTATAATGAGTAATATTACCGTGGTTTCCTCGTAATTAAAGCCTTGTGCCTTTTTTATCATGTTTTATCCAAATATCAATTAGAACATTGGCACTTAAGAAAAATCGTGAATTTTGATTACCAATTCTGAAGCATTACGAAAAAAATGTGGAACACAATTTTTCCCAATTAAAATATAATAAACAGTTCTTTATCATTCTTCAAAATCGGATATAAAATATGGAATATTGTGACAAGAAAGTGGTAGCGTTTTAAAAATATAGGCATTGTGTGATCATGATGATATGCCCACTTTATATATTTAAAAGAGTAAGTATAAATCACAGCGTGTAATAAGACGTGAAAAAACGATGTACAACGATTAATTACAACAATTGGAGAAAGATGGCGCGGTGGCTAGCGTACTGGCTTTCCACCCGGAGGGCCGGGGGTCTGGAGAAATACTGGAGACAGCAGCTTTTTCTCAGAGGTATGAAGATCCTTTTTTGAGGTGCTTTGTGGATTGCACTTTAAGTGAGTACGCCGTCCGTTGGATGGGAAGTGAAACTGCCGACGCCGATGCCGAAATCAGGTTTCTCTCTACCCTTCCTCCTCTCCCGCCCAACCCTAATAGCACTAATGTCGTTCGCCTGCCCTAAAATTCTACTATTATTACCGCAATTACTCATTGAAAATCGGTCTTTGATTTTATAAAATAAACAGCCTGGTGCTGATGAAATCATGAGAATACAGAATTAAACCAACAACATTTCCGTGGCATGATGTCTCAAAATTTTAAACCACTGAGAAATTAAGGGAGATAAGGTAAGAGAAAATATGCGTAAAATGGGCGCGATTCTTTGCCCTGTGACCTTCGTGTTCCAAAATATTATTAAAATATAGACTTAAAGAACTTCGGAAGTATTGCTCATATAAATTACAGATTCAGGTGTGATGTGGTGAAACTCTTCCATTGTAACAGCTACGAAAAGTCTTGCAATTTTCCACTTGATGAAGAATTATTTCCGACTAGTTTCCATCTAATACATCATTTTCAAGTCATGACTTGAAAATGATGTAGGGCATCGAGTTTTCGTCCCTATTATTATTGCTCGTACATATTTAATTCTTAGGAAGGTAATCGAAAAGCCATTAGCTGGACACCTTTAGCGTAGTTTTCATTTAAAAATAAGTATTATCTCAAGCCTGTCGTAAAATTTATAATGTTGATGAATTGCATTCGGTAAATAATTTTGTCTTTCATGAATTATTCCACGAAGTGATTCAATTCGAGCTATGCTCGCCACTTCTAGATGAGGTCAACAAAAGGCTTTTACCTTAAAACTAGGGGAACAATGAAGCTGAATCTTAGGTTTATATGTGGAAAACTTTTTTACCCTAAGATGTGAGTTACAGAATAGAGAACAAAGGAACTCGGGCGAGACTCAAAAGAACAAAAATCTTGTCGTGTGCACATATTTGTTTTCAACATCAAGGGGGAAGTAGTACTGCTTTTATTTGCAGTTGACAAACAGAGATTTCAAGGATTGCTTCCGCCGTGCGGAGATTTGACAGAAAACCCCGCGGGACCGCTGCCATTACTTTTTCGAAGAGAACGGAACCTAAGGCTCTTCTTCTCAAGTGCGAGTTAAGAACTTCCTATTCCCCTTCATTCGATAGGGTTCGTTAGCCTCTTACCCCGTCACGTTTAGAGGACGAACCTACCCGAGTCCGTTAAATATTCCGCACGAGTTGAATCGGCGATCCCCTTAGACGCCATCCGTTTTCTTCCCGAGGTGGGCGAAGAGGGGTCGTATAGGGAAGGCAGAGTGGGGGGGAAATTAGAGCCCTCTCTCCGGTTCGCCTGTGACCCACTTCCAAGAGCCGACTTCCGAGAAGTGTTCGAGCCCCTCCCCTCTTAGGGAAAGGGGGGAAGGTCGAAATAAGAAAAAACAAAAGTACTCCGCCTCCCGCCAACACCTCTCAGAGGCCTTCTCCTATTCTAAAACATCTCTGCTTTTCTTTTGTTCGAGCTTTAGCTGGTCGACCTGACGGCCTCATTCACCTTCCCCGAAGTTTTAATCAGCCAGGTTCGGGGTGGAGGAATACTCGATTGAGGTGAAGAAGAGGTTTTTCTTACTTTTGACCAATTAAACCGAATTTGCGTGGAGAATTCAACTCCTCCCAAGAATTCACAGCCTACCAACTTAGGAGGGAGAGAGATATGGGATGAAACTTCGGAAAAGGAACTTGTGTTTTGGACGCGCGACATTTCACTACGAGATCATGACCGTAGTTAATTTGCTCAACGATGAGCAAATCAGAGTTGATTTTCTTCCCTATTGCAAGCTTACTTTTAATCAAAATTCCGCGGAAATTAGTGGAGAATTTGGAAGCATTCTAGAGTTGAAAGAACTAGAGAACCGTTTTGCCACTGAGTAAAATATTGAAAATCATAAATAATAATGGCCTAACCTGGTGGGCTATACCCTAACGATCGGGTGGGTTGAAAGCTTAACTCGTTTGATAGGTTTTCGACCGATGTTATTCACAAGACCAAAATTTACGAGAGAGGAAAAATGTTTTGAGACGAGAAATTTTTTGCATGGCAAATTGATACCGTTTACGGTGAAGAACGTTCTCGACCCACGGGTTTACTATCCACAAAACATGTCAACACTTCTAAAAATCTTCTTGCGCCTTTTCAAAACTTGTGAGAAAAGCTCACTATAAATTCCAAGGCAAAAATATTTTGAAAAATAACCAAATGTTAGTGTTTTACTCCATTATTCAAGGAGGACATAAACTTTTACTTCAACTTTGATCGTCGCACTGTGTGTGGAAGCATTTTTTAAAATTTTGAATGACTTAAATCAAGAACGAATGAAATGGCAGGTGTCTATGGAAAAAATCATAGATTGTCAGAGAAAGCAGTTGCATTGTGAAATTTTTGGGGCTTTTAAAGAAACCAGATGTTGTGACGAAATACCGTACATACAATGCCACAGGCATCCGTATTCGTGCGCGACGCACCACAGTCCACGGGGTAAAGCCGTCTTTTAAACACTTATGGTGTTAATACCTTGACAAATTCCAAAGAAACTGCGGGAGATGCCGCAACAGTAACTTTTAACGGAGTCACTCTGAAATTTTTGGTTTGAGTTTAAGAGGACGCCTCGATAGCTTAAGTGGCTAAAGCACTCGACCGGATATTGAGGGATCTGGGTTCGAATCCCAGTCAAGGCGAATGATTTTTACAATCTGAAAGTGTTGCATTGAAATGCACATTAGCGGATGACTCCGTTTAAAGTTACTGTTACGGCATCTCCCGCAGTTTCTTTAGCAGTTGCATTGTGTTAAATTGCTATATTTAATGACGTAATTTATTATGAAATTATATTAAAGTAAAAGAAATCAGCATTAATATTATTACCGAATCAATGTTTCACGCTAAATAATACTTTTGTCTTATATTTTCAATGAAGACATGAGGCATGGAAGGAAAATAGCGTTCGTTTAATGGTGGGAGGGTCAATGTAGAAGAAGATTGGCGGAACAGATTCTAAGTATTTTTGGACAACTCAACCCAGCCCTGTGATTTCTTGGATGCGAAACCCTCAAGGGAAACCGTTGGCGACGTACGAAACGGTATCTATCCGGTTTATGTGCGAATTTTAGAGGTCTTTGGGCTTCCTACGTTGTGAGTTAAAACAAACCAACTTTCGGGTTGATTCTTTTGTAAAATACTGTCGAATTGAAAAACAGCCATATCCTTTATACATGCATGTGCATATGCTTATCTTATAATGTGCATGGTTGTGCAATTATTGTTTTTTACAGAAATTCAAATCTAATTGTAAGTATTTGTCATTATTTCCAGTAACTGATAGTTAGAAGTAGACAAATTCATCTATCGTATAATGCTTAATTAAATATTCATTCCAACTTTTATTTCTTTTTCTGCTTGTTGATAAATCTGTTTGTAATATTTCCCTGTCACAACCAACTGTTGGTTTGGTTCTCTCAAGATTTTATAATGTTTTTAGAAACCCTGCTAACAAAAAACTTTGGAAAACAATGTTCGAGCGAGTTTTATCAAAAATCATGTTGATGTTTCAGTGACTGTCATTCTCAAAAGTTTGATAAGATTCCAGGTGTTCCCACCTCCGAATAGACCAATTCCACTCCGATAATGATCTCTGGATCAAAACTTCCCGTTCCGAAATCAAGTGGTCACGCTGATTTAGTGCTAATTACATTCCCTGGATCCTGTATATGTACTCGCACCCAGATTCACGCATAATTCGCGAGTATGCAGGTTAATGTCTTCGCGAGAATGTAGGTTAATGTCAATCCCTAGTGTTCACAGATTGAAATAGATGGATATTTGCCCGTGTAACCTTCTCCATTTCCAAAGTCTAGGTCCATATACCTCTCGCGACATTAGAACCAGGGACATGCTCTCCTACTTACACAAGTATACTTCATGTCACATGTTAAAGCCTACACGTGATTACACTGGTAACATGGGTCACTACGACAAGGATACACGGATGTTTGGGCAGTGGAAAATGCCGTGAATCTACTGCCACTGGAACTGCTACTATAAACGTTTCTGTGAATTTAACGGGGATAGCTCCATCTGAATAATGTCAAGTGTCAACCAATCCAGTGTTGGGAAGGAATTTTCGCATTTGCACGTGATAATGGAGAGGAAGAAGAGTTTGAAGGCAATTATCGCTATTAGATCACATGGTTCTCTGTGATTGGAAAACGTCTAATGGAACGCCTATATTTGAAAAGGAAGGCAACAAAAAAGGGGACTAGGAGAAACCGAGCAATTGAATACTTTCTTCCTTTACATCCATACCATTCAAGGTCATGGTCCATCCAGTAGCTAGTTCAATAGTGGGACACCTCGATAGCCAAAAGTTGTTGTTAAATCACCAGCATAATTTCCGAAAGGGTTGTTTCTGAGAGATACAGGTTGCGGTTTTTGTTCATGATATCTTTTGATCGGGAAAGAGCGATGTTCCAGTGAACGCATTTTTCATAGATTTTAAAAAGGCTTTCGGCAATGTACCTCATATTAAACTACTCACGAAGGTAGAAGCATCTCCCAAACGCCTACTGTATGAGAATCACCGAAGTTGAAAGTTTAGACTTCAATAAATACTATGGCCTTCCTCACTCACGGCCTTTCCTGTGTGAGACATATGCTGTGAGATCTGTGGACGATTTCACAAAAAATAGGATTTATTGGAAGACTACTGAGAAAATGTGTTGAAAATTTTAAGGAATAATATTATCTATGGCTGGTTAGGCCTCATTTAGAATATGCTGCTGGTATATGGGATCCTCACGAAGTTGGATTAATTGCCGAATTGGATCGCGTACAGCGTAGAGGAGCTAGATTTCTAAAACATTGTTATAATAGACTGAGTGTCGAATCAAAACTATTAGAGGATCTAGGCTAGGAATCACCCACGGAGCGAAGGTTAATTTACAGATTACATTTTTTGCATAAAGTTGAAGGATGTCTCTTCAGCAATGATGTTGAATTTGCATCATCAACCCTATCGCATTACGGTAGGAGAGATCATGTCAATAATATTCGAGAGATTAAGTTCAGAACAGATAGATAAATGATATTATTTTTCCCGCGAACAATAAGGGATCAGAGTAACGTTGTCCGATCTCATCTAGGGGAAAAAAAATATATTCGTCAAAATAAGTCTGGTGTGTATTCACCCCCTGCCACACCCTACATACTTGTTACTAAAAACTATTAAAACTAAATATGTGCTGAATCGCATCTATAATTAAACAGTTTGAAAAATAGGTAAAGGTTTTCCGGGGTCTATTCCGCGTTAGTTTATCTTGCTCGGTAACCTTTTTGCAGGTTTTTAAGTTTTGTTATAGTATGCTTCAATGCCAGTTAAGTGCTTCTGCGTTGTAACTACTTCTTTTGTATGTAAACATAGGAATGAGAGAAAATCGTTTGCCAGACCAAATAGTTTTCTCCATTTCAGCGAAGAACAAAGTTTAATGGCTGCTGTGGTCGTATTGCTGCCAAGAGGGCCGTAAACAAGTAGGATAACGTCTGCAACAATGCTGACATTCGCACACCATGACTCGTAGTCGAACGTCCTCCGTAACGTAGGTGATGCATTCTTGCCAGTTGAAACAAACAATGTAAAGCGTAAGTTATATTTTTATTTTCTTGCAAAACTTTTCGAAAATGCTTATTTATGTACTACCAGCGGATGAAGACAAATTCAATGCTTGGAAATCATTTTCCCAGGTGAATGAAAATATTTTCTCAATCTTCTACCTTCAACGAAGGTTAAAAATCATGTCAATTTCTAAAGTAATCGAACTGATTTATAAACCTCAACGCACCTAATTATTTCATGCTCAGGGATCGTAGGTATTCAAACGTGGCGACGGGCATATAAGTAGGTGTAGAATTGATTTTCAGTGTTATCAAACCCAAAACTAAGTTAATGATCCCTATTCTAGATACATGCGTGAAAAGAGAGAGATGACGCCATTGCTGCGTCTTAAAGTTTTATCCATTTAATAGCATATCTTTAGAGAACGCGCATTGAGTGTCTACCAGGTCGTTCGATTACCTTCTCTTTAGGGTTCGTTTAATTCGAGTGATTTCCAAAAAATGGATTAAAGAGGCTTTATACAATATTTCTTTATAAATGGGAAATCATCATATGTTAGTAAAGAGAAACACGATAATTATGATGGTGAATCTGCGCCTTCAGTGTGATTGGTTTATCGGTACTTTCAACATTTTCGGAATGACCAAATGAGCACAAGTAAAGCTGAATACTCTGGACGCCCTAATGAGATTTTTAACGCTATTGACATCTCTAATGAACTGTAAATTAATACTTTGCATCGGTATCTGGACAAGAGAACAGCTAGCCTGAAGACAAGTGACACAATTGCTTACTGTTGACCAAAAACAAGACCATGTGATAGTTGCCATGGTCGGTGCGCTGCTCTTTCAGAGAAATTCACAGGAATTTAGGCGGAGAGTGGTGAGAGTGGACGACAACAAATGGAGGCACTAAAACAAGACTGAAACCAAGGGACTGCATAAGCAATGGCTTTCCAGCGGGAAAATATATGAAAGAATGCGAATACCGTACTTTTAGCTAGGAAGGTTATGGCGAATGTATTTTGTTCAATTTACAAAGAATATTTTACATTTACCATTAAATAAAGTGTTGCACTATTACCGGTGCATAATTTTAATCGTTATTAGATCATTCATATCCGTTCAGGAAGTAAAACGTCCATCTATGACCCACAAACAAGTATTTTCCCATCTAGGAGACACATCAGCTCACTTCTCTGTAGTTTCGCCCGCAACGTTGATGAATGTACAATTCCAACTAGTTTTTGGTCCAGATTAGGCTGATCCAGACAACTGCATGTTTCATAATCTTATAGGATGGCTTGCAAGATTGAGAATTAATCTAAATGAGGTGGTAATTGTGAAAACTAATGCCTTTTTTGCAGGGTTGGAAGATTCATATGATTTGGAAAAGGCCAGTAAACTGGACGGGAGTTGGACAAAATGAGACAATGTTGAAAAATAAAAATGGTTGATCCCACAAATCAAATAATTTCAGCAAGAACGTATCGTACTCAATAATGTTTTATAAGTTCTTTTAAGTTCGGCAGAAAGCTTCTAGTGTAGCAGTAAAAAGAATGCTCCAAAATTTTTTTGTTTTTGTTTTTCATCAGTTCTGATTAATTTTAAATATATATAAAATTATTGTACCAATGTTTAGTCGAAATTGGACTATCCCAATGTGTATTTTCAGATCTCGTTAAACTACTAATGATCGTCGCTAACTTTGATCCTGGTGAATTGGCACTCTGTGTTGAAACTTGGGTCATGGAACTCTTTCCATGAAATTGCAGTATGAGATCCTTCGAAGTAAGCGGCATCTTTCACTATTCATTGCTAAATGAATAAAAGACCATCTGTGAAAAGAAAAGAGAAAGGTATTTTCTCATTAACTTTTGTATATTTTCATCAGTTTTTCCGCATCCATGCCTTATTTGTCATTAGTCAATACTTTGGCCTTCAACGATGAATTGCTAATGTTTAAATTATGATAATTATGGCGTATGGCGTTAACTTACAGTCATTAACTCCGTATGTGTCACACGAAATGCACTCCCATCCATTTCATTATATTTCGAAAAATATAGAAATATATTTGGTATGATAATTAAACGTAAAATTTGTCATATTATTGCATTATTTCCTATATAGGCTGGCAATCCCTGTCGCTTGGATTGATTATCTGCGTCGCGAGAAACATAATTCATTTGCAATTAATTTGCAAATGATATGATTACCAATATTAACAGGAAGGGTACGAAAATACGATTACATATTATAATAAATCTGTAAAAGAAAAAAATATGCCATTGATTTAAAATTTACCGATCAGTACGAGGCTCATGAATTTTTTAACTTGACAGCTTAGCAGTGTGGGTAAGGGTGTACTGATTAAGTTGAAATTTCTCAAAATTTATTCAAATTGTAATAATATTATTCATGAGTCCCTTAAACAACCTAAATTTTCATGCTGTTTTAATCATCAGAGATTCTATATTTAGGCGTACTTTCTGTCATGGCCCTTTTGTAAGCAAGTAAACAGAAATGTATATTTATTTTTCAAAAGTTATTAGCCATTTTAATGCCGTTAGTGAAAAGCTATTTTTCTGCTTGCCGTGTAAACATGATTATGTGACCATGTTTTTGACGTTCTAATCGCAATGAAACTGTACGCATCCATGGTCTCGGAGTTTAATAGCTCCAGCGTATAATTTACTTGGATTTTTACGATTTTCGAGACAATGTTTTCTTCTGTAGATATTTTGCAGAACGAGTTGAATTTTCAAAACGTAGATAGCCGAAAGCGGCAGAAAGTATAAATGAAAGATGAACTATCTAGAAACGTATAATGGACATAAAATTCCATGAAGGAATTAACATATATCCAGTCATGTATTCATATTTTAAAACTAATTACCAATCCCATAAAAATCGAAAAGTGTTAATTTGTTGAACTTAGAATCTTGGGTGGATAACTGATCAAACAGTTCGACACATCTGGTAAAATTTTAGACCAATCCTGCGACTGTGAGGAACATCTGGTAAAATTTTAAACCAACTCTGCGACTGTGAGGCACATCTGGTAAAATTTTAGACCAATCCTGTGACTGACTGACAAGCAAATTTATTATTAATAAACTATATAAATCAATTTAATATTAAGTAGCTGGATCTTTGTTGTTTTGTGACTGAAAAATAATTATAACTTGCGTCGTCTTCCGTTGGGTAAAGAGGTAAATAAGCGCCCAAGGTTCTAAGGAAACTTTGTATGCTATATCCAATCCTTTTTTCAGCGGTTTTAGCGCGTAAGAATCTTTTAAGGAGTATCTCATCTCATTTCAATATGTCAAAAGTAGACATTTTTCTGTGCTCAAAGTTGGCTTTAGCACCGTGAACTGTGGCATTTTGGCTGCAATTACTTGAGATTATTATTTTTAGCTTGTATTTGCGGGATTGTATGCACGGTAATTCGTCATAACATCTTATTACTTTAAAGCCCCTCGGAACTCACAGTAGAAAGGAGGCACCTGGTAGCTTTATTGGTTAAAGCACTCAAGCGGTAATCGAGGGAACCTGGTTTGCATCCTAGTCAAAGATAATTATTTTTACTCTTTGAAATTCAGGCATAATTATTCATACATTTGCGAAATGGTACTATAAAAATCTTAACAGGAATAAGTGTGTTAAAATTTGTGGAAAAATAAAGGTAAGGATTTTGAACAGCGAGTGAAGGAAGATGAACAGGAAAGTTTTAGTATAAATTTAGAGACGTGGTACAAAGTTTGATTTTTGTAAATTACAGTGAGTGAAAAGGTATCAAAATGATACCGAGGAGCACTAAACAAATCTATCACTGAGGATAAGGATTTGGTGATGATAGAGAACACGTAGGTAAACCTTTAAATGGAACAGAAAGTCCACAAAGAAACAACATAAACAGCTAGCACGAAAATGTTTAACAAGCCATGGATAATACAAGATAAGGTTAGGAGGACGGAAAAAAGGAAGAAATAGAAAATTGAAAACACCTAGAAGGAGAAATAATGCATTGACTATTAAATTAATAAACTTGCAATTGGTTGAGAAACTAATGGTAATAGTGTTTTTTCGTTTCATTTAGCCTACCCTGCGAGCCACCACTAAGGATGGGTTTGCAGGGGTGATTACATACCAGACTATCCTTGACCAAAAACACCTTTCCCTGCATGCGAAGTCGGATAAAAGTTATTTTATCCTGAACCCTTATCGTTCGTGGAAAAAATGACATCATAAATCTATCTGTTCTGCGCTTTATCTCTCGAATTTTAGTGACATGATCTCTCCTACGTGCATTCGATGGAGCTAACAAAACATTTTTAACATCATTGCTTAAGTGATATCCTTCTGATTCATACAAGAGATTTAATCTGGAATTCAGCCTTCGCTCCTTGAGTGAATCCTAGCCTAGATCCTCTAATAGTTTTGATACGATGCTTAGCTTAAGTCTATCTTAACAACGTTTCGCAAATCTAACTCCTCTACACTGCACGCGATCCAATTACAAATGGACAAGCATTAAAAGTAAGCATGAATACTTGTAGGACGTAAAAAATATAATGATCCAGAACAAAAAAATAAATATAAACCGAACTAAAAGAGATCTAGGGAAGCTAGAATAAGTGTCTAGAACACTTTAATGGTTCAGGGACTTGGTCACTTAGAGATCGCGAGGAAATACTATGTGGATTCAGACGGTACGAGTTTGGGAATACTTGACGGCGAAATATAAAACATATGTTTACCTGCAAATGAAGGCAAATAAGGCTGCAGCAATACTATATAATATAGACGCGGAATGGTTAAATATTTTTTAGGGAATTAGAAGGATGAGATTTTTTATGTGTGTGTTTTATTTTTAAAGTGACATTATGTGAGGAATTTATTAGGGAAATGTTTCCTAGAAAACATCACACGGTCAATTTTGATCCCCATGCCAACAAAGAACAAAATCACCTTTTGATATAAAAACACAGTAATCAACCCGTGGGTCGGTTTGGTAGGTGATACCTTCACGCACGCACGCCCTATACGGCGCGTGAAATTCGCAAATCAGGATAGGGGATCCATTTCCTTTCCCTGTGCCGGTTATGGTTCATCAGGCAGATCTGTTACCCGAAAAATCACCCAGCTTGCATGGAGTTGAGGTTGCTTGGTGAGGCTTGCCTAGGAATCGAACCCGAGCCCAACGATCGGTTGTCCAGCGCTCTCCCCCTGGAATACCGTGGCCGATATACCTTTCGTTAGGGGAGGCAAATAAATGTATCATTGCATCGTAATATATCTAAACTGGTATTATAATAATAGCATAAACCATTAAATTAATTACGCAAGTAGAAAAGAAGGTAGAAACTGAGAATTATTAATTAAAATCCGCCTTGTTATTGTAAATGTGTTACGATGGATTAGGTGGTAGAAGAGACTCCATAGTCTCAATCTCGCCCCAAAATGAAGACGGCTCTCTATCTATCTATCGATTTAATAGTGTAAGCATCTGACTGGGTGTAAATTAGTCTCGGTTTGGAAAAGGGAGGAGAAATGGACACACGATTGCAGTAATAAAATTTTAATGGCGTGACATATAAGATAAAACAAGGATATTATTTTGTGCTTCGTGGATTTCGAAAACGCATCTGGCAGATTAGACAACACTGATGAAATCATGACGGGATATTAGAGTAGGTGGTTGGAACTGTGACATATCAGGAACGTGTGTATTAATCATACGGCACAAGTTAGGGCATTGAATGGAGAGTGGAGATGAAAAGTGATAGTCATAGGGATACGGCAGGGGTTTACTTTATCGGCAATGAGATGTTTTACTTTTAAACTGAATAAATGTCAACAGAGGATAAAAGAGGGAAGGTTTTTTAGACGAAGTAGAAGTAGACAGATAATATACAAGTAAAGACCTGAAGATAAATAATCTGAGCAATATTTTTAAAAAACCATTTTAAATGGTCCTTTCCTCTTTTCTTTCGTCCAGGGATGTTCCAATTAATGTATGCATACATTAAGAGTACTTCGACTTTTATAGATAAGAAGTAGTAATTCACGGTTATTCCTCTATTTTCCGACGTAGAAACAGTATATCCTTGGCCGAGCCAAACCTGACGATATTTAAAAGATTTTTTTGCATATAGGGTCTTAGGCATGCAATTTATTTCCGGGCTCTTGCGTTAAAACAGAATCCTAGACATTCATAACAAAAAATATAGTCTTGGCTTTTCTACTAAGGTAATTGTAGATTAATACCAGTATAGCTGCGTAAAATTTTATTTTTTACTAATTTAAATTACATTAAATAATGGACTTATTTAATTAGTATAATTAATGTATTTTATTGTAATTTTGGTCAGACATGAGACATAACACGTATTAATTAAAATATGCATAAAGTAGAATTTGAACAGCAACGGAAATACATACTCAAATGAAATATAGCAGTCGAGCCCAAATAAAATTCATAAAAATACACTAAAACACTTCATAAACACCCTTGCATGTAACACATTTTACAAGCACAAGGTGTCACTCATAAACTCATCCCCACTGTGCTACACTTGATAAATAAGAGCTCCTTAAGTTCCGTTTGAAACCTATTTACTGTGTGTTTATTTTTATATTCATTGACAATTTGTTAAAAATAAATTAAGGAGAGTGATGAAGACCTAAATACAGAGAAAGACTGCTCAGTATATGTGTATTCTCCATACCACGAGTGAAGTGATAATGTACGGATAAATTATATGTATGCATGCTAGTGTGATTATTTTTTATTCGAAAAACAGCGGCATTTCAAGAGTTCTGATGGATTCTTTAGCCATAGCTCTCCAAGAAAGACCTTTTTTGTATGGAAACTGCCTTAGCCGCAGCACTAGTGTTTCCCCAAAGAATTCACCATAGGTCAGATATGAATGTATTTCGGTATAATATGTACGTATTCTAGATTTAGGACATCGAAAGAAAAACTTGGGACAATTTTATGAATCATGAAGGTTTTTATTGCCATTTTATTGATCATATTGATTATTTGAGAATGCCAGTCAAGAGTATCATTTAGTATAAGTCGTAAAAATTAAGTTATAAACATGCTGCTAAGTAATGAAATTTGAGAAGCCTTTCATATGCAATGTATAACCGAAACTTATTTGATGGTGGCCTTAGTACAGGACTTTTCTTCAAGGCTTTCTAGTTTAACTTCAAAAGTGTTGAATCTTGCTAATATATGGACGATTTATTCATTCTATATTGAAGCAATAATAAACACTTTAAATTATTTAATTATGTCAATAGAATAGAGCAAGAAATAAAATGTACTCTCGCAGTACTTAAACTTAAGTAGTTATTAGAGATCTTTGAAAACCTTCCTTAAGTAGGTCGATTAGCCGTGATGAAGAATTGAAATTTAATTTTAATGTCTTTGTCCTAATATCGTGATACAAATCAAAGAGAAAATATGACTGGATTATAGATCCTAAATTAAATATCCTCCGCTTCCCACTTTTCCGGTGGGACCACCATTTATAAATTTGTAATTCTGAAAAAATTGCCATGCCTCCCGTGCTATAATCTCAGTTAAATTTCATGCTGTTTAACATATCCTGTTAATGCCATGCCTGAGAGTATTAGCGATGACAAATAGAAGACACCCCGAAACCTAGCTGATGCTCCGGTGCTACTCGTCTCTAATGTTCACTTATGTTCAAGTTTTTTTATCCTTTGATTTTATTGTTGACAGTTTATGACATACATCTTTCAAATTCTGTCATCAACGTATTTGCATTCGTGTTTTTTTGCATTGGCCTAGTTTCTGTGAAAATATCAGTGCATATTGAATTAGGGCTTGCCTAACTTTGTGGAAGAACACAAAAAGCATCCAGAGAGCATCCAGCCTCTCTAAGAATGGGTTACGAATAATGGAACGTTACAACTATGCGTTTTTTACGAGTGCTTCATCCCGCACACTATATTCCGGGTCATGTTTCCTTTTTTTCACGTTCTCACTATGTAGAATGATAAAACTACTTATGTATTCAGTTTGAATGGTCAACTACGCCAAGGGAGTTCCATGTAATTTGGCAATGGGCCTCTCGGTATCTTCATGAGTGCAGCAGACCTTTCGGGATGGAATAAATCTGGTCGGTGAATGCTATATGCCGTACCCATTCGTCGATGGAATAACCTAGTCCTTTCCTTTGTAATGTAGCAGTGACGTTGTCATCAAAACGTTGACTGTTCGAAAACGGCAGGAGATGGTATATGTAATCGAGATTGTTTCATGTATTCTCTGCGGTTCAAATGACTTCATAGTCATGCTGATCATACATTTCCGGCTATGGGAAAATTGTTAAAGGCCGATTTATTAAAGGTTATATATATTTTATTCGAATTTAGTAACACACAACATTTTATTATAAATGGGCCGCACGGCAGATATTTTCAGAGCTTTCTGCGAGCATTTGTAAAATTTTAGGTACCATAAAAATAACTTTTGCATTTGAATTATTGTATCGAATTAGTAATTAGATGAAGTAACTAAGGTATAGGCATTTTTTTAATCTAACTGAAAAATTATGTAAATTATCGGACATAACGGTAATGTAATGAGATTTCAAATAACGTCCAATTGAAAAAATACAAAACAACAGTCGGGGATCGTATGAAAAGCAGTGTCGGGTCACATATGGCCCGTAGGCCGCGGGATGGTCACCATTATGTTAAGTAATTCGTTCCAACGTGAGTGTACGTATCTCCACATAAGTGACAATGTCCATGTATACATGCTTTTTCATTTTAAACATATGAAAAACACATAAGTTACTTTATTTGCCCATTATCTACATCTGCATAATACCTCAAAAGCCTCTGCTAGGACATACGACGGGGGAGGGTTAGGGCACGAGTCATTTATGCATAAATAAATACTTATGCATAAATTTGAATATACATTTAATTATATTCATAAAAACACCTACACTCATGTATAGCCACCTGCATCAAACAAAAATGGGATTGCTACATTATAGCCTTTTTTTAACAAATCTGGCGGGATTTTCCCCAACTCTCTTTTATTCCATAAGTATTAACATTTTATTCCATGGATTTTAAATTTATGACACGTATTCCAAATATGATCTACCTAAAGCTAATGTACACCTCTCGGTTACTTTTTGATCACATCTTTCTACCTACCATCGGAGGTAACCTAGTTTCCTTAAGGTTTATCTGCATAATATTCTGATATGCTTGCCCAATGAAAGGTTTAAGTGTAGAGCCGAGGTATTTGACCCGTTTGGAGTTGCCTAAATCCGTTTCCCTCTATTTTATAATTTATTTTTTTTTCCTTTCTGCTATTCCAAAACTTCATAACTGTGCATTTCGAATTCAATTTTAACCTCTGTATTATCATTTTAGATGATGATGCACATTTTTGGCGTTAGATTTAATCCATTTGACGAAATGCTTTAATAAATAATAATTCAGGCATTGATCTCACCGAAGTCAAACAAAATAATATAAACTAGCCCTAACTCGCATCGACTCGTGGCATATAACCAGATCCTCGAGTGTTAAAGGGACCTAGTCCGCATCACTTGGAGTGGTTTATCTAGCTACGAATGAATCACTCACTCCCTGAGGCGTTCGAAGCACTTGTCAGCACTGAGTTTTTTTAGGAGTGTTCGCAGTCGACGGAAGAGACGATGCGCAAGCGGTATCTGTCTGAGTGAGTTTTCGAATCGCAGGAAAGAATTCTTTCTGAATTTGATGCGTGATTTAAGTACACGCTCGAGTGAAATATTGATTCAACTTTCTTCATATTTATTTATTTATTTATTTATTTGGGATACATTGCTGTTAGGCGATAAGCCGGGTGGCAATGACATGATATAACAAACAGTAGTCATTCTTAAAACATATCACAGTGTCATTAAATAGTCGCCATTAAATAGTGTCATTTAACAATCCCATCATGTATACCTTTTGCATTCACGCCTAAATGATTTAATGCTTTTGGGTAAGGGCTTAAAGAGTTCATCAGGCAGCTGGTTCCACTCTTTGATTCCCATATTTAGGAACGAAAACTTGGCGGTGTTTGTCCTTTGGGGCATGGATTTGATTTTAAGCGGGTGATCATTCCTGCCGAGATAACATGGCTTATTTACACTCTCGTTCAGTTCTTTCCAGCCTCCGTCAGCTTTCAATATTTTAAAAATGGCACACAGTCTATTCAGCTTCCGTCTGTTCTTTAGTGACCCCCATCCTAGTGAGCCTAGCATGTCACTTACACTGCCGGTCTGCCTATGTCGCCCTAAAACGTACCTGGCAGCCTTCCTTTGCACTGCTTCTAATTTTTTCACATGCCCTATTTCAAAGGGATCCCATACTGTGGTCGCATATTCGACAATAGGCCTTACAATTGTTTTGTAGGCCAATTCTTTAGTTGATTTAGTGCTTCCTTTGAGGCTCCGCATGACCCAGTGGAGCGATTTAAAGGCCTTGCCTACCACATAATCTGTGTGAAGTCCCCACCCTAAGTCTTTACTTAGGTGTACCCCTAGATATTTACAATTATCTTTTGTTACAATCGTTTCTCCCATTATTTTATATACCCTTCCCTCACCTGCCTTCCTTTTGGAGAATGAGACGTGGATAGTTTTTGCAATGTTTATCTCCATTTTGTTGATTTTGATCCAATTAGCCACGTTATCTATGTCACCCTGCAGAACGTCGCGATCACTGCTGCTGCTGATTTCCCTATAGAGTATACAGTCATCAGCGAACAATCGTATTTTGGAATTGACACATTCCGCAAGGTCATTCACGTAACAAAGAAACAGAGGAGGACCAAGCACGCTACCCTGAGGTACTCCGGATGTGACGCGGGTTTCTTCTGAGATTTTGTGCCCAACACGAACCTGCTGGGTTCTATCTTGTAGGAAGGCCTTCGTCCATAGTAGTACTCTTTTATCAATATTTAGTTTTCCAATTTTATCTAACAATCTGTCATGGGGAACCCTGTCGAAGGCTTTTGAGAAGTCGAGTATAACTGCATCTATTTCTTTACCTTTGTCTAAGCAGTCTGATATTTCCTGGCAGAGTCCAAGTAGTTGGGTTTCGCATGAGTACCCTTTGCGAAAGCCATGTTGGTATTTAAATAGCCAGTCCTTATCCTCCCAGAAGTCACGTAGATATTTTGCGACCTTCTTCTCCATTAGTTTACAGGTTACAGACGTTAGGCTAATCGGGCGATAGTTCTCTACACTGCTATTGGTCCCACCCTTAAAAATTGGTATTACATAAGCCTTCCTCCAATCATCGGGGATTTGATGATTATTTAACGTAATGTTAAAAATGGTGCGCAGATACGGTATCATTGCCTCTGACCCTAATTTGAGTGCGTCTCCAGAGATGTTGTCAGGGCCAATCGATTTGTTGACTTTAAGCTTTTTTACTTTGTCCATAACTTCGCGGTCACAGATCTTCATATACTTAGGAATAACAATATTACTCTTTGAAGGTGTGTGTACACAAACATGAAAAACACGTAACACATATATTGCTGTGGTTAGATCAATTAGTTAATGCACCTCATAGTTAAAGAGTAAAGTGGCTGGTGAGCGAGCCACCATTAATACCGAAATATTTCAACGCATTTGGAGTGCAGAGAAAAGGCTGTGAGGTGCCAGAAGGGAACTCAAAATCCGAATTCGACTTTTTCCGGTTTGGAATGAAAAGAAGAGGGTTTTACGAGAAAAACCGATTTGCAATTTTCCATTGATTTATTCGTAACGTACACCGCGTTTCATCATCGAACCATCTTCAGATGCAAGACAAGGTTCTAATTATGATACATCATATTTATACCTGTTAGAAGAAGGGGGGAAGAAAAGAGTGAGGAGTAAGGTTGGCGGGGACAAAGAGGGGAAATATGGAAAATCCCAAAAAAAACAGAGAAACTAAAGAAATTGAGAGGCGGGGGAGGGGAGAAGGGGGGGAGAAAAGCAATTGCGGTCATTATTGAAAGGACGGTGGCAGGTAGCTGGTACCCTGGCGGTAAGAAGGAGGGAAGAATAAAGAAGGGTTAAGCGGGAAGGGGACATGGAAGGGAAAGAGGCAGGATGAGGGATGAGGTATAAGTAATTCTAAGGATATTATCAGAGAAGGGTAGCTCGACACGTACTGTGAGTGGAGGGTGTGTGGTGGTTAGATGGGAAAATACGCAGAGGGTGGAGTCAGTTGGAAAGAGCAAGTTTCACTGTTTGCTGTGGAAACGAGATTCTGAGGAGAGGAGAGTGGTTTATAATAATATTGTCATTTAAAAGAGCATTCATATTTTATTTTACAATTTCAAGTTGATCTAAAATATCAAATCTTTCACCCTTATTTTCGTAGTGTATAATCTCAGAATTAAATTTACATTAGTGGGATGATTGTAGTAGATAAATCTGCAGAAAAGTGTAAATTTGTTTTTCTCATAATTACGAACTTCCACTACATCTCGCCTGAATCTATTGAATATATGAAGACGGTTTTCTTTAGAACATAGCAGAGGTATCGATAAGGGAGGAATAAGGGTGCCTTAAGCCTCCGCAGACCACAAAATATACGTATATTGAAATTAAGTACGCAAATGAACGTGGAAAATGTGCAAAACCCTAATTATCAATGCCCTACCTTCGTTACTTCATATTTTTGATTCTTTGACAAGATCTTAGCTATGTTGACGAGGTCAGTTTATCCTGTGCACGATGCAAAGAGAAAGTGGCGGCGTCAATATTGAACAGTTGATAATGAAGCCTGGATAAACAGCGGAAGTTTATCGCCGAAACCGTTCACAAATACGTTACGGTCGCACGTATTCCGACGCTATCGAGAGGGAGGCCAATTCTCAGTTTTCACAATTTCTCCGCGTTGGCATTTCAAAATAAGGTATGATATCATTAATCCCGCGTCCTCGGGATCGAGAACGAGCAGGATATCCGAAAATCCCGATTTTTGCATATCGCCGATCCCAAGTTTTGCATACCGCATAGCTGCCCAGGGACATAGTGCATAAATATCCACCGTGAAGTTAATTACACTGCATAAGCATATGTGTCTATACATACATAAAGAGTAAAATTATATCAAGCACATATTTATAACTTTTAAAAATTGGTTCAGTGGCAATTTGAGGATTATTTCAAGGTCATCAGGATAAACGTAACCATAAGATAATCTTGAGTCTAAAACGTAACATGAATTCGATTTCCCTTGAACCCATTTTTTCGTAATTTTGCCTTCCTCTGTCGTGTGGGACTGAAATTGTTAGCTCTATTCCTGATTTAAACTTGAAAAATTTAAATACATTTTATGTATTTATATAATATACGTAGGTCACGATATCCCAGGGGTAGAGCGTTGGACTACTGAACGGAGGGTCCCGGGTATGTGATTTTTCGGGCACCAGATATTCCTGGGAAACCATAACCGGCACAGGGAAAGGAACTGGCCACCCTAACCTGATGTGTGAATTTCACACGCCGTCGGGCTTAGTACTGGGTGAACTCTACCATCACCTACCAAACAGGCCTTCGGATTGATCACTGTGTGTATGGTTTTTTTATATAATATACATAATACGTCGTTCATATAATGTTCGTGCTACCAGTGTCTTCCAACAAAGGCTATCCAATAAGAATATGAGGCTTTCTCTTTGAAATTAATGATTTTCCGCGAAACGGGTAGTTTTCTTATCTTGTTCAATGCTGAAATGAAATCCTTCGATGCATAGCCCAAAGTTCTCATTTCGCAATCAAGACTCCGCAATTCTTTTAATAAATCCATTATTTGGGAGAATATAACTGGAAGGTGAGGCAAGGGAAAGAACAGGATAAACGTGTTGGGTGGGATGAAGAAAGGGGGAAAGCGAGCGGAATCGAATAATGGTTTATTTTAGTTTAAGGCGTCACATCTTATAAGGTGAGGGTCAGAAATGTAGCTGTCAAGTCTAAATATTCATCCAAAACGGTGGAATAACACAAAAAATATTATATTATACATCATAAATAGGAACCTCAAACTTATGGAAAAGAGTCTATAGTTTTACGTGCTATAAGCGCATTAATAGATGCCGTGAGTTATTTCAAATAAAATAAGATTTGAATTGCCAGGAGAATTACTAATGATATTTATAACGGGAATTATAGAGGAAAAATTAGTTTTTGTCATTTAAAATTGTTCCAATTTAATCGAATTTCTTTCAAAATACATTTTAGAAGTAGACTCATATTTAATTCTCTGAATAATCAGGGTGGTACAAAACATGCAAATTTCGTTGGTCATAATGCATGAAATAATTGATGTGATTATTACTCCATGAGAAACGAAGCATGAATATCGGTTGTGTCCTAATGCATCTGCTTCAATGGAAATTTTTGCGAAAGTTCAAACTATCACCACTGATCATTTCACCGTGTTCTTTTCAAATTATGTATGCCTTTCAATTTGGGAAATTCACGATGGCATGTAGGTCGTCACCAAAACTTATAATAGCGCGCCTGTATTCAGCCCGATTGAAGGCAATTTTCAAATTTTGTTATAGATTAATACTTTTATTTTTTCAGATTTTACTATAATGCTCACACGAGGGATCGTGGTATTCAGACTGTTTTGACTGCATTAGTTTGAGCAGACACGGAATTATATGGTCACAGATTAATGTACTTAATATCTCATTTTTAATCTGAACACGTGTGCATAAAAATTTCCATCTAATTATTTCCGCCTAGTTTAAAATAGCAATGAAATAACAGAACAGTATCATCATAATGATAAACTAATTAATATATGATTAATAGAAGAAAAATCAATATAATGAAATTTAGAATGTTGCGTGTCCTGTAATGGCATACCTTAAATTGAAAAAATTTCCAATATCCATATGTCTTAAGATTAATTTTGAGTGGTGATGAAAATCAGCCCTAATGTTAGGCAAAATGAAAGTGGTGTTGAATCGACATCGTGTCGTCAATAGTTGTCTAAATGGGTGGTGTGAATTAATGCTGTCGAATTTGAGGCCGTGTTTCGTCTGCAAATCTTTGAGTCTTGAGGCGTAGTAGTGAAAAGGGACCGATTAATGCAATTTCAATGAAACTTTCCCTCCATCTCTCATAAAATTCAACATGTTCAATTCAACAATTCAATATTTTCCAAGTATTGGAAGAAACTTATCCACAATTATCGAATATTCGCAGGCTGCACTTGAAATGGAACTGCACTCCCTAAATAAATACGTACTATATCAAAAAGAGAGAAAAATTTCTTAATCAGTTCCACTTTTTAAAAAGATACTTATTTTTACAAGCATTACCTCCGCATCTTACTTTAATAATTGAAATATATTAATGGGTAACATTAAAAAATATTAACAATAATAATTAATCCCCATTAGTAGCAATTAAAGTATCCCCTAAGAAACCCTTAGATCCTGCATCTCACAAATAAAATAAAACTTTTCCGATATTTAAAGATATTTTTTCAGGCAGAAGAAATAGAGAGAAGACAAGGAGAATATTGCTGAAATATTTTTTTTTATTCGCAATTAATGTAGTAGGACCAAGTGTGCTCTTTAAAAGTTTTATGATGTTTTTTTTGTGTGAATAAATCGGCAGAAATTCTTGATGAAAGAAATTATCTTAAGTATCGATACCAGAAACAATGTTTTTGCAATATATTTAGTAATTTTCGAAACTAAATTTCTTTAAGTAACCGGAAAAAGAAAATGAAATGAAGAAAAAATATATCTCTTGGTATTGCAAATATTAAGAGGACTGCAAAAAAACTGATCTCACGCCTGTTCGCAAAACGTCTCAGTCATTTGGTAACTATCTACGAGTAGGCGTTGATCTTCAACTATAGGTTAATATTAATGCATCAGAACATTTCCTGCATTTAGTTAAGTCACATCGAGTCGGAGCGCTACCCAAAACTAGGAAGGTTGTCGGGAGGTGAGTGGGAGATATCATCACCCTTGCTCACACCCACGCCACATCACTTCTCTCCCTTCCCTTCCTTCTGGTGAATTTTTTTATTCAAATATAGGGGGAGATTTTATTCTCATTTTAATATCTCTTCAATTTTTTTCTTATCTCTTTCGATTCATTTTTCTTTATTTTTTGTATTCGTTTCTTTACATTCTCTTTCGCGTAAAAAGGTCGATCAGAGAAAGTGGGCGGGCTTACGGACTGAAGATACAGCTGGGAGGATGGAGAGCGGGGTAGCGAAAAAGGGGATGAGAGAAGGGTGGTTTTGGCCATTCCAGATATGAGATGCACTTAAAGTAAGGAACAGGGCGGGAGAGGGAGGGAGGAGTGCCGCATTTAGTGGGGAAGGGGAGTGGTTAGGAACAAAAGACTGCTTCATCTGGCAAGCATCCGGGAAGGGAGGGATTTTTTTCAGTGTATATATGTATAAATTTATATGCTTACGCTGGCCAGGGAACAGTATTTTTTACATTTTAAAGGACCTCGCGTTATATTTGAACATTGTATGAGCGATAAAAACGGAGGAAAGGAGTGAAGCTTGGAGGAGATTTTTGGAAACGAAGAAACTGTGCTCACTGAGTTCGTGGGATAGGAAAGAAGTAAGGTCAGCTAAGGAGAAGGTCTCAAGGTTGGGAAAAGGAAGGTTAGACCTGAGATAAGGATATGAGGGAATCCGATGGAACGGTTTAGGTTAGGAGATTGGAAAAAGATATACAGGTAGATAAAAAGAGCCAGAATAAGACATTGAAGTAAGGAAAGAACGGTTATGGAGTTTGTTATAAATATTTAGGAGAACACTCAGTACGCTCAACCATAAATATCGGATGTATGTTGTAGGAGGGGTATTTCTTTACACTGACTCCAAGGTGTTCGTCTTTGAATATTGGGGTAATCTTGCAGCAGTGGAAACGTAGGAATGTACGGAATTATATGTTTACCCCCTGCTGTTCTCTGCCATCTCTCTGAGGTTGCCAGGATATAATTGTTTCCAAAATAGTGGATGAAATCTAGGAATATGAAACCATTGTGAAAACATTATCATTGAATGTCAAAAATTTTTTTACCTGAATTAAGACTAAAGTAATTAACTTATAATGTCATTTCCTATATTTTTCGTGCGCGGATTTTTTCAGGCTTAAATAATACCAGAGGCTAAGACAATTGGCATTCTTTCCAAAATGTAAATCTTTTCTTATCTACGTCCAGGAAAACTGTCATGAGATATTATCTGGATATATGGGCTGAATGAAATGGAGATATATGGACTACATTTCCTTCACTCAGTCCTAAACCATATACACTAGTGTTTAATGGTACGGATCATTTATTCTACAAATTTCAATGCAATCTAAATTTAATTTTAGTTTCATATGGTAAATTTCTTGTTCCTAGCTAATGTTAGTATGTCATGTACTAACATTGAACAGCGTATTAATGTCGAAACGCGTATTGCATTTTAATAAATTCATAGTAAAAAGGTAAAAATCTATCTTCTTTAATAAGTCACTAATAAAAACAAACCATATTGGAAGAATTCGATGTGGGAGGGGAATATCAGTCAATAAAATGAAAATGCAAATAACTAATGCAATAGGTGAAAGATGATTACCTCAAACGCAGGGATATTTAATGATACCGATTACTTAAAAAGAAGTCAATGCTGATAGTTAAAAAAATGTGGAAGCTAATGATTTCGATTTCTCATTATCTCTTCATGATTTCTCATATTTTCTTTTTAAGCGATGATAAAATAAATCCTGAATCCTCGCCTTTGTCATAGCCAACCTACCTGAAAAAGTTAGGGTTCCGAAGTCCATAAAAACCACAAATGCATGAACTTACTGCATTATTTCCTTCTGCTCTCCATAACTTCAACCACTTTTGAATGCCGTCAAAAAGAGCCTCTTGTCTTCCTCCCTCTTCTCAACTTACCCAACATTTTTACCCCCATCCCGGCATTTCGAAGTGGTCATGAAATGCCTAAGGTTTTGGTGAACTAAATTTGACCCAATGGAGAGATATAAACCCAACACGTTGATAGAGCTCTGCAGATTAGCTGCTCCATTGAACTAAAGTAATTACTACAAAAAAGAAATATGGATGACAAATTTATATCAGTTCGGGAAAGATAAAGAAATAGAGCTTGAAGCCAATTTGTGCAATGAGTAATCTACACTTTTCCCCACAATCGTATTTCTCTAAAGTAAAGGTAGCTACGGCTAAATCAGTTACTACATAGATAATTGGGATCTAGCGTACAAAGCATCATTTGACCCGTCCCTTGAAAATGAGGACAATATATTAAAAATATTCAATACTTCTAATTTTTTTGGGGCCTTAGGTTATTATTGAACTATAAATTCTTCCTTCTACCTAATTATGTGCTTATTGTCTTCCAATACCTTCACTCGTTAATATTTCGGATTATCTCTTCCGTAATCCACTATTTTCTTGTCCTTTTCCCGTATACAGTTCCTTGTGTTTCCTCTGCGGCTTTCGATAATCCTTTTCTAATGTGTTCACACTTTTCCTCTTTAGCAATCAGTTTTCTTTCTCAATTTACAAATTTCTCTACAGTCAGCTGATACTTATTCCTATTTGGTACGGTTACTGCTTCTACGTACTATTTTCTTAATAGTCTTCCCTTTGTTATCTCTTTGAATCGGACGCTACCCTTCATAATTACCAAATTGTGATCGGAGTCTGCAGCCGCTCCCGGAAAACTGTGAAGTTCGTTCACGCTGCTCCTAAATATATACCTAACCTTAATATCCCGTCTCCTGCAGAACTCCAATGCATTCTCTTCGCGGTCATTTCTCGTACCTAAACCGTAATCCCCTACCTCACCACCATTAATACCTTCGCTCCCGTTACAGTCCCACAACAAATGATTCCCACCAGTTACGCCCACGATTATGTCCTCTAAACTGATCGTATATGCTATCAATTTCTTCCTCCCTATTCCGCTTGGTGGCAAGTACAGCTTAGCATTGACCAAGTTCGTTGGTTCAGCTCTCAAAGCAACTGATAATATTCTATCAGTCACTTGACCTATGTTTACTGCGCTTACTCCTACCTTTTTGTTTAATATTATTGCCACGCCTCGCCGGCTTTCAACCCCCACGTTGAATATCACTCTATAGCTATCACTCCAGTTAGCCTCGCTATTCTTCCATATAACTTGGCTCAGCCCTAAAACATCTATGTATCCTCTTTCAATCTCTAGCTTTATATTCTCTAATTTTCTGGCCCTTGACCTCAATAATAGTGGTAACTGTTGGCAACTGAAGTTTCTTTAGTTTTCCTACCCCTGCTTCTGATAGTGTAAACGGCTATCCAAGAAGGTTATTCTTCACATAGGAAACAGGAAAAATTCTCATAGGTCTAAATCTGGACTATAGAGAATATGGGGAACACAGTTTACATTCAGTTCTGTGAGATAATCGCGACTGTAGAGTGGGCTTTACAAAATCTATCCCGCTAACCTTCGTATAATCTTCCATCTTTGAAAATTTTAATCCATCTTATAACTATGCTATAAGAAAGAAAATATACACCATGAGCCTCGAACTGCATAGGCCTCGGCTGAAAAATTATTCAGATAAAAGCAGAGTTTCAATATAGGATCATGTCTTACCTCCATCGTTGCCCTAGGCGAACTGAACATATTCCAAATTACAACGAATGAATATATTTAATTTTATCAATAGTTTAATGAAATATTTTATAAATATACATTAAACTTAATTTTTGCACCTAAACTATTTGAATGAAATTTCGATCATTAGTGCTAATTGAAAACACAATTGGCTTGAGGTCATCGACCTTGCCGCTCGTCCTCTGATGGGCTGTGCCGTTCCATGGCGTAGAACGCGAGGTGTGTAACCTGACAACCCTGTTATTTTAACGCTGATATTTTTAACAGATACGCTAAAACCTAATCTCTCTTGATACCTTTTATGAGGAAAAATCGAGATCGGATAGGTAATATTTCAAACTTCAAATGTGCATTTGAATGCAAGATATCGCACTACTCTGTGACTCCATATCACTCTGTGAATTTCATAAGCGTCGCAATCGATTATTTGTAATGTCTCTTATTGGAGGACGATACTCGCGTGCGTATCCTACGAAATAGTAGATGGAATAGGGTGACGCCAGGAGTATGAGTTTCAACCATGATTTCAACAAACGTCTTGGAATAAACAATGTGATATATGTAGAGTTGCAGATACAAATCACGTCCCAGAGCGCATTTCATAGGCAATAAAGTTGAAGAGATGAATTTTTTGGCATGCAGAAGATTGATGTCTACTATCGACTGAATAAAAAAATCATCATTATGTAAGTTTCTTTCCCTCTCCGCAGACTCTTGACACGAGGTTAGAAGCAGCATCCGGAATTTTCTTATCGCACGCCTCCAATATGCGCAACTTTTTCTGTTTCAATATTATCATGAGTTCGCCGAATTTATTGCCGCTGGTTTGTGACATGACATGTCAAGGCATGCAAAAAAGTAACCTCTTCCATTGCTCAATAAATAACGTGTACCAGCTCTTAGGTTTAACTAATGTGATGTAAAAACATGACGCAGTAACTCGCATGACTCTTTGTTCTTACCTCCCTCTTTGAAACTATAGGTTTTCCAGTCTATAAATTGATTGATGGAAGATTGATTTATTTCAATCTTCAATTCATCATATCAATTCAAAAGTGTTCCTTCTCATTCACGCTGACATCAAAGTAATTGAATAAAGTATTTGCTACCTGCGGTTTCAGTAATTCTTCCTCAGGTGTGCCTGATTTATGTTCTTCTGATTTCCTTCATTGATCCTTCAGTGAATGCAATCTGATACAATTATGAATGGTTCAACGTTTTTCCAGATAGAATTCACAGACCGATAATTTTCAATTCAACATGTCTAAATTAGCTTATCAACCCCTTCCGTTTACATATCCTAGACGCATAAATTAGTTAATCTATACGGTATTGGTAATATGTTTTCCTCCTAGTTCAATGATCGTTAATGATCACGCTTACTTGAAGTCTTGATTGATGTTTCAAATTCTATCACTTTCATTAGGCATTGCTTCCCTATGAGACACTCTCCGTAAGTTTGATTAATGGCATTGTAGTAGTCGGCGCGTGTTCTCGTAAACGACGGCAATTGATACTGTGGTTACGGAGCTGTCCGCCAGAAGTCGCAGCCGAGCGGGATGCCTCTAAGGTAGCGATGTATTCCGAAACACGGAAGTATGAAGAATGGAATGTGAGAATTCATTGCACTTCATTCCGTAAACCTAAGTGCTTTACTTCATGGCACCATACCTTCTCACATATGCCATTTCGCTAATAATAACTTTTAAGTTGATACTCCAGCTCCTCAATGCCGCCATTTATATCCCTTCACGGCCAATTGCTAAACAATATTATATACAATGCGCCCTCTCAATCGTATGTCTTCTGAGCAACCATTGCGATGGACATTTATGACGAAAAATAAATATAATGATCACGCAAACAATAATTTCCTCGAGTGTCTACGTTTTTGTGAATCACCTTTTGAACGACTCACTTCATTTTTGCATCGACATTAGTTCTAGCGCAACGCTATGACGTTTCATTGTCATTGCTCATTACCATTATGAGCTATTGGAAAACTCATACTAGCCCGTAATGCTTAATCAAGCAAAAACACTATGAGCAGGAAATTAAAAATATCCTTTGAAATATTTACCTCGCATATGAAGTGTAACACCATTTAAGGCCTCGTGTCTCAAATAATCAACCAATTATGATGATCAATATCCAAAAATGCCTCTTAGGGACGATTTTCCTCTTATCCTAGTGGAGAAGTAAAATATTTTCAATTGAAATATACGTTTAAAAAAATAAAACAAGGTTTTTCAGACGAGCTACATTTAAAAAAAATATCGCAATGAATGGTATCTCCTTTTAGCTACCTTTTCCTTGTAGTTTCAGAGGCTTTTCTGTTCATTCTAACCGTAAAATATACTAATATGGTGTTCTTAGCATAAATAAATCTATTCCACTTGCTGAATTTTATCTCATATTATCCCAAATTCATTGCTTTCACTGTATAATTTACCCTTTGATCATGTGGCTGTCTTAAAGAAAGTAAAGAATGAATCTTTGACCTATTCTGAGGACACGGGCGGGAAAGTCGTTCTTCAATAAGGAAAGAGAATCTTTAAAGGGGACGAAAGATAAGGGATACTTTTATCTTCCATGACATGGAGGATATCTTTAAGACCGCTCGCTTTTCTGCCTTCTAGCAATTGGCAGAGATTCTTGCCATGAAAAAGTACGTGCGTATACCCCTGGAAGTGGATTTCTTGGTAAATATGAAAGCAAAATAATGCATTTGGGTGTCATTTTTAAATCAATATATATGGTAAGGATAATGCGGAATTGTTTTGAACGAAAAAAAGGCATGATATCACAAGTTTTCCAGCAATTGGGAAAAAAGAACGTTTTTTAGAAGTTTATACGTGCAAGTGCAGTAAAACGCCTTTATAATCGACTCACAGAATTGCATTATGCAAAAATTTCCATTTTTAATCGATTGCAGTATTTCAAGGTTAAAAATTAGTTGAAAATTAATATTGTCATTGTAATTGATTATTTGATTGAAATTAATGCATCATAATACTTACAGCTCCTCGAAAGGATAAATAAATTTTAAAGGGTAATTCTTATGTGTTACCGGTTTTTAGAGGAACCGGGAAATAGCATTCATTTTACCTCCATTGACTCTGATCTTAACTTGGGGAATGTTAACAGAAGACACGAAGAAATGATTCTGTCTCTTTCAGATATATAATCATGGAGTCACGAACAGCCGGCGAAATTCCCTTCCCTTTTTCTTTAAAATGTTCTTCGAATGAAGTAAATTTCTGAAATCCCATGTGACCTCCCTCGTGGAAGAAGAAAGTCGCCTGCAGCTGTTTTTCTCTGCAACATTGCGCCGGAGCATGTTCCCACTCCGATCCCGATAATTGAGATAGTAATAAGAATATGTGGGCGTCTTGGTTTTAAAATAAACCCACCTTCACCTTCTCAAATCATGATGCGAAATATTCTGCCCTACTTAAAGATGATTTCCATTTCAAATAGCGCTAGAGAGCAAATCATTTGTGTTAGATAACGGATCAGGTGTTTCTTGTAGATTTTCGACTGCAAAATACGGGTGGGAGAGGTTCAGGTTTTGAAAATAGGACGTATTTTGCATTTCGGTTGATTACAAGGTATGGGAGTGGCTTTAGGATGGGGCAGGGATTTAAGGAGTTGGGATTGGTTAATTTGAGGAGATCTGACGTTGACGGGACGTTTGAAGGTAACGGAGGGACATTTGGATCAAAAGGTTGATGGTGGAATTATGGTTTTTGAGGATAGGTTAAAGGTTTTTTTAGGATTCATCTCAGAGAGACTAGTCCAGGGAAGTATGTGGTGCAAATTGAAAGAGGGTGGGTTTCTACGGTAGAGGAAGGTTTGAAAATGTAAGCATGTCTTCAGATTCCTTCGCCCAAGAGAGATTAAGGATAATCATTTTTTTTCGCTGGTGCTAACTTCACATACGTTAGATATATATATATATATATATATATATACAGTGAGTTTTAATTGTTACAGGTCCGCGCTCCACGTTATATTCTGCTAATTATAGTGTTGTTTATACCGCTTAGAGGGAGTCTCATCTGCGCACTTAGCCAACCCGAGGCAAACGACCCTCGTATGCGTAGGTAGGATAAGTCGGTTCCACCTCTGTAGATAGTTCCAATGTTAATACGGATGTAGCGTATGAACACAGTAAATAGCCCCTTCCGACGAAACGCTCCCGTTGCCATTCCCATTGTGTATTTGCGAAAGTGAATTGCCGTGCGTACGCGATTGGCGCACAGGCGGGCATAAGTCACGCTCGCCCACAGCTCCTCAACCGCGGCCGCGGACCTCCAACCCATCCTCTCCGGGACCTGCCACGACGCCCCGGACTCATCCGCGCATCCAAGTTACGGGCTTAGACCGGGATTTACGGGGACCGCGGTGGGAGCTTGACGGTGGCTTTTAGAGGTGTAGGAAGGGCTATGAATACCACGTGTGCCATGCGGTGTTGCCTCGTACCCTTATGCGGGCAGCAACTGAGAAACGAAGGGTGAGATGTGGGGATGTAGCAGACGCAAAGGGAACGACGGGAGCCGAGGGGAATCGGGAGGGGAGCTGTCGTCGGAAGGAGTGGAAAGGGAAGGCCTCTTTTGGTAATCTCGGTAAGTGAGGCTTCGGAGGATGTCCGCAATGCATCTTCACCTTAATACGTCTTCAACGCCCCGCGGTGGCAGCGTTCTTCCCCACCATCACGCTCCCTTCGCGAACCCTTTCCCCAAAACGCTGCTTCCTTTACATCCCCCAGGCCATCTTATGCCCCCTTTCCCCCTCGAAACCCCCCCCCCCTGGGAGCCTATCGCGCACCCAGCGTAATCTCCCTCCCACCGCTCTCGGACGGAGTTCGAAGTCCTTCTCCGCCGTCCCCGCCCGCATCTCCGCCCCATCTCCGCCCACCAGACCTGTCCTCCGAAAACCCGCGCTCCCTCCCAATCTCCCCCATTACTCTCCCATCGCGACGTACGCTTATACCTTCCTACATCCTCCCCCCGGCCTGTCCCTTTCTTCCTCGTTTCGCTACGCCATACACTTTCTCCGTGTCTCTCTTTCACGCTAGTTCTCTCGGTCCCACCCCTGCAGTCTTCAGTCAGCTCAATTGTAACTCATTAGATATTGTAAAAACTGGGTGGGTGTGTTTGTATATATATAAACCATAAACACAGTAATCAACCCGAAGGTCGGTTTGGTAGGTGATGGTAGAGTTCACCCAGTACTAAGCCCGACAGCGTGTGAAATTCACACACTAGGGAAGGGAGGGGGGGCAGTTCCTTTTCCTGTGCCGTTTATGGTTTCCCAGGAAGATCTGGTACTTGAAAAATAACAAAGCTTGGGTGGGACTGCAGGCGCCCAGAGTTTGGGCCGGGAATCGAACCCGGAATCCTCTGATTAGTAGTCCAACGCTCTACCCCTGGACTACTGCGACCTGTCTCCTTATGATTTCCCCAACTAGCTCCTCTCTTCGCCCACCAGACCTAGTACTTACTCATTTGTTTATCCTTTCGGTCCAATTCACCTTCTCCATTCTTCTCCACACCCACATTTCAAAAGCATCCAATGTACTTACAGGTATATCATCCTGCTTCAGTGACCGCGTTTCCGCACCGTATATAACTACGGTCCATATGAAAGTGTTTACAAGTCTTTTCTTAACATTTACTTAAGTCCCTCTCATCAACTCCCTCCTTCTTGTGAAAGCCTCTTTTCCTAAGGCAATTCTTCTCCTTACGTCCCTCCTACTTTTACCGTGTCGGTCCAAAGCACCTCCGAGGCACGTAAACTGTTCAACCTGTCCTAGTTTTTGCCCGCCTATATAAGTGTTTAGCTTAGCCTTTTTCTTTCTGAAAATAATATATATATATATATATATATATATATATATATATATATATATATATATATATATATATATATGTGTGTGTGTGTGTGTGTGTGTGTGTACATTATATATATGTATATAAGTGTATATATGTATTTACATGAATATTTATTATATATATATTTGCATACATGCACATACACACACGAGGTCTGTCCGAAAAATATCCAGCCATGCAATATTTTGAGAACAATAGATACCAGAACACTCGATGCCGATAGGTCCACTTGATTTAAAAAATAATGAGAAAATCTTTCCAACCCCTACCTTGTAGTTTCGTGGGCGAAATTTTGAAACGTGGACAAAATAAATGTTTCTAGATAGATTCCAAGCAAAAAAGAATTACGAATGTATCATGATTAACAAATTATTTTATTTGATTTTATTTTCTGCTAATCGATTTTGCATTCCAGGAAAAAAGAGATGAATATGATTCATGGATTTAAGAGACGTAGACTAAAAGGACAGACGCTGCGTGGACGTTTTTTCGTCTGGTAGATAGATCGAATAGTAGGCCATTCGATCTATCTAGCAAATACCATTACTCCCGCCAGCACTACTCCAGTGGTGATCAGAATTTAAATGCTAATTAACTTGAATCGATGGCCACAGAGAGGATGGAAATCAATGCATAAAGCAATATATCAGAAGGAAATAGAAAAGTAACTATTATTGCTTCCGCCAGCACAGCTCGGGGGGTCTATATATATATATATATATATATATATATATATATATATATATATATATATATATATATATATATGTATATATACACATATATAAGTAAAAACTTAACTAAAGGCAAAATGTGGTTTTTAATGATTAAAACCTGATTCTTAGATGAAAACTTAATAATATGAGCGGGTAATCGGAGACTGAGGAATCGAGTTTCCAGAAGTACTTCATTCCTCTTTCAAAGTTGATAAATTGTAGGACAAGTGCTTGCTCTGATCCCGGAAGAGGACGCTTTTTTTCCAACTGGAGTGCTCCTTCAGGATTTTATGTCCTAGCTCCCAACGCTGCGTAAAAGAAAGCGACCTGTATTGGACATTCCTATTGGAAGAACCACGGCCGCCTCTATTAACTCATTTTCGCTCACGCGTGTATTTATACGTTGAGCTGTCCATCATACCTGATTATGGACGTCATTTGTGATTGCTACTCTTGCCTGCACGATTACAAGAATTAGGATTTCCTCCATTGTCATCGCTCGACGTGGAGGGGTAACTAGACGAAGACGTTTGAAAACAGTCGCCCCAGTCCCGCGGAACAATTATGCCTTGGGGGCCAAGAGCACTCCATCGTTGGGGAAGGGGGCTGAATTTCATTTCGGTGAGATAAGCGCAAAAGCATCCAGTGGACATTCAGTCAGCCACTTGGGGCGGTTTAAATTGAGGGCAGAGATAAGACGGTAGGCGACGGAATGGCCTGCACAATGGCCACCTGATATTCTGCCATAGGGAGATGGGCTGTATGAGGAGGTAATGTTCGTTAAAATTACAGAAAATTATTTTGCAATTAGCGGGTTAGGTTATTTCGTCGGGGAAAAGTGGACTAAGTACTTTTCAATTAAAAAATTAAAATAATAGCCACATAATCAATGCACTTTCACTGGCTTAGTTTCCCCCTCTCCTACAGTTGAATAATGTGTCTTGCATGTATAACCTCGACGTATAATGCCAAAGGTAAGTTTTCTAATTGTGATCAGAAGTTTAGACTCACGTGAAGGAAGATATCTGAGGAAGATAGTCTGCCCTAATGGCAATAATAAGATAAATAATGATTTTGAAAGCCTGAGGCCAACTCATATTGGGAGCATGTTGAGTTTGGAAGGTTTGAAGTACAACAAATGACGGATATAGAAACGTTTTACAAGATTATTCAACCAAAACACGTTCCCATACTCTCACCCACTCATATACACATTCACATACTCATATACATTACGAGCGTAGTCCCATAATTACCCAGCCTGACCTAGAGATGGCAGTAGCTGTTTCAAAAATATCACTGCGTAAGAAAATATTCAATCTATAAAGCATAAGTTTCAAGTTTGAACATGCTACGTTATTTACTATTCGTTTAGCAGCCATCAATGGTGAACGTTTTCAGTGAATCTGTGAAAATGGAGAAAATTGGTCATCGTTATGTGATTCAATACTTTTATTTGAAAGACCTCAGCCCAACAAATATAAAAGCTGAACTAGATTCTACTCTGGGTGAGTCAGCTCCTTCGCTTACAACAGTAAAATATGGGATATCAGAGTATAAACGAAGCCGTACGAGCGGTCAAGACGAGCATCGCATTGGTTGACCAAATGAGGTGACAACTCCAGGAGCGGTGAAGAAAATCCACAAATTGATGCTAAATGATCGTCTACTGACAGTGCGTGAGATATCAGACATAGTAGGCATTTCAAAGAGTGTGGTACTTCGCATATTATCGGAAAATTTGGACAAATCTGTGTGGAAAATTGGTTCGCACTCGAGTAAACCCAGTGTCGTGAAGATATTTCAATTGAGTGTTTAGCAAAGTTTCACAGCAACAAAGCAGAAATTTTGTGCCGTGACATAATCATGGATGAAACATGGGTCCATTACTTCACACCCGAGGCAAAAAAGCAATAAAAACAATTGATGCCAACGGGAGAACCGACTCCAAAGAAGACGAAGACCGTTTCATCTGCATGCAAGGTCGGTTTTTTGGGATGCGCGTGCGATATTTTTCATTGACTATCTTGAAAAAGGATAAACTATCAACAGCGAGTATTAAGCGAACTTATTGCAACGTTTGAGCGAAGAAATCAAGGAAAAGCGGCCGAATTTGGCTAAGAAGAATGTGTTTTTTCATCGAGACTATGCACCAGCTTGCAAATCCGTTATTGCAATGGCCAACATTCATGGTTTAAAGTTTGAATTGCTACCTCATGCACCCTATTTGCCAGATTTAGCCCCCTCGGTTTATTTTCTGTTCGCAAACTTGAAAAAATGGCTCGGTGGTCAAAGATTTTCCAACCGTGAAGAAGTGATCTCGGCAGTTAATGACTACCTTAAGGAGCGAGACAGTTCTTATTATAGAAAGAGAATCGAACTTATTGAACATCTCTGGGAAAAGTGTATTGAGCTGAAAGGAGATTATGTTGAAAAATACATACATCGTGTTTTCTTTGTTAGGTCGGGTACTTCGGAGATTACCCTCGTACTAGGCTTATCGGAAAATAGAATTACGGTGGTTTTTCTTAATTACACACCAATGTCTCATGAAGCAAAACACACTTCCTTTAGTAGTTTTAACATATTCACTTAATTACGTCGCCATCATTATTCCTTTTCTGCTGAGACCAGATTATCCAACAAAAAATTTAGCGTCAAGATTTTTTGTATTCAATTACTCTTTGCACTTTATTTTTGTGTGGTTTATGCTAATTTATATTCCCTCCCCTGTTATATGCTTGGGAACCTCTATAGTGGACAAAGGTAACAGTAGATTAAAAATAATATTGCCGCTAACATATGTGCGCATTGGTGTGGTATCTCCCACCGATAACCACATTGCATGTTTTTTTAGGGATTTTAAGCGGGTATTCCTTTCACTCCTGCTTTAAGCAGCTTCCCTCACCCTGAACCAATATTCTTTCCACGATATGTCTGTAAACCCTTCAACACGCCTTCTTTGTGATTCGCGGGATATATGTGCAGATGTAAGTTAAATCATAATTTTAAAGTGTCAATTAAAATGCGCTTTCGGAAGCTAGGCTTGTTTCCCTAGACTAGTCTTAGTAAATAGATCAAGGCGAAAGAAATCCAGGAAGATTTAAACCTTCAATTACTCTAATATTTTTATCTGGGTTATCGCCTAGCTTAGAAAGGTGTGCCCATAGAGGTGTAGTAGCCTGCCGCGTGCAGCCCGATATGTATCGCATACCTTCAGTAGATGTCTTACGGTCTTAAGGGAACTTAACTTATGGAACACGCAAGGTGGTTATCAGTGGAAAATGCCACACCGATGCGCATACATATATATTAGGGGAAAATTATTTTTAATATACTATTACCTTTCTCCACTACAGAGGTTTCCCAGTACATCACAGTGGAGGGGATATAAATTAACGTAAACCACCTTTGTGAGAGACCAATGGACTACGATGCACGATAAAGAATACGCCATATCATTCATGATTCAGAAGTAATGAGCAAGAAAGGAGGTTTCTTGGTTGATATTAAGATGCTAAAATATTTAATGATTTCCTGCATTCTTTTCCATGATCCAACTTCTTTGTTAAATTTTTTAAACTGAGAAAATATGAGACGAAATATTACTCGCTTTAAACAATTCTACCGAGAAATTGTCTTTTTGGTAACTATATTTATAAAATCATAAACGCGAAGTCAGTATACCCATTATGGGAATGGAGATCTTGATTTTTAGGGTGACAACTCATTTTGATGGGGAAATCACCTCACTCTCGTTTTTGTCCATTAGTTATCAAACGTCCTCTAACAGTCATCTCCAGAGGCAGTTAATATGGCATCTGCTTACAGTCATGATTTATCAAGTGGCGAAGTTGATATTTTACCTCTCCCATCATCAAAGGAAAACGTTTCCCAAATATAATTGCTACCTCACCTATAAGGCACGGAGACGAAGTCCGGCAGGGGGGTGTCACTTGCGATTGGGACTAAGCGGTGATTACATAACTTCATTTTATTTTCGGGAAATTCTAATTGTCATATGTGACGATTCCTATTGTTATCATAAACCCTAGGAAAATCCATCTGCTCAAAAGGAGTACTGCAAATCTTAAAATATACTTAGTTACTTTTTCACAATAGATCCTAAAGAACGTTAGTAAACAACAGAAGCTTTCCCTGAATGTCTTTAATCCATCCGAAAATATATCACAAACATTATAATTCATGATTATATGGGTGACGTACTGCAATAAAAGTGTTTTTATCTATTCATTATCATCATTGATGAAAAAAACTAGGAAATGGATTTTTGCAGCATTAACAGGAAGGACCAGAAAGGAGTATTAACAAACTTTAGCGAAAATTATGAGTTAGGACAGAGAGCTGAGTACTATAGAGAAAAAGGTGGATCATATCAAATAAGGGATATCGATGGGCGTAAATGAAACGATAGGAACTGTAAATAGGTGAAGGGCAAGGAAACCATGGATCACGGACGAGATGATCACAAAGATAGCCGAGAAAATGAAATGGAAGCATGAAATACCGTTAGTTGAAAGGAATTAAGAAGAGTAAAATTATATAATATGGTGGGAGCAAATAGAGCAAAAGAAGCGAAATGGAAAACGCAGCACGAGGATATATGGATAATCTACTGAGGAAGGGTGAAATCGGTACCCTATACAAGAACGGCTTAAACCCCCTGTCCAAGAACGGTTAGTAGGAAGTAAGAAGGAGAAATCGTTTCAGTCCATCAAATATAAGTCATGAAAAATATTATTGGAGCAGAAAAGATCCAAGATAAATGGAGAAAATATTGAGAGAAACTGTACCCTAAAGAAATTAGACCAGTGTGATTAAAAGCATAGAGGAAATGACGTAAACGAGAATGCCCTCGGCCAAGGCTTACTCGACGGTGAGTCAGGGAGGTTATTCAGGGATTAAAAATCAAATAAGGCTATTGGTGTAAACAGCATTCCCCGGGGTAGTTGTACAAAAATGTGGGAGGAAGAAATTTATGGTCCCGTAATTCATAGCATTTATGAGTACCGGATATGGCCGGAAGACATCGTAAATTCCTTTTCAGTCCTATTTCAAAAAAGGGGAAGTCAACCTTATGTGGGGACTACAGAGCAATAAGTTTAATTTACCACGCAACTAAATTGGTTCTCAGGATCAGAAATTAGAGGATAGAGATAGGGAATATAAATACTAAGGTTATGATCAATTTAGGTTCAAGAAGAGGGACGCACGCGTGAAGCCCTAGCGTTAATGAGTGCACTAATAGAGGAAAATAGAATGCAAGCATGTGCCTGTCTCGTAGATTCCGAAAAGGAATATTGGAAGAATAGGAAATTTATCTAAAGCCTGTACATGCCTTAGATCGCTCAAATTCCCATGGCGGATGAATAATCTGAATAAATAGTGTTAAGAATAGGAGTAAGACTTGTACTTTTTGACGAACATGAGAAGGAAATGAAATGGAAGAACTTGAAAGAGTAGTTAAAGTCGGAGCTGCTGGCATCGCCGCGTATATTGGGAAGTAATCCCGATAGGTATGGGATGAGAATAAATGTAAACAAAAAATGGTATAAGGTTTTCGAGGATGGAAAATACTAAGTTAAATACTAAAATGGGAGGGAAAAAAGTGTAGCTGGTGTAAAAGTTTACCTATCTCGGAAGAGTCCTGGACCGAAACAGTCAAAGCAGTAGGGACACAAGAAGGAAAATTTCTTTTAAGAGAGAAACTCTTACAAAGAGTGAATTGATGGCAGAGACGCTGGGAAAGGATGTTAGGAAGCATAGCCAAAACAATTGTATGGAGCTTGGTTTGATTCAGCGCTGAAATATGGTCATAGATACAGGATGATAGTTGTATGCTATTGAAATGTGGGTGTGGAGAAGGATGAAAAAATTTAAGATGGACCGAAAGAAAAACGAACAAAAATGAGACAGGTATGGTGATGAAAAAGAAAGGGATTTTGGGAAAAATCCAAATAAATGGAAGTTCTTGCCTGGGAATGGAACCAGTTGACAACGGCGGTCAAGTTCCTTTTTGCCTTCAAACCTTAGTCCATCAAAGCCACTTTTTCGAGTGCAAGAATAGATATTAGTCAGTTATTTGTGATAGCGGTCCAAAAACGCTCGTCTAATCAACATTTTTTACTCTTTGTGTTGGCCGATAAGTATTCTCGGACCTTACGTGCCACACACAGTTTGTGATATCCGAGTTGTTCCATAACAGTCATCTAAATAATGGTGGGTTCAACTAGAAAAAATTGATCATTCAGAGCACTAATCGTCAATCGTCGATCAGATCGCGCTTTTCGGACAATTTCATCGATCTGGGCATTTCACTTCGCTCACTTCTGCAGGTTTGTGCGACCATTTTTGAAGTATCGCAACAGCTTTCCTTTACTCATTACTCCAGTTACATAAACTAGGCACAACGTTTGATTCATTTAGGCAGGTGATGATCCTTTTGCACAAATAGTTTCCCGCACGTTCACTCCTTACGGTAACTCAGTGGGTATTCCCCAGTGTAGCCAATAGGCATTCCCAGTATCTTCTATTTGATAAATATATTCGTTTGTTTTAGTAAGTCCAAATGAATTGAAATGTAGATACTGGTGTATGGGTATTACATTGATATTCATCATGACCCGAAGATCTGTTTGATCCTTTCCTTTTCCTGTCTTTGGTTTCCCAGGAAGCCTTCAAATTTGCAATTTCCCTTTTTTTTCCTTGGTATGTCACGGAATACAGGGACAATACCTGTACCTTTCTCTCACGTAAACCCAACCATAATTAGGGGCTCCTTTAAGGCGATATTATATCTCAGGAATTTATTTCACGGAAGGTAGAAGGCGGATATTAAGTCTAAAAAATGTTATAGTGCGGCATCCGCTCTCATTATAGTATATCGTAAAGTGCCTTTTCCACTTTTCCATATCAAAATAACTTATTCTTTCACTTGAAATGAATAATTTTCTGCAATTAAAAAAAATTGTCTTCCTAACCACGCAGCTCCCTACTCAGGGTATAATTGATCCTTGGGGTTGGGGCGGTTGGTTCCTTGTGCCTTCCTCCCGTTACCCTCAATGCCGAGCAACGAAAATGGGATGGAATCGGGTCAGTTGCAATCGCAGAGGCAAGTGTGACAATCACAAAAGTTGTTCATAATTATGTATGATGGACAGCCCACATGCAACGGAGGTAACTTTTTAAATATATAAATACGAGCACGATCGAGTGTAAGTAGGAAGAAGGGCTCGGTGTTCTCCCGTTCGGAAGGTCTAAGAGAAGAAATTTCCTCCCCGCAGCGTTGATAGAAGGTATAAAGGAACCTAAGGGACAATCCAGCTGGAAAGGTGAGTTTCATTTTCCGCGATCCGAGTAAGCCCTCGTCCTCCAGAACCTAATTACAGAAAGAGAAATAAAGTACTTTTGGGGTGTATATTCTTAAGGGTAAATGAAACATTTAGGCTTATTCCTTAGTATGGGCTCAACAGCTCCTCATTTTGGCTTTGCTGTGTAGTGTGGTTTTGGGATTCGCTTCCAGAAGTCCTAACCACAGCAAGGCTTCAGGGTGGCCCCGTCCTGAGGATCGAATACCCTCTTATTAGTAGTTCACTACAGTTATCAACCCGGCCCTTATATAGTGTCTTAACTCTTTACTTTATCCTCTATCCAAAATATGTGCATGCATGTAAAACAGCTTGGTTGTACTCATTGTTCCAGGAAATATTCCATGAAATATTTTTTTAGGGCGCTTTTGAGGGTCAAATGTTGACATCTATATAGTTTTATTAGTATTGGTATGCAGTTTGGGACTTCTCTCTTGTATTTGACAGTAGTATTCTAATGAAAATACTGTCCTCTTCTCCGAGGAGGATATAAGTCACGGTCTACGAATGTTACCAATTACAAACAATCATTGTTGAACTTCTGGCCATGGTGGGGAAAATAGGTTTAGTACTTTTGGCAAGATGTTAAGTTAAAGACTGTATAAATCTATAACTGTTGGATATTGCACACCAGTATTAAATTATTTTTTAATTAATCAATGTCATTTTTTACTTACCGGTGCTAGGCATGTATATAATTAAAATTGGTAGTATACCGGTTAAGGTAGGTTTATGATGGACATAAGTTTCCAAACGGTACAGCAAAAATTTCCCTGCCTTCCGCAAAAATATATAGCCCGACAACCAACCATACAATAAGCCCCACTTTGATTGTGCAATCTTTTTCTCTATCCAGTCCATCCAACATCCCTATCTCATTCCTGTCCCATACTTGCTTGCCTAACATTTTCCCCTCTATCATATTCTTCAACATTCCATTGCCAAACAGAATATTCTGCATCGATCTTCCCTAACTCATTTCTAATTCTCTTAACAATCCCCTGCCCACTCCCACCATACCTAGCATTCCCTCTTTTGTAATACTTTCGGGCCAAATTCATTTTTTCTATCCTTCTCCGCACCCACATATCAAAAGCCTCATCTCACGAAAACCTTGCCGAGTGAAAGAGACAGTGGTAGCACCGAAGGTGACCGAATCAGTTAGAATAGGTTCATGGAACACATGGCGATGTTGAGGGTAGGAAAGTTATAAAATATAAAAAAAACGTGATGGATAGAGATAGAACTGTGCGAGGTGAGGTGGAAGGAGATCGCAGAGGATATTATAACCAGCGCATTGAAAAGCCAGTACGAAAGGTATGGGATGAGAAAAAATGAAAATGAAACAAAGGTTGTGCGGTTTACCAGAAATACAAAGGCTAAGTTAAGTGTTCAAATAGGAGAACAAAAACTAGATAAGGTTGAACAATTTACGTATATCGGAAATGTTTTGCTCCAAACTGGTCAGATTGGTAGCGACATAAGGTAGGAATTACGTTACGCTTAGAAGCTTTCAGAAGGATGAGGGAATTGATGACAGGTGAGTTGAGTAACTATGCGAAGGAAACGCTTTTCAAAACCTTGATATGGAGCATGGTTTCGTACGGTACGAAAACATGATCACTTAAGCAGGATAGCAGGTGTAGATTGAAGTCTTTTGATGTGTAATTTGCGGAGAAGAATGGAAAAAATGAATTGGCCCGAAGGAAAATAAATGAGAAAATGCTAGATATTTTTAGGGCGGACAGGGGATTGTTAAGAGAATTTGAAAGGAGGCAGGGAAGATCGATGCAGAGCAGACTGTGATAGAGGGGACAATGTTAGACTAACGAAGAAGGGGCAGGAATAGGATATGTATATTGTTCGTAATGAAGGGAGGAAAGATTAATTATTTTTCACTGAAATATAAATATATACATGCATTAATAAAAATAAATATAATAATATAATACTTATGAAATAGTAATGATATAACAATATTAAATTAATAATAATAATATAACTATATAATATCATTATAAAAATATTATATTAATAATAATATTATAAAATAATATTATGCTCATTTTATAATATAAAGAAATATATTAATATGCATGCATTTTTAGACAATGATTTATGCGGGGGGGTTATGCAACCAAGAGCCCATATCCTTCGGCCAGAAGATGGTGTAATGGATCAATTTCAGTTTAGGATTTTAATGCAATGTACTTATCCTCGATAGCTGAGGTGTTTAAGAGCATTGGTCCGGCAATTGGAGGATCCGCGGTTAAACTCCCGGTAAAAGAATTTTTTTTGCGCTTGTGATCTGCTTGATTCCACCTTCCAGACCAATCTTGTGTTCCTCTTTTATATGTGTTCCGTCATTTTATGTGTGTTTATGTGTGTTGTGTATATGCATTAAAAAAATAAAACCTACAAAACTAATAACCATTAATGAAAATATTTTTTCTTCCGAAAACACACATGGAACTGGCCCCTATACCCTGATGTGTGAATTTCGCACTCTGCTAGGCTTAGTTCTGAGTGAACTCTACCATCTCTAATAAAACTGACCTTAGGGTTGATTAATGTGTTCATAGTTTTGTTTAGAATGAATACAATATTATTTAGCCGTCATAAATGCATCTAAATTTGATCTAGACTAGGTTGTGACGCAAAGGTTGTGCGCGCCAAGAAATGAAATCTCATTCTCGTTTACATTTCTCTAGGTTATCCTGCTGGAGAATGGCCACCACGACGGCATGTACCTTGGGCACCATTTTTTGCTCACTGGCGTGGCTGACCGCTGATGCCTTCGTGTGGAAGGCATTTAGCATTGCTAATTCCACCCCTGTGCTGGTCACAGGTGGGGATCATAATATTAAACGCCTTTAGTGTTACTATTACCAATAGGCTACTATGTTACGGTATAAGCATCAAACACTGCTTTCTTCCTAAGCCCTGGCTAACAAGGCACAAAACATTCTAAAAGTAATGAAATAATTTCCAGTAAAATTCATTGACCTTGCCCGAGATTCGAACCCGTATCCCTTGATTTCTGGTCGAGTACTTCAGCCAGTTAAGCTAAAGAGGTGTCCTCTTGCACAGCGAAATGTTTGTGGCTTTAAAGGAATAAGATTTTGTGACGAAATACCGTACATGTAACAGGGATCCATAGTCGTGGGCGATGCGCCACATTCCACGAGGGCATTTTAAAGGCTATTGTGTTTTACCATTGAAAAATTCCAAGAGACTGGGGGAGAAGCCGCGACAGTAACTTCAAACGGATTCATCCAATAGATGTATTACAATTTCATTGCACTGTCGCAGTATCTCTTGAAGTTTCTTGAAAATGTCGCAGCATTTCCTGCAGTAATTTGAAATACCTCCTGTGAAATCTATGTTCTTAAGAAATTTTTTCGGCCTTTAAGGAACAAGATCCCAAAAATTTCGGTCCGCCCGAGGACGTCTCGGTAGTTTAGCTGGCTAAATCATTCGGCCGTACATCGAGGGATCTGGGTTCAATTACCGGTCAAGGAAAACTATTTATACACTTGAAATTGTCACATTAAATTCATATTAGCGGATGATTCCGTTAAAAGTTACTCACGCGGCATCTCCCGTAGTTCTTAGTTATACCCTCTGGGTATATTGTATCTGAGTATACCTTAATTCATTCTCCCTAACATATTAACTCTTCGACACGATCTCTTAACTAAATTTCTTCCCTCTATTACACACTTCCGCAGCTTATTGTCACTAAGTATCCCCTGCATTATTTTGCCATGACTACCAACCTCTTTTCGCCTACCTTTTTCCATTCTCCTCAAGAGCCCAAGCCTCGAAAGCCTCCAGTCCGCACGCATCCCCTTGTCTCCGCGATTACGTTTCCGGCTCTCCACTAGAGAACGAAGGGAATGCCGACATATCCACCAATTATCCTTAAAAATAACTTGTTATTGGGTGAACTGTTCCACCATTTTAATTTATGATTCTCCTGCTTTCAATATTATCTAAATATCTCTACATCGTGAGAACTTTACTGCTTTCGGTTTCTTGTGATAGACTCTCATCCACAGCTGTACAACTCATTCAGCAATGCGCTTTTCTGCTGCTGTCAAATGAGCTGTGCTTGGATTCCTCATGATGAAAATCGTGGAGGCATTGTCTCGCCCTCATTTAGGTTGGACACCAGATAGAGTTCATTATCTCTCTTCTTCCGTTCACCTAATCATTAGGACTACAAATGAAGAGACTTCCCGTTGCCTTCGTAAATAGCGATTTTATCGTGACACCATCGCGTAAATTACCACCCCGCCAGGGTCAGTAACCTTCCCAACCGTCTCTCTGAGGAATTAGAATCGAGCGAGTAGCCATTCGTATGAATCCTATCATTTGTTCCCTTCGTCAGGAGTGGCTATAACAGGAACGATTGTAATTTCTACCGTCAACCTAACTTTTGGGGTCATCACAACATTTACGAGTATATCCTCCAGTAACGTCACAGTTGCAATCCATCAAGTTGAATATGAATAAATATTAGTTAAATTATCGATTAGAAATTATAAATTTACATCAGAGCAATGCATATTATGACAAGTCGACCCTATGGCAACAGCTACAGTGATAGTGGGACCAGCGAGAGTGGTGCTGGTTATCATAGCTACAGTGATAGTAGGACCAGCGAGAGTGGTGCTGGTTACCATAGCTCCAGTGAGGGTGGGATCAGCGAGATTGGTGCTGGTTACCATAGCTACGGTGATAGTAGGACCAGCGAGATTGGGGCTGGTTATCATAGCTCCAGTGAGAGTGGGGCCAGCGAGATTGGTGCTGGTTACCATAGCTCCAGTGAGAGTGGGATCAGCGAGAGTGGTGCTGGTTACCATAGCTCCAGGGAGAGTGGGGCCAGCGAGAGTGGTGCTGGTTACCATAGCTCCAGTGAGAGTGGGGCCAGCGAGAGTGGTGCTGGTTACCATAGCTCCAGGGAGAGTGACACCAGTAAAAGTGACTCCTCCTACATTGAGAGTGGTTCCAAGGATAGCAGCTACGGTGGCGGGTGAGAATGAACATAAGTTTCTTTTTTCCACAACAACTTGCATAATGTCGCTACTAGTTCCACTTTTCGCTCGTTATGGAAGCCCTAAAAAACAAAAGCTAATACTTGAACGCTGAATGTTTCTTGGCTAAGAAAATATTTTACCCTACATTAGCAACAGTGCTTTAACGTTAAACAAGTTCTTACAAAAGGGTATAATTGATCAAATTACCATTTTAATGGCGGTCGAAAAGTAGGAATGAGAAAGGGAAAATAACTACGGTGTCTAAATGGTGATAAAAATTAACCAAGATAAGAATGACAAGAATTGACTAGTTTTCATGATTATGACATCAGCGTTATTGTTTGGAGGCACGAGGCCATAATTTTATTTAAAAAGCTCCCTCTTCAGAGAAGGAATGATCATCATGATCCTACACGCGATTCAATGCGGAAATTAATCCAACTACGTGAGGATCCCATATACTTGCAGGATATTCTAAATGAGGCCTTACCAGTTCATCTTGGTTAATCTAAATTACAAATAATACAGAGGATGAATGTGTGGAATACCATTAGGACCCCTGCTTAACTCATCTTATTTTCTGTAATAAATATTTTTCCGGCTACCTTGTGAATTGCCTTTAGTCTCACTATTATTCGTAAACGAAACCGGCGTATTCATCAACCAGAGTTTATGTACACGCGATATGGGCAAACATGGGTCTCTATAGAGTTATTATCCCATTTACGTGTATATTTCCATTCTTTCAATCGCAGAAGCTACTACTTTGTAATTTTCAGTGGATATAGCATCGAGAAGCCAGTTGTGAAGTGTCGGGGGGTCTTCCCGCCGGCCCTGTGGCGAACCCGTCACTTGGAGCAGCCATGTGGGGTGGAGGACGGAGACTGTAAGGGATGCACTAGCTCACCGTATAGAGTGAATGGCGGAATGTGCAACAACGCAAATGGATTCGGGGTCCATCATTCTCCTTTCTTAAGGATCCACAGGGCCAGATACGCTGACGGTGAGCAAACAAAGGGTTCCTCTCTTTTTATCCTTTTGCGTTTACCAAGGGCATTATTTAGTTTAGCATAATCTCTTCTTTTTTTGGAATGGCAATGACCACTCGTATTGGGTTCGTAGTTTTTTACTTCTATTCTTCCTTCCATTGCTTTCTTCAATTAATCGTTTCACTGTTAGTCGTTCCTAAGTTAGTCGTTAGTTCCTGGTAGTCTTTCCTAATACGGCGGACTAGATTAATAAAGCAGAAAGACTACAATCTGACCCCTCCTCTTATAAATTCATTTCTGATGACCCAAACACAGATATCCAGCCAAAACTATATCTTTTCTCGAAGGCAAGGGCTTATGCTCTCTGAAGCCTTCTCCTCCATTGACATTTCCATCCTCACACTGCCTTACCCATGTACTCCTTACTTTTACATCCATCCCAAAATGCAAAAACCCGACATCCCAATTATTTCTTCCCGTAACTCGCCGGCAGAGAGAAATCTTCGTCTTTGTCAACCGCTACCTCTAACCGCTGGTCCATTCTCTACCGTCCCATGCCAAATATACGAGGGTCATCCGGAAAGTAGTACCCGTTCGTGAAATAAAGACACAAAAGTAGATATTAACAAACATAAAAAATTTTATTTGAAAGAGGATACTTTAAACTACTTCTCAACATAATCTCCAAGCAAATTAAGGCATTTGTCATAACGTGTGACAAGTTTCTGTATTCCTGCTGCATAGTCCTTCGCCGCCAGCTCATTGAGATACGCGAGGGACCCATCTTGCACAAATTTTTGCATAATGCAGATGGTGTTTAACAATTTCATGAACAATTGTTCGAGAAACATTGGGAAAATGCTCACAGATGTCATCAATTGTGACGCGCCGATCGTTCCTCACGAATTCGTCAACTGAGCTCACCAGTTGGTCTGTAATGACAGACGGTCTCCCCGAACGCTCATCGTCGTGTGTGTTCCCCCTCCCCATGTTGAAGTTGCGACACCACCGCCGAACAGACGACTCGTCCATTACATTGTCTCCATACACCTCCTTTAATTGGCGATGAATATCACATGGGCGAACGTTTCTTGCATTGAGGAATTTAATCACTGCCCTCACTTCACAACTGGCGGCGTTCTCAATTTTTTTAAACATTGTAAACAATCACAGAAACAACACAGGCAATGCTAGCGTCACGCAACTTGGCTCAGAGAAGGCAGACAAGCCACTGAAGCTATCTGACCTCGTCCAGCGGCTACTCGCGTCGTCAGCACTTCATGCGGCACGAACGGGTACTACTTTCCGGATGACCCTCGTACTTCCCATTTTCTAAACCATCTTCACTCATTCCCTCCCTCCGGATACCAAAATCCTCGCGGCAACAATGGGCAACGCATCCCTAGATATCAATGGCATAAAATATTTGTAAATTACGGTGGTTTACTTCATTACTTTGATTTCCCGACCATCTAACAATTTTTCCTGAGGCCAGTACAGAAAGCAGCGTGTTGAGACCGCCATAATCTTTTCTTGCCGTGAATTTGGGAAAATGAAGACGAAGACAACCTGAGGCTGAAGAGGACGCATCTTTCCATCCGGCCCTAAAACTTATACTCTTTTTCTGTCTGTGGGATAAAACCTTGTAATTTTATGCTTTCTGTGTTCATATAAGATTATTGATAATTAATAGTTATGGCATAATCCCAAATTTCTCATTCTAAAAAACTGCGGGAGATGCCGAAATAGTAACTTTTAACGGAGTCATCCGCTAATATGCATTTAAATGCAACAATTTCAGAGTGTAAAAATCATTCCGGTCAAGGCGAATGATTTTTACACTCAGAAATTGCTGCTTCCAAATTTCTCATCTAAATTTCTCTCGTGTTTTTCAAGTCCCTGTTCACAATTCTGAGCCCAATGTATGGCATACCCCTCTCGGTAAAATAATTATAGATTATCAGAATCATAGCTTTAGAAATATTCATACGAGGGCTGACCAGAAAGTAACTTACGCTTTGGTCCAGCGTGGCTCTGTAAAGGGCTGAAGCAACCATCTTGGTGTCTAAACGTCCCTACACTCAGTAGACATTTGCTATGCAGACCAAGGTTCTTCTACTTTTCTCGCTGTGAACTGTTAAAATGTGCCCTGCGATAGGAAATCCCGTAAGTTCTGAAACACGATCTGTGATAAGGTTTTTACTGGCAAAAAAACACAAGCCAATTGAAAATCACATGCAACTTGTGAAGAGCACAGAGACGGAATGATGTGTGAAGACGAAGTGAGGCAGTGGTGCATTCAGTTTAAAAATGGCCACAGCACCAATCTTAACATAGAGGACCGCGATGCTCGGTATAGCCTTCTTACAAGTGAACTCACAAAATCATTCGTGAAAATCGCCAATTTACTATTACGGATCTCTCACTAGATGTGGCTTTCAAGACAGGGCTTTAACAGGAACGCTGAATTGCATGCAGGAGTAAACAAGTGGTTAAAATGCAACAATTTCAGAGTGTAAAAATCATTCGCCTTGACTGGGATCCTCGTTGTTAAATTGTTGCATTGAAATGCACATTAGCAGATGACTCCGTCAAAAGTTTCTGTTGCGGCATCTCCCGCAGTTTCTTTGGAATTTGAAGTGGTTAAAATGTAAGACGGCAGATTGATTCAGAGGCGAAATTGAAAAGCTTGTGTATCATTATGGTGAATGCCTCAATTTGAATGCCAACTTGGAGAGAAAATAGCTTAATAATGTGCTTTTCAAACGTATACAATGTTGTGACTTGTCACCAGGTGCATATTTCATTTCAAAACATTAGTTATTTTCTGGATAACCCACGTTTACAGATCCTCCGATTTCTTCACTTCTGACTACTACTGAATGCTGTATTAAAGGCGTTAATAACCTGCTATCCTGGTATTTCAAAAATGCTGATTTAATTTCACCAACGAAACCACGTGATCAATTTGTTAATGCAATAGTCGCAGATAGATAAGCCTTAAGGTTTTTAAAACGGTTCTAGTCCTATATTCGATTCGCGATATGCAGGCGATTCTAAAATCAGGGGGCCATTTTTAATTTCTCTTTTCATTCTTGCAGGCGTTAGCGATGTGGTTCAGTTCACGTCCTCTGGCCGACTTCCTTCTCCTTGGGCAGTTAGCCAAGCCCTTTTCAATTATGAGCCTCGTACCCAGAAAGTCAACTCCCTCTCCTTATTGCAGTGGGGCGAAGTGGTGGCGAATGACGTCGGCTGTCACAAGGAAAAGACCAAGAGTGAGTACTATTCCTCCGATCACATTTATGGTTTGGCACACGTTCCGTGAACCTTCTCATTGCTCCTCTCAATTTTCATTCCCATCTCTGGTTTCCATAGGACGGCTCGGCGATCAACTGCTGCCAGTACGGTGATTCGAGCGATGCGAAAATGGAGAGGTCGAGTAGGGACCAATGCCTTCCCATCCAAGTCTTCTCGGACGACTACAACTACAAGAACAAAGGCCGCTGTCTGAACTTCGTGCGCTCGGAGTGGACAGAATGTAACACTCTGAGCCCTGAAAGTTACGGCGGCAAATATGACGACAACGACCACTCCGTCCAACAGGTATGTAGTAGCACTCCTGCCTGGGAGAAACTTAAAACGTGATACAATTTAGTTGCTACGGTGAAGCACTATGGGTAACACCATATGATGCCTTTCATTTGTATAATACGAGTGGAATGTTATTTGAAATTGATTCTTGTGTTTGGTGAATTTAACCGAAGAGAAGGGGATCGAGATGGTGCGGGGGCTAACGTACTGGCTTCCCACCCTGAGGGCGCGGGTTCAAATCCCGGCGGTGTTGAATATTTTTCAGAGGTATCTCGATCCCTACTTGCGGTGCTTTGTGGAGGGCACTTTGAGTGAGTACGCCGTCCGTCGGATGGGACGTTAAGCCGCGGACCCCTTGGCGCCTTTCGTAAAGAGTAGGCTAATGCCGACGCCGGGTTTCTCTCCACCCTTCATCCTTTCCTGTCCTTCCCCTATGGCGCAAATGACCTTAGCTGTCGGTCGCCTCCCCTCAAAACTACACCTACTACACCGAAGAGAATTCGATTCACAAGATCCTAATCTGGTTGTTATTTTATTTATTTATTACCCTGCGAGCCACTACTAGTGTGTGTGGTAAGGGGTGAGAACGCACCAGAATACTCTTTACCCAAAAAATCTATCCCTCCTTGTGCGGCTGGTCAGCGTTGTTAATAGATTTCTTCACTGTTGTTAAATTGCTATTATTTGATTTCAAGATTTTTATCACTAAATATTAACAGATATAATTTGATACCCTTCGATTGATTTAAATCTTCAATAGTTCAATATGACCGAACATATGTATTATTCTGACGCGAGTACTAAATTCTTCTTTTCACTCGTGTCGGGAAAACAGTCAGCACATCATGAGGAGAGAGAGAACATGGCAGTTAAGCATGATTTCAACGGACATACAAAGTTATTCGTAAACAGAATACCTTCCCTTGAGGTATGATCAAAGTCCTTCCGTAAGACATGCATAAATATACCAGTGTCATTAGGTTAATCCTTGATTTTTCAATCTGCCTAGTCGAGACAATGTTTCTGCAGATACAGTCAGCGTTATAGAATCTAATAATGTTGAATGTTACCCCGAGCGTCGCGAGTCAAATGAAACAACGCGGGAGTAATTTGGAAACCCTGGTGTCAGCTGTGCACCAGCAAGTGAGCCTACGTTGCAGGAAAATATGATGTGTGCTCGAGAGGTAAAATTACGACGAACGTTTGTCCATTTCAGCTTGAGTTAAGTAAACTGGGTTTATATTCTATTTATTTATTTTATTTAAATAGCATCCTGCGGCCACCTCATGGGTGTATGGCAGGAGGTGATTCACACCAGATTTATTTTGATGATAAATAATTTCCACCTAGCGCAACGTTATTCTGATTCTTTATAATTTGAGGGAAAAATAGCATCTAAAATCTATCTGTTCTACCCTTAATTTCTCGATGATTATTTACATGATCTCTCCTTCAGTAGTACGATGGGATCAATAGAACATTTGCGGCATTATTTCTGGGGAAACCTCCTTCCATTTTATGAAAGAGACCTAATCTGTAATTAACACTGAGCTCCAACAGTGATCCCAAACCTGGCTTCTCTAAAAATTATGAAATGCCACTCAGTTAGTCATAACAAAGCTTTACAAATCTAGCTATTCGTACGCTGCACGTGACCAAATTCGGCAATCAATTCTACTTCATGAGGATCCCATAAACTAGCAACATATTCTAAACTAGGCCTTGGGAGCGAAAGATAACAATTCTCTTAAACCTTTTCATATCATTTTCCCAACACTCTTCTAAATAGACTTTGGCACAATATTGGATTTGTGCAAGGCATGGGGATAGCTGCTTAATATTGGTAAATAGGCAATTTTGAAATTTTTGAACAAAACTAGTGGCGAATGGGATATAAATTATTAAAAAGAGGATTCAATGCTAACTACGGCCGATCAAGTTAAATATTTGAGGGTAGCTCTAACACCACGTCTTTCATGGGAAAAACATAACAGGACAATTTGCGGATCCTCTTTAAAGAAACTCAGCGTCATTAAACGGGCGGTGGGAAAATGTAATGGGAAAGTAAAAGAGAGGTTTTAATTTGCTCTAGTTAGACCTCATTTGGAATATTCCGCAAGTATTTGGGGTATTTGGCAGTAAATTTGGCAAAACGGTTTTAATGAAGTCCGGAGAAAATCCACCATATTTCAGAAAAATTGTTATAGCAAGAAGACGAGTGTGACAGGCCTTTTAGGGGAAATAGGTTGGGAGTCACTTGAGATGTGAAGAGAACAAGCGACACTGAGGCTTTTAGAAAGATTCAGAAGAAACGAGTTTAACAATGATTCTAAAAGAATTATTATGGCCCCACACTAGTTAAGTAGATCAGTCTATAAAGATAAGATAAGGAAAATTCATTCCAGAACAGATAGATACAAGTACACATTCTTTACCCGGGCAATCAGGACTAACAATAGTAAGAAACCAAAGTCACCGTAGAAATATTAAAGATATTTAATTTACAAGTCAGGACAAGATTAAACGTTGCGTAGACATAATGTGCATGTGTGTGATAATTGATGGTGTGTATGTGTATTTTTTTTTTTTTTAAGGTTATCTACCGGTTAAGGTAGGTTTTTCGATGGACACAACTACCAAACAAATATTTTGTGACTACTAACAAAACACAACCCTAAATTCTACTCTACACCAGGTCCCTCTTCATCTCTGAGTACTTTCTTCCTCCCTTCATCCCGTCAAACATCCCTATCCTGTTCCTTCCCTTTCCTCTTTTGCCCAACATTTTACCCTCTATCACAGTCTTCAACATCCCACTGCCGGTCAACACCCCCTTCATCCACTTTTCCTGCCTCCATAGGATTGCTCCCAACAAACCCCTCTCTTCGCCCACCATACCAAGTACTTCCTCATTTGTTTTCTTCTCTGTCCATTCCACCTTCTCCATTCTTCTCCACACCCACATTTCAAAAGCCTCCAGTCTACGTCTATCCTCCTGCTTCAATGACCACGTTTCCGCGCCGTACATAGCTACGCTCCATATCAAAGTTTTTACGAGTCTTTTCTTAACATCCTTACTCAAAGTCCCCGTCATCAACTCCCTCCTCCTCGTGAAAGCCTCTTTGCCTAGCGCAATTCTTCTCCTTACGTCCCTACTACTTTGACCGTGTTGGTCCAAAACACTACCGAGATACGTAAACTGTTCTACCTGCTCTAGTTTTTGCCCTCCTATTTTAATGTTAAGCTTGCCCTTTTTCTTTCTAGAAAATCGCATAACCTTTGTTTTATTAATGTTGATTCTCATCCCATACCTGTCGCACTGAATTTCCAATTCACTCACCAATGCTTGCAGCCCCTTGGCTGACTGACAAACTAAAGCTTGGTCATCAGCAAACCTAACTGATTTTACGAATTCCCCGCCCACTTTCATTCCTACCTCGAGTTCTTCCCATGCCTCTTTGATCATTTCCTCTGCATACAGGTTGAACAGCAACGGTGATAATGGGCAACCCTGCCTTACACCCCTTCCTAACACTGCCCATCCTGACTCCCCGTTTCCCACCCGCACCTGAGCAGTCTGAGACATGTACAGGTTGCGGATTAGCCTCCTTTCCCTCCAATCTATTCCTATTTTCTGCAATATACTCATTAGTTTTTCCCAATTCACTCTATCAAACGCTTTTTCGAAATCTACGAAACAGGCAAATACCTCCTGGTTGTGTTCTATATTCCTCTCGATTAATAACCTCATTACTGCAATGCCATCACGCGTACCTCTCCCCTTCCTAAACCCAAACTGATCATCCCCTAAGTAATCATTTGCCCTACTCTCTATCCGTTTGTTTATGATCCTGAGAACAACTTTAGCTGCGTGGGATATCAAACTAATTGTCCTATAGTCCTCACATGACGTGGCCTTTACCTTTTTCGGAATCGGAACTGAAACTGCTCTCACAAAGTCTTCCGGCCAGATTCCCTCCTCATAAATGCTACGGATCAGCCCATATAGCCTCTTCCTCCCACATTTTCCTAAGCATTTTAAAAGTTCCACGGGAATGTTATCTACCCCCACGGCCTTATTTAGTTTCATCTCCCTTAATGCCCTTTTTATCTCATTGTCTAGTATGCCTGGACCTAAGCTGTCTTCCTCTACGTCATTTTCTTTTTCAATGTCTAACTGTGTTGGTCTGAGTTCTTTACTATACAGTTCTTCTATATACTCCTTCCATCTCTCTTGGATCTTTCCTGCGTCAACTATTACCTTACCCGCCTTATCTCTAACTATTAGCATAGCTCTTCCTTTCTTACTTCCCGATAACGATTTAACTTTGCTGTACAGCGCACCGATTTCACCCTTCCTCTGCAGACTTTCCATATCCTCGCACTGCGTCTTCCACCATGCGTCTTTTGCCTTATTTGTTGCCCGCCTCAATTTATTGTTCAATTCTTTGTACTTCATTTTGCCTAATTCTGTATTTATATTCTTCCATTTTCGCCGCTCATCCATCTTTGTAATCATCTCATCCGTGATCCATGGTTTCCTAGTCCTTTTAGCGTTAACGGTTCCAATAGTGTCTTTTGCGGCTTTAGACAACCCTTTTTTGATCATTTCCCATTCTTCTTCGATAGTAATAAGCCCTTTACCATCCTCCATTATTTTCTCTACCGCCTGTTTGTATTCCTTCCTTTTCAACCCATTTAATGCTTCTACATTCCATTTTCTAACTCGCCGCCCCTGCCTTATCTTTTTGAAACGTACGCTACATTTCATAACAACTAAATTGTGGTCTGAGTCCGCATCCGCTCCCGGAAAGCTGTGGGAATTTATCACACTATTCCTAAACCTGTGTCTAACCAGGATATAATCTAGCTGATATCTTCCTGAGTCACCTGGCATTTTCCATGTATACCTGCGTCTTTTGTGGTGTCTAAACCAAGTGTTGGTGATGACTAACCCCTGTCTCCTGCAGAACTCAACTGCTTTCTCCCCGCGGTCATTCCTCGTGCCTAAACCGTAGTCGCCCACCTCATCACCATCTCTTCCTTCGCCTACCGTCGCATTCATATCCCCCATCACTATCAAATGTTTCCCTGCTGGAACACACGCGATCATGTCCTCTAACTGATCGTATATCTTATCGACCTCTTCTTCCTTATGGTTGCTCGGTGGCATGTATACCTGAATAATAACTAAGTTCGTCGGTTCTGCTTTTATCTCCACTAGTAGTATTCTATCCGTTACCTGCTCTATGTTGACTACGCTTCTTCCTACCTCTTCATTTAATACTATGGCAACCCCTCGTTGGCTCTCGTCCCCACCGCTGTATATTATTCTATACTTATCACTCCAGTAATCCCCGCTATCTTTCCATCTCACCTCGCATAGACCTAAAATATCTATATTTCCCCTTTCCATCTCTCGCTTAACATTCTCCAATTTCCCTGTCCTCATCATTGTCCTAACATTCCACGTTCCTATTCTAACTAATTTTGTGTTCTTCTCCTGCGTCTTCTGTCCTGCTGCTGCTGGTTTTCCCTTGCAAGGGTTTCGTGGGATGACGACCGCGGAAGCCTTGCCTCCCCCGCTGCCGGGCACGACACACGGCCGATTGGGCCGAGCCCCGTGGTTGCCAGGACTCAAAATATCTCTATTGTCCATCATATTTTTCTAGGGAATGATAATTGAGGTGGTTTCCCGTTGCCTTCCTCAATAGTGTTTTTAACGTGACACCATCACTTACTGGCCGCCCCACTGGGGTCAGACGCCATTGCAGCCGCCTCACTGAGGAACAGACGCTGCGTGGACTACCTTTCGTCTGGCTCCTAACCTTCGACCTATCTGGCATGGGTGACCCTACCAGGAGCAATAATTATTACTCCCGCCAGCACAGCTCTAGGGGTCATCGGAACGCACAAGCCCTTCCACCACGTCAAGGTTGTAGTCCGGGGAGGGGTATGTGTATATATATATATATATATATATCCCTATGAGTTTGAGTGGAAAAGGTTTTTGCATGAATATGTACGATTTTGTGTGCGCGGATTGACATGAATCTTTGAGCTTTGCATACGGTTTTATTCTTAATGACGGGTGGTGGTCTAACACCCCCTGCCATACGTCCTTGCGGCGGGTTGCGGGGTACTATATAAATGTGGTACAGGATATTTTTATTTATACCATATGCTTCTAGCTTTATGAATAGTTTCCTATAAGGTACTTTGTCGATGGCTTTCTTAAAATCTAGAAAAACCGCGTCCATTAAAACATGGCCCTGTCCCGAAATAAGAATTTCATAAACAAAAAGCTCGAGTCTCGCAGAATATACCCTTTCGGAAATAGTACTGATTTTTCATTAATTACTCCTAAATATTGAGAAGTTTCACGATCGAAATAACGACTATATGTTCCATAATCTTGCACGAAATGGGTGTGAGGGAAATAGGTCTATCTAAGTATTTAAGTATTTTTGTTACGTTAGCCGTTTTCCAATCTCTAGCAACCTTGTGATCTACGTGCGACTTCTTAAATATGATATGGTGGATACGGCTTAATTTCCGCAGCTAGATGCGTAAATACACGAGCGGGTATTTCGGGCCCGGAGGATTTATTAGGATTAATATTTTTCAGAAAACGTTCTATTCAATTATATGAGATTTCAATTTTGGACATCGGTTAGCCTGCACCATTTGGTAAGCTATCTGGGGTATTCTGTGAGATATTAGTGAAGACGCTTTGAAAGAAGGAATTTAATAAATAAGCTTTTTTCAAACTGCTGGTTATTCTTTCTCCTTTATCATATTTGAGTTAATTAACTGCTGACTTATTTCCCTGTAACTCTCTGACGTACGACTAAAATGCTTTTGGATTCTCTTTCAAATTTTTTGCTAACTTTTTCCTTTTGAATTCACTTAACGCTTTCTGAAATTCTTTATTGGCATTCGCTCAAGATATCTTGTAATTATGAGTGTATGCAATTGGCAAAATAATTAGTTCTATTCACTTGCATGCACTTTCACTAATGTCGTGTGTTTTGTTGTCAAAACCCTTTCCCCATGATTGCATTAAAATGCTATTAAAAATGCAGTATTCGTTATATTATTGCTTGCTCTGCCTTGTTTTCTTTCAAGATTCCCCTTCTATCCCTCGTCTCTCTCTGTGGTAGGGAACTTTTCCGCTGCCTGCAGTATTGTGTCACATTCCCTGTCTGTGTCCTTGGGAGAGGATGCCATTGTATGTGCCATTTCCATATGGTAGTGCAATTTAACCGTCTTGGTTTTTACTGAAGTATAATACAGGGGAAGAAAAATCGAAAATGAATGTAATTTTGATTTACGGCTATTTTTAATGTAGCAATCCTCTTGGTTTCATTGTAACAAGGACGGTCCCAATTTCTCTGTCCGCAGATCAACCATGTGAGCAGTTTCATGGACCTCTCCTTCATCTACGGCAATGACCAAAAAACCTTGAAAAAGCTGCGTTTGTGGAAGGGTGGTCTGCTGAAGACGAGGAGAGTGACTCCGGATGGCCCGTGGAATAAGCCTTACGACTACAAGAAAAAGCATGGGATGGACAAAGGCGATGGGAAAGTATGCAGTGGCCACAAGTGGCCATCCGTCAAACATATTTTTAGCCTTTTTCCCTCATAAACAAGAGGGAAAAAGGTTAAAAGAAATACTAAAAATAAAATTTGAAAGCGCCATCAATAATAATGATAATGTTAATAATAATAATTTGACCCATTAGATAAGAATAGGGCAATTTATTGTTTCAATATTTTGGGGTACCTTACATTTAAACCCTCAATAATATTTTGTTATTTTCTTGCAAAATATGACCCGCATACCCTTCCTTTCCGTCGGCCTCCCCTTTCCCTTTTTATCTTCTGTTGATAAATCTATCCGATATTTTCCCAATCGGTTTCTCGTGTTGATAACTCCCAATTTGTTCGACGTCATGCAAATGTCCAAGGATAGCTTCCAGTTCGCGTCTTTCATCGGCAAAAGCTGAGCACTAAAGGTCTCTGTGTATTGCCGTGTTCTTCTCCATCATGCACTCACACGTCCCCGCCTTTTTTCCCCTATTTTCTTGAGGTATAATCTAAACTCCCTGTGTTCTGTTAAAATTTGCGCAGTTTCTTTGTTTTAAAGTTGATCTTCATTCTTTCCTTCACGCTGGATAGAAATTTTCTGGTTGTTTTGCCCTTTTCTAATGTTTCCTATATCCGTTCCTATTTCTCCAGGAAATGAGCTCGTATAACTTTCCTGTTCATGCTTCATTTCTCAGTTGGAGACAAAGTTACATCTCCTAGAGTGGCATCTTCCATCTCCCTTAAATTCCTTTTTCCTATATTGAGAATGTTATCGGTTGTATCCTGGGTGAGCTTCATTACAGACCGTATTGTAGCGCTCAGATATTGTAATTAGGCAAGATCTTTGGGCCTCCTCCAGTTTCCTGCGGATTCTGCTGTTTATTTAGCCTCTATTCCCACACCCCACAGCCGTATGCCAATATTGGTTAGGTGACTCCGTTGTATATAGTTCTTAAGCGTTATATTTGCGTTAATGCAAAATCTGTTTTTGCACAGTCTTCATAAGTTGTTAAATATATTTTCTTAACCTTGCCTGCTCCAGAATGTGCATGTCCCTGGAATTTTAGTCTCTCGTCAAATTCAATGCCCAGGTATCTAAATATGGAGGTTCGTTTGACCTGTTCACCATATATTTTTTGACATAGTGGGGTTTCGTAACAATTTGTTCCTGAGCACGACGTATTTGGTCTTATTAAGAGAAATTTTTAATTTTATTTTCGCAATCCACGCCTCTTCTATGTGGCAACATTCCTTTGCGTTGTTTTATATTTCTCTCCTGGAATCTGCAGGCATTTAGATGACAAAGTCATCGGCGAAGGTCAATTTGCATTTTTCAGGAAGGGGTTGATTCAGCAGACCGTTTATGGCGATGTCCCATAGAAAAGTTCCATAGATCCCTGTGGTGCCCTTTTTGTTCCTTTCGGCTTCCAAGCTATTTAGATATATTTTGGTAGTTCTATTCAAGAAATAGTTTTTCATAGGTTCTTCCATTGGTCCCGGGATTTTATAAATTTTGAGCTGTTTTTTGCGATGGGGCCACCCTAAGGAATCAGATTATAATTCGTAGTCTTTGACTAAGGCCACCTTGATCTTAAAATAAGGATTTTTGATTTCTAGCCGGAGTTTCTTTGCAGCGGCTGCGGTGAATCCGCCTCTTCGGAATCGTCTTTTGTGAAGTAGGTCCTCCTCACCGACTGCTTCTTCAATTTTCATTTTGATGGTTATTTCTACCATTTTCTCACGCTCTACCCCCTGGACAACCGCGACCCACTGATGAATAGTATATAAGATACCCTTTTTCCATGCTGCAGGAAAGTATTTTTTTCTACAACAGTTCTGTAGTAATCTAATTAAGTAGTTGAGGATAACCGGCTCGGCTGCTTTGATCAATTCAGTGTTTTTGCCATCAATGTCTGGGACCTTTCTCATGGATCACGGTTCTAACGTCCTCATCGGTGATATCTATCTCCATCCCCGCAGGCAAGAGAGGTTAGCCTTACTCCTGATTACTTTTTGTTCTTCAGTTTCAATTTCTGTGTCATCCGATACTAGTGTGTAGATGATGTTAGAAATGGTTTCGTCCAGGAATGGAAGCTGCCCTTTGGCTTTGGTCTTAGCCTATGTTGGTGGGATTTTAAATTTTTCCTGGCCATTTTATATATTAACCCCCAGGGGTTTTCCTCAATGTTTGACCTTGAGAATTCCTCCCAGCTTTTTTCCTTTCTTTTTTGCACTTTTTGTTGATAGTCTCCATTGCCTTAAAGTATCTTCTTTTTTGATGGCACGTTCTTCCTGACTTATACTTTTTGGCAGGTTCTCCGTAAATTTCTGTAATTTAGCTTAAGCCTGTGAAGTTTTTCATTGCACAACACTGTCTCGTTTCGTCGTGTTCTGGTGAGAGGGATCGAGACGAGAGTGGAATCTTGCAGCGCCTCCTTAAGTGATCTCACTCGAGCATCAAATTTGTTAATTCTTGGATCCCATGGCCACAATTCACATTTTTACCAAGTGCTCTGTAATAATATCTCCATAAATTTGTTCCAGTTTTCTGCGCCGATGTTTAATCTTCCTTGATAACTGTCGTTGTTTTCTTTAATTGTGCCCATCTGGTATGTGACTAATCTATGATCGCTGATGGAGAGTTCGGCATGAACCTCCCATTTGTACAAGTCTCGTATTAATGTCAAATTACTGATGATTAGGTCTATATTTGAGCTGAATTGTCGAACTAAATATGTACGGTTGCCCTGGTTCGTTTAATATACACAGATCTTATGATGTTATTAATTCTTCCAATGCCCTGCCTCTGTCATTGGTTTTCTTACTGAACCATAGTTCGTCCTTTGCATTAGACACTATTGCGACTAGTATCCTTTTCTTTTTTAATTCCTGTATCAGGTTCTTTAATTCTGTAATGTACTCTCCTATGTCTTACAATGGTGGCGTTTATCCGGAAATCGGTATCAGTGGTTTCCTATCAGCCCGAATTTCCGCGGCTACGAAATGATTTGTATTTCAGTGCTCAAGACTCAACAAATCATAACTTTTGTTAAAGACCATGATTCTTGCAAAGCATTTTTCTTTGACATTTGCTGCTGCAATGTACGCTTGTACTCGATATCCCGGGATTTTCCATTCGCTTTCATAACTTTTGCTGCAAACATATGGCTCCTGCGTCAATAAAATATCTAGCCCAAGATTCGTTGCTATTTTTCTCAATTCATTAGTATTGACCTTTGCCCGTTGAAGATTGACTTGCCATATTTTCGCTATTATATTTAGTAGCAATGTCCTCAATATTCACTGGAATATTAGACTCTGTAGCTGTGATGCGTCTCTCCATCCATCCATGTAGAGTCTGTTTGCCGTCCGTTGGTAGTATAATTATTTTCTTATTTTTAATAACCAACAAACAACCACTAGGGTGTATGGCAGAGGGTGAATACACACCAGACTAATTTGTACCCGAATATTTCAACCCCAACCACGGTCGGACAAAGTTATTCTGTTCCCTTAGCATTCGTGGAAAAAATGGCATCTTAAATCTACATGTTCTACACTAAATCTCACTAATGTTATTGATCTACCGTGGTCTACCGTGGTACAATGGGATTAATAATACATTTTCAAAACCATGTCCAAAGAGACATTCTTCCAAATTATGCAAGATATTTAACTGTAATTTAACCTTCGTTCCGTGAGTGAGTCCCAGTCGTACTCCTCTAATATTTTGAATACGCTACTAAGTCTACGCAGATTATCTGCGACTTTGTCGCAGAATATCATCAACTTATTCAAAGTACCGACAAAGTTGTAGTTATTGCGTCAAAAAGCTGGCTGTTCACTGATATTACCGACGGTAAAATATTCCCAGAATCCTTTTCCATGTACAGAATTGACAGAACAATTAGAATCGAGGGCGTTGCCTTTATTGCAGTTAAAAATTCTTACATCAGCAGGGCTGAGTGATGTTATGTGATATATGTTAAATATTCTATTGCGATCACTGACCCTCACTTCATTTAAAGCTAAATAATTTGGCAAAGAAGACTTAAGATTCCCGCTAGTTCACCTACACGCTGACCTACACTAAAATTAAAAAAGCGCTCAATAGTTTTACCTGCTACACACCTGGAGGCCTCAGACGCCTAGAATAACATTTACGGTCCGCGGGAGAGTGATATTCGGGTCCAAATTAGTCTGATGTGTATTCAACCCCTGCCATATACTCTAGAGATGGTTTGCATCCAAGTGAAGACCCACCCTGCAGATTATCCCAGCCCTTATGTAGGTTGACTTCGCTGTTCTTCTTGAGTTGTCTCTCAAGGTAAAAAAAAACTTGACACCATGATGAATTAGTGACCATAATGAAGTGTAAACATTACTTTTCTCCTTTTAGCAAACAGATTATGTTCCAAAACTTATTTGTTTTATAGTAATTTTGACGCCTTTTACGTAGCCCAGCAAACCGAAACACAGCAAACCGAAGCCCAGCAAACCGGAGCCCAGCAAACCGGACCCCAGCAAACCGAAGCCCAGCAAACCGGAGCCAAGCAAACCGGAGCCAAGCAAACCGGAGCCCAGCAAATCGGAGCCCAGCAAACCGAAGCCCAGCAAACCGGAGCCAAGCAAATCGGAGCTTAGCAAACCGAAGCCCAGCAAACCTAAGCCTTACAACAGGGGACGCAACAGCTGGAAACTCGACAGCCCGGAACCGGCCATTAGAGACGATAAAATGCGTGAAGAAACGGAAGGTCCTGAAGGCTTCGTGGATAAGTGGGATCCTTTACTGTCGTCTTCATCGCCGATGATGAGCGCATTCCTGATACCGGAGCCCGGAGAAAATGACGGCGAAAGGGAAAAAGACGGTGATGACCCTGAAGGCTACGTGGATAATCGGGATTCTTGGTCTTCTTCACCGCCAATGATAACATTATTCCAGAGACCGGAACCCGGAGACAATGGCAATAAATGGGAAAAAGACGGTGAGGACCCTGACGGCTACGTGGATGATCGGGATTCTTGGCCTCCTTCACCACCAAAGATGACATCATTCCGGAGACCGAAGCCCGGAGGCAATGACGGTAAATGGGAAAAAGACGGTGAGGACCCTGAAGGCTACGTGGATGATCGGGATGTCAAATATACTTCCTCATTGCCGTTGTTCTTATCGTCATATGAAGTCAGGGCCAGCCAGGAGTTCCCGCCCCTCCTGGATGAATTCCTAGACGGCTGCTACTGGAGATCCAGCAAGGAGAACGTCTGCTACCTGGCTGGTGAGTTAACTCCGCTGGCTTACCTTCTCCTTGCCGCCATAGAAGGTAGAAGCATTCAGGATGCGTCAAAGGAACCATTGAGTGAATATCTGTTTTTTATCATGACACTAAGTGAAATTACTCAGACTTTTTTTACGTCACTGGGAGAAGTTGTGACAAATTGTTCTCTGTATTTCATAAATGAATGATCTTGGGATATCGGTGAAAATTTTCCATATTTCAGTTATACTTCATTTCCATTAATCGTTAGATTCTCTACCCTACTGTAAGTATTTTTTATACCCTAGTAAGTATTTCAGGTTCTATTTTTCCTAGTAAAGGATGGGCATAGTTTTGTGAATTTATATAAAGTTAAGCCATTCACGGGATATTTGTGGTTCCCATCCAGGGTACTTTCATCGCCATATGATTTCACTTAGTCCAATAGAGCAATCGCTGCGGTATAAATAGGTTAATACAATACAATAGCGACAAGTCGATATTTGGTCTGGTAATAACATAAGGTGGCAGTAAGAAATGCTGGAAGTATTACAGGAAATAAAAAATTTATACCGAGATGACAACAATCTCTTATGGAAAATATTTCCATTTTTTCTCATCATAGATAGTATAAACGTCCCAACGTTACTTGAGAAGTGCTTCAGGATACTTTTGGATAGATCATTCCTATCTTCTGCCCCGTGTTTAAAAAAGGAATTTTTCCTGTATACAAAAAATGCCTTAGCGGCTCTATATTAAACCTACGGTCTCTTCTACCCAGATAATAGACCTCTAACGTTTTGAAATATCTTTTCATGCAGAATCCCCAAAATACGATTGGTATATGCGCTACAAGCGTGCTTCCTCCCTCTGATTCGAGCGATCACTAGGCAAATTTTTTAACAAATCGGGCTTTCTTTTAAAATTTCCCGTTTCAAATCTTGCGGTTAGTTACCATTTAAAGAGACCGTGTTTTGTAGATCGGGACTATTACTGACTTCTCCAGTCATTAGGTGAGTCTGTATTGTTTAACATAACTACGAGGGTCATCCGGAAATTAGTACCCGTTCGTGCCGCATGAAGTGCTGACGACGCGAGTAGCCGCTGGACGAGGTCAGATAGCTTCAGTGGCTTGTCTGCCTTCTCTGAGCCAAGTTGCGTGACGCTAGCATTGCCTGTGTTGTTTCTGTGATTGTTTACAATGTTTAAAAAAATTGAGAACGCCGCCAGTTGTGAAGTGAGGGCAGTGATTAAATTCCTCAATGCAAGAAACGTTCGCCCATGTGATATTCATCGCCAATTAAAGGAGGTGTATGGAGACAATGTAATGGACGAGTCGTCTGTTCGGCGGTGGTGTCGCAACTTCAACATGGGGAGGGGGAACACACACGACGATGAGCGTTCGGGGAGACCGTCTGTCATTACAGACCAACTGGTGAGCTCAGTTGACGAATTCGTGAGGAACGATCGGCGCGTCACAATTGATGACATCTGTGAGCATTTTCCCAATGTTTCTCGAACAATTGTTCATGAAATTGTTAAATACCATCTGCATTATGCAAAAATTTGTGCAAGATGGGTCCCTCGCGTATCTCAATGAGCTGGCGGCGAAGGACTATGCAGCAGGAATACAGAAACTTGTCACACGTTATGACAAATGCCTTAATTTGCTTGGAGATTATGTTGAGAAGTAGTTTAAAGTATCCTCTTTCAAATAAAATTTTTTATGTTTGTTAATATTTACTTTTGTGTCTTTATTTCACGAACGGGTACTACTTTACGGATGACCCTCGTATAAGTAAATGTTTTAGAAAAAAATCATGCGGCAGTTCATGAGATTTCCAGGGTTGAAATGATGAATTCTCAAGCATGCGAGGGATAGACGTATTTATGGGACAACGAAATAGCTAAGGCCATAAACTTGATTGACACTAAGTTTGTCTTAGAAGCTAGGTAAAAACGAGTGGATAAGTCAGAGGAAAATTTACCTCTATGTTTTACCAACCCTCTGAAACAGACCCTATGCCAATCAAGTTTACAGCCTTGGCTGTTTCGTTTTTCCATTGTTTCACGAGCGTAGGTACGTTCATTTTAGGCCTACAGACGTATTGATTTTTATATTTTAATACCACCTTTTGCATGTCCTCTCTTTTTTTTAAAGTATTTCATTTCACAATACATTAGTTTCCATATAATGTGACATTATCACATTATATGAGCACTCTCTTGTAAATGACTCAAAAGTTTTTCCTGTGGTATTGATAGTTCAAATAGTTCGAATTATATGAGCCATTCGACTGTCTCATTAAGAAATTGTGCTCCTGCTGAAGGATAAACTTTTGAAGAAAGCCTTCAGTCAGAGTCAGTGAACATACCACGGTGTCCGTTTTAGTGAATGGACCACTGTCTCAGTTTTAGAATTACAGATCTTAGTTGAATCAGTAGTAAAAGATGGAGTACATAGAACAGGTTTTCCAGGCTATAGGCTCCAGGCTAGAGGCTATCGATGTCCAGTGAGTAACAATATGAACAACTGAGACAACTCTTTAATGGCACATTATTTGACGTTATATTATATTGGGTAATACTAGGTCTACAGACGTACATTTTCCCACTTCCTTCAAACAACCTCCTCCATTTCCCCTTCACTTCGATCTAACCGCGCGCTGGTCTTGGGCCTCGAATGGACAGAGCCTCTGTACCTCGCCCATACTTCACTTCGGTAAGAACTTGAATGTGACGATTATCTCTGCATTTTCATTCTTCGACCGTGGAAACAGGTGACAAACGGATGAACAGCAATCCCTGGCTGGCATCGCACCAAGTAGTGTTCATACGGGAACACAATCGGGTGGCTAGGCAACTGAGAGACATGCACCCGCACTGGGATGACGAGCAGCTGTTCCAGGAGGCCCGAAGAATCGTCACCGCCATTTTCCAGGCCATAACGTACAGGGACTTTCTGCCCAGGATAGTCGGTGAGTGACACTGAAAGTGGAGGCCATCCAATCATGCCTACTGCGGTATTCGGCCCTCGGGTAGTTGCCATCTGAAATAATGGCAGTTGTGAGGAACCAAGGGGAATTGGCATTAATTACTTTTTAGTAGTCTTACTATATTCGTCATATCGGTCTAATGGAAAGTTGCAATGGCTCATATGTACCTACAAATATAGATATACCTAGTTACATTATCCCTTTGTATATACCTGCAGATTAATGCTTGTGTCATGAGAAGTCAGTTCAATCCATCCTATGCCAACCTCTATCTGGATCTCACAGAAAAATAATTCACAAGCAAACAATCCCAGGAACCTCTATTTGTGCTGAGATACTCTGGTATTTCTCTTCTCTGGCCATATGCTTTTCAGTTCCAAAGAAGCCATTTTTGCTTTTTTTAAACCAGGCAAGAAGATCCTAAAGAGGATGGATATGGTGGTGGGGGCCAAGGGGTCAGGTGAGGGAGGATGGTACAACACGAGCATCAACCCTTCAACCATGGATGTATTTTCCATTGCTGCCTTCCAATATTTACACACCCTTTTTGAGGGACATGTTCAGTAAGTGGTCACAACTCTCCTTCATCGTTAAGTGTGTTGCTGTACATTGTTGCTCTTTCTGTGACTTATTGGTATTTCTATTCAACTCCCTTATGAAACAATGTAAAAAATATGGCCGGATGATGTGGCAGAGGATTTGATCAATGAAATAAAGCTCTTTTTTGAGGAATAGCATCTAGATATGCTCAAATATTCCCTGAAAATAAGGCAAGAGCAGTAGGTCTGTTGGAATTTTAGAGACGACATGAAACCATCCTGGTGTGAACAACACCTGCCTTCATGCAGAAATAATTTAAGGTGTCCTGCAGAGGAGAATACATTGCATAAATTCCCTTTAACTTGTCTTAAAGAAAACTTATGGGAAATAAGCAGGAAAGCATTTACAACAGTAGGAATGAACACAATACTTATTAGTGGATCTCTGCATAAGATTCTATTGAAATCAGAAAAATTATATTTAATTGCGGAAGGAGTCCTGCCCAGATTAATCAAAGCTGTTCTTTTATTGTGTTTATCATTTCAACGCAATAAAGAGGGTAGCCTGGCAAACTGAAATAAGTTCATACTATTTTTTCTGTGCCACCTATGCTATATAATCGAACGCCGCTTACCAAAAAATTTTTTCCAAGAACCTTACTCATTAAAAGAAATAATTTCTGCCTTATTAGTTATTGTAAAATATGATGTGTCCTATGCTGATAATAATGCATCATGTTTAATTTTTATTTAAAGAAAATTATATATTTTTATGTACATTGCCTAGAATCATGAATCATCTTTGCCTTTTCTTCTAGCCTGAAATATTCCAACCTGCAGTCCAAATTTTATTTCTAGAAAACAAAAAAGAATCAAAATTATCAGTTTATCATTTATGAGATATTTCTAATTCTTTTTTGACTGGAAAGCTGTATGGAGACATTTTTTTTGCCAACATTTCAAAGTTTTGTTTGGCAAAAATCTTAAATAAAAGACCTGTCTTGCTGCAAAGAAAAACCTGTTGAGACAGATAACCCTCAGAATCTATGACCACCTTGAATTCAATACCAATATTCTCAACTGACCTTTCTTATGCCTTTGATTCAAAAGATATAGGGTCACTTTGCAATTGCTTCCATTTATTCATATGAGAGGCAACCTTTCAACATTATTGAGAATACGTTATCACTGCATAGATATTTTTGTCACTCTATTTCAAGTATATATTTCCTTAATTATGTCTTTGTTATGGGGATTAGTCCAAATCAATGATGTTGACTGATTCTATGTGTATACTAGATCAGCCCCACTGACAACTTATTCTGACACAAACTGAAGCAGCAGTCACATAATCATTCTGGGATTTCCTTTCTCATTATTATTCACTATGCAACAAGTCACTGATTAAGAGAGATAGTTCAGAAAGCATTTATGCTTAAAATGTGCATTACATGTTGTGCAAGGCCCTGGTTGAGTATGGTTTCACTGTATTCACTTTCATTTATCAGGTGATTAATGACCATAAGGAAGTTGGTTTAGGGGAATTTTGGTATCCTTAAAATAACCATCATCAGCTTTTTGAAGCAATGGGTACCTTTTTTTGGTTTACATGATGAATTTTTAAGTTCTTAATAGTTGCCCTAGGTATAGAGACTCATTTCCCTGTAAATACTTTGATGAAATCTGGGTGTGTCCTACTTTCTTTGATTGACTTAGTTTCTTGTAGAGGTAAGTTTTTTCCTGGTAAGGTTTTATTTTTTTCACAAATTCATTTGTGGTCTAGAGACATGCAGTGATTTTGTAAAAAGTGGTATTGAGAATATCCTGGGCAAAAGTTTTTCCACTTAAGTTAGAAAGAAAATTTTGGCAGGATCACTTCATGAAAATCATTATTCCACCTATGCAATGAGGTTTTCAGGAAAAATCACACGCTGTTTATTCATTAAAAGACTGATGTGTTGAAGTATTTGCTGACAGTGTGGTTAACCCTTATCTTGCATTAAAATATTTTGAAAGTGAACAAATAAGTTAAAATAATTGAAAAATGAGAAATAAGCAAAAATAAGGAAATTATATAAATAAGGGAAAAACAAATAAAACAAAGTAATAATCATAGATTGTAATGGACTAGGTAAAATGAAACCTCTATACTAGAACAAGCAAATCCAATTGAACCCAGGACTAGGACTTCGAGAGTTGACATCAGAAATAGTGGTAGTTCTAGAAGGTGAGTGAGAATGTGTTGAAATAAATGTTGTGGCATGAACTACTTCTATTGAATAAACTATGAAGTAATATTATTTCAGCCAAACTTTACCTCATTAAACATAACTTTGAGTCTAGCAAGGCATTAGGTTCCGATTCTAAATCTACAGATCACACCATTTGAGGGCAGGTCAAATTTTGAGTGATGTTTACCACAAAAGAGATTGACCCCAGTGTGGGTCTAAATAGTATCTTTTCATTCTTTGGGAGATATCCCTCCCTGAACAGACTTCGGCCGACCCAAGCATGCACTTCCTTGAGTACCTGAATTTCCGCTAACTTTCTTGTCTCAATCTCTCAATCTACAATTCTTCCAAACTCAGGATACAGGGAGAGAGCAGACGTCCACTTAAGACTTTTGACTTAAGTGACATCCAATTCTTCTCAACCCTGCTGGAAAAACCTGACTTTCTGACATCTGTGTTCCGGGGAATGACCAACCAGCCAGCTCAGATCGCTAACACCTTTGGTTATAAGGAGGTCAGTTTGAACGGTTATGTCAGACATATCTTCCATTCCCTCATTTTTCTTGAACGATGTCTCTTTTCACCAGATACAAATTTACCTTGGTGGCGGCTCAGGCATGCATGGAAGCAAGCTAAAAATGGGATTGTCTTAGATGTTGCCACAACTGATCCTGTACCATTAGAAGTGACCCCTTTCTGAAATATGAGTGGTGATGGATAACCAAGGGACAGCCAAACAATGCAAAGGAGGATCACAATCCAGGAAAATTGAAAATTGTAACTTTCTTATAAGTCTAACATAAATAAAAAGATTGCCATAACAAACCATCAGTCAGCTAGGTGACACATAGACTATAAAGATTAAGAAGGCAATGAATATGCATGAGCCACTATTCTATTAATTAAATGCCTTTGTATTGGTTAGGTCATAACAGTTATGTAAAACATTATATAAACATCAGTAAAACAACAAATTATAAAATCGGGCTTGAAGAGAAAAAGAAATCACAGAATTCATGGGCAAGCAAATTTATTAAGGAATTTATAGCAATGAAATTAATTGACATAATGCAACCAATGTACTCACTAGTTTTAAATCTATTCTGCAGACTATTATGAAAGCCACAAAAGGAAAATTACGCGATAAAACCCTAATGCCTTTTCCCATGTTACTGTATTACCAAATAAACATCCAAGTGATGATCCCTAGCATGAATTAAAAAGTGAAGGCACTACAGATAGTTCAGCCAAAGGTAAACACTTCCTGAAGCTAAAAAGTCATTGACAAACATATTGATTGTATAATAACAGTTAATTAAAAACAATACAAAATATCCGTTACAACATTTAGATAATTCACCTATTTTGAAAAGAGATTGAGATAGCCAACTGTGCACAATCATTACCAAGAAAAACAAAGTATTGAGATGAATTCAATCATGATTGTTGAAAGGGTTGTTTTCAGAAATTTTTACAGATCTAGCCAAAATATTTTATAAGAGCTAAGGGAAGATAAATGTACCGTAAAAACAGAAAATAGCAATTGTCAACAACTTTATATCAGCAGGAACATACAAGTGTCTGAAAGTTATGAATTCAAAGCTTGAAGCTATGGATCGCTGATATCCCTCTAGGGCAAATTTGTACAGAATATAATGGTAAGCAATGGGCTAGAAAGTAAAGTATTTATTTTTGATATGCGGCATGATAATTGAGTAGTGGTAAACAAAATCTTGATGAACACAACTCAACCATTTTGTCTTAAATTGAAGAAATAAACATAATTCTACATTCATGGGCTTCTATGAATCACCCATTCACAATGATGAAAATGTAGAGACCAGAGAGGATCTTTTGAATCCTCAGGATTTGAGTACCTTAAGATAGAATTTTGACAAACTGTCAGTGTTTATCCATGCAGCTTCTTCAGTCATAATGTTTTAAGTTGTATGATTCCAAATGCAAGTACCCACAAAATGAAGAGACAGGAAAGTATTCAATAGAAATCAAAATGTATATCCCTATGTATGCTGAATCTAAATGGGATTCCTTAAACAAATTCTTATTCCACAAATTTACTTAAGGGTTACCATTGCAAAGGGAGAATAATTACAAATATGTTTTGCACTTATTGCAAAATTGAGGCATGTGATTTCAATGTGAGTTTAATTTTGTAAATATATATCAAATAAATATTATAAAAATATGTAAGGCCTAATTGTATACATTTTTCTTCACAGTGTTACATAATATACTCTGCCGATAACCAGTGGCCAACATGATGTTGATCCTGTATTGTCTTATTGTAACTAGTATTTTAAGCATCAAAATAATAATTTTCAGATTGCTGTTTACATCCATCCAATTTCTAATATGTTAGATTACAAATTTGTTGTTTCTTGACTATCCTTTGCCTGAGTTGTGGTTATACTCTCCGGTGTTTATGTCATATGTACATAGTCACATCCTCAGTTTTTATCTTGTGTTCTATCATTGCCTTTCCAGGTCATAAATGTGGTTTATCAGATGGGAAACACCTTTGGACAGGACCTGGTAAGCATAGCTATCCAAAGAGGCAGGGACCATGGGTTGCCAACTTACAACGAAATGCGTGAGATGTGTGGACTCCCCAAGGCTGAAGACTTTGATCATTTCAGAGATGTCATGTCTGAAAAGGTATTTGCTCCATTTCTGGCAGGGATGACTATTTTCATTGAGAAGTCTCTCCTAATTCAACCAGCTGTTTATAGCTTTCATAGGAATACATGGTGGCTTTAGTGTAAGAAATTTGTGACCAAGCTTTTATAACTCAAAAAGGTCATCAAAATTTGTGAAAGAATATTCCCTACCATTGGTAGGTCAGTATGGGAATTGTATCTAATAGCAACAAGCCTACGTACAGATTAGAGAGTTTGGATGATTCACCAAGACCACACCACAACCGTTTTCATGATCCTAACTCATCTTAAAGATATGCAATGTTCAAAATGCAAACATTTGAGAGAATGAGTTCTAGATTACGGTTTGGTCCCTGTACTAACATTAGCATATCCCCTTTTGCCCTACAATCCCTCAACGCAACATCCCGTCCTCTGCCCAACTAATTTCTGAGAGTATACGAGGTCTGTTCAAAAAGTATCGCGACTTTTGTGCTTTTCAAAAATTATTTATTTAGTCATAAATATCTATTTTGCCTCCTTCAAAGTATCCCCATTACATATTATACACTTGTGCCAACGTTTTTTCCAATCTTCGAAGCACTTCATAAAATAACTTTTAGTGAAATTGTTCAGGTCCGGCTTCGATGCAGTCTTTATCACGTCAATCGTAGCGTAGTGTCGTCCTTTCATGGGCCTCTTCAGTTTCGGGAACAATAAAAAGTCACTGCGGGTCAGATCTGGGGAATACGGTGGCTCCGGCATCTTTAGTATGTTGTTTTTAGCCAAATATTTACGCGCAAGTAACGATGTGTGAGCAGGGGCGTTGTCATGGTGCCAATTTTTGTTCTTCCACAAATCCAGGCGTTTGTGGCGGATTGCTCCGCGCGAATTGCGCATAACTTGCAGGTAGTATTCCTTATTTACTGCTCTATCCTGTGAGCAGAACTCATGATGCATCACGCCCCTGCAATCGAAGAAAACTGAGCAAAATTTTCACATTCGACCAAACGTGGCGCCCTTTTTTCGGGCTTGGCTCGTGCTGCAGCTTCCATGGGATGATTGAGCTTTAGTTCCCACGTCATATCCATAAACCTATCATTCTTCACCATTTTTGACCCTCTGGAGCTAATTTGGGTCGTCGCGGACAGTCCAAGACGTCATTAGTAATGTTTTTGGTCGAAATTGAGCAAGTTTGGTACGAATTTAGCGGTGATCCGAGTCATGCCCAAATCATTGGTAAAAATTGAATGGCAATCGATATGTTTAAGTCCTCAGCAACTTCTCTAACGGTGATGTGACGATTAGCCAATACTATTTTCTTCACTTCATCAATGTTTTCGTCTGTTGTTGATGAGCTCGGGCATCCGAAACGCGCTTCGCCCTTCACATCTTCTCGGCCATCTGAGAACATTTTGTACCCCACCGATAAACCATGTTTCGGCCCAAGATAGCTACTCCATATGCCACAGTCAAAATTCGGAATGCGTCCGCGCACTTCATTTTGTTTTTACACAAAATTTGATTCAGATTCTTTGATCCATAATTTGAAACAGGCAAAAATCGAAGGCAACCCAAAACAAGTCCAAGCAAAATTACTGTGAACAATTAATTGAACATTCAAAATGGCCGAAATTTTTGGCATAAGTGAGAGAAATAAGTACCAACACAACGCTGCAAAAAAATCGAAAATCGAATATACGCAACCCGCGAAAATTCAAAATTACCGATACTTTTTGAACAATCCTCGTACACTTGTCAAGCCTAATATATGGTTCTAAAAATCTTGGATTATCCAGAGCATCAGGAAAACAGAGCATCAGGGAGCTCAAGAAACACTACTATTCGGCAAATGATGTGGACCTGCTGGTAGGTGGGGCCTTGGAGAACAACTGTGTAGATGGGGATGACTCGGGCCTCGTGGGCCCTACCTTTGGGTGCATCATTGCAGAACAGTTCTACCGCTGGAGAAAGGGGGACCGGCACTTCTTTGACCACATTCAAGGACCAGGGATATTCACCAAAGGTAAAATTATAAGAGATGAGTGTTGATTTACAAGAGCTGATTCATGTAATACTGACACTTTAAGCTTTGCTAGATTACATAGCTTAGGTTTTCAATGCAGACATTGTCATTTTCTTAAGTGACTTCTTGTTTGCAGAAGAAATTTGGAACACCACACCTTTTTGAGAGAATAAATGAAAATTTTTTTCAAGAGATTATATCTGTAAAGAAATTATGTATATAACTTTGCGAATGCAACTAAAAACTTCTGGCCATTCCTACCAATAGCGCAATTTGTTTTCACTGCAAAAGAACTTTTTGATTTTGAATATTTTTTAGCTTTAAAAAATTAGTATTGAAGTCCTATTTATTTACAAAACTAATACTACCCGTAAACCTAAACATGTATTTTTGTAGGTGCATAATAGTAGATTATTAGAGTTGACTCCTAAACTAAGCATATAGTAAATCAGGGCATCATGAGAAATTTTGTACTTTTTGTAGTTTTTCCTAATTTTACAGGACAGCTTTAGGCCATCATGAAGGTCACCCTGTCAAGCCTCCTCTGTGAGAATCTTAAGGACCTAGAGTACATGCAATTGGATGCCTTCAGCATTATCAACAAAAAGTGAGCAATGAGTCTAGGTATCACACTCCAGATTCCAAATTTGGTATGCACCTATACACAAAATACGGTGATGCTTTTTCTCCATGATTTTGAATAAAAAAAAGAACTTTCAGTGATGATAAACTGAAACGGTGATGGATATACAATTCTTAAACCATTAACCTCATCAAAATACCATCTTCAAATGTCATCATGTACCTCCTGATGTGATTTAAAAATGAATGTTAACTCTTTACATTGAGAAATGTGGCTGATCACTAACCATTTTGGAATCAGACTGTTTAAACTAATATGAAATATCACAGAACAGTAGCATTGGACTTCTCTCATTTGCCATTCTAGCCACATTTTTTTCAACCCAAGGTCTAATTATTAGGTCCAAAATTTTTTCAAAAGTTATAAGGACATGAACAAGTACCAAACCATCTATGGATGAAATTAAACAATGGAGTGAAATTACATTACCAAAAAATAGAAACTGGTGCTGCAATATTTGATTGAGAGGGATGAGCATGTAATGTTGAGACATTGAAATTTGAATAAAGAAAATTCATCACCTGGGGATCATTACCTTACATTTACATATACACCTTTACTATACATTATGTTGAAAGTTCAAAAGATGACTGCCAAAATAGAAAATCTAATGATTATTGTCATTTTTCACATAGCATCAAGCTAACAAGCAGTCATGGTCAACTGAAGATGGATACAGATGTTGACTTTATTGTGTCTCACCCTTGAAAATGATATCTTTCTGCCTTTTGAGGAATCCTCTAAAGAGCTGCAGTAGCATACCTCGGCTGGACCTAAAACCTTGGCGGAATTACGGTCCAAAAAGTCATCAATGCATATGGCAGAAAGATCCCTCAAAACCTGGGGCAGCACCATCGACTTCCGGAGGATCAAGTTCGAGACCTTCAAAAGGATCAAATTCAGGGGGAACAAACTCGAATGCCACGTTAATGGCATATAGGCTCCGCAGCGGCAAGCCCAAGTTCCAAGGCATCAAGCTGGAAACCCACAGAAGGATCGAAATCCGGGCGATCAGGATCGACTTATGGCGGGCAAAGACCTAGTCCTGGGGCAAAAGGATCGAGATACAGCACGGAAAAACCGAGTTCCGGGGGATCAGGCTGGATCCCTCCAGGAGGATCAAGTTCCGGGGGATCAGGATCAACTTATGGCGGACGAAAGCCAAGTCCTGGGGCAACGGTCGCGAGCTACAGCACGAAAAAACCGAGTTTCGGGGGATCAAGCTGGGGCCCCCCAGGGGGATCGAGTTCTGGGGGATCAGGATCAACTTATGGCGGACAAAAGCCAAGTCCTGGGGCAACGGGATCGAGCTACAGCACCGAAAAACCGACTTCCGGGGGATCAAGCTGGAGCCCCCCAGGAGGATCAAGTTCCGGGAGATCAGGATCAACTTATGGCGGACAAAATCCAAGTTCTGGGGCAACGGGATCGAGCTACAGCACGGAAAAACCGAGTTTCGGGGGATCAAGCTGGAGCCCCCCAGGGGGATCGAGTTCCGGGGGATCAGGATCAACTTATGGCGGACAAAAGCCAAGTCCTGGGGCAACGGGATCGAGCTACAGCACGGAAAAACCGAGTTTCGGGGGATCAAGCTGGAGCCCGTCAGGAGGATCAAGTTCCGGGGGAGCAGGATCGGCTTATGGCGGGCTATGGCCAACTCCTGGGGCAACGGGATCGAGCTACAGCACGGAAAAACCGAGTTCCGCTGGATCAAGCTGGAGCCCCCCAGGAGGATCGAGTTCCGGGGGATCAGGATCAACTTATGGCGGACGAAAGCCAAGTCCTGGGGCAACGGAATCGAGCTACAGCACGGAAAAACCAAGTTTCGGGGGATCAAGCTGGGGCCCCCCAGGAGGATCTAGTTCCGGGGTAGCAGGATCGGCTTATGGCGGCCAATGGCCAAGTCCTGGGGCAACGGGATCGAGCTACAACACGGAAAAACCGAGTTCCGGGGGATCAGGATCAACTTATGGCGGACAAGAGCCAAGTCCTGGGGCAACGGGATCGAACTACAGCACGGAAAAACCGAGTTTCGGGGGATCAAGCAGGGCCCCCCAGGAGGATCTAGTTCCGGGGTAGCAGGATCGGCTTATGGTGGCCAATGGCCAAGTCCTGGGGCAACGGGATCGAGCTACAACACGGAAAAACCGAGTTTCGGGGGATCAGGATCAACTTATGGCGTCAAAAGCCAAGTCCTGGGGCAACGGGATCGAGCTACAGCACGGAAAAACCGAGTTTCGGGGGATCAAGCTGGAGCCCCCCAGGAGGATCAAGTTCCGGGGGATCAGGATCAACTTATGGCGGACAAAAGCCAAGTCCTGGGGCAACGGGATCGAGCTACAGCACCGAAAAACCGACTTCCGGGGGATCAAGCTGGAGCCCCCCAGGAGGATCGAGTTCCGGGGGATCAGGATCAACTTATGGCGGTCAAGAGCCAAGTCCTGGGGCAACGGGATCGAGCTACAGCACGGAAAAATCGAGTTCCGCTGGATCAAGCTGGAGCCCCCTAGGAGGATCAAGCTCCGGGGGATCAGGATCAACTTATGGCGGTCAAGAGCCAAGTCCTGGGGCAACGGGATCAAGCTACAGTACGGAAAAACCGAGTTCCGGGGGATCAAGCTGGAGCCCCCCAGGAGGATCGAGTTCCGGGGGATCAGGATCAACTTATGGCGGACAAAAGCCAAGTCCTGGGGCAACAGAATCGAGCTACAGCACGGAAAAACCAAGTTTCGGGGGATCAAGCTGGGGACCCCCAGGAGGATCTAGTTCCGGGGTAGCAGGAACGAGTAATGGTGGACAAATACCGAGTTCTAACGTAAATGCTTCGAGTAGCGCAGCCGTTAGCATGAATATTGGAGAAGGAAACGCGGCAGCCTTGGCAGCATCATCAAGTTCAGCGACAACAGGATTGAATTCCGGAGGATCAACCTGGAAACCCGCATGGGGATCGAGTTCCGGGGGATCAGGAACGAGTCATGGCGGACAAATGCCGAGTTCCAGCGCAAATGCTTCGAGTAGCGAAGCCGTTGGCGTGAATATCGGGGAAGGAAACGCGGCAGCCTTGGCAGCAGCATCAAGTTCAGCGACAACAGGATTGAATTCCGGAGGATCAAGCTCGAGACCCACAGGAGGATTGAATTTTGGAGGGCCAATCCCGAGACCCACGGAAACGGATTCGAGCTCCGGAGGATCAAGCTGGAGACCCGCGGGAGGATCGAGTGCCGGGGAAGTAGGAACGAGTTCTGGCGGACAAAGACCAAGTCCCGGGGCAACGGGATCGAGTTTGAATGTTGCAAGACCGAGTTCCGGGGGATCAAGCTTGAGACCTACAGGAGGATTGAGTTCAGGAACGAGTCATGGGGGACAAATACCCAGTTCCAACGCAGATGCTTTGATTAATGGGGAAGGAAACGCGGCAACCTCGGCAGCAGCATCAAGTTCGGGGAATGCAGGATTGAGTTTCGGAGGATCAAGACCTAGACGGGAAGCATCAGGATTGAGTTTACCGAGTCGAGGATCGTGGGCCGTGCAAGCAGGATCGGGTTCCGGAACAGGGGCATCGAGTAGTGTTTTAGTCGGTGCGAGTATCAAACGAGCTATCTCAAAAGGTGAGGCAAGAGAATCGAGTTTGAGGGATCCGGGTTCGCAACCCGTTTCATCAGGATACAGTGTCGGGACAGAAGCATCGAGTAGCGGGGACACAGGTGCGAATAACGGGGGCGGTAGACTGGGCAGCGGATAGAGTGGAGCATCTATCAATGAGGGAGGAGGCTGGAGTCCAGTGGGAGGGGAAGCAAGTAGTGCGGCAGGTGGAGCCACACCCGAGATAGGAGTAACTAGTACTGGGTTAGAATAAGCGAACACTGCTGGCTGAGACAGGAGTACAAGAGAACAAAGATTAAAGTGCTAGTATAGGGGAGCTATCAGAGGGGAAGAATGAGCGAGCACCGAGGTTGGAGGCGCGAGTACTGGGGACAGAGGGGTGGGCACCAGGGGGAGGAGTGAGCACGGGGGAAGTTGGCACCAGTTGCGTCGGACGTGGTGTGAGAATCGGAGGAGGCATAGTTGGAGTGGAGGTTGTGAGAGGTTGGGAATGAGGAGGAAACAACTGGAGACAGGATACTTTGGGAGATGACGTCGGGGCTGGACGGCCAGCGGACTGAAATATGCTGGCTGGGTGTAAGGTTGATTTAGGCATACAGGGAGCAAAGGCCAGGGAGGGCATGCAGAGATTTTTTTAAATGGTAGATTATGGTCGGCGATTCGCAATTGCTAGGTGGGCGATGTTAATACGGGATATAAGAGAGTCGAACGCTGTGGTGACAGTGCGGATAAGGTTATCCAATTACGCCTGCTGCATGAGGTGCAAAGGAGGCAGCCGCCGCATGCAGTTGGAGGTGGAGTCATATTGTCGGCCTAAGATCAAGGAAGAATTTCGACGGGGACGTCGGAAGTGGTCGGGGGGAGCGCGGAGATTGGATAGCCGCCAACGGAAATTGAAATATTAAAATAGAGGGCTGGGTGTTAACCAAATTTTCAGTTTCATTTATTTAGTCAAATTATCTTTCGCCAATTATAAGTGAAAGTGAACTTGGTAGGGTTAATGGTACTAATGATGAAGACTAATAGAAAGGAGAGAGTTAGATTGGAGCAGGAATAGGATAGGGATGTTGGAAGAAATAATGGAAAAAAGGGATCTAAGAGTAGGAAGTTTGGATAGGGAGTGACTGTCGGTTTTTTTATTTCAAGAGAGACAAGGGAATTGTCGCTGTACTGTCTGGCAGCTTGTGTTCATTAAAAACTTACCTTAACCGGTAGTTCACCGATAATAATAATAATGCCTGTAAAGTAACATGGTGTGTGCATCAAGAGTAAAAATAAAATTATGTGTAACGTACTTCATATCCTTATTATTCCACATGATTTTAATTTTTTATAATTGTCTTGGTAGTCTACAACAGCGAGCAAACAGGGTCATGGCCGACTGCACCGCGCATGGTTATTTTCTGATGGTATCAACATTCAAGTTCTGTCCAAAAATAGTCGGTCTGAGTTAATTAAAAAAGGTTCATGTCTAGAATGGATATATTTACTCAAAATTAGTCTAAGTCGGTGTGTGTCTACACACTGCTACCAGCGGGTTTTCCACGCTTTGTAGGCCTTCTGAAAAGCAGCTCCTAGGCTCCTGCTAAGCTCCCTCGTCACGGCCTGTTGTAATGCTTCCACCGGGTCGAGGTGACGTCCTTTCAGCAACGGTTTGAAGGGGGAAGAGGAAGAAGTCTGGTGGGGCAACACTAGGGCTGTAGCGTGGTTGAGACACTGTCGAGAAGCTCTCGGTATATCCGCATGCGAGTTTTTTTTGTTCGTCCTAGAGCAGTCGCAGCACCAACTTCGAACACGCCTTTCTCATGCCCTTGTTTTTGATCACAAGTGGATGCATATTACTTTTTGTGATGCCAAGTTCATCAAAAACCATGCTAACACCTAATCTGTGATCCCTGTCCAACAAAGCCTTCATTTGTACAAGATGGTTCTCACTTTTTGAGGTCGAAGGGCGTCCTTAACGTTCAGCGTCTTCCACACTATGTTTACCGTCCCTAAACTACATAGGCCACGCAAAAACGCCCAATCTACCCATGGTATTTCCAATATATGCTGCCTGCAGCATACCATGTGCCTCTGATTCCAAGAAACTGCGGGAGATCCAGCAGCAGCACTTTTGACGGAGTCATCTGCTAATATATATATATATATATATATATATATATATATATATATATATATATATATATATATATATATATATAGTATAAATATACAAATATATAAAAACACAGATGTAGATTTTTAGAATATAGAGACACAAAGAAAGGACACTCACAATTTGTTATTTTACGTTTCGACAGCACGGCTGTCGTCTTCAGAATGGCGTTCTCGGGGAAGAGCGGAGAGGATGTGCGGGGGAGAGGTGGGGGTAGGAGAGGTAAAGGGACCAATAGGAAATGAACAGGGGGGTGGGGGGGATATGTAGGCAGCCAATTGATGCATTCAGTGGGCTTGGTTCAGCCCGGGCGGTTTGAATGATTGGGCCACCCAGATATGCGCCATCTCGCGGGTTCTCACCTCTATTGTACTCGCAGATTTGGGAAGGATTTCAATCACCGAAACAGAGAAGCAGTCGTCAAAAGATTGGTTGTGGGAAGCGGTGTGAGTAGGGATGGGATAATTAAGAAAGGTGGGAGATTTGGTGGAATATCGGTGGTTATTCATGCGGAGGGAAAGTGCGGTCGTGCATTCGCCCACGTAGAAGGCAGGGCAGAAGTTACAGGAGAGGCGATATATAATATTTTTTGAGGTACAGGTGGCGAGTGGTTGGGAGTTGGTACTGAGTGAGGGGGAGGGTCTTAAAAGATGACAGCATTTGCAGCGTGGGCGGTTGCATGGTGCGGATAGGGGCGGGGGAGAGACGGGGGTGCTTGAAGTTGGATTTGTGGACTTAAAGATGTCTCGCAGGTTCGACGGGCGTTTAAATGAAACAGAGGGACAGTGTGGGAATAAAAGTGAGGTCCTAACTCGAAAATGATATAATTTTGATTTACGACTATTTTGAATGAAGCAATCCTCCTGGTTTCATTGTAACAAGTACGGCCCCGAATTCTCCTTCCGCAGATCAACCACGTGAGCAGTTTCATGGACCTCTCCACCATCTACGGCAATGACCAAAAAACCTTGAAAAAGCTGCGTTTGTGGAAGGGTGGTCTGCTGAAGATGAGGAGAGTGACTCCGGATGGCCCGTGGAATAAGCCTTACGACTACGAGAAAAAGCAAGGAATGGACCTAGGCGGTGGGAAAGTATGCAGTGGCCACAATTGGCCATCCGTCAAACATATTTTTAGCCTTTTTCCCTCATAAACAAGAGGGAAAAAGGTTAAAAAAATACTAAAAATTAAATTTGAAAGTGCCATTAATAATAATAATGATAATGTCAATAATAATAATTTGACCCATTCGATAAGAATAGGGCAATTTATTGTTTCCATATTTTGGGGTACATTATATTTAAAACCTCAATAATATTTCGTTATTTTTTACAAAATATGACCTACGTATCCTTCCTTTCCGTCAGCCTCCCCATTCCCACTTTATCTTTTGTTGATAAATCTATCCAATATTTTCCTAATCGGTTTCTCTTGTGGTTAACTCCCAATTTGTTCGACGTCATGGAAATATCCAAGGATAGCTTCCAGTTCGCGTCTTTCATCGGCATTAGCTGAGCACTAAAGGACTCTGTGTATTTCCGTGTTCTCCTCCATCATGCACTCACAGGTCCCCTCCTTTTTTCCCTATTTTCTTGACGCATAATCTAAACTCCCTGTGTTCTGTTAAAATTTGCGTAATTTCTTTGTTTTGAAGTTGATATTCATTCTTTCCTTCACGCTGAATAGGAACTGTCTGGTTTTTTTCCCCTTTTCTAATGTTTTCTATTCCCTATGAATTTTTTTACTATTCCCTATGAATAATTTTCTATATTTCCTATGTTGTGGAAGGGTGGTCTGCCGAGGACGAGGAGAGTGACTCCGTATGGCCTGTGGAATAATCCTTACGACTACAAGAAAAAGCATGGGATGGACCAAGGCGATGGAAAGGTATGCAGTAGCCACATCCTGGGCGCCGATCCTCCCTTAAAACCTAAATACAAATTGTCATTTACGTCCGCACAACATATTTCTCCATGTGAACTCAAAAATAGGACTAACCTAATTCCCTCTCATTTGTCTCTTGCTAAGTTAGATCTCCGCAGTATCGAAGGGCGTTAAAAATACGCCTGACTCTTTTCGGCTTAGTCCTCCTTACAATATTTCCTCATTTATCATCTAATATCATTTCCCTTTAACTAAAAGTAATTCAGCATCCTCGTACAGGGCCCGCACCCTCGATGTCGAGGGATCCGGATTCGAATTTCTGTATAGGCGAATGGTTTTTACACTGGAATTGTTTCATTGCCCATTTACATCTACACAATACCCTGCAAGCTGCCGCAGGGGCATGTGGCGGGGGACATTAGGTCACTGCTCGTAAAATAAAATAAAATCACATGCAAAATCAACATAATCATGCAAGCATACACCTACAGAGACTTATATAATCATGCAATAACTTTTTACCTTACACGCATGCAAATACATATACCATCAACTAACACACATATGCATATTCACCTTCAAATTAAGTAAAAATCTATTTGCATGTTAGAGATGTGAGGGTAATATGTAGGTCTATGATTGCTTGGATCCTCCTTTCTGTCCGTTTTATTTTCCGATGCTCGTGCTGCAGTGGGAGTTCGGGAGGGAACTGTTCCTTATCCAAACATCCATCATTCTGCACCTTTTTAAGTTTAATTCTGATTTTCAAGTGCTGCACTAACCTTGAATAGTATGGCGGTTATCTGCTGGAGTTACTCAGGACTACACATATAAATATAATTCTCTACAAAATCGGCAAATAAAGGTATAGTTCTATGGACCACGGAGTTAATTTGTTAACGTATTATCTGGTAGTAGCCGTTGCCTAATTTTAAGTCATTGCGAATGAATAATTTCTTTATGTCGACTGCGGATCACATTCTTTCCGAGAGTATTGAGATGTATTAATCCAAACATTTTAGGTACTCTTAATAATTATTTCAAACTTGATCAAAGTAAATATAGTACTCATATCACGTTGGTTGTTCGGTCCTATTTAATTTCATATAAATTGAGTTCCAATAATGTTTAAATCATGTAGATGTCAGTATATTTATTCAAATTCAACGGTAACATGTAGGGGCAACATGTACCAGTACCATTACTCGCCATGCCGTCAATAACCACTGAATTGGGAGACTATATTGCCATGATGTGCCTCTCTCGTCAATCTATTGTCTATTGGCCATAAGTTGCGCGTTAAATTATATTCGATTCAAGATTATCCAATTCATTGAATACTCTCCAAACGTTGAATTCTTTGACTCACTCTGCAGATGATCCCTTGGGTAGATTGACGTCACAGTGCTTAATGACTCGTATCTTCCGGTGAAAACCCATGGTATCATAATGAATTGGTTGACCACTATGGAGTTAATACGGTACTTGTGACCTTAAAGCGTATAGACTGATTGGTAGTTCTTCAATGTGAAGTGGTAACTTAACTGAAAGGAACAAATAAAGCGGATTGTTTACCATCACGTGAACATACCACATATAATTAACCATGAGAAAAGTATGGGCTTGCTAGAATCAGACCACAAACATTCAACGATTGGCCTTGTGATTTGTTAATCGTCAAAGCGAATGCAACACGAATTGGCAATTGAATTCATTTAAACTCAAAGGGCATATCGGTTGGGATCATGGGAATCCTCGGAGTGAGAACTTTTTCATATTTGATTTTTCCTTCGAGTATAGTCGCATGAATCACATTGATCATCAATATTTTTATCACCAAGCGCGTTCCATTGCACAGTTTTGGTCGGTTTAGGTTTCGAAGCATCATGACCACCGAGCCAACCTTCAGCTACAAATTGTGCGGTGGTAAGCCAGGCATATCTTTGTTCTTAGCCGTCAAAATTGCTCGCTCACTCAATCATTCATGATTTTTGTAGTTATCAATGATGTTCGAGAACACTTTGTTGATGAGCTCATCTTTCGATGAACGAAATTGCAAAAATTCCGAGGAAATGAAATCAATCCGCTCGATTCGTCGACAGGAACACGGCCATTATCAATAGTCAACAATTTCTTGGAGAAATTTTCAGCAGATGGATTGTCCACCAATGCAACTCTCATGTTTGTTGTCAGTTGAAGTTTCTTCACATAGCACCTCAGATTTGATGTTTTAAGGCAAGCGTTTATTTCATCGGCAGCAGTCAATCTTAAAATGACTGGCAGTGTTGGCGGAAGTCGCCAGACAGTAAAATCATTCCGCAGATCGTTCAATTTCCGGTCAAGTGCTTCCAATACGCGTTTGTGCGCCATTGTTCATTCGTCCCATATGATGACTTTAGATGCTACTAAAATTTTGGCCATTGCGGACTGTTTCGGAATGTTACATGTCACTTGTTCAGAATTTTGTAGGTTTAACAGCAACTTTAACGCTGAATGAGCCGTACGGCATCCTTCCAACAATGTAGCCGCTATGCCAAAAGAAACAACTGCTACCTCAATGTCCGATCTCGCACGGAGAGTGGCCCAAAGCAATTATATGAGAAATGTCTTCCCAGTTCCACCAGCGGCATCCATGAAAAATAGGCCACCATTTTCATCATCAATTGCCTTCATTAATGTACCATATACTTCTTTCTGCTGGGGGTTCAGCTGGGATACATTCGTTTGAACTGATTAGTCTAATTCGTGTCGATCATATTCACGTTTACTTTTTAATTCTTTATTAAACACGTCATTCATTCCACGATCTGGCGCGGCATTCTTAACTTCACTAACCAACTGACACACTTGAGGTAAAACATGTCTTCAATCAATAGCAAAGCCTGGTTATACTTCTCCTAATTTACCTCAATATCGAGATTTCTTGAACTTACACGAGTTCGATGTAAAATCATGCACTTCAGACATGTTATCCTAGTATTTGTTCCACAGATGATGTGGATTGGATGGGGAGCATATCGAAAGGATGATAGCAAATAATGTGCGTATCTAACTTGAAGATGCTGATATAGTTGCTTCAACCATTGTCGTGTCCCAATTATTATCGTTTTCAAGCAAATTGAGCTCTTGACATGCAGCACAAAATTTTGGCCACACTATATCATTAACAGTTCGTAGTGATTCGAACGATGTAGACCCTCGAACCAGTAACAACCGCAAAAAGAAGCAATCATTATTCTTCGGATATATATAGATATCGATGATACAGAAACACTCACACGAGCAGTATAATATTTGGACGGCACAATAGAACACAAATAAAATAATAACACTTTAAAGAACACTCACATTGTAGATTGTTTGAGCTTTCGGCCTTCTGCGAGGCCTTCTTCAAGTAAGACTCACTCATCTATCTACTGCATTTTGAACGGACATTTTCGTTGTACCGAAACGCAATTTACATTTCAAGTGCTCATATTTTGAATTGTTCCTCATGGTTTAATGGTTATTCTTCCTTCCTTAAAAGTTTTTCATTACCTTCAACGCCCTCAGAGATTAGGCACACTAAGAATTTTTCTGAATGATTTCCGGTTTAAGGAAAAATTAAACGTATTTTTTACCATGCAATACTCTTAAGCGTTTTGCCACAGATGTAATGAATAATGGAGCAAATGAGGATACCTTTATGATACGGATACGTGTTTTTCATGGCCTGGCCCCAAAAATCATAATGAATGATGGAGTGTAGGGAGTTCCTCAAGAAATCACGATGCATACGACGATTAAGTCTTGCATACACTCCCACAAAGAGCAGATCATGTTCGTCATTTGTATGGCAATTTTGCACCCCAGCAGCTCTTACTTGCTAATTTGTTGAACGGCAGTGCGGCCTTTCCTGGCTCCCCGTGTGCCCTAAAGCGCTGGATGGGCATCGGGATTAACTCCTCGCCAGCTTGTAAGGTTCTAATCAAAACATCCATCTTAATTCTTTTCCTTCTCTAAATGCCTCATTTTTGGACCCCCATCACTCACCAAATGGCCCCCGTTTCCTTCGCCATTGATTTACCTTTCGGTATTAAGGGAGCTTTAATGAAGCCATTTCCTGGCAACAAGAAGAATGAGGCGACGAGATAAATTTCCATTCCTTCGCGGATTCTGCGAGCGCCTTATTGGACATTAAGGAGTTTATCCCCCGATCAAAAGACCTTCCTTCCACGCCTCGCAATGCCCCCCTCTCACCAATATCCTCGTATCCCCTCACATTCACCCTACCCTCTTCCCCACTCGTAATTCGTCCAGCTCTGCTTTTCTTGCTCCATTCAGTTTTTCATGTAACTTCCCTTACACCGGACGTAGGAAAGGCTGCCGCTCATTCGGATAAGCGCAATTTAAAATTTGAGCAATGTTCAATTATAATTCCCTTTAAATATCATTTTAGGGCTGGAGATCCTTAGTTTAGTTAGATGAGATTTTTATTTTCAATTTTAATAAAATTTTACAACTTTTTAACGATTCTCTGATAATTTTTTATTCCCATCAATGAGTGTGTGTCGGTAATCGTTCCTTAAAATAAACGTTTTAACAATTATGTTTAAACCGACACACAATTTTGGTTTCAAAAGTATTGGTAACACTTTTTCCCTGACGCATGCGTGAAGTTCTGAAATCAGACCATTTTTTTAAGTGTGCGCATGATCGCTGATCGTATTAGCATTGATAAGATGACAGTGCACACCATTATAACTGAATATATGGCGATGCGAAAAATTTGCACTATACTCGTCCCGAAGGTTTTGACGGCCGACCAAGAATAGAGTTGAGTGTCCGCTGGGGAAGACCTTCTGCAACAGCATCGCGACGATTCCTCAACCCCCTAACAACCCAGACTTGGCACCAGTAGACTATAGTATTTCCTATTCCCAAAATTGAAATTCTTCCTCAAAGGACAACACAATGGGACCCTAAGGGCCGTCAAAGAAGCTTGCACGCGTACCCCCATTGACCTTCCGGATTCCTCCCACCGGGAAGAGAGGGAGCTTCCGAGTCGTGGAAAATCCGCTGGCACTAGTTTATCAAGAGTCAAGGGATGTTCTTTGATGAATGTGTGGCATTGGAGCAATATCTGAAAGGAGTATATTTTTCCGAAACTTTTCCCGATACTTTTTATACAACCCCTGTATGACATCTCTTTCCGATTATTTCTGGAGCCCAGATTGACATAGTAAGTCAATTATATGAGTGTAAAATATTTAGGTCTTTTTATTATGGATTTGGACACTGTTTAAAGAATCCGAAGGATTATTATGGAATGAGGAATAAAGGTGATGTACCTTTCAGCCTCTTTATCTCTTACACCCAACTTGACAATATTTAGTCGATCATTTTTTGATAGAGGACGGAAAGCGTTCAATTTTATACCGAATAATATTAAAATAAAAATAATCGTTTAACCCGAGAGGGCGCGTCCGCCGGGTTAGCCGTAGTGGGGACCCACAGCCAGGTCACTGTTTGTGACTGTTGTTCTTTAATGCAAATATTCATATACATTTCAACCAATGTTTCATTCAAGTGAAAAATAAGGCCTTGGCCTTTACAAAGGCTATACACAGTTGCAGCGTTATCACAATGCATTTTGACATTCACATTACATAATTTCATTTCGTTCAAAAGTTCCAAGGTAAGTCTCAGGCCGGTGAGTGCTGCATATGCCTCTGCTGCGTTAATCGATGAGAGCTCGGGGATCGGGAAGCTCTGGCTAATGTCCCATTCTGGTATCACTACCCCCCCTTGACCTGGGGTGGCGTCCGTGTACACAATAATATCACTTGTTGGTCTTGGCAAAGTCACTTTTTTATTAAAAATTTCAGATTCCTGTAAATAAAACCACCAGGACACATTTCTCTGAAACACTTGCGAGATGAGGAATTTTGGCGGGCGCAGCAACCACACGACCCAGTTTAGGAATCCCGCCAATTTTGGCACGTCTTGTTTCCGCAAGACGGGGATGAGCGGAATACCTTGATGCACACGCTTGATGGACCCTGTTGTCAGCTTGAGGGATAGGTCCTCGGAATTAATTATAACACCTAGATATTTAATCTTGGTTACTGGCTGGAGTTTTGATTTGCTGTAATTTATTTGCACACCGTATTCGTTTTCAATGAATTCTGTAATAGCATTACTATTGATTTCTTTCTTACTATAGAGTAGCCAATCGTCTAGATAAGCGATGAATTTAACTTTGAACTTATTACTGATATCTTCCCCGATTTCGTTTGCCCACCTCTGAAGGATGGCAGGGCTTAAGGCATGTCCCATAGGCAACCTGGTGAATGCTAATTTTTCATTACGGTATTTAATCCCGTAGAATTTCCAGTGTCTAGGGTGTATCTGTAGTTGGTAGAATGCACTGGTGAGGTCGATTTTGATTAGGGTGGCATATTGCGGAATTTCTACTAGGGCTCGCCCTGGCCCCATAAGGCTAAACTTGGGCGTGTGATAAAATTCTGTCCAAGGAGACAGGTCGTAGATGAGTCTATGTCCACCATCGCCCTTAGGGATTAGAAAGCAACGGAAACTGCACTTACTGTTCCATCTGACGAGGATCCCGGCGTCTAGGAGTCCATCAATATATGTGCTCATGTTTGCAGATTCGGTTGTGGCCAAAGACACGTACGGGGCGTCCGCGGGTTTGGGCAGCGAAGCGCCCAGCCTAGCTAGGGTGGTGTTCGCTGGCAGCCTGTAGTCTCGTGCCTTTATGGGTTGGACGGCCGGCACCTCTTCCGGCTTGACCGCCTCCTCTGTTGGGTTGGTGAAGGCGTCCCCCGGAAGGTCTGCGTCGAGGCCGAGCTCGGGGAAGTTGACTTGGGGGATTCTGGGCGCAGTCCATCGGCGGCTTTCCTCTTCCTCGTCTTGCTCGTCGAAGTCACTGTTACCGTTTGTATCTCCGTTTTCGTTATCACTGGTCCCGGTGGAGATAGTGTCAGTGAGGTCTTCTGCATTCTCGGGCTCCGCTGAGTTGACCCAGTTGAGCAAGGCATGCTCAGCCATGGTGAGATTGCGTTCCGGGACACAAATGGTGGGGCACTCAGTAGTTTGGCCGTCTTCTCCCGCCACGTGAGCCCCTTCCACGGTTGGGAGGCTGGCGAAAGGGCCGGTAGGGCATCTGTTGCGGCTGCGGCGGAGGTGCCGGGGCTGCTTGCTGGCTGGGCTGGAATCCCGCGGGCAGCCTCAGGAGCTCCGCCGGGACGGATGGTGCTATTCTGATGGCGTCAGGCCATCCGTAGAGAGCGACTGTCAGTAATATTCTGCCCCTATTGTAGCAGCTTGTGCGTACGTTTTCAGGGAGTCCCTCCCAAGCCGAGGCCACAGTTAGTATGAAGTCAATTTCATGGAGGTCCCTCCCTTTTAATTTACGCGACGTGCGATTAAGTTTTAGGTGAGAAAAGAGGCGGAGTACCTCGTCGTCGTCCGGTGGTTGTAGGCCTGTAGTTTGCGGAGGTGCTAAGGACTGGAAGGTCTCTGCAGGCGGTGACTGTTGCTGGGGGGCCCGGAGCTGCTGTATGATGTCCGTGAGCGCCTCCACTCGTTCTACCATGGCCTGCATTTGCTGCTCCATCATGGGTTGTGATGTTGTGGACTGTTCGCTTCTCTCGGTAATATCCGTTAGCTGGATTTGGTAATTTGTTTCTTCCTCGGGGAACAGGTCCTTGGAGCGGGGATCGACAGGCGGGCTAGCAGGAGTGGATCTGGTTTTTGGTGGCATCTGCTGCTGCTGGCTGCGAGTCCCCGCACACAGTTGCTAGTCCGGACTTTTGACTTGCACTCTCGAGTTGGTTCGCACCCCCGGTATATATGGCTAACCCGCCAAGATGGCGGGCGCACGCATACTGGGAGGTACGGCCCGAGAGGGCGCGTCCGCCGGGTTAGCCGTAGTGGGGACCCACAGCCAGGTCACTGTTTGTGACTGTTGTTCTTTAATGCAAATATTCATATACATTTCAACCAATGTTTCATTCAAGTGAAAAATAAGGCCTTGGCCTTTACAAAGGCTATACACAGTTGCAGCGTTATCACAATGCATTTTGACATTCACATTACATAATTTCATTTCGTTCAAAAGTTCCAAGGTAAGTCTCAGGCCGGTGAGTGCTGCATATGCCTCTGCTGCGTTAATCGATGAGAGCTCGGGGATCGGGAAGCTCTGGCTAATGTCCCATTCTGGTATCACTACCCCCCCTTGACCTGGGGTGGCGTCCGTGTACACAATAATATCACTTGTTGGTCTTGGCAAAGTCACTTTTTTATTAAAAATTTCAGATTCCTGTAAATAAAACCACCAGGACACATTTCTCTGAAACACTTGCGAGATGAGGAATTTTGGCAGGCGCAGCAACCACACGACCCAGTTTAGGAATCCCGCCAATTTTGGCACGTCTTGTTTCCGCAAGACGGGGATGAGCGGAATACCTTGATGCACACGCTTGATGGACCCTGTTGTCAGCTTGAGGGATAGGTCCTCGGAATTAATTATAACACCTAGATATTTAATCTTGGTTACTGGCTGGAGTTTTGATTTGCTGTAATTTATTTGCACACCGTATTCGTTTTCAATGAATTCTGTAATAGCATTACTATTGATTTCTTTCTTACTATAGAGTAGCCAATCGTCTAGATAAGCGATGAATTTAACTTTGAACTTATTACTGATATCTTCCCCGATTTCGTTTGCCCACCTCTGAAGGATGGCAGGGCTTAAGGCATGTCCCATAGGCAACCTGGTGAATGCTAATTTTTCATTACGGTATTTAATCCCGTAGAATTTCCAGTGTCTAGGGTGTATCTGTAGTTGGTAGAATGCACTGGTGAGGTCGATTTTGATTAGGGTGGCATATTGCGGAATTTCTACTAGGGCTCGCCCTGGCCCCATAAGGCTAAACTTGGGCGTGTGATAAAATTCTGTCCAAGGAGTCTATAGTCTCTAACTAGTAATTGGTTCGCCGGTCCCTTTCGTGTAAGACGGTTATTATCGCTGGGTTGTCATTGAATTTATATTTTCAAACTTGGATTGATGATATGGGGTTTGCGACGTAATACCAACAGTCAAAGTTACTTAAACTTCAAATACTCTTATATACCAGTTTAACACAGGTAACATAATCAACTCACCGCACATAATTTAACTAACCTCTCTGTGATACGAAATTAAAGGAAAAAAACAATGAGAATCGCTTATGAGTTGAGAAGGGCTATCGTATGACATTAGCTCTTCTGAGCCCATTGACACCACTCTTAACACCATTGTCACCACCATTGCTAGTCATTATCATTCTATATCCATCATTTTTCCTTCTTTGAATGTTTCCCTTGTCTCTTTCCCCAGCCATGTTGAGGACTTCCTTGTTTTTTTTCTTTCCTTTTCACTTTTTCCATTCTCATCCACAACCACATATCAAAACATTTAATCCCTTCCTCAGCGGCCAAGTTTCAGTTTCGTATAATACAACCCATGAAGCACGTAACGTTTTCACTCGTATTTCCTTAAAACATTTCAATGCAAATATTTTGAATAAAAAAATTTGACTTAAAAGTTTCTTCTCCCAACGCATTAGTGTATTTTAATAAGCTTTTTTACAAATATTTACCTCGTCGCTGAAGAAGTTTGTGTTGAGAACTGAAATAAGCATTTCATGTTGTTTGTATGTTTTATAGCAAGAATTTTTCGAACCTGTATCCATCCACACAGGTCTCTCGCTTTTTATATCCGAGAAGTTATTCAAAGAGTCCCCCATATTCATACAAATATGAATTTGACGCGAATTTATCGCTTGATGATTTGAGCCGAGATATCTAGCCTTTCTTGCTCGATTCCTAGGTTCACGCAAGCTTTTCCCTGTCCGGGGCCCTCATTCTCATGTAAAAGGTGCGCCCGTTGCCGCCTTTGCAATTTCGCCGCAACCTCAGTGACTGACTCGGGGAGGGTTCTCCTGCGATGTCGTTGAGCTGTGGATGGAGTAGGAGAGAGGCGGAAGACAGATGTGGCAGCAAGCGGGCGGGTGGGGGTGGAGATTTCGGTGTCGCCTGTCGGCGCACTCACCCACGGGCCTGAATGGGCAAGCGTTTGACCACAGTATGGGGCCGCAAAGCAATGTGGGGCAGGTCTCACAGAGATAAATCTTCTCGTCCTTCGTTCCATTCCTTGCCGCAATCGATTACGGGAGGCTGGAAAGTAGGGCGTCACCCAAACGTGGGAACAATTACTTTAGCTACAAGTGTGCGGAGAAATAGATATTGAATCACTCTCAAATTAAAAAGGTAGAGGAACTAGACACTTGATCGGATTTCCTACATAGTATCACTTTTGACCAAAATTAGATCCGCTGGAGGTTCGAGAGATTTTTTACAATGGGTTATTCGGTGGATAAAATATTTACACAGCAGTACTTATCTCTCTTCATGATTAAAATACATTGGGCTACTTCTTATCCGATCTCACTTTATCTGCCTTTTTCATCTGTTATCGTTTTCACCATTAGGGTAATTCATAAAAGTCTGCATTATATTCGTATATTTTGTGTACTGACTAAGTAACGGGCTCAACAGGAAATGAAGTTCCGGAGAAATATTACAGCGGAGAAAGGTGGATTCTTTTATTTCAGGCTAGAAGCCAGACGTGAAACAAATATAGCCAATCTGTAGCCTTTCAATTTTAAATAGACAAGGGATACTATGGATTTTGATGGTATTTACTCCTCAAATAAAACGAATTTCTACGCTCCAATTATCTTACAGTCCGTGAAGTGCATGAACATTTTTTTCATCATTTTTATCAAACTTTTCAGTAAAAGTTGGGTACTGCAGGCGAGAGTTCTCTCACAGCGTGTTCAATGTGAGTTAAATTTAACTACGAATAATAGAAATTTCTAAAAATAACATAGTTTCCCTTCAACGAACCGAATGAAATTACGTGGTTTGTAACTTATTCGTGGCTCCTAGATAACATAGGGTGAATTATGTTTCTGAATTGGGAAGAATTTAGTATAAAACGTAAACTCTTTTTTTTGTGCGGTATACATTCATAGGATAACTTTTTGCTAAATATGAATTCAGATATGATAAGTTCCTCCCATGGAAATCTAACGAATAGCAAACATGGCAGATGGACTATTGCTATCGCGACGTAATCCCTCGCTTTTCAAACTAAATTTTGATTTATTTTGTTGATTTCTGTGGTGGGGATTTTACGCAAATCAAACGAAGCATTGCGATAGTTTCACGGGTGGTGGTTATTTCATAACTAATCTTTCATAGAAGTTACCCTCACGAAAGTCAACTGAAAAATAAATCAACGGCCACCAGGGAATTATTCATTTTATACCTCTAGTTGATCCCGTATGTCTGACTCAGTTATTTGATTTTTTAATTCAAATAAATTTAATTATTTTTAAAACTTCAATGAATACAAAATCAGACTGAATGACTATAGAGAAATTATTGTTTATAATAAAAAAATGTTTGGTAAATTGTTTACTTAACTAATGTAGCCATATATATTATTAATCTTAAAAATTGGTTTTCTTTGAAAATGTAATAGATTTTCAAAACTTTGGTTAAGGGTTACTTGACTCTTCAAAAGGTCTTCAATTTGAATTTTTTGTTTAACTATACAGTTTATAGACCAGCGGTTTGCTGGTCTATAAAGTTAGAATCCAAGAAGATTTCTTGGAGTTATTTCTTTTTATTTATTTATTCATTTCTATTTCTTCTGCACATACAGTTATAAAAATGAACTATAAGCTAGGATTACGCACATGTTACCTTTCATGAACACCTATCTCCATTTTAGAGGTCACGTAAATCTGTCTGTTTTAAGAATAGTCGCTCTATTGTGATTTCACAGTTACTCATCAGATCACGGTTCCTTCGATACCATGATGCCTGCCTCCACCGTCACCTGAGGGGTACAACTCAGGCTTAGAAGTATAAACGCCGTTTATATTAACAAGTTTTGGCAAGAAGAATTTTCGCTTTGATATTTCCTTCCATTCATGTTTATGTCCATATATATGTGGGTCGCGGTAGTCCAGGGGTAGAGCGTTGGACTACTGCCGGAGGGCCCGGGTTCGATTCCCGGGCAAGCCCCTCTGGGCACCTGCAACTCCACTTTCAGGTACCAGATCTTTCTGGGAAACCATAACCGGCACAGGGAAAGGCACTGGCCTGATGTGTGAATTACACACGCCGTTATATATATACATACATATGTACACACATATAGACATACATATATATACACCCGAAAAAGGTATTTTTACTCGGTGGTGCAACATGGAAATGTTACAGACCGTATGGTATAAGCATGTTTTGACTCTCAACGTGTCGCCGCTCGATCGCGTCCTCTGGAGACCTGCCGCTGTCGACGTTGGTCGACAGCCACTGAAATCGGATTGCATCTCTTTGTGGAAGTTATCAGGGAATCTGAGGATATAAAGGTAGTGATTAAAAAAGATTATTTTCCAAGTGATATTTCTTTCAGAAAAGTGAAGGCGTTTGAACAAATTTTACCCGAATCATTTGCGGGGAGTCTACTATGACGGTATCACCACTCTACCGTAAACAGGGCACGGAATAATTCTCCTCACCGGTTGAACATCCCGTACATTCATATCACTCGGCCGAAGTAACAGCTGAGGGTAGGCAATATCACTCCGCCATTACGTCATGTCAAAACCATTCAATACGCTTACCTCAGTAGCATGAAACAAACGTTACGAGTGTTTACCCTCTGATTAATGTCTTAGCAGAGAAAACTCCACAGGAGTATTGGAAATAAAAATAGCAACTTTGTGATTCAACTGAAAAAATCAGTGGAATCATAAAGTTACTATTTTTCATTTCCAATATGAATTGATTCCATAAAGTTACGCCGGAAACCATCAATTCCAAAGGAGTATTTAACTCCGTAAAAAGAAAAGCTTGAGGGGTTGCGACCTGCAAATTCCATCAATTTAATTTGAACAGCCTCTTAAATATTTCAAGCTGCGTGTTTTTCATATTTTCTTGGCCTAATATTTCATCTTCCTACAAAAATTTATTTTGTTTTAATTTTTAGCAACAAAATATCTGTAAAATAATTCATGATAATTCCAGGTGCATGCCCTACGGTATCTATATATACGCATGCGATATGAGTTGTTAGTACAAGGGACAATACATTAATTTATACGAAATTATGGTTAAAGACGGTTGCTAAGAATGAAAAAAATATTATTCCCCCTGGAGCGGTCGAATATAGTTCTCTGAACCCTTACCGTTTGTGGGAAAAATGACAACTATAATCTTTCTGTTTTCATTTAATCTACCTAATTTTACGATTGTCGACATGCTACCGTAGTTATGTGGGACTGATGATACACTTTCAACATCATCACTAAAGAGACCTCATCTCAATTTATGCAAGAGGTGTTACTCCGTAATTTTACCTTCAGCTCGTGAGTGATTTCTGACCTGGTTCCTCTAATAATTGATACGCTAATTAGTTTATCACAACGTTATACAGGTATAGTTCCTATAAGCTGCAAGGAATCTAATCTTACGTGGTAGGTATTCAATACAGATTAAGTCATCAAATTTCATGACAAATTTTAATGTTTAATAGAGTACCATTACAATTAAATCGCAATTTAAATTTTTTCTGATTTTTCGACCCGTTTTATCACTCATTCTCTCATTTCCTTACTTTCATTGGAATACTGTCGTTGCTCCACATACCTTATCACAAATTTTTAACGCTCTCGCTCATATCACAATATTTGTATAGATTTACCTCTTTATCATTTTATGGCACTTCCTGTCCCGAGTTTGTAAACAATGGCCTGTTTGATCTTTATGAGACTTTATTTTCACATTTCCCCTATGCTGACTCAATATTTCATTCAGAAATGTTTGTATAGTTCTATTTGAAAATGTTTGTTTACAAAATGTTGATGAGAGCATTAATTCAGAATTGGGATATTCCCCATGTTTTATCGCAAGGTCTGAATTTCACTTCGTATCCGTCCTCAATAGATAGATATACAGATAGATAGAGGTCTTTATATGGGCGAAATCGAGACCAAATGGTCCCATCTTCCATTTAACCCATCGTCGTATACATATTATATTAGGCATTAAACTTATAGTTACATTCATATGTACACATAAATACATATAGACAGGCATAAATTCATTTATCACAGATTTGCACATCGAAAAGAAAAAAGTATACCTGTATATACACACACATACACATACATACACATACACACACATACATACATGTCCACACACGCATACCTACACATATACATACATATCCACACACACATACATACACACATAAACATACATACATGCATGCACACACATACATAAATACATACATAATTACGCACATGTACACCCATACATACATATACATATATAAATTAAGAATACACCTACACATACTCAAATTAAATGACAGTGAAGATAGAGATAAATAAAATGAGGAAAGTCTAAGCAAAGAATGAGGTTTGTGGGAAAAGCTAGGGAGAGCGTGGCATTGCTCAACTAGTAAAAATCCACGCAGGAAAAACACCCACGAAGAGAATGGGTGTTTCAAAGCTTTTAAATGGAGAGTGTTTCAAATTTCATACGTGCTTTCATTTCCACCTTGGGTAGAAGCGATATGTGCCAAGTATAATATGTGTAACTGATAGACCCAACGAGTGGAAGAGAAATAATCTGTCAATATTGATTGACGCATTTGGTAAGTGACCCTGGAAGTGATGGCACTATGGTCTAAAATAATAGGCGCTCCCCTCAATAGGACAACTATAACGATTTGATCAAAGTCAGTGATGGCGGAGTGAATTATTAGCAAAGCTGTGGATCTCCTTTTTCGAACTTTAGATGCTAACTAACATTAAGTCTTCGTCAGCATGTTTCAGTACAATTACTTACGTGTATGAGTTTTTTTCGTGAAACGTTTTATATTTACCGATATTTATAGGATTCGTAAAGCTTTCGGAAGCCTCTCTAAGAAAATTCTTTCGCAATCTTTCGAATGTGGTTTCAGAATTGCGAGTTGATTCCGATGTAGCAGTGAGAAGACTCGGATAATACACTTTATACACGTAGTAGAACCTTTTAAGTGTGATCAAAAATTTCTCTCATCCTCATTCTTAAATATGAGTTTAACTTGATTTTACATGTATGAAAATGTTCATTCTACGCTGTAACAACGCTGCTGGCTAAAATGAGGCATTGACGTGAGTAAATGTTGTAAAACGCGATATTGGAATAATTGAATCCGTCGTAAACCCCCTTACGAAATGAAATTACGGCACTAGTTTATTACCGTCCTGACGTGTTTAATTACCGTAGAATTCTTTCATTTAAAATAACTGAATTTTTCGGGAGAATTGATAGATAATTCTCACTAATACAAAGTGTTCCTTCTGATAGCTTGTACATGTTCTGAGGCCCTCCCTTTCATTTTATTAATCGTAGAACGAAACTTTTTATTGACGTTTTAGCAATTGAAATTATGCTAATTCGTGCATGGTTACCTAATACTTAGTATTTATTTGATTATGTTTCGTATTTTTTGAGGAACTCCTTTTCATTTTGCAGTTCTACACGAAACACAACACTTGTTGACCTAATACCTGTAATAATTTTAATTCATTCCATTCCCTGGGTAATCGATAAAATCCAGATCAAATAAAATTTCTTTGTTTGTCATTGAGTCAAACGCTGTATTTATTGTCACTGAAAAAGAAGAAAAACTTTCTATTTTCATTAATCATTTATTAGTACCGAAAGTAGTATCGTATCATTTAGTAGTATCGAAAAATATCATTTTTCGATACTACATTGTTAGAATTGAGTCCCCACTTGCCACACACCCTAGCGGTGGATGGAGAGATTCCTAGCAGAAATATAAAATACATGGTTTGACTGTTGAAAAACCGTTGGAAAAAGTGTGCGGACGCTCAAGGGATGTACTTTGAAGACATTTGAGGCATTGCAGCCATGCCTGAAATAAATTTATTTTTTCCTGATACTTTTAATACAAACCTCGCGTACTGGGAATAAAGTACGTATTAGGACACTCCTACATTTTGAAAGCGATAAAGATTTCTGGAAGAATCTGGTTATGCGGGAAATTTCAGACACATGCTTAAATTAAGATGGAAGGGAAACGTATATAGGGGTATATGCAATTGTATTTCATTACTAAATTATACAATTTTATTGCCTCACCACAAGAAATTCTTGCATTAGTGATCGAAATTTAAAATACGAGTAAGTGATTGTGGTCATCTCTTGTTCAAGTTGCAAGAATCTTGTCTGCTTTCCTCCAGATTGAGTCGACTCTCAACATTTTTACTTCCTATGATGCAATATTAGTGGGGAGCTGTAGGACTTGGATGGAGGTAGGTGTAGGACGATGGAGCGGTGAGCAACGGCGCTCACATCATAAGCAGAGATTTTTATCGCATTTCCACACGTAGGGCTCACCTATCCGCCAATACGTATTCATACGATCACCGTGGGCAGCTGCTTCTTCCGATTGAAACCGCTTGCAACGTATCGATTCTTGAGAATGGTGAACTAGTTTTTTCTACACGAAGGGAGTGTATCAGGTGTAAAGATTGGTTCAGGTGTAACTACCAGTATGAAAAACATTGTGATGAAATTCAAAGCATGAAAAGACTTAGGAAGATTTTAGAAGGATAAGAAGGAGCCGTCGTTTGGGCAAAAAGGAGAGAGTCTACTGAATAAAAAATTACCCCATCCATTAATTTGAATATCACTGAATTCTAGCTTGGAAAACTTCGAATTCTCTTACCCTTGGCGCGCCGTCAATTGAATAAGTGCAGATTTCCATTTTGCATTATTCCGCTTACTAACTGTCAATAGCTGTAGGCAATTGTGTACATTCTCGAAACTGAAGTTGATCCATAAAAAATAGACAACAAACATATCAACTAAAAGGATTGAAGGGCAAATTAATTTGTTTTAAAACGCTTATGCATCGATACATTTTGACAGATTACTTAAACATTTTGCTTTGGAGGAAGGATAAGTGGCATCAAACACCGGTTTTATAATTATATAGAGAGTGAGATATCAATTAATAAAACTAACTAAAGTTCCCAACCTATATAAATGTAGGATTTGGACGGTCTCTTACACCAGTTCTTTCCAAGTATCGTATTAATTTCCCCTTTCTTTGCCCTACAGGATTTCTTTCTTAATTTCTTCGTGACTTCTTCCTGCCGTCATGCTGTCTAAGAAGCATAATCCCCAACCCTATCCCGCTTACCGAATGTTCTCCTTTCCATCACGGGCTTCAGCATCCCTCTCCACTTTAATATTACCTCCGTCCCTTTCCTCCGCCTTCGATCAAATTTCCCCCTATAACTTCCTCTCTTCAACCACCCTATTTAAAACCCCGGCGTTTGTCTCCCTCTCTATGACCAACTTATTTTTTCCATTCTCCGCCACACCCACATCCCAAACTCAACCACTCTACGCTCATCATCTCTACTCAAAGACCAGGTCTCACATCTCTGAAGATATGCGATAAGATAATATATTATCAAAGTCTTCGCTGATCTTTTCTTCACTCTTCAGGCATCTTTTCTCAGTGTACCCGTCATTTATTCTCTTCTTGCAAATGTCTTTTCGTTAACACAATTCTCACCTAATGTACCCATTATCTAGCCCTTCTCGCCCTAAAATACTGCCCAAATAATAGTTTTATGAAATTCAGATAGCTAGCTCATAAGGTTGGACCTGATGATATAATCTAGTTTGATTGTATGATAAATATAAAACTTCTTCTTTGGCTAATTGGTTCTTAGGTTTTCTTGACATTTTTGTTACATCGCTTCAAGGGAAAGCAGATAGCCGAGTTTGCACGGAAAATGCACGTGTACCACTGCAATGCTACATATTAAGGTCTCAATTTCCTATCTATCTATCTACTAAGGTAGGCGATAAGTAACTAGTGACTGATTAAAATTATATATTTTTTTAATAGTCTAATTAGTAAATATATAAAAAAAGTCTGAACGGTATATATAGAAAGAAAGTAGCTAGTTGTAAAAATAGCAATACATTTGGGAAGACTGGAACATGTGGCGGTAGCAACTTTTTTTATAGTCTTTGAAAGAAATAACAAGTTCGTCACCTTTTGAAACTTAACTATTGAAGGCAAAAGATTAAAAATACTTATGAGTCATCAGATAATATTTTTTCCCTTTCATGTCTTCTTTTTCTGAGATATCCATTTGCAGTCGTTTCAATTTAGGCACTTGGTTACTAACAGAGCAGAGAAAAGAACTCCGAAGCAGGGTTGTATTTGAACATTGTCGCATATTTCAATGACGTTTCGTTTTATCCATGAATTCTAATGGTGAAAAGAAGATGTCCTTTGAATGGTGTTTTGAAAGTGAAAGATAATGCGGTGCATTTGCTTCAGAGGAGTTTTAGCTACTAATCAGATCAGATAAGAACAGCTTTTCAAAACCAGGCATGGTGTAGGATGACAGCAAGCTTTTGGAAGAAATCTAAAGGTGTAAAAAGGAAAAGAATTTTGATAGACGATGGCATTTTTGATGACGATCATCAATCAGACGTAATTGAGGGGAGAACGTTAGGCATGGGGAAGAGGGTAAGGGATATTTGAACAAATGAAGAGAGGAAGGAATCGTGTGGCATTGAAGACCAACAGTGTATTGTAATGTGGTGTTTTGTATTTTTAGGCGGGGCTTAGAGTGTTATGTCCATTTAAACCCACCTTAAACTGTAGGCTACCAAATAATTATGAAATTCCCCGAAGAATGCTCAATCCCTCGCCGGGAAGCGTTCCAATCTTATGGTACAGAGTGTGCCATCTGTCGAAGTTCTCTTGCACACTAAACACCACCAGCGCGTAGAGCGAGCTGAATTGGAATTATTTAACTTGAGGTTTACATCGCATTCAGATCAATATGTTTGACAAAAGGTGAACTTTCAATTCCTAAAAAGAAGAACTATCAAGAAATTTGAATGATTAACTATACCATAAATCATGCCATACATCTGCAATTAGTAGGCCGGCCTTAATAAATGCAATATTACCCGGTAGACTGGTAATATTGTATTATTTATTACGTGTGCCAATAAGAGTATATTTCGCTACGATTACCAGTTTTGGACACATTCGGAGAAAGGACTGTATGTATATGTCTAGCGCCTTTATTCCAGAGACACTAGATATTCAGCTCCTGTCTTGTACTTGAAATAATAGTGAAGTTCAAAACAATTATAAAATGAAGAATAATTTGGATGAAGAATTGCCCGATTACATTTGTTATTTTTTCGAGAAAATTCCTTGAGTAAAAGCCTGTTTTTACACATCGCGGACCATTATGACTACTTATTGAGTTCATTGTTGTACATCTTGTATTTTTTAAACTTTTTATTCATAATTCTAAAATTCATTTTAAGAATGGGATATTACGAGAAAAACACTCTTATAAGTGGAAAAATTCGATCCAAAACATTCAAATATAAATAAATTGCCAAAATATTAAATATGAATAATTTTTAATTATGAAAACTATAGCAAAAGAATTTTTATTTTTAAACTTCTTTTTTTACATTTGCTAAAAACGAAACCAATTGGAGAAAGAAAAATGGACGACTAATTGAGAAAGATCAATCAATCATCCTTCAAAACTGCCCATGTTATAATAAAAAATAACACCTCTATACTGTACGCATGGCGAAACCATATTGCGTAATATAAATACAATATTTCATGAAAATATGCATTATTACGAATTAAAATATGCAAAGCAAAGAAAAAATATGAAGAATATAGAACACTGTAATATAGCTTATACACATTCTCCTAACCCTTATCATTGATTTAATGTCTAGGCTTCACCAGTGCCGACTCGAAATCTCCGAAATTTGTCTTGACATTTGTAAGCAGAGAGAATGTCAACGAACGTCTGGGGTGTGTAGCCAGTATTTTCATGCAGTAAGTCAGAACTTCATTTTCTGTAGCATCTAGGGAGTGAACGCTAAAAATAAGCACGTTTAGTTATCATTACCATTAATTATTTTCATGCCCGAGAGTTAAGGGTTTAGAATAACTGATATGCCAGTTAGTGAATACAAAGTGCATAAATAAATTTTATTTTGATTGCAATTTCATTTAACTCATTTTTATCAATATACTTGCTCGATTTTAGGTTCTTACGCAAATTATCAAAATCAAGCTGATTTATTTGTGAGTTTATAATTCGAAACAGTTAACTTTTGCAATTTAGCTGCGATCAACGGCATTATAATTCCTACACTCTAATTTCTCATTTGGTTAATGACCCTAGGACCCCATCACTAGCAACCCCATCCAACTTTGTCACATTTACCAGAGGCATCCTTGCTGGTTGGAGTCGTTAACGTCCAGTGTAGCAGTCGTATTTGAAAAACAGTTTGAGATTTTAACTAGTTCAACGTTCTACGGTAAAAGAGTACCATCGTAGCATTTAAATGCATGTCCCTTAATTTATTGTAAAACGTTCTTCAGTAGTATATTATCCCCGTAAAACTTTTTAATCCATTTACTTTAATTACGTGAATAAAAATGAAATAAGTTATTTGGATGTTTTTAATTAGCAAACCTTTTACCAACGAAATGGGAAATAATATGAATAAAGATGCCAAGATCTGGATATTGGCTAATTTTTTTATCAAACTGTAAATTTGCAGCCAAATATCCCAATATTTTCCCACCGTTACATGGTTTTTAGATGAAGGCATGTGTGCATTTTTTCAATAAAAATTGGATGATCTAGATGTAAAGGTTAAAACTTAAAAAATATTGCTTAAAACGGGGTGCCACATTACACTGTACAAGTGGAATAAATTCCAGTGATCGAAGTAGGCAGCTTAGCCAGAAAGGATATGTATTAATGACCGAATTTGGCAAGACAAAAATTAGCGTGATGGTTGATAAAAGGTTGATAAAAGTGAGCTTTCAGTGTTACTTGGATTTAGTTTGGTTTGATGATCCCGAAAACGCGTAAAAACCTTTGGTTCAAAACTCACCAACAGGGTGACTTTAAATGCTGGATAGTGTCTAATTAAATATCATGTATTTTATTAGTCCAACTAATATAACTAACTTATAACAGACGACCGAAGTCTTGACGAGTGCAGTAATTTGTAGAAGACTGGAACTATAAGAGATTGAATCACTCACAGAGTAAAGGTTTGGTTTAAATTGTAAGTTTTCTTAAGAGATGATTGAAAATGTTTGTTTCCCCATTGTACTAAGGTAGAAGTATTAATGTCAATAAAACTAGGGAGATCATGTGTAGAATAGATGGATTTAAGATGTCAATTTTCTAACTAACGGTAAGGGAATAGAATAACCCTATCGGACAGCGCTATTGGGGGGGATATATTAATGACTCGAGATTTTGCCATAATAATCACTATTATAAAACGGAATACTTTTATCTAATGGTACATCCTTCTTTGAAGAAGCCTGATTGCGATAAAGATCCATGAAGAACGTTGCTCCTCAGAAAGGCCATGGGGACAATTTCATTGAAAATTTCGATAATCAGCCTACTAAAAAAATGAATATTTAATTTGACTGCCACATTGGCCCTAACTACCTAAGTCCACGTAAGTCACACATCCAAACGATAGTGTACCATTAAGTTTGTTTAGCCTCTTATTATATGAGGTTACCAAACTTTTACCGTGAGCTAAAAATCGCGAACTCATTCCCATCTCCGAACCTAGCAAGAATGCTGTCAGCTCCAAAGATACGGTTAATACTTCAAAAGATACCGATGCGTATTGAATAAGTTACATTACCGAGAATTGTACCTCCAAATACTTAGGTAAGCTATTACTGTGCATCCAAACTAGGGGTACAGAAATTGTCAACCCAAACACTAATTTAAGTTCCATCGTTTCAAAGCATTAAAATAAAAGAAAATATTTCAATGACTTTAATGACAGAGGTGCTTCACATTCGCGAGAAAGGTTCAAAGTTGGGTTTTGTTGCAAAGTTCGTGATGATGCCAGTGCCCAAAAGTAATGTGAACCCTCTTAATGACTGCGTTTTCCCTTCACGCTCACCTCTGTTGTCCTTAATTCCTAGCTCGGCAACAACTTTGTGACTCCGGCTCTTTGCGCCATCGCCATTTCTCCCTGGTACCCTCATTCCCTCACTCTCAGTCCCCTTCTCAACCCTTCCCTTTGACCAACACGAGCTAGAAATTGCACTCTGCTCCGTAATAAATGCTTTCTCTCCCTCCCTTCCTCATCCCCCCTTTGCCCTGCACCTATGTATTTGCTCCGAGATATCAGCTGTAGTCTCACCTAGGAAATGACTTTAGTTTTTAGTTAGTATTTACAGGTATATTCACATATATATATATATATATATATATATATATATATATATATATATATATATATATATATATATTTATGGGGGTCGTGATAGTCCAGGGGTAAAGCGTTGGCCTACTGACCGGAGGGTCCGGGTTTAATTCTCGGTCACGCGGCACACTCAGCTCAACCCAAGCTTTGTGATTTTTCGGGTACCAGATATTCACAGGGAAAGGAACTGGACCGTCTACCCTGATGTGTGAATTTCACACGCCGTCGGGCTTAGTAGTGGATGGACTTTACCATCACCTACCAAACCGACCTTCGGGTTGATTACTGTGTTTATATGCGTATATCCCTTCGCTATCTCTATTTTTCCTCTAATATCTACGCTTCTACGCCCATTTTAGTAGTGTTCTCCAAGTATAATGCTTAATTAGGTTTCCTAAATCTCCAGAATATCACTGTCAATTGCTATCCCATTGTTCCGTAAAGCATTCAATAATAACTTTGGCCGTCCGACTAACTATTACTTGATCATACCCAACTGGTTAAATCACTTATCTGTTTTATTACATTTCCAGCTCACGTCCTTCGAATGCCACCCATAACATATCCTTGTATATATCACAAAGTGCGGTAACGGCAAACTTCTCTCTCTCCTAGCCTTTCACTATCCCTTACGACTCTCCCTGTCCTAACGTTAACAGTTACGCCAAACTCAAACGTGTATACACTCGTGTGTTTCAAATGTATCCCTCAGTCTACTCGGCATATTCCCTCTACTCGGTCGTGCGCCTTCTCAACATCGATGACTCTCACAAAGACAATCATATTTATTCTACACTCCTTTCAACTAATGTTCTCATTACTGCGATGGCCTTACCTGTTCGTTCGTTCTTTATAAACCCAAAATGGTCTTCATTTAGGAAGTAGCTTGCCTCACTTGCCTCTTTATGATTCTCAGTACTATCTCTGCTTCATGTGAAGTTTAACATACATTGTTTATCATTATAACATATAGTGTATATTCGCCGAATACTGCCGGTTAAGTCTTTTTCAGACGAAAGATCAAAATCGATGAATGAAATGACACCATCAAATCTTCAGGCCAAATTACTTTAATGACAAACGAAATTCTCTCTTACATTTCCCCTAAACTTATTAATAACTCTATTTACTATTCCTGCTGCCTTGTTTGAATTCATTCTTTAAGTACATTTGAAATCAAGCTGCCCTCAATGTCACTTCCCTGTATATTTCTAAGCTGACTGGCATAATATTCTGACCTTCTAATCTATTTGCACTCTTCTATTTTCACCTCAGAATCACTTCCGACTCCACTAATAATATTCCTATATTAACTCGATTCGTTGGTAAATATTTTCTCTATTCTAATGTTGATGATTCTTTTACTTTCTTTCGTAGATCTTCTGCATTGATTTATCTTTAAAGATGGCTTTATGTCCTCGCATTGCTATTTCCGTCACATCCTTTGTTTTAGACCAGTATATTTTCTCCCCGCCAGTGCGCTTCCATGGTTTCCTGATAAATTAGATTAGGCTCTTATTCTCAATCGAAATTTTATTTACCTTTTCTTGGCCCACCTTCCTTTCTCTACCATGAAAGAAAAATGAATTAATGAACTGAATTCTCGTGAGTGCCAAAAATACCCGCAATAGAACGTCTACGGATTCAACCTGAGAATAGGTGTACATATTTGTAGAGAATGCGTCGGGAAGCGCGTTAGCAAATTTTGATTGGCTTGCTAATGACTTCTACTTGTTTCCATAGTTTCATGTTGTTGCAACAAACCGCAGAAAGATGAGGATCGCATTTCAAGGGAATTGGTGGAGGTACTTCTCGCGTACACGATGTGCCCACACGATACACCCACAGGGAATTTCCTCGCCGGACGAATGTATCTCTGGTGGGTGGTGATTGATAAATAGCGGATGCATTGAGCCACAACGTAATCGGATGCCGATATATGGCTAGGGACCGGAGACACTTGACAGCATCCCCGTTAGTTGGACCGGATAAGGTGATTAAGGTGGAGACACGTTGGTAGGAGGACAATTTCGGTGTAATCCCCGTGGGCTGAAAAGGTTTGGGTACACCCTAATTCACAATTCGAGACAGCCGTTATATCCAACTAAATTGGCTCGCTCGGATTTTTCAATTTCTCGATCCTTCCCCCACGCGTGCGACATTAATTCTAATAATCTACACCTCTAGTGAACCTTGGTAAAGCCAATTAAAAATTAATAAACTCAATTGAAGATAAACGATATCACTGGCCTCACGAAAGAATATAAAACAGTTATAGGTATTTTTATCTTTTTTTATTTTGCGCTTTTTTTGAGTCTACAAATAAAGTAAACAAATTTACGAATACTTCTGCGGGCACAGTTATGTTATTTAAATTACCCAAATATTCACAATAAATATTTATTTTTCGGTAATCTTTATATTTTGGTATGGGGTCATCATAAGCACTGCAGGTGAAATTATTTAATGCAATTTATTGCGGCATTATTTGGAGTAATTACTACTCGTACGCGGAGTTCCATTAATTACGGAGATGGAAAAAAATATAAAATTTGTTGAACGTTTCTAATTATTCCTTTATTAGAGCAAATCGAGATGTATGTCAACATTAACATTCAAACCCTCTTCCTGCATGAAAACTTTCCTTCTAATTCAGTGACAAATGACCCGAATGCTAGATCAGTTTTGTTATGTTCTTATCCTCAAAGTCCCCTTAAATACAAGAGCTTTTGTCTGCACATTCGGCTCTTGTTCTTCTCAATCTTCATATTAACCTGGAAAAATCCGGTCCTCAATGAATGCAGTTATTCCCATCCTGAAAAATCAGTCAAAGGGAGACATTTTCATCCGAATTATTGTTCAGTGGGGCTATTCCACTTGTAAGCATGAAAAAACGTAGTAGCAAATTCAGATGGAGAAAACATGGAATACCAAAAGCTCCTTCCTAATTGAGACTTCCTTCCTAGACCAGTCGTGATCCATATATTTTGTCGATCTGCTAAACGACCCGTCCAAACGAGTGAAGCGTTTAATGCTGATAGTACGATCTTGAATCGCCTTACGTTACTGGAACTGCCCCGACAAAAGTGCCCATACTTTTTTTTTCATTTTCCTATCTCATATTTGCAGCAAAGACTTTATGACTTGCCTCAGTAATACATCCGAAGGATTACCCTGGAGACATCTCCGAGCTCTTTTTATGTCTATCCGCCAAGGCTGTCATAAGATGAGCCATCAGGAGCGCTGGCATCCATTAAGCTTCATTGCCTCGTAACGTTTTCTACGCATTCGCCAAGAAGAGCACAAATAATATGATCACAGGACATTGGAATGGGTGTGTAATTCTTGTATTTGCACAGAGAATATTTTGCAAATTTTAAAATATTTATTTTCTGACACAAATGCAACCGTCTGAAAGATATCTTAACGTAAAACTGTATTCATGGAGTGGAATTACTTTATTTTTATTTCAAACTTATAATAATTTAAACATTACCAAACCGAGGCAAAAGGTTATCGTTTATTATAGAATATTCAATGATATTCCATCGACTAACGGTTAATAAAGATCGCCCGTTCTCCGTTTTGGTATTTGTTTAGAAGTCATACCATTCCATAGGAAAGTTCAGCTCTCAATTTCATTGCCATAACTCGGAAAAAAATTTAGCTCACATTTTACTTAAGTATACGCAAGAGAGTGATTAGGTTTTTTATTTTAATACTCTTTTCAATGCACAGTGACCCACTCAATTCTAACCCATACCTTCTCTTCTGATTAATAATACGATCGCTACCAACTGTTTATTTAACCGAGTTTCAACCGAAATATATTATTTACAAAACATTTTTTACATCTCTATCGGGAACTTCTCTTTCAATCCAATTCACTCCGAGGAAATAATATAGCTTGTCTTACTAATCTCAGTTCAAAGCTTATCATTTCAAATGGCGCACAGACTTTGAACCTTAAAAAATTTGGATAGTTAAATTTAGATCCCCGAAATACTTTTATGTAAAAATGATTTTCTGAGTGAAACACAGTTTTATACATGATTTAAAAGGCCTACGCCTAACAATGTCTACAAAGAGTGGCCGCCAATATTTACCATCGATTTGAACGGTGAACTATGCATGCATTAGCTTTTTTCATTCATTTTATTTTTCCGAAGAGACTGCGAATTAGGAAGTACATGTGGATTTCACTGACGGTTCAAGGTTCAAATATAGGTTAAACTACGGAAAAAACCACAAAAAACCCAAAATCTTTCGTTTTCTGGGTTACCACAGGGAGCAAAAAATAAATAAATGGCAATCCAACTCTGATTGCGTGTTTTTCACAAGCCATTCAGCTCGTTTATACGATGGGAATGATTTATAGCATCAACCATAAAAGCAAGTCTTCGGATTAAGTGTCAATGTTTTCCCGTCAAATTAAGGTCAGCTTATCTCTTTACTTTTTCCCAATCTTTAAGTATCAAACCATAATTATGGTGAATGGGGACGAAAGGAATGGACGTAGCTTCACAATTAGTAGGTGATTCAAAGCAAAATACCTGAAAGGCCACGATTGCGCCCACCGCGAAGCAGCCGTTTGGAAGATTTCCCGTCCGTTCAAAGCACTTAAAATTTTGTGGGGGCTTTAAAATGGCAACTGTCGTCGGCCATTCCCTCGCCCGATGTAAACAGCAGTTTGATTTCGAGAACTATACGACCAAGCGGAATCAAAACTTGAGTACGTTAATGTCCCACTAAAAGATACGTCATCACAGCACACGAATTCCTTTTACCCTGGTCGGCCCTTGTGCCTACGTGACCCCGGCGACTCCCGGGGCCATATTAATGCAAACGACCCACCAGTGTCATCGTTCATTCAAAACTCGACATCATCAAAGATCAGCTGTCATCATTGGAATGCCATTTTTCACTATCTTCCCTGCCTTGTCCATATGATCTTCCTCTCAAAACGCTGATAGGATGAGTGTGATAGGTGAGGCAGGGGAGGAATAAATGATGCCCTCACACTTGACCTTTCAGCATCCGCTTTTTTTCCAAGTGAAGTACCCACCTCGCGTAATGAGAGATGAATTTTCAAAACTTATTTTCAAGTTTATTGCTTATGAGATTGGAAGATCTTACCCGCAGCTTCTTCCAACTCCAAGTAATATTAAAACCAAAGGACTGCTTGGGTATTTTTAAAGTTTTACGTATTGCATTTAACCCAGTGCTTCTCAAGACTGGGCGAGCCAACTGGCAAGGTTTGGGAGTGCTGAAGCCAGTGAAAACGTCTTGGCATCGTAAAATAAATTCAATAAACCAATAATCTAGGCTTATTAGATTTTTAATTTTACGACCAACAGACGAAACTTTGTGGATCAATTAGCACTGAACGATAACAATTGACTAATTTGTCTAATCAGTTGGCCTGGCTTCTAAAATTTCATAAATTTTCATTTTTATAAAAATGAAGGTCCTATTTTCTCACAGTTTTATCCATGAATTACAGGTATTCGTTCTTTATTCTTCCAAACGGCACTCTATACAGTCACATGGAGTTGTTTTTGACTTATTGGGCAGGGCTTTCAATAGATAATACCTGGATAGCTTTTGATTGATGCTGATTATAGCACTTTCATTCTGTCATTTCCTATAATTTACTTCAATCAATCAGAAAGAAATTGTGTGGATGAACTGACTTTTCAAGCAACGGCTTAGGTATGACAATTAAGACACATGATTTAGTAACCTGAAAATTTATGTAAGTTTTCGGTATAAAAACACTAGGTCTGTCAAACAATGGCGCTCTCAAATATTGTATAATGAAATTGTCCCATTGTACTTATTTTAGAGGGTCGCATTAAATAGGAAGCTTCTCTATACCTTGTCGAATAGTTATACTTCAACCGCAGTTTCTTACCCTAATCGTCCAATTATATACACGCTTTTGAATTCTATAGCGTGCAAAATCGTACTGACTAATGAAGGTGTATTGATCTTTATTTATGCATACTATATTCATGTATAAATAAAGATTAATGCAAAATATATATATTTATATTTATGTATATATATAGGTGTGTGTGTGTGTGTGTGGGTCGCGGTAGTCCAGTGGGTAGAGCGTAGGAGTGCTGACCGGAGGGTCCCGGCTTCGATTACCGGGCAAGGCACTCTGGGCACCTGCAGCTCCACTCAAGCTGAAGTGATTTTTCGGGTACCAGGTCTTCCTGGGAAACCATAACCGGCACAGGGAAAGGAACTGGCCCCCCTACCCTGATGTGTGAATTTTACACGCCGTATAGGGCTTAGTACTGGGTAAACTCTACCATCACCTACGAAATCGACCTTCGGGGTGATTCTGTGTTTATGGTTTAATAATACAATACATATAAGGAGAAAATAAAAGACCTTGATTTCTCATTTACCTCAACTTCCAGATTACTTAATAAAACTGCAGGGATCTTGTCTCAAATATGCCCAAGTTAAATCCTACATCTATCTGCGATTGAACTTTTTGTACGCACTTCATCCTTTCTGGTATTCGTTACGGACAGTTTTTAACGTAAATATTTGGGAGCAAGGTTGGTTATTTCGTGGGAGCTGGTTCAAGTCATGAAATAAATTGATATAAAAGAATCTCAAAATCAAATGAAATTGCTACAACGCTGAAGTATTTTGGTTTCTTTTCCACACCAGTACGTAGTTATCCGCTTCCCTACCTCCTCTCATACTCCTCCCTTCCACAAAAACAATTGCCTGTAGCCGAATTTTTCCCGTCGACTTTCTAATCCTTGAGCGAGACGAGGCGAAGGCGAATTCTTTCGCTAAAATTATTCTCCATTTCATGTAACTCGATCGTAATTAATTTCCTCCTCCCTTTCTTTTTTCCTATCACGGAGGAGAAAAGGGAGATGGGCATAAATAGCGGGGAGGGAGGGACAGACTGAGACGCGTGCATGACTGAGTGATCTATTTGAAGGAAAATTCGGACCGCGTATGGAGAAATGAGTGAGAGTCTATGATGCGGCTTGGATGACAAAGGGTAATAAACAGGTAAAGGGAAAAGTGGATCCAGGCATCATCGTCGACGGGCGCAATTATTAGGAATCGCTAGAAATACAGCCATAATCCTTTTTAGTCCCACCCTACTCGGTGAGGAAAGCGTTTCTGAATTTTTTTGGTCATCGATTGATTTCCAGAAAGATTTTTGTTTTCATAGTATGTGATTTTTTTCCCCCGATTAATTGTTTTCTCTCTCTCAAATACAGCAAAAATGGAAGTGAAAGTTTGAATGAAATTCAGTGGAATGAATCCTTGCGATTATTTGAGGCAACGGGAATAAAAATAATCCGACGATAAGCCGGTTATCGCCTTCGTTAAGCTGCGAATGCTTGTATCGCCGTTGTAAATAAAGCCACCCCCATTTCCCGATATTATGGGCTACAGAACGAATGAATGAAAATATTTTTTTTTGCAGTTTTGTGCGATAAAAATGGCGTTAAGAAGGCATATTTTGTCGAAAGTCATGGTATCGTTATTTCTTAATAAATCTTTGACGCGTATATACATATAGCACAATCAAAATCAAATGATAAAATATTAAATAATTTTTAAGTCCCAACTACCACCGATAACTGAGTAGCTAATGAAAAACAAACATTTTTGCTGACATTAGCAATAACAGTAGGAAATAAGGAAGCGCATTGCATATTGAAAGCATACTGGAACATTTAATTTATCAAGACTCCGGCGCGTTCGTTCATATTGATGAACATATTATTTAAATATTATCTTGCATTATTATCAATTAATACTACGCTCAGATCAGTGCAAATCAGAGTGTTCTTATTTGAACAGATTTAGCTTTTTCGTTTTTAATTCTTATCATATTTCTTATTTATGAGTATTCACTCTTTAATCTTCCTTTCCTCAGATATGGGAATAACAAAATATTAAATTCTAAGGAAATGTAAAAATGCCATCCCATTACCAAACTTTGCGGTAGTCTTCTGAAAGTTATTGTTTTCAACCAAATTCGTGATCCCCGTGGCAGTAATTTCACCTATGGAAACTAGGCCAAGGTTTACCAGTTTAATGCACCCAAACCTTACTTTAAACCACGGCGGACATTGACACCAAAGCCACTGGAAAACTGTAGCCATTCCATTACTTTTTAATACCAGAAAGGAGTTTTGCATCTTATTTTTTAAGGAAAGTCCATGCGTAACTCTAGGGAAATACTAATGCTTTATATCTACATGTATATTTTAGGAAAAATACGGGTGAAAGTGGCAGGATAAAATACTGTTACATTTCTACCCTTAATCTTTATTAAAATTTAAATAATTCTTGGTTTATGAATCAAATGTTATATGTAATATCCGTTTGTGATTCGGGCATCTTAGAACAATTATCAAGGTTAACAATACGCAGAAGTGAGCGCACATATACGTATATCCGAAAAAAGAGGGAGGGAGGAATGGAATACGTTTTTGGAAGCGGAAAGAATATTAAAATCAAAATGAGTCCACGAAAAATAAATAATAATGGTTAACAGTTTCTGATGGGACATTTACTTAAAAGGACAAAAGATTTCATTTGTCATAGACGTAGTATCAAGGTCATCGCTTTACGAATTTTTTGAGCTCTCAAATTATGGAACTTCGTCTATTTGAAATTGATAATAGCCCAAATATTGTATTTCTTATTGATGACCGAGTTTTTTCACCCATTCACTTCTTGGCAATCGTTTACCTCTTGCGTTGCGACCCAAGGATATAAAAACATGACCTTTACTAAGTTACACTTCTTGCTTCCCTCCTTACCCACTCATATCTTAGCCAAATGGCCTTGACCTTCCTCAATTCCGATCATCATATGTGTGATGAGAATATATGGCCGTCTACTATTGATTAACAAGGGTGGAAATTAAACCGTGTTCTCTTCCTGAAATATGGACATTCATTTTGATATGTCTAATTATTATCATACTTCATGATAGTTGAGACGGTATATCTTCCTCGGGTTTCATCGCAGAAGAATCTTCAACGTGACAGTAAGAAAAATACTTTTTATGGTGTCTAATTTTTTAAATCGTCTTGACGAACTATTCCTAAAGCTTTTTCTAATTTTTAACGGGTTCAATGTCAAATTAAGGCTCTTCCAGAAACACTCGGATACCCAAAAGGCTTACTCTCCAACAATAAAAGTATCAGTTTCACTGGCAGAAATCTTACGGATATCAGCTCAGAATTTTCAATTCTAATAATACTCCATCATCTAATTCTTATCAAAATTCTAATTTACTATTATTTACTTAAAATTTCAAAATGAGAAAAATTGATAAAAATTCAAGGTTTAGTCATGGAACTCCTTAGCTACTGTAGTTTTAATTAAGCAGATTATTTCGTCATCATCCGTTTTCCAGAATTAACATATATTTCACAAAAATATTAAATTCAATTTCATGCGATATGTTAGTGATTTACTCGATAACTTTGCTAATTCCCTCCTCCTTCACCCACATGGTAACCGCAACGAGTACGATCTTTACTCTGCATTTGATCTTAACGGTCTTGTGATAATTTCTCGAATTATCTATATCGTCAGATGAAAATAAATTCCTTGAAAAAATTCAAAGATATTTTGTCTTGGCGTCGTTAAAACCGCGAATTGTTAGAGGGCACCATGAGATGGAAATTCTTATGGATCAAAGTAGTTACTCTCTAATAATCTCGTTACACTGACTACTTCCCGTAATAATCTAGGAAAATTTTCTGACATCTGAGGGATCATTTTTGATCTGGAAATACCAGGCATGACCTTCCGTCATGTTTTTGGAGGGACCCCAACGTGATTAGGGTATGGAGGAATTTGGCTCTCCTAGTGAAAACAAATCTCCGAGTGGACAGTCCTAAAAGATAGTCTCCTTTCCCTGAAGGCGATTGACTGTGCATGGAGATCGAAGTAGATGAGGACGGACAATGTCGAAGGGTAAACGTCTGTGAAAACTTGGGAACGAGAGAGAGAGAGAGATTATATTTCCTATTGAGTTGTAGAGGAGGAAGCGGGGACGGAGATTGCAGGTCGTGGGTAAAGAAAATTGGAATGGAATTTTGACGAGTTTAAGGAAAGTAGAGATTAAGAGAAAGAATTTCTGGCTGTTCCTTCGAGGCAAAAGGCTGGAGAAGAAAAGAAAGGGGGAGGATAGGTCTTCATCCGGAAGGAAGTTCTAATACTTAATTTGCGTGAGAATTGATCTGTCAAAATGTCCCGTGACCTCAAAGCCCTATTCATTTAAACTTGAAAGATCTTTAAGAAACTATCATTGCACTGTTAAGTTGAACCCGGTTTTACCCCAAGGTGACTTGAAGTCAATCATCCTCATCTTAAAATTTAATTCAAATTGATATTGATTTCTTTGAGGAATAAAACATTAGGTCGTAGTCCGGAACAAAGATTTTAATCATGCTCTCATAGGCCCAAAGAAAGTCGTGAATTGGGTGAGATCATTTCGCAAAGTTAGCACACGCCATGAAAAATCGTTAAATCAAAATGTATTAATCTATTCCATCCAAAGTTGGTGTTCGGTCAGTTGCCTTCGTTGAAGATGGAGAGTTTATTGCTACGTTAAAATTAACTGTTACGGCATCTCCCACAGTTTCTTTAGAATTTGCCAAGGTGTAAACAGCCTAATTGTTTAAAAGTTGGCTTTAACCTCGGGGACTGTGGCGAATCGCGCGCGACTATGAATGCATGTGGTATTGTATGTACGGTATTTCGTCACAACATCTTGTTCCTTTAAAAGCCCCAAAATTTCAGAGTTTAAGAGGACGCCTCGGTAGCTTAAGTGGCTAAAGCACTCGACCGGATATCGAGGGATCTGGGTTCGGATCCCAGTCAAGGCGAATGATTTTTACACTCTGAAATTGTTGCATTGAAATGCACATTAGCGGATGACTCCGTTAAAAGTTACTGTTGCGGCATCTCCCGCAGTTTCTTGGAATTTATACAAATTAAATATTCTTAAAATATTTAATTTAAATACAAAGTCTGCTACAAAAAAGATGAGACTGTTAGAATAAATTCTTGATTTTAACAGCTGCCCCTTCCATCATGCTTATCGCCCTCAAAATACAGGCCTTGGCTGCCAATATAACGCCCCCAACGTTTTTTCCAATGCTTCCGAATACCGCTTGGACCACTTCTGTGATAGCCTTTAAGTCTATGTTCTGATTACCCTCCTAGTTTACATCTTACCAATTTTCCAAAAATTGACCTCTTTTCCTATACTTCTTCATCGTTAGTTAGCGTCCTATAAACTGAAAACATGGTTCATCTTTTCTGCGTAGTGTTAAAATTCATCCAAAAACTGATATTTTCATTCAATATCTTTCTTGTACTCACTAGCATCAATTTCATCGGTATCAGTAATGAAAAAATCAATATGTCAGTATTACTGATGCTATATATTCTCTTAATGTCCTTAAATCATAAATGCCTACTTTGCGAAAAGGTCAAAGCTCTCCATGACTATCTTATGTACTATCCTTGATGAGAGTAAAATCGATTCCAGAATTTATGTTTTGGCAGTGAGTGGGAGGCCTGAGAATGGGTTAAGAGAGAGAGAAGCGTCAGAGCTTAAGGTCTCTGTGTTGGAAACACGATTTCATGAGAGCAGAAACAGAATTAAAACAAATTGGTAGACTTTGGATTCTTTTTCTTTTAAACTTTCTTTTCTTAGACAAATTTGCTATTAAAAGGAATTATACGGCTGGGAGATAAGTTCTTCGTACTCATATCGGCGTAATCGCGCTTTCAATCGTAAATTGTTTCGTTAAATAGTTCTTTACGGCAAAACGGGACTCTCAGGCACAGAATTCGTCCATAAAAATGCGTCAAAATGAGGAAAATCGTTTTTGGTCAGAATGCCAGATGGGTTCAAATCATCTAAAGATGCTAGTTTTCCACTTCTTACTTTGCTTTCGGTTCATTCTCCCCCTCATTTAAAATCGAAAATTCCGAATTCAAATCTTATATTTAAATGCTACTAGAGTTTGTCCAAACCAAAAGTCACGAGACACTATACTTCCATGGTTTCTGGTATCAATCCAAAGTAAGACCATAATGCTTTGTTACATTAGCGATCTGTTGTACAATCACGAAAGTTCGCGAATTTCAACCGTTGTGTCCTATCATCATACAGGAAATAATATATTAAGTAGAAAGTCATTGAACTAATAAGACATTAATAACATACAACAGTTTGATGAAGTTAAATCCACTGAATATTGGATCAGTCACAGATCATACCTTTTCGGCAACGAAGACATTCAAATGATTTTCATATTGAAGCTTTAAGTCACCTCATATACACATTTTGTAGCAATTGATACTTTTATTATTTAATACTGACTTAATCGTCTGTTCTTTCCCAAGTGGAAATGGTGCTTCAGGCTATAAATTTGTCAATAAATGAGGATAAGTTATTTTTTTTATATATCATACAAATATTATGCATATATTGGAGGATTTTGAAATGAACTTTCGGAGAAGGATGGAAAAGTGACATGGGCAGAAATGAAAAAAAACGATAAGGTACTACGTATGGTGAAAGGGGAGGGGATATTGATTGGGAATAGGAGATTATCGAAATGAATCCGAAGGAGGTAGGTAAGGTGGATGCAGAGTGTTTTAGTTCTAAAAAGGTATGCTGAAGACTGGAATATGGGAGACCATTCGGCAAGTGACGAAGGTTTAGGAATAGGATAAGCAAGTTTGACGGAATGAAGGGGGGACGTACGCGGAAATAAAGTATTCATTGTAGTGTCGGGTGTTGGAATATTTTGGTAGAAGAGACATTTTAATGCGAAATTGTACCGTTGTACAGGCTGTGTCCATCCACGAAACCTACCTTAAACGGTGGAAACCCGCAATAAAAATATAAAATTACATACCTCGCCTCATTAAGTGTTTCTTGATTTTAAGTTACGAAGACCATATATTTTTCTCGCACAATATACATTTCGGTAAAATAATTCCAATAAGGAATATTTGATGATTCCAGTATTCAGCAATATTTACATGTGATATGCTAACTCAACAAAATACTTAAAGAGACATCTATTTAGAATATAGAACTTTAAAAACCCCTTTTTAATGTCTTGAAAATATCAATATCCCCTGCTGGTACGCGTGATTCAAAAAGCAGATGATGAATACTTTTTGAGCTGAAAAAGTTTTAAGAGTTGATCAATTTTTATTATTTTTTATTGAACAATATTTAAGAGTGTTTAAATATGGTCAGACATGAGAATATCAGAGTATTAATCATATTGTTATATTCATAACATTTATACAATTATCTTTATACTGTATTATTTGTTCATTATTTATTATTTTTTATTATTATACTATTATTTTTAAATCAAATATACTACTGTTTTAAAGTTTCCTCAATTATTTACTTCCGCCATCATCTCCGGTAGCTGAAGTGCCTTTGTTATTTTGAAAAATACCGATAAATCAAACCCCTTCCACTTTTCCATCCATCCATCTCTTCTCTTAATCTCTCCAATTCCATTAAGCCAAGCCTTCTGTGTAGTTTCGTAATCCGATTCGGAGTCACTTGAATATGTATACTTTCCTGATTTTTCCATCACCCACCATCTCTCCCTTTCCTTTAGAAGGGGAAACGAGTGGAGAAACTTAGTGAAAGAGTGGCGAATTAACCACTTTCGAGATCCCTTCCCACTCTATACGTACCAGTATCATTCCCACCCTCCTCTTCTTTTCATCCGTCCCTCGGTGTTCTCATGTGATCCCTTTCTGTGAGTAGACGGGGAAGGGAGGTAGACAAAAGTGAAAGAGAGAGAAAATTATGTATATAGAATTTATAAAATATTTTAAAAAGTGAAAGTTGGATTTTTGAAAATCACAACCTCTTTCCTTTTCCATTCGCAGAAATATCTCTTGTAAAACATTCTCAAAAAACCTGGCGAATGACAGCTCACTCCGTTTAAAAAAGAAGACTTCTATTGGGAAGAAGTTGCAAGCGTTTCCTTTTTTCATGATTCAATAGCTTTCGCTAACTCCCACTTCGGATTCACTGAACGAAAGTTAGAGGGGGTCGTCCGCTATAAAATCAATTTCTTTTGGGAGCGAGGATTATTTGCAGTAAGTGGCTTACCTTCCCTCGATTACTTGAAAAAATATAGAATTAAAATTGATACATAAGAATATTACCAAAATAAATGCATTAGGTTGTTTGTAAAACCAATATAAATATATCTGTTTTTAGAAAATATAAGATTACAAAATCGTTATTATTTGATATTCTACCGATTAAAGTAGATTTACGATTGAAAAAGGGCAAACAATGACAAATTTCTTTGCCTCTACTAATAAAACGCAACCAATACTACACTGAACTCGTCTCCTATTCCATACACCATTTCATGCACCATTTTCCATGACCTTCTCCCTTCATTCCGTCCAAAATGCCTACCTATTAGCTATCCCTTTCACGTTTGCATAACGTTTTCCAATTAACCATAGGCCTTAAAAAGGCATTGCAAATAAAAATCCTCTTCATTCACCTTTCCTACATGCATTGGATTTCTCCAAACAATCCCCTCCCCTTTCACCATGCCTTGCGCTGTTTGTTCCTTTCTTTTTATTCCACCTTTTTCCATCCTTCTTTACACCCACATTTCAAAAGCCTCGAATCAAATCCTATCATCTTGCTTCGACGATCATGATTCCGCGCCGTGCAAAACCACGATCCAAATCAAAGTTTTTCGACCCATTTCTTAAAATTCTCATCCAAAGTCCCTCAAAACAAATCCTTTCTTCTTGAGAAAGCTTCTTTGTACATATTATTGCACGTTTGCATGTTTCCACTGCTTTCACCAAATTTGTCCAAAAAACAACCCAGGCAGGTAAATTCTTTCACCTGCTCCAGTTTTTGCCCTCCCATTTTAACATTCATATTTACCTTCTACTTTCTTGACTGCCCTTAATTGTGTTTACTATGATTCTCATCTACTATTACATATTGCACTGATTTTAAATGCACTCAGCAGTTTGTAACCCTGATTGACCAGTGATAATGGGCATCCCTCTCCTAACAATGCCCATCAGGACTCTTTAATCACCACTCGCACCAGATCAGTAGTCTAAAATATGTACAAGTTGAGAATAAGTCGCCGATTCCATCAATTTACTCCTTTTTTTGCCAGCTTCATTGATTCATTGATTGATTCTATTGCACTAACTAAAGCTTTCTCAAAATCTATGAAACAGGCAGATACATCCTGATTATTTAATTAGTATTTACAGTATTCTATATGTTTCTTTCTGTGAGTAACCTCAGACTGCTATGGAATCACGAGCGCTTTTCTGAACTAAAACTAATTAGAATCTACGTAATCATTAGCCCTGCTTTTCATCCTCTTACTGACGATTGTGAGCACCACTTTTGCTGCAGGTTAAATGAAACTTATTGCTCTGTTGTCATCAATTACGGCTAACTTTCCCTTTATTGGAATAGGAGCCAGCAATCATTAACTTGGTCACAGAGCAGTTTATTTTATACTCACTACAACTTAAGTAACTGAAATTAAACAAAACCATGATATATATGATGTGATTTCAATTTTTCAGAAGCCCCATGAGCATTTTAGTTGTGTGGCAGAATGAAAAAAAAACTTCTTGGAACATAGTACTTAAAATAGGTATCACAATTTTCAAGATAGTAAACAATTTCAGCATTACCAGATGCCGGAAATGCATCACTACAGGCAATACTCTGTACCTCTTTTGCACTTTTGATAGCATATCATAAAAGACAACTTGTACCCTTAAGATTGTTGTTGTTGGACATAATTAGATACATTAAAATAAGGAAAAACATCCAACAATCTTTTAATAGCTTTATAAGTTTGCAATAATTTGGATGAGAGCTTTATTTGTGTTTCTTTGTGAAATGTCTTCTCTTGTGGTTAAGAATTTTGAGATTATTACTAATTAACCATGACCAGTATAATGCAATGACAAACATTGAGCAAGATTCCTCCTCATTGCCCCAACCAACTCTCCAAGAGAAAAACCAATGAAACCATAAAGCCTTCCTCCCTTAACCTCAAGTAATTAAGGATCAGTCCTGACTTGAAAGCTTAAATGGATTTGTGCTTCTTCCTTCATTATAGGCATTTTGAAATTACTCATCCCATCAAATAGTTTTCTTTTGACCTAATGACAAGTACCAATTAATTTTGTTGTCATTCAAAATTCAATTATTGACTCATATATGTTTCATGAGCAAACTCATGAAATGCCATTATTCAATTAAAGATGTTTCTTTATAAAGCATTTAGTGTGATCATTCCAGAAGCATAAATACTTTGAAATATCTATATCCCTAACTTTCTCCTTGTTCTTGAATAAAATGCAAACTACTGATGTTGACCAATTGTTGATTAGGGTACCAGATCAGCCACATTCACACCTTATTTCTGATTCGCAATGCCTTTTCTTTTCAGGTCTACTCTTATTCTTTTGTTGTATTCTTCTTATGGAGTTTTTTGGGGTTATTTTTGAAAAGCTTCTCTGAGTGGTAAAATGGAAAATCTTAATAATTTCAACCATGAGGGCACCCTGACTACTTCGCAGAAAAGGATGATTCCCACACGCCGCAAAGAAAGACCTAATCAGAGTACTCAGGGTCAGCCATTGTCTCTTATGTATAGCGGCCAAATTGCAATGCAGATCAATTCTACTTGAAAATGTCTCCAGGACTAGGGGTGAAACAGCTGACTTACAATCAATGCTGAAAATTCCCGGGAGCAGCATCGATCCTTCATCAAAAAAATGTAATGTTAAAGATGATTTCCTCTTTCCAAAGTACAAGTCAAAGGACTAACGTTGGAAGCGATTCCACAGTAGACCTCTTTGGGTGAGTGAGATTTGCAAGGGTTAAGGCGTTTACGCATACCCAAGCAACTGAGTTATTGGCAAGCCACCGGCACAGTGAGAAATCTCTCGCAAGCCCAGGTTGTATGAGTTCTTTTGACTTGCAAGGATCAAGGCTATTTAGTATAACCAAGTTTGAGAGTGCATGATTAATTTGCACTTATTTTATTATGTACAATTGGTGGGCTGCTGGCGCATGGAAAAATCTCTTGCAAGCCCTGTCTGGGTGAGTGCTTGATAAAGGTAAGGGTCAATGCTATTTAGCACCACTTAGTCAGAGAGTTTTTGCCATCATATTTTGATTTAATCATTTGTTCTGTTCTAACCTATCTATATCATTTAATTTAATTGTAATTATTTATTTATTTTCTCTCTCTAATTTTCCTCGCCATAACCTTTGCCCACTCTTAAGAGTATGGCTGGGGTGGTTCCTTCCCTTAATATTTCTTTTATTTCATAACATGAAACTGCAACTTTTGAAAATCCGGTTTTGGAACAAATGAACAATATGACTAATCAAGGTTTATAGTAAACTGATGTTTGAACAGAAGAAGATCTCAAAGTAATATTTCAGGGATGGTGTAAAATATTTGCAAAATTGTTATATGATTGTGACTGTCCATGTTCATATAACAGGTAGAATTTGAGAATGTCCTGAATATTAAGTTAAGTTATTAGTTTGCATTATTTTGGGACTATTTACTACTGACATTTCTTATGGCTGAAACTACATGAAGGGAATTTTTATTTACTTAAAACCAGCCATGTTGGTAGTTTATATTGGATTTCCAAACAAAAATACAATGAGGATTATTACAAAAACTAAAATCCTTGGTAAAGAACAATATTAACTCAGGCAGGCCTTTTAGGCAGGATTCAAACCCCAGGACTCTAGATTAGCAGGTGAGTGTGCTGCCCCGACTACATGAAAGATAGTCATCAGACAGAAAATTGCATTATATGGAAAATCATATGATTAAAAATCCCTAGCGCAATACTGTCAACTATCAAAATCAGATTTAATTCCCCTAAATTAGTCAACAAAATCTCTCACTTAAGTTGATTATAAATTGGTAGATTTAATCTCCTTAGCAAGATTGTAAGCTATTGAAACTAGGCATTCACAATAATTACTGATCAGAGTCCTGGGTTTGATTCCTAATGGGTACCCTATAATCCCCAAAAGAAAGTTATAGAGCAAAAAATCAGTGATCTGAAACACTTGATATTTTCAAAGTTGTAAAGACTGCTGTGATGCCCATTTTTAACGACTCGTATGGTTTTAATTTTCTTCATGACTTCAGACCATTGGTAGATTCAAGGTGATTAGATTGGTTTGGTACTTCATATAATGTCAAAAATTACCGTATTTTTTAAGTTAATCAGATTATTCCTATTTCCTGGGATACCACTGTGATTCCATATCTTGTCCGTATGCTTGTTAAGTTTGAAGTCAAAAAAAGTTTGTCTGTTGAAACGAAGCTTAACTTTAAAAATATGAAACCTTCGCATATAAAATTACGTATAAATATAAATGAACTACACAAAGCATGTATTAAAACAATTTGTAAAAGCCATTAATCACCTAAAAACAACCCTGGAGTAAAATATTAGGTAAAACGTTTGAAATGCCATGTTTACTTATTAATTAAATCAAACTCTAAAAGACCGGATAAAGAGTAAATATAGTCGCATAAAAGAAATTAAATATTAAACTAGTCACAAATATCGCTTGATATATGACATTATTAGAAAGAAATGGAAAATTTTAATTAAAGAAATACAGAATTAACTGTCTATTAAACTCAGATTTTCGCAAAAAATCTTTACGTATTTTGGCAAATACAACTTTTTTGAATCAGCTTTTTACAACGCAAAAATATTTTCATTCTGTTAATCCATTATGCCCAGGCACATGGGAGGCAGACTACTGCGTACGGTGGCCAAACTCGACCTGCCTTTTCATGAGTATCTTAAATTTAGGCATCTAAAAGCATAATGTTTAACTAGGTTTTATGCAGCTGTAAGTGTCGTTTCTGAAAACAGGATTAAGCTCCCGATGAGTTAACAATAATCAAAGTAGCGTTTTGCCAAACATTATCAATTCGATTCAACGCGCTTTGTTATTGTCAATTGTCCGTTAGTAACTTCTATTATGAACTCTTCTTCAGGGGATAACGGAGAGGAAAAGTGCGCCGAATTTTGTAAATTCTACAACGTGGACTGCATTGACGATAACGGATTTAATAATATAACCATTGCTTCGTTTCGTGAAGAGGTGAACACTGGAATGAGTTTTTGAAATTTTTTAATCCGTTTTCGGGACATGGTTGATGGAATAATTTCTTTTTACGTTATAATCAAAATGTAGCATCGACGCAGTTATTAAAAAGGTTTGTTGACATTTAATTTTCTTATGTGCCTCATCTTTTGAAACGGATCTTCTGCTATGGTTGACATTTTTTTATTTAATATTTGTAGATTGTAAACAACGGTAGTGGTGTACAAATGTTGAGGAGGACTACTTCAAACAAAAATATCCGTCCACTTTTGCGATGGGAGTGCCAAGTCATTTATAGCTTTCCTTCCTATATGCCTAATTTTACCTACTGATTGGTGGTTTCTACGAGGACAGTTTTACATTACTTCAGAATCCGCAAAAATAGAAAATTGTTTTGCTCCATGGAGGTAAATTCATGCAGAGGTACAGTCATCATCAGAAACATGAATAATTTATGATTACCTAGATTTTAACTAGTGCAGCTGCAAGTTAAATAACCTCCGTTGATGTTAATCTACATTGGTTCTTTGAAAAAATTAGTTCCTGAGTAATGTAGACATTTTATAAGGAAACAATACATCGTGAATTAGTCATTGAAAGAGAAACGTTGAAATGCAATTGTCGCCTGGAAGCTTTGATGATGAAGTTAATTCTCTTAAGCATATTTTTTTAGTGGATCATTTACTAAAGCATTACCTTTCAAATAATATCATGCATAAATTGGTGGTTTTCACAAATGTTATGCATTTTCTAAGTGATTCTAATAATGTATTTGACAATTAAGGCGATCATAAAAAAGAATGTATTGGCCCCGTTATACAAAATCTGCTAATACCCATGGTATCTCAAAATGAACTTTCCCTTGTTATGCATACATTTATGATGAATACTCTATTTCCTTTAATAATGCAACAGATTTAAGTTAATTATGTTAAAACTAATATGTACGTTTGCCTTTTCCCTGTGAAATTCAAGAAGAAGTGAGTTTACAGGTGATGGTGGTTTGCTGATTAATTTACTGCATGTGAAATGGGCTAGCATAGTAAAAAACAATTTGCTGCTGAGGTTTCCTGAGGTAGTCTTTTCACTATGATGCTGAGAGGAAACATTTCCAAGGAGGGAGGCTGTCACTAAATGGTGGATGGAATATTAAATTTATTATTTTAAAATCAAATCTACATAAGGCTGGGTGGTATGCATATCAGGTTGTAAATTATTAGTCTTGAAATTCCAAAACTTCATATATACCAATAGTTAACCTTCCTAACTTGATGACCTGAACAGTCCTCAATTTCTCAAATGTAGGACCACAAGGAATTGTCATGTACTATGGTCACTTCAAAAGTTTGAAATTATGATAGATGCAGGAACATTTCATTCCTTTAAAACCCTAATATTATAACCCTAAAAATAATTTTATTAGAGTTTTCCATGCTAGCCTAACTAACCAAAGTTTTTGGCAGATTTTGATGGATCTGGGTATGAATCCCTGTCTAGACATAATTTTTACCTTTTGAAATTCCTGTATTTCAGTGTAGATAATTGGAAAACTATTTGAGCTACTTGTAGTGTATCCCAGAACTCCCTAAATTATTTGCAGCTGGACAAAACTAATTCCATGTTATGAAAACATTGTAATCCATCTTAAAAAATGGCAGTTTTAAGTTAATGATTGGCTTTGTATTTAGATATTGTAAATCAATAAGGAGGTTTTCAGGGAAGAATTCAAAGGGGGCATATGAAGAGCATGTTGTTAAGATGGCATATTCATAGGTTTTACCCCATTAGCTTACAACGACAGTGATTTGTCGTCTGCTAAAAATTGGTCCTTGCCTACAAAAACAGCAATTTGCCAGTCTCTTATTATTATTTCTTTTCCAACCTACTTTTGGAGGGTAAATGTCTGATATATTCATAACCTTTGTTCTCCTAATGCCTATTCCAATGATGTTATTATATTGCAGTTCATATTTCATTGTTGTATATACTCAATGTTGTCAAAATATTTTCAATGCGCTGTCTTCATTTATTGTGAACCCAATGCTCATTTAGCACTTGCTTACTTTGTCTCCTTTCTCTCCCATCCCTCTATTTGATAAATTATTTTCTCTCCCATCCTTCTATTTAATAAATTATTTTTGAGGCATGTATTCATAGCGACATAAGTTAAGGGAAGCAATATTTCCCTTTGTATACATGATGAGTGCCATTTGCTGAATCTAAGCAAAAGATACCCAATATCTTTGTCTTCCGTGATCTTGCTACTGTAGAATCATGAAATGAAGTTGTGGTCTTCTGGTAGTACCCATTAGTTCAGTCGGTATTCCTTCTATAACAACAACGGACACTCTTGCTTGAGGCCGTGTATACTCTTGCTAAAATACGGTACAAAATTAGGATTATTTTTCTAGAATATTTTCTCAAAATAAATGGTATTTTTAAGTGAAAAGCTCATAAGAAAAATGGTAAGCCAATGGGTTAAAGTAATGCATAGAGAGGATTTCAAAGAAGGCATATATGAAGAGGATTTCAAAGAAGGCACATATGAAGAGGATTTCAAAGGAGGCATATATGAAGAGGATTTCAAAGGAGGCACATATGAAGAGGATTCCAAAGAAGGCACATATGAAAAGGATTTCAAAGAAGGCACATATGAAGAGGATTCCAAAGAAGGCATATATGAAGAGGATTCCAAAGAAGGCATATATGAAGAGGATTTCAAAGGAGGCATATATGGAGGGGATTTCAAAGAAGGCATATATGAAGAGGATTTCAAAGGAGGCATATATGAAGAGGATTTCAAAGAAGGCACATATGAAGAGGATTCCAAAGAAGGCATATATGAAGAGGATTCCAAAGAAGGCATATATGAAGAGGATTTCAAAGAAGGCACATATGAAGAGGATTTCAAAGAAGGCACATATGAAGAGGATTTCAAAGAAGGCACATATGAAGAGGATTCCAAAGAAGGCACATATGAAAAGGATTCCAAAGAAGGCATATATGAAGAGGATTCCAAAGAAGGCATATATGAAGAGGATTTCAAAGAAGGCACATATGAAGAGGATTTCAAAGAAGGCACATATGAAGAGGATTTCAAAGAAGGCACATATGAAGAGGATTCCAAAGAAGGCACATATGAAAAGGATTCCAAAGAAGGCATATATGAAGAGGATTCCGAAGAAGGCATATATGAAGAGGATTTTAAAGGAGGCACATATGAAGAGGATTACAATGGCAATATAGAATAGTTTGTAAAATAATGGAACAAATGAAGAGGATCTTTAAGAAGGTAGAGATAATGTATTTCAATATGAATGGATTTTAAAGGAAGAGTAATTCAATAATCGCACATCTTACACGTTTATAAGAGTTTATTTTCCTATGCATATTCTAAATTTTTATTATACTAGTTAAGTTCAACAGTTAATTTTTTTTGAGACTTTTGATTTAATGTTCGTGTTATGCTTTTGTTTGGCTTGGCAATGGTCTTGGACATATGACTTTTATTCAAATTTGTTCGCATCATTCAAAGTAAGAATAGAAAAACAGATTTAGTTGTAATTAGAAGTCAAACTATTGATGTATTTCTCCTAGAAGAAATTTTTCTATCAACTTTTTTTCAAATTCCTTTAGCTGTAAGATGCTAATTGTTTTCTTATATCTACGTATCATTCTTCAGAATACTGAACTAAGCCATACTGAACTTGATCTATTAAGTTTCTGTATGGTAAAAAAAAATATTGTCATTAGGTCATATTAGCTAATATTATCACTCATATTTTTCCAGGTTGTTTGTTAAGTTCTGAATTCTGATAAAAATCTGTTTTGTCAATGCTTTTCAACCATTATATTTGCCTTCCTAAATTGTTAAGTTATGAGGTTACATGTTCTTTTCATGGGAAGTTGATTTTTAGTTCAGTTATTGCAAAATTTGTTGGCTTAAATAAAGTGAGAAATAAGTGATTACATGCATACCTACACACATGCCTAGCAATTTCCATTGTTCTAAATGGTCTGCCATAATGCATCGAGCTTCCAAATAATATTTTCAATATAATTTTAAAATGGACTGGTATTGTAATATCTGTGGTGTAATACTTACTGTAAAACCTACATCTAGTAATGTGGGGAAAATTGACTACATCAAAATGATAACGTATGAACTACAAGGGTTAATGGTAGGCATCAGAAGCCTAACAAAACTTGAATTTATCTGCTGGCTTTTTGATGAACACATGTCCTCTATGATGTGAGAAGTTTCCTCAAAGGTCAATTGTTTAGTACCAATCTCTGTAATAATTCAATATTTTCAATTCAAAGAATAAAAGATGGCTACCATGTTGGGCATGCATGGCTTTGCCTCCCTTCTTCTTTTGTACTCTTTGCTGGTGCAACATAGTCTTTCCCTAGTCTTTACGCAGATTATTGCAAAATTTTTAAACAGATTGATTACCCATCTGATTCCCTTTTGCTACAATCTGCTCTCAATTCTGCCACTGCTTGGTGCTCCAATGGCAGTTGTGCATCAATCCCTCAAGCCAGCTGTTATGACCTTCTCCTTAAAGTGCAAACTGCTATTTCTGTCATACACTCTATTGAACAACCCTAGCCAATTTTTCAATTCTCACTGCAATTTAGGGGTAATTTTTTATGCAAAGCTTACCTTTTTATGGTCAAAGGATTGTCGGGAAAGCGATGACAATAGTCAGCAATCACCACATTGATGTTTGTGAAGTAGCACAGACTTGAATAACGTTTGGAAAGAATATTTTCTTGGATTATTAATGGTTGTCCTAATAGATATCATCTTTGTGAATGTCTCTATTTCAGCATGAAGTTCATTTTCATGATGGAATAAGTTAATACGAGTACTTATTCAATCTTGAGGTAAACTTTACTAAAAGACATACATGTACAAATACTGCAGTTTTGTTGATATTTCTGTCATTTCCTGATTGGCATGGTCATGTTCCCCAATCTTTTTGCAGGTATGTATTCTCTTTATAAGACTGTGTCCCAAGTTTTACACGGTTGTGAGCAGTGCTATGCGATATCTGTAATTCAGGTAGGTGTTTCTGGATTTAAAAGATAAAAAGTAAATAAATGGCAACATTTAGTGATCCAATTCTTACCCATAAAAAAGGTCTTTTACTTCCTGTGTTTGATGTAAAAAATGTAAAAGGTGATAAAATGTACCTTCTTTCTAGAATTATGCTTTAAAAATGGATGAAGGGTGTATTGATCAGCAGTGGGATGCTGAAGACTCTCACAGAAGGGAGAATGTTGGGCAAATGAAGAAAGGGCTGGAACAGGATAGGGATGTTGGACAGGAGGAAGGAAGTGCACAGAGATTGAAGACTTGATGTAGAATAGGTTTCTGGATTGTGCTCTGTTAGGTGTCACAAAATATTTATTTGATCATTAAATGAAGAATACAATGTATCTTTCCACTGTCCTTTATTCATGTACAACTAGTTTCAACACTCAAGCTTCATCATCAGGTACAAATTAATCAAGTCGCAGTCCATTTATATACCATTCATGAGGGAGAGGAGTATTTTGGTATGGAACACAGTATTTTCCATTTATTTATGTGCAAAAAGTTGTTTCACAAAAAGAGTGCTTCACTTTAGGAGAAAGATTGTGGAATGGGTTATGCCCATAATATGAGGTTTGACTGTGTTTAACATATATTAATCAATGGAGGAATGTTGTTGGGATGAAGGATCTCAGGTTTTCCCGGCGTATGGTATTCAAGAAGTTCTCTCGGGTTTCCCACCGGGTCAGGTTGCAGTACACCGACATTTCGAAGGCTGACTCAGCCATGGCACGGACATTTCGAAGGCTGACTCTGCCATGGCACGGACATTTCGAAGGCTGACTCTGCCATGGCACGGACATTTCGAAGGCTGACTCTGCCATGGCAGAGTCAGCCTTCGAAACGTCGGTGTACTGCAACCTGACCCGGTGGGAAACCCGAGAGAACTTCTTGTTGTTGGGATTGTTGCTGTAAAGCTCATCATTATTATATGACTATAATATTATTATTATATTATGATTATAATATTGTTGCTTCTGTGATGTTGAAAGAGGTGCAAGCAAGATAACAAACATACTTAGTCATATATATTCTATTGTTTCAGGCTTCACTGCGTGGAAGTATTTAATATCCATTACTAAAAAGCAAGAAAGACTCGTACTTTTCCACAGATTTTATTATACGGTACAATGCGTTTCACCGACTTGCGGCATCATCAGGTACCTGATGATGCCGCAAGTCGGTGAAACGCATTGTACCGTATAATAAAATCTGTGGAAAAGTACGAGTCTTTCTTGCTTTTTAGTAATGGATACTTAGTCATATTTAATAGCAAAACTTTATGAAGATCTTACTGAGTGGTATTACTGGTTTTGCAAAAATTATACAAATAAATGTGACAACAACAAGCAAGAGATGAAGTTACACAATTCCATTGAAACACTGTACAAGACTGCATTAAGGAGGAAGGGAACAGATATTATTTTTTTATTTCATCAATGATGGTATTTAGCTTTTCTGAAATGTTGGTTTTGTAAATAACTATAACATAAGTTGGTGGGTGTTGCACTTAAGTGCAGACTGTAAAAACGTATCTCTTGCATTTCCCCTGCTAAAGTGAGGGTACATCTTATATGGCATTCACTCGAGGGCTTACTGAGAAATTCACAAACAGAATCAACCTAAGGAATATGCCTTCCTTTGCATGGTAGGTCTGACGTCTTGCAAGAATAAATGCTAGGATAAACCATATAATGGCTGGGGGATGTAGTTTTATTGAGGGGATGAGGTGCCATATACTAAGACCTGGGGAGGATATGGTTGAGGCAATCAGATCTTGCTCAGAAATTGGTGCAAAGAGGACGTTACTTGAAGGCTCTCTCCAGGTATGGAATGGTATCAATGACTGATTATGATGTTTTATTTGCTCAACACTGGGAAGACCCCTAATAGGACTCATTATAAAATAATTTTGTGTGCGTAATAGTGCAAAAGGGCTATAAAATCATCTTTGTAATTCTGGTTAGTTGATAAATAATGTATGTGTGTGTATATATATCTACATAGATTTATTTATATATTCAGTGTACCAGTTATTTCTTGTATGAAAGAATAAGATTTCAATACCTGTGCTATGTGAAACTTTATATAGTGTCGCTCAACTTTGCACTAATGTGCAGTAATATAATCAGTTACTTTAATTTTGTGGCTTTGCATCTGTGACAACAAAATATATCTGATATTCAACCAGAGAAACCCTTAAAAATTGTTTCTTTTCCATGTTGGCAATTAAGAGGCATTAAAGCAATTCATCTTTCAACATGGAGAATTTTCCTCTTCAGTATTCATGTGTGGGGTGCTATGGCTAGTTGCTATGAGATAGTGATTCACCGATAGTATAATTGTTGTTTGCCAATATTAATTACATTTTCAGGAAAGGGGGTATTGTTAGATGCAAGGGAACTGGATAATTGTTTCATCCCCACAAAAGTATACTTAGCATATTTTTAAGTGGAATGAAGCTGTTTTTATGTTGTAAGAATTTCTTTCTTTGCTGCATGACAACAAATTTTAGATTAAGTAATAAATTGGTATGTTTTTGGGGAGTATTTTGATTATTGGGTATTTATTCCACCTAACATTGTTTTATAAAACACTTGTCAACTGGCAGCATTCCAGGGATCATGAAGGACACCGTATCAAAAAGCAGCAGCCTCCAATCTTGAAAGCCATGGTTTTCTTTCCTTTTTTAATGTATGATTAACCAATGAGGATATGGTGACAATATAGTGTTTTGGATGCATGCCTGTCTCACAACATCCAATATGTCTTCCTGCTAACTCTTTTTCCAAGGAAAACTGCCTGTATTTTCCAACTTAAAATTGGGAGGTAATATTCAGTATTCTGATGAAGTATTTGGGTATTGTGGAATTCTGCCTGAAACTGTTACTACGTATGATTGAAGAATGATGGTGAAAATGTACGTTTTATTCTAGTTTGTATGCAACTGCTACAACATTTTGCAGATTTGGATTCTCACCTCAAAGGATGTGCAGGTAATTAGGCTACAAATTCATCAAGAATGTGTACTGCTGGTTTGGCGGAGATCTTTGAATGAAAAACCATATGATATATATATGAAGAGAAAGTATTGCAGGTGTTGTCACTACTCAAGTAAACAAAATTCATTCTTATAAGCATTTAGAAAATGCATTAGATTTACTAAATATGTAGGAATTATCCTTGCTAATCAAAGGACCTGGGCAGTGAAAACAAATGTTTCTTTACTATGGTCTAATTCACTCTCTATTGTTACCTTATAAAATATATTTATGCCCAATATTTTATTGAAAGGCGACACTTGGTTAATGCATATGAAGGTCATTAAAATGGCAGCTGGACTAGTTGAGGCCTAAGTGCAGAAAAGTTACCTCTCTTTGTGATGATGATAGTAATTCTGCATGAATTTTATCTGGACCAAACTGATTTGCTATACTTTCGGATTATTAAGTTGGATTAAACTCTGCTAGTAAAAGCCACCAACTAGACGTCAAAGTTTGGCAATCATTTGATTATAACACAAAAGAAGTAAATACAATCATGTCCCGAAAACTTGGATTATAATGTTTTAAGACTCATGAAAGTATACTTCTACAAGAATCAAATTAAAGGTAATCAAGTAGATGTCATAATTAATGCAGTAGACCTTGCTAAATGCTGTGGACTTCTTGTCTTCGATATCCACAGAACAAGAGTTCAAAAAGTAAACATCGAACAAATCAGAAACAAACATCAGACCGTATAGAAGAAAGGCAAAATAAACATGACATTTTCCAAATAAATTCACCAGGCTCTCATCGTTGTTGTACCTTTCATCGGGAGCTAAATGTGAAAATTACCAGTAGCTGCCAGTTAGCCTTTAGATTAGCAAATGATAACAGATCACGATCGACGTACGAAATATTAGGTAAAAGTGTAAACGTCATCCGATTAACTATCTGTTGTTCCGACTAACCCTACGTTACGCCCATGATCCATACCAAAAAGTATTAATAATTTGGCAATTACATTAATTTTCAAAATAAACTCATATTACGACTTTTAAAAACCCAAGGGAAATCAATTAATATTACCCACAAATTAAACAAAAATATTGAAAATTTAACTGATCTGGTCAGGAGGCTATATGCGCTTTGGCGACTTTTTACAGAAGACGGCTTGGACGGACCAAGTAATAACATATTTATATCCTTTTTATTTCATGAAATATTTCATATACCTATGATAAAGGAATAATTGCACATTGATAATATATTAAATATGAACTGAAACAGGAAAATAAAGTTCGAAAACAAAGTGCGACGACGGAGCAACCCCGCGCAAACGGCGAAATCCGGCGTTTCAGAAATTTGGTATCCGGCGAACCTAACATGCTAGGAAGTATCCTCGTAGAACGTTCCACTTAACTCATACTCCTGTTACCGCTGGAAAATCCCCCCCCCCTTCGCTCACGCCCGCTAGTACCCCATTGGCTGAAAAAACTGGGAGGCCGAGTGCTCAGAAAATATATAAGGGCATTAGCCTATCCGGTGACATCTCCCACCCCCCTATTCAGGAGAGCAGAAAAAATTATGATTGGCCAGTTTTCCCCGGGGAGGGTCGAGGATCCACCCACTTGACGAAAGGGCCAATAGGCCGCCTGCGACTGGTGGTATGGTGTGAGGCAATTTCCGTAGTACCAGGAGCGGTAGTCAAGTGGAGCATTTTTACGAGGATACCTCCTAGCGTATTATGTTCGCCGGATACAAATCTCAGAAAATCCCACATTTTTCAGCGTTTGCGAGGCTAAACTAAAGTCATTTCGCTAATTTCTTCTTATTTATCGCCAAATTTTTAAATATCCTTCCGAGCTCTTCGCCAATACATGCCTTTAATTTTTTAAACCATGTATACGTAATATTTGGTGAGTTACAATGCCGGAACTATAGTTTAAAAAAAGAGATTACAAAAATCAGCGTTCCCTTATTTTAATTTTTTAAATTGCAATAGCACTTGCAATTATATCCGAATTATGGAAACGATGAACTATGAATATCTTCAATAGTTATCGCTTAAGTCATAATTAGACCTCCAAATGATATATTTTCTTTGCGAAGTAAATAATTCCTTTTGGCACGACAAATATAAGTTACTCTCATGACCACATTTTTATAAGGTAATATTGAATGAGGAATCAATGTTGTATTAGGAATCTTATTTCATAGCCAGTTTTAAACGAGAGTTTATTTACGTAATCTCCTTAAAGCGAATTATTCCACATTAATGAGTGGGTTTAATAATGGTCATTCTAATAAATATGCATTGCTTAATTGAAACTTTAGCGTCCAAAACAATTATTTATTTTCGCACAATATTTTTTTGCGCTCTGCAGATAAAATACGACGTCAACAAACGCTTGGTAATAAATACATGTTAGATAACTTGTTTATTTTCTGATATATTACATAATATACCTGTTACATATGCCTGGAATACATATTGAGAAGAATATTTTGTATAGTAAAGGTAAAGTTATGGCATAATAATTGTATATATTAAATATGAACTGAAGCAGGAAAATAACGAAGCTCGACGCCAGCGGCGGAGGCAACAAACGGTGAAAATCCGGCGTTTCAGAAATTTGGTATCCGGCGAACCTAACATGCTAGGAGGTATCCTCGCAGAACGTTCCACTTAACTCATACTCCTGTTACCGCTGGAAAATCCCCCCCCCCCTTCGCTCACGCCCGCTAGTACCCCATTGGCTGAAAAAACTGGGAGGCCGAGTGCTCAGAAAATATATAAGGGCATCAGCCTATCCGGTGACATCTCCCACCCCCCTATTCAGGAGAGCAGAAAAAATTATGATTGGCCAGTTTTCCCCGGGGAGGGTCGAGGATCCACCCACTTGACGAAAGGGCCAATAGGCCGCCTGCGACTAGTGGTATGGTGTGAGGCAATTTCCCGTAGTACCAGGAGCGGAAGTCAAGTGGAGCATTCTACGAGGATACCTCCTAGCGTATTATGTTCGCCGGATACAAATCTCAGAAAATCCCACATTTTTCAGCGTTTTTGTTGCTCTCGGCGACTCCGAACTCCGTCATTTCGCGTTTTTATCCGTGTTTATCGCATAATTTAAAATTATTCTTTTAATTTTATGATATTTTAGGTGATTTTGAATATTTATGGCATTTTTCGAACCATTTGATGAAATATAATAATTTAAATATTATTTTCATTTCATTCCCGTTCCCTCACCGTTTTTTGCCAGATAATTTTTTCTGTGACCCTAAGCATCATACAATTACTTAACTCTCAACGCTGTCTGCTTTTAGCTGGATTTAATGGTAGTTTTTTAGGCATTCTTTTGCCTTTTAAATTCATAAGTGTTCAAACTAAGCACAGCTTCCTAATGTTGAAGTACGTGTACATGTGTTTATTATTGGTATCACAATTATGTCACTACCATTTCAATTTTTACCATGTCAGAGGATAAACAAAATTATCAAGCCCAAAGTAAATAAAGCAATAAAGTCAATATTCTGAAATCATAAAAAATCCCACCTCCAAGATCGGGAAATTTTATTAAGTGTTTTGAAGTTTCATTTGAAAAATTTATTTGTAGAGTGCATACAAAGGAAATTCATAAAATTATAGTTGAGAGTAAATGCTGAGGATCTCAGAAAGATAATTCATGCAATAACTCAATTTTAAGTGATGTCGCTTTCTTGGCGTGGCAGTATGTAGCACAGAGCATACAGGCAAATAGAATGTCTTCAATACAAGAAATTTCACTCCAGTGCAGCAGTTTCCATTCTTCCATGATGTTTCAATCCAATGTGGTGAGCATTGACATCATTAATTCTTATTCGATGTAGTCCAATATGGTGAGTAGCTGTAGCATGAGTGCGCCATTGTAGACTGGAGCATACTGCAAAAAGGTTCATCATTGGGACGACACTTAAAGGCAGAATGGTGCTACCAAGGCCTGTTTTAAAAATGAGAAATCATAAGTTTTTATAAATTGAACTTTTTTAGGAAAATACAAATAGAATAAATATTTAATTGTTGTATGAGATGTGTTTTTGGGTTAATTCCAGAATTTAAATTTACCATTGCTGCACTATTTAAAAAATTCTAAGTTAGAAAAATTAGTTTAATTGTTAAAGTAATTACATTTTTAGCAACATTTGTGTAGCTTCAAAAGTTAATGGCAAATTTATAAATCTAAAAGAATATTTTCAATTAAAAGGCTGGATTCCTCATTCAATATTACGTATTTCGAACAAAATGGTGAAACACAATCCAACACTAATGCCAACTTCATTGGCAATCTCACTGACAGTTAACCTGCAGTTTGGATACACTAAATCATTCACACTGTTGACATGGGCATCATTTGTTGACATCCATGGTCGTCCACTCCTTGGTTCTTCTTCAGTTGAGGTTTGTCCAGACTGGAAGCGGTTGTACCAAACAAAAATATTGTGTCAGACTCATACATAGATTCATTGCCAAATGCATCTTGAATCATTGCATTAGTTTCAATTGCACTTTTCAGAAGGTCTAAACAGAAACTCTATGCACATGTGCTGCTTCTCTAACACCTCCCACAAATACAAGAATTTGTAAAGAAAGCATGTGCAAGCTCAGACAAGAATTACTGTAAAAAAATTTGTTGTCTCAGGCGTAACTTTGTGGAATTTGCATAACATATTGAAATGTAATGAAATAATTGACTTTGTAATTCCACACACTTTATTTAAAAACACACGACCCAGGTTTCGACGTTGAACGTCATCATCAGGTCAGACCTGATGATGACGTTCAACGTCGAAACCTGGGTCGTGTGTTTTTAAATAAAGTGTGTGGAATTACAAAGTCAATTATTTCATTACATTTCAAGAATTACTGTTGTGCGGAAACAAGCTGATAGGGCCTCAAACAAGGAAATGTTTCACTTCTCACAGATGCTGCTAGAAGGTGACACCTCAATTATTGTGATCCATAAAGCAGTTCGCACGTAGAAAGACCAGACTCATCTTTTTGTGGACAGACTTTGTACATTGTCAGCATATCTCCTGATAAACTCAGGTGTATATACAGGTGGCCTTTAGGTTGAATACCTCAGGTAACCCTGTAGGTATTCAACCTGAAGTAGTTTGAGTGTGTCATAGAGGTAAAGAAAATGTTGCTTTTAACACAAATTTTGATATTATCAAAATAATAACAGAAACTTAGCAATGCATAAAAAGTTAACATGATAATGACATCATGGGATCTCAACAGATTGTCATACAGTATTACATTTAAACTGGAAGTCATGAATCCTTCAGAAACAAGACAGATGAAAGGCATTTCACTGGAATACAAAAGAAAGTTTATGAGGCACCAATTCATGATCTCATAACAATGAGAAGAATAAAATGGCCATTGATTTCTAGTGTCTGTGATCGAAAAAGTCCTGGCAGAAAGTTAAATGAACAGTGACTAAGATAATATTTTTTTAAATGTGAAATTAGTAATGAGCTACATGGAAGTGAAGATGAAACTGAATAAGGAATTAGAAAACTCTAGGGAAAATAAGTGAAGAAATGATTTTGCAGCAGTGATGACAAATTTCTGGGAAGCTACAATGAATGAACATTGATATGAGTAGCTGCTATTTTTTTAATTAAACTTTCAATTTAATTCACATTAAGTGTTCATATCAAAATATTTTGATCCTTTTCTGTCAGATCCAAGTATCTTTTATAAATTCTAACCTGAAAAATCAGGGTGTCTCTTATGGGCCTTTACTAATTGACCGTATTTCCAGGCCTTATGGGCTAGGAAATGCATAAAAAATAATTTAGCACCATGGTTGATTTACATATACCACTCATACTTCTTTAACCTAAGGTAACTTTACTTAAGGAAAGTAAACTTGTTCTAAAACAAAATTAAAATTATATTCATTATGGATATCCATAATTGCCACAAATTCACTACCGATTTCATTAAATTTAAGTAAAACATGAAGGCTTTTATCTTTTTCTCTGAAAAAAATTAAAATTACATTTATTATGGAATCCATAATTGAGGTATGGGTGGGAAATGGGGAAAATCCTTAGTAATAACAAGGTATAGGGATTACGGTTCGCAATTGGCTAGGGGTGGCAATATGGGGAATATCCATACACAGATTCAAGGGAAATTCCATCTTCAGGAATTTCAGGGTTGATATCCTATGGGGCAGTGTCATCAGTTTCTCATAACCATGAAAGCCAGATATTCTCTCAACTTTGGGGAGAGGTGCTTTTGGCCAGTGTTGAGAGTCGCTACTGGTTATTGTGGAAGGGATGTTAGAGTGCAGTAATTGAAGATGGTGGACAGGAGGGGGGAGTTAAAGCTCTAACTATAGCATTAAGTTGTAGCCATTAAAGCAATATGGGAGGCAATCGACTACTAATGTCATATGTATTCATTAGAGATAGGCGGGTAAAGGTAGGATGTTCAGGAAATGGGGAAAGGACATCAGTTATTCTACTCTTAATATTTTTTACTTCTAATGAGAGTTTTGATACCATAGATGTTGTGTTCCTTACCATGGTGCAATTTTGATGCTGATTCTGGTGGTGAAATATCTGTGTTTGTATCTGTAGCTTATTGACCAATATAAAGCTTTGAACTTTGCACTTACACATATTCATATACACTTTCCTTATCCTTGCCAATGGTGTCTTTATAATTGCACAGATGCTTAGACAAAGTATGCCCACATGATAATGTGGCACTAGTATGCTCTCTTCACTTGATGATGGAGTGACTTTGTAACCTAACTTCAAATAAATATGTGAAAAAATGCTATTAATTATCACAGTGTTATTCAAAGAACTGTGGGAGATGCCAGGACAGTAACTTTGATAAAGTCATCCACCAATATGCATTAAAATGCACCAATTTCAAAGTGTTAAAATCATTCATCTTGACCAGGATTTAAACCCAGATTCCCTCTATATCCGGCAGAATGCATTAACCATTTAAGATACTGAGCCCTGCACCTGCTCACTTACATTTAAATATTTTGTTTTGATTTCTGAATGTAAGGGAACACCTCCGTAGCTTAACTCACTAAAGCACTCAGCTGGACATCAAGGGATCTGGGTTCAAATCACAGTCAAGGAAAATGAATTTTAAAATTTTAAATGCTGCAAATGCAGCATTTCAAAGTGTATTTTAATGGCAGTACTACTCTCACTTCTTATAACTGAAATTTTTTGTTCATAATGAGGCTTACATAGGCGAAAAAAACAAACCAAAATCCTCAATTCGCAGAAGTTGGAGAGAAAACAGGTTAAAATGACACACAAATCTGTATTTTTTGCCTTTTGGAGCAACATAAACTTTATATACTTTGGCACATTACAATTATGGTAGAATGAAGTAATCATATAATTCAAAAACAAAACTTGAAGATAAAATAAAAATACAATATAAAGAACAATTACACACATTTTCACATTTAGTGACATCAAATGGGTAATTATTTTGAGAAAGAGCAGGACAGTATACAGTCTTCTTACTCAGTAACTCCACATTTTACTCAGTAGTTAGGTTTTTTTGATATTTTAGTTACTTCACTGAGGCTTATCAGTTATTAACATCTCTGGACTGTTATCTTAAGGTCAAAACAGTCCAGCTATAAAATTTTAATGAAAATATCCTGTAACAATAAGACAATAAGACTTATGCACTTGATTATACATTCCTGCATACAATTCTTTGCACAAACAAAACAATTAACCTGGGAATGTACAAGGCTGGCTCATTTTATTTTATTTCTCCCATTTGGTACTCCTTATTGAACACACAATGACTCAAAAAGTTGGTCAAGAGTGATCAAAGAAAGAACATGTTCAGTATGTGAGCATGCCTACCAGCCTTCTCAGAATAAACAGCCCAATATAAAATTCATATCGTGTTGTTATATTTATCAATCTATCATGCAAAATGGACTGGAGATGCAGACGTAACACTGAAGACATCAATGCCAATTGAGAATTTCAGTCCATAATGAGGGACTGCATATGGTGTTCCCAGAGGAATCTCAAATCCTACATAAAAGAAGAAAGAAGAAAAAAAATTAATTTAAAATTTAAATGCAATTAAAAAATGAAGAGAGGGAGAGTGGGGATGGTGAAGAAGAGGGTTGGCCTATGCTAACTGGGAGGGGTGGGTGAGAGTAGAGAGTGACTCGGAGGGAGGGTGTTAAGAAGTATGTCAAAAAGGGTGAATGCAAGGGGCAGTGCTCTCCTTGCAAAGACGGAAGGATGCATGGAAACAAGTGATATACAATAGAAATTTCATAAAAACAGCCTGCTCACCTCATTTTCCTCTTATCATAAGAATGGTAACAGCAAGACAGCAACTTCCTTCACCGAGGCCCATCATTGATACTCCTTTTTAAGCCATGCTCCTTTGCCATGTGTGTCTTACGTACACTATTATACGTGAAGCTCTTTTCACAGATGCCACAGACAAATGGCTTCTCCTTGGTGTGTGTTCGCTCATGGTACGTGAGTTGGCTGCGACAGTAATACACTTTGGAACAATAAGGGCAAGGGAATGTCCGACTGGGCCTCTTTTGTTCGTGGACCCATTCTATGTGTTTGGTGAGAGCATACTTTTGGTCCCAACCCTTCTTGCAGATTGCACATGTGTATGGCTTTGCTGCCTGCTCTATTACAGGCAGGCAAGCAAACTCTCTGTTCTCACGATGCTTGCGAAGCGTGGAGAGGTGTGCAAACCCCTTGCCACACTCATCACATGAATAAGGCTTCTCCTTTGTGTGTGAGCGTTCATGGATTTTAAGCTTGCTCTGTGCAGAAAATGTCTGGAAGAAGAGAGATTTATTCAATGATTTACATTAATGCAGCATGCTAGTAGGGCTTTAAATTACTTCAGTATGCAAAATATTACAAATAAACCACTAGATTTTGAGAGACGATACATTTCACTGACCTAATTCTTTTGTAATTTTAACTCAAAGGGACTTGGCAGTATAAAATATTCCGTTAGGAAAATCTCAGATGGAATCAGAAGTAAATGCAATGATGAACTCAGCAGATAAGCCGATCTGATTAGAGTATGATCATCACTATTTGCTGTAGTAATGAGTGGCTGATATTAAATAAATAATCCTTAATGACCTTGTCTAGACCTCAATCACCTTACATTACCTTTCAATCATGTGTTTATTAAGGGTTAACAAAGGCTTTCCATTGCTCTCCATACATATTTATATCTTGAAAGTTATTTCCTTTGGTAATATCATTATAAGTGCTACTTTACACAACTCAATAGCTTGCATGGGAACTGGCAATTAACGATGACACAGTTAGCCCTCCTTTACTTCACTCCCCTTGGTTGTTATAATTCAGAAGTAAATGCAAATTTATTTCAGTACTCACTCACCTTTGGGCAGTAAGAGCAGAGGAACGGTTTGGCAGGCTCCAACCCCATATGTATCTGCTTTGTGTGACGCTTCAAGTCTCCCTTCTGGCTGAAGGTCTTGCCACACTCTGCGCAGAGATAAGGTTTCTCCCCTCGATGCGTACGCATGTGTTGTGTGATTGATCCCACATTGTACTCCTTGTGGCACAACTCGCACTCGAGTCTGTTGCCGCTGCAAAGGCTCTGGTGTATTTCCTTCTTCTCCTCAGTGAGGAACTTCTTAGAACAGAGGGCACAAGAGAACAGCGGACATGTTTGATGTTTGGATGCCTCATGAAAGAGCAGAGCTGATTTCCCTGTTAAGATAAAATGTCCACTTAAATAGATTCTCATGAGGCTAAACTACATTTATATTGTTCATTTAGCATGACAAGTCGAAATTGTCCTAGTGTTATCAATTTACATGTTTGAAAGGTTTTCATGGTTAATCTTGGTAATTGCAGTTTCCATTCACAACTTTGGAATTAGCTGTACTCGTACATCACCTCTTAGAGTTCACTGAGGATTCAATTTATGATTTCAAAGACTAAAATGCATAACTTTATAAACTTTAATTTTTAATATACAGGCCTTAAGGAATGATGGGATGGTTTTGTGATCCATGTATTTTAAAAAATTCAGTCCTAAATTACCTATTTGTACACTTGTAAATGAGATGATAATAAAAACATGCATTGAAAACTTTCATTATTATGCATAGAGATAACATCTTATTTACCCACATGAGCAAATTAGAAACATAGGCTTTAATAGTTGAAATCACTAAGATCCCATCTATTGTTCTGAGAAAGTATCTTTTTGCATATATTTTACATTGATTTGACCTCTAGGTTAACTGCCTACACATGGACAAATTTTTAATTTGGTCTTTAGTGGAATGACATTAGAGATATGCATAATTACATTGCTAAACAATTCACACGGGTTATGAAAGGGACTGAAAAAATAATACCCTAATCATGGAAACATGTCACCAAGGAATCCCATAATAAGAGATCACTGCATACATTTAAGTCCCCCAAATTGCAGCTAATTTATTGCAAAATTTTCCTCATAAGTCTAAAACTACATAGGAGATGGGCTCAAAAGTAACAGGAAATTAGTGATGTTGCATAGTTCACCATGAGTTCTTGCCACAAGGTCAAACAATCAATTAAGAATCCTACTTATAAGTTCAATGTTGTTTATGAGAAGCAATACAAAAAAATGCACACATTTGTGGCTAAAAAATTCATGGTTTATACATCACGATAATGCACCTGCTCACTGCTTGTTTGTGAATTTATGGCCAATAACAGCACTGTAATGATATCCCAGCCTCCATATTTGCCAGACATGGCCTTGCGTGACTTTTCTTGGTTCCCAATAATAAAGAGCACCTTAAAGGGCCATAATTTTACAAGCATAGATGAGATTATACATGCATCTCTGAGAGATCTAAAAGCTATACCAAGATCAAGTTCCGGAAATGTTTCGAGGATTGGAAAAAGCACTAGTATTATAACTAATGGGGGTAACTTTGAAGGGGATGCAATTGCCACAGACGAATAAATGAAATTCCTTCCACATAACTCAAATTCCCATAATTTATTGAACACACTTTTTACACCTGGTTAACACCCTGCAGGTACTTACTTGATTGATGTTCATAATGATGCTCTACCACAGCAAAATAATGGCAATGGCAATAAAAGTTAATAACAGAATCATTCTCCTCTATTCTAATTAGTTCAGGCAAAGCCATGAGCTAAGTAAATAAATTATCATTCCCAAAATAACTTCAGTCAGCCCCTCAGTTCCAGCAATAATAGTCACAAGTTTCCTCCTCAGGAGAAAACAACAGGATGGTGAGATGCCACTTACCTGAGAACTGGAGGTCACAGTACTGACACTTAAATGGAGAGGAGCCCTTTTGAGATGTTGTCTTTTCCTTGGCTGCTTCCTCTCCCTCCTCCTCCTCCTGCTGCACAATGTCATGCATCTCCATGTGCAGCCGGTAGACATAGCGCTTTGTAAAGCACTTGTCACACTTGGTGCAGTAGTACTCAGAAGTCTGTTTACCACTGCCATGGGCCTCCTTCATGTGCCAGCCCATCTCCGACTTAGAGTATGATGACTGCCCACAGTGTACACAAGTGTATACTGTCTCCTCATCCTCAACCTCCTGCACCTGCCCCTCCCCAGTTTCCCCTCCCTCTGGTGCAAATTCTGGAACCAAAGCACCAGAAATTGGACTACATTAGGCACATTACACACAACCACATATTCTCGATGAGTACAATTGTAAAATCCGAGGGTCACTGCACGACATTTGTGCCTGTACAATGAACAAATTGTCTTCATAAATCAACATGATTGCCAGGTGTGATAAGCATTCAGCTGCAGTCCTAAATTCAAATCACACAGAAAATCCTCCTCCTCTGAACATCCTAAGAGGTAAACAGTACAATTTTCCAGAAATCAGAAGCATAAAGATTAACTTGATGCTAAAAGAATTAGAAATCAGAAGCTATGTTTAATTTTGAAATAAACATTTTTAGAAAACATCTCTTATACAGGTATATGAAATAAAATACTGTGGAATCTCAAGAGCCATTAGTAAATAACAAGTGTAATAAACCTTTAGAGGTATATCACAATACTTGGAGCATCCGTGTGGGATCTAGATGGCTAAATAATGTCAATATTTTACATACTAATTCATTGAGGATAATGAATTAGCATTAAAATGTTTTGTACTAAAGAAATACCAGTGGAGAATTACAATTTTATTCTTTGGCATAATGGCTCATTTTCGCCAACTAGATCCTGCCACTATCATACACATCCATCATTCACATATTATTTTTAAAGCACATCAGCATTCCTCCTCTCACATATTAGGTTCCATAGCTGTCAGATCAATATTCCCTGAATTTATTTCTTAGTTCTGAAGATACATCATTGGTCCCTGGTGCCTAGCCTGCCCTTAATATTGGATTGCTAAACTCAGACCTGAGGATGGATGTAGTATTCTTTCTCATTACCATTGACAGTGTTCTCATCTTCCAGTTTCCTAGAATAAAATTCTTTTCCGTCATTATGATTCTCAAAACACTCTTTCCTTTCTTCATTTTGGCTTAATCTTCAGCAAGAATGGTTTACAATAATTAAAAATTCACATTGCTACCCTGAATGGCATTGATATTTACTCCGTGTTTATTGAATTGGTGTCTTGCAATTCTGTAAGCTACTTCAATTTTTCTGTGAAAAAGGTTATGCTGCATTTATTTATCCATTATTTTCCGGCTCTACTCACTTTTCAGTTGATTTCATTTCTCAACCTTGTGAGAAATATCCAAACTAGAGTTTTTGTAATTTCTTCTCTCTTCTATTAGGTCCAGTACATTGTCTATGATCCATGGTTTCTTCTGGATAGATTTACTTCAACCTACAGCTTTCTTCACATCCAATAATTTCAGCCTTCATTTCTTTCCATTTTTCTTCAATCAATCCTGTTTGATACATTTTCCATTTCTTTCCCCAATTTCCGCTGGAAATCCAAACAGTAGCTCAGTTTCCATAAATCTATCTAACTCCAATTGGGTCTTGATTTTGTCCTTTGGCTTCTTGTATTTCAGATGCCACTTCATTAGCAAAGGATTGAAGTCATTGCTGGTATGAGCCCCCGGGAAACTTTTCCGGTTTTTTTTTAGTCCTAAATCTCTAACTTCATAAATACGAGGGTCATGCGGAAAGTAGTACCCGTTCGTGAAATAAAGACACAAAAGTAAATATTAACAAACATAAAAAATTTTATTTGAAAGAGGATACTTTAAACTACTTCTCAACATAATCTCCAAGCAAATTAAGGCATTTGTCATAACGTGTGACAAGTTTCTGTATTCCTGCTGCATAGTCCTTCGCCGCCAGCTCATTGAGATACGCGAGGGACCCATCTTGCACAAATTTTTGCATAATGCAGATGGTGTTTAACAATTTCATGAACAATTGTTCGAGAAACATTGGGAAAATGCTCACAGATGTCATCAATTGTGACGCGCCGATCGTTCCTCACGAATTCGTCAACTGAGCTCACCAGTTGGTCTGTAATGACAGACGGTCTCCCCGAACGCTCATCGTCGTGTGTGTTCCCCCTCCCCATGTTGAAGTTGCGACACCACCGCCGAACAGACGACTCGTCCATTACATTGTCTCCATACACCTCCTTTAATTGGCGATGAATATCACATGGGCGAACGTTTCTTGCATTGAGGAATTTAATCACTGCCCTCACTTCACAACTGGCGGCGTTCTCAATTTTTTTAAACATTGTAAACAATCACAGAAACAACACAGGCAATGCTAGCGTCACGCAACTTGGCTCAGAGAAGGCAGACAAGCCACTGAAGCTATCTGACCTCGTCCAGCGGCTACTCGCGTCGTCAGCACTTCATGCGGCACGAACGGGTACTACTTTCCGGATGACCCTCGTATGTAGTCAATTTGACATTTTGTCATGCCTTCTGTTTCTTCCATGCATGTCATTTCCTTGAGTGGTCCTGAAAGTGTGCGTTCACCACCACTAATTTCTATAGCTGTAAGTATTCCATAAACCTTTCTCTTCAATCACAATCCTTCATCATACTTCCCTAAATCATACAATGAGAGTATAAAAAGTATCAGAAAAAGTTTTGGCAAAATAGATTTATTTCAGATAGTGCTACTATGCCTCAAACTTTTTCAGAGTACATCCCTTGAGTGTCGACATATTTTTTCCAGTGGATTTTCCACAACTTTAAGGCTCCCTGGAAGATGAATTTAGGTAGGTCCTTAGGGATATGCATGCAAGCTTCTTTGACAGCACTTAGGGTCCCATGGCAGTGTCCTTAAAGGGAGGATTTCACTTTTGAGAATAGGAAAGTCTCCAAACCACCAAGTTCGGAATGCCCACATTATTTGGGTCTTCTTCAACGCATTGCAGGTCTTTGCAAGTAGATAATCCATTGTACTTTTGTTCATCCTACAAGACCGGGACAAGTTTAGCACAGATCTTTCACATCGCCAAATTTTCAGCAATGATGCTTTGCACAGTCATCTAATCAAGGCCAATACGATCATGTGCAGGCTTAAACAATGGTCTGAGTTCAGTACTTCACGCACATGTTGCAGATTGTCAACAGTTCTTGACGTCAATGGCCGTAGAGCCGTCTGGATGTCAACGGCTCATCCTCAACACTCTCTTGGCCAACTTTGAAGAACTTGTGTCACTTAAAAACTGCAGTTTGTGACATACTTTCATCCTTGAACACTGGGCAAATCATGCCCATTGTCTCTGTACCTGATTTCCCCAGTGCAACACAAAATTTGATTGCATACTGATGTTCAATAGTTCGCTGCATTTTGAGCTTGCACTGAGTCACTCAACAGGGGTCCACTAAAAACATGATCTAGCCTGAACAAATGCATGTAAGAGATTGGCACTTGGTGCATGTTGAAGGTCAGACCACCAATGACTCTGCATGGTAGGAGTGTGCTACGATGGCCAGGTCAGGAAAAATATTTTCCCAATCCTTTTTATACAAACCTTGTATCTACCTAATGCAAACCCTGTTTCTTCCTAGTTTATTTCTGGTCTTCTCCAAAAATTGTACTCCAGTTTCAAGTATAATTAGATTTTTCATTGCACAATATCATTTTGCAGCTTTCATTGAAATAATAGACCCAAAAAGGATTTCTGAGTGACTGACAAACATTCTCCCGTTAAGATATGGTGGTGATATCTGTACCAAAAGGCCAATAACACTGTTGCACATAAAAGCCAATCCACTAAAATGCAACATGTTTACCTCAGATCCATATAAGTCAAATTTAGCTATTTCAGTTAATTAATCTTCTTCAGTATGATTCCCATTGCTATAATATGACTCACTTCTACAAAATGATTATGCCTCAAACTATCCAAGTATGACAATCAAAGTTCTCAAGGTAAGCATCCTTCCAATTATCTTCTTCTTTCACATCCCCTACATTTTTAGCATTTTATTGAAAATTGAGAAAATTTGGGAGGGCACAAATATTTTTTTCCAAATACATATGTTTTTCAGCTGATACAAGTGAAATGATTCTACATAGGGTCCCGGAGGTCCCAGAACCAAGCAATGCATTAAGTAAATCCCAAGTTTGGGGAAGGGAGTTGAAAGTTTGACTGAATTGGTCAATTGACATTGATTGTACTTATTGCCCTGTTATACCATCAATTGCACCATTATTTTTTATGTAAGCATGGAAAAAGTTGTCAATAAGTCAATAAACCCATAAGGGATGACAGACATGCATAACCCACGGCAAGGGAGTTTAGTGTACTCCTATGAACTAGGGGGATTCCGCTACAGATATTATGGAAAAACAAAATACAGGATGTTTATGAAAAAACAATACAAAATATGATAAAATAAAAGGACTGTGTGAAACAGATGGAAGTAGGATAATTTTCAATATAAGGCTACTGACAAAAGAAATGAGGGAAGACCAAGGAAAGATGGGAATTAATATGCCAGAACTGGTTGAGAGCTCAATCCAGATTGAAGATGATGAATGAAGGTATTTTCATGTCCTTTGATACCCCAAAGAAGCAACAAATTTTTAGACGCACTTACCCGGTTCTCCCTGTGCCGTCTCCCCTTGACCCTCCACCTCTTGTCCTTGTATTTTCTCCAGCTCATCCAGTGTTTTCTTGATGCAGCCCAACATGGCCCTCTTAGCACGCAGACGGATCCGGTTGCAGAAGATCTCAGAGTCTTCCTCTGCCGGCTCTTCTCCCTCCCTCAGTTTCCTCTTCATTGGGGGTGGATCCATCAATAGAGTCATGGGTTGCTCAGGATCATCCTCATGTGGGTCACCCAGGATCTGCTGAAGAGACTTGGTTCTCACCGCATGTTCAACAGCCTCCAATGGGTCTTCCTCTTCCTCCTCCTGCTTCAAGGGTCTCAAGAGTATTGCCAATGCCTGGGTGCTTGAGTTTTCCTCCTTTGGTGCAGTCAAAAGTAATGTTTTGGGGGTGCCATCATCACTTCCGAGAATGTCGATGGAAATGGGTGAACCAGAGGAGATTGTTACCTCTCCATTGCTGACCTCAGTACACCCCTTGTCCTGTTTTTCTTCTCCACCATTCTCACATCCTTTGCTGTCACCATGTGAAGAAATTCCAGGAACAACAATGACCCTGTCCCCTCCACCATTATCCCCCTCATTATCTCTCTGTAAATAATAGAAAAAGCCAATGATTGTTAGGTTTCTCAATAATTATCAAGGTTACCATGTGCATTAACTCAGAACTTAAAAGAGTCAACTTATGTTGACCCCTCAGTTCAACTTTTGAGCAATTCTTGACAAAAAGCTTCCTATGGGTTCAGAGGGTTGAAAATGTCAAAACTTGCCTAATTCTCATATGCTATCATATTATCAATTGCACCATTACTTCATGTTTACACAGGATCTTTTTAGGGTATTTTTACATTTTTGTTACAACACCTTCTTAAAGCAATTAATGCAAAAAAATATTACTTATCCATTAGCATATACACAAAAGTTTGACTGCCTTATGTCTAAATGTTAGGTCTGCCACAGGTAACTAACTATACATGACTCATAATCCAGCTCTGGATTACAAATCACCAAGGTGGTATCAATATTCATGCTGCTTTTAGCTTATGTTCACTTATCCAAGATTCTCCATGAAATGGCCATGCATGAAGTCCGAATTGTACCTACCCCAGATCGAATAAAATTGAAAATTTTAAGTTTTCATCGTTGATATTCCTTCTAGGATTCAAGCCAAGGCATTCTCTGTTATTCTAGCAGTCACACTCAGATGAATCCATACCATGTGTAAATACACAGACTTGAATGTATGCTTAAAAGACAGCATTTACAAGTCTCAACTTAACATGGTTAAGGTCTTTACTAGCAGTCAAGGAAGCCACGAATTAAGGTTTTAACGCATGCATCCTTAACCCTTTTAGTGCGGTAGGTCAATACATCAGCTTTTGCATCTCAGGCAAAAAGTGCAGTAGGCCGATTTATTGGCTCAAACGTAGGCTACTATTAAAATCACCATAATTTATTTAATTTTTATTGCATACTGTGTATTGTTTCTCTAGTCAAAAATATGAATTCTTCGCTTTATATAAAGTATGAATCAAACCATAATATTGACACAGAACTATTTACATGCAAAGAGGCTCAGCCTAATCACATGCTTAATTTTTTCACTGAGTGGTACCTACTAACTACTATCTCCTACCACTATGACACCCACTGAAAGGCAAATCTGCTCAAATTTATTTATTTTATTTAATTACAGAGAACCCCGCAAGCCATCCTAGGATGTGTGGCAGGGGGTGACTGCACACCAGACTAGATTATATTACATTATGAATTCACATAAAGCACATTGTTTCATGCAAACCTCATGAATGCATAATAATGAATCTGTATCCATAATAACTGCTAACTATGGCTTAGATGAGTTGATTCTAATGAAAGCATTAATTTGTTAGCATTTTGGTTTTTCTTGCCTTCTGTCCTACGTAATCATTTTAAGTACTAAATGGATTAAGACCCCATAAAGTAACATACGCATTCACCCAGGTCCTTAAATACAGCCTCCCAACGACAATGAATCTATGGTCACTTAAATTCTTTGGAAGACATCATTTGTCATCATAGGGGCAATGGAATTTTCATTGCCCTCCTGCTAGTTTTTAGGTTGTGCCGTTTTTGTCCTCACAATTCAGCCTTGGAATATGAAATGTTCTTCAAGTGCTTACCTTCTTTTCAATTTTCCTGGCTGTTAAAATCTTCTACGTGGCAAGTTGATTCGCATGGTCTCTGCTGTCAGAAGACATTGCTTCTTAGGATGAGTAAATCAAGTATAACCCTGATTAACTTTTGAACTAGATTTCCTACATTACCTTTTACTGCTGAGACCATGCTGTAATAAACCACAGATTCCTTGGATGGTCACTGCATTTAATGGCAAGCCATTATTAACTCGGGTAAACTTTTGTAACATTAAACTTTAGTGCCGTAGGTGACAAGAGTCAAGAGTTGTGAAGATGGATCCTGTGCTGGAGAAGTGCACAATAAGAGCATTTTGTTTGCTTAAGTTGTCATCATCATGTTCATAAGAGTCTATCTATTTTCCAGGTATTCTATTGGCCAAACTTAAAGTGAAAATGCCAGTTTTCTGCATAAAAAATATTCCACAAGTTCTGTCGATATGTGCATATGATCAGTAATATGTACCTTCATAAATTATGTTAGTTAAGTCTCCAATTTTTTTAGAAATACACATAAATGTTTTCTTTTTAATAATTGATACATAATTAGGTGCTGGGGTAATTTTTTTTATACCCAGTCATACCAGGCTACCACCATGTCATTGAGGAAGCATTAGGCTTCATGTTTTACCCTATGATTGTTGAAGTGCCTTTCTTCCCCAATTATGTTTGTAGTTTATAAATTTTCTGAATCTTTAGGGCCTCCCTTTGACTGAATTGCATAATGGACAATAGTTTTGGTGCACTTTGCTCCTATTAATAGTTGGTATTAGTCTTAGTTTAAATCCTTTACAGTTGAAAACATCACTGATCGCAGACCAAGCAAACCTGGGTTTAACGCTAATTAAGAACTGGGCAAATATTGACATCATCATGATGATTTGTGCCCCTCTCCTGAATGGTGACATTTTTATTGGATTCTATGTAAATTTTTGTTTTAGCCATAGGTACATGAAGAAACTTCCAAGGAATTCAGAGAGTTTATCAATTCAATTACATTATGGTTGGGCACAAATTTAGGCACAGCTGTATGCAACAAGATTCCAATTGGCCCAGTTTCTTGGGAGGAGATGTGGGCACATATTATAATAAAATACTAATAAGGTGAAAAATAAACTACAAGGGGATATCAAATAAGAGAGATAGATGAGGATTGAATTTTTAATGAATTTAATTTTCTTAGTTCGGCTTCAATGAAGATGAAAAGGAAGGAGTGCCTGGATATAACCAACAAATTCCTCAGTGAGGATAAGGAGATGGACAGAGTAGGAGAAAGATGAGAGGGTTTAAAAAAGAGATATTGAGAACTGCAACTTACACTAAAGGAAATGTAAATAGACAAAGGAAAATATGGACTACAGAGGAGCAGATTATGAAGATAAATAAGAAATTGCATCGGGGAAACCATAGAATTGGGTAAAAAAAGCACAATGAAATGAATAATAACCCAAGGTGAGGAACTATTAGGTGAAAGAAATATCTTCAAGATTATTCACGAAGAGGATATTAAGGATTGACAACCAAATGTCTGGCTTGACCAACCAGAGCCCACCTAGGGTCCAATTACCCTGCATAAGACACCAAAATCAACACATTGTCAATTCTGATCTGAAAACACCAGCAGCATGGCTGGAGAAACTGTAGTCAACAAGAGAGTCCTAATGGATGTAGAGTCCTAATGAGCTGTTAGAAAGACAGAGTAATACAGGGGTGTTCATTATCATCTGTGCTTTTCAACAAATATGCTAAGGAAATACTAAGAGAGGCATGGGAAGAACTGTAGAAAGAAATGAAAATTGGTCGATAATTCAAAAAAATGGATTTTTGGATGACCAGGCTTTATTTATCAGTCACTTCAAACTCTTCTGAGTGCATTGGAAGGTCAATGCAATAGAAAGAGGATGAGAATAAACGTAATGAAAACAAAGGTTAAGCAGTTTTTGAGAAAGATGACGACTAAGTTAAATATATAATATTTCATGTAGAAGTATAATTCAATAGTTTAAAAAAATACAAAGTTCATTAACTGGAGCAGGTGGAACACTTTACATATCTTGGAAGTTCCCGGACCGAAATTTACCAAAGCAGTAGGGAAGGAAGTATGCAGAATGAGGAGGGAATTACTCTAGTGCCCAATTTCAAGCTTTATTCTCGGTCAGGAGAAATTTTTTCCAGCCAAAACCTACCTTAACCAGTAGAATGCAAAAAAAGGCAAGAGAGGGAAGGATGAAATACTTTCTATTATTAAGGGGTGATATTATGTGGATTTTCTAAGTCAATGTTGAACCCAAAAATCTATGCAGGGGCATCATTTGAGTTCGTCAACGACATTAGAATTGAAGCATACCCTATCAGCTATGAATATGATTCCACCATTTTCTTGGACAAAAAATGTGCCCTTATGGTAGATTTTATGTACCTGCAGCAATCACAGTGGACGCGCACCAAGAAACATTTCCATAACTAAGGCAAGCCATTCAAAACTGGAAATGTGGTATTCTATCACCAGGACATACCTGTAATTCACGACAATACCTACACTGAAAACAGTACACAGGATTTGGCAGAATAAAAGTAGCTTACCCTCCAACGGAACTAATTTTTCTTCAAATCACTGATTCCAAGTCCTTGTTTAACCTATACAAAAAATATGTACCCCTGCCTATAGACTGCTACTTCCCTCAGCGTTAGTAGGAGAATCCTCTTATGAGATCCTTTCAGTTTTGTAGGAACAATGATGAAGGTTTTGAGCACACTTCATAAACAAATTAAAAATGCAAGCTATTGGCATAAAGTTTTTAAAAGCAAAATCATAGGTCAATGACTACAGTGAAGAAAACTAACCAAAATACCAGTATTTTGTATAATTTACACTTTCAGGCTTCACTTCGTGGAATTGCTAATGTCCATATTTAATGAGTTTGCAATTTTCCACAGATTTTATTTTAAGATACAATGCCTTTCATCGGCTTGTGGCATCATTATGTACAAGTCACACATACAGCTGTTGAATATATATCTTTCGGACAGAGGAGAGGGCGGGAAGTTAAAGGGCAGGGGATCAGGGTTTTTCAGGACATCAAAGTCAATGGTTGCCGTTTTTTCAGTTAAGGGCAGGAGAGTCCGTGGCACCTTAGTTATGACTAGGCATTGGGCCTGGTCCGGGGTATGGGAGGAGTGGAGGGTAAAGGTGGATGGGAGCGTAAAACCATTGGATTTGCTTACCCTCATGCCCCTACCCCTCCCATTCCTTAGACCAGACCCAATGCCCAGTCGTAACCAAGGTGCCACCACCTCTACTTCTCTTAATTGAAAAAACTATGACCACTGACTTTGACCTCCCGAAAAACCCTGACCCCTCCACTTTTAACTTCCAACCCCCCTCCTCTCTGTCTGAAGGGTATATATTCAAAATCTGTATATGTAACTTGTACCTGATGATGCCGCAAGGCAGTGAAATGCATTGCACCTTAAAATAAAATCTGTGGAAAATCACAAACTCATTGAATATGAACACCAGTATTTTCGTTCAAGCAGCATTCACCTTCAGGGAGGAAGGATATGTCCTAATAAAAATACCTGTCACAAAGTATGCGCTGTGATGAAATGGAGAGTCATCAAGTGACAGCAAATATTATCAGTTGCAACACAGGCTGAGAATTTTGTTTCTAAAAACACTTAATAAACAACTGATAGGCCTAATAAACTGAAGTTTCATGCTTGGTTGTGAAAGAATACGATCTCACTTTAGGTAACTACCAGAGTTTGGGTAACATAATTTCTTATTCTGCAAAAAGCAAGATTTTGGTAATGGCAAGAAGTATTGGACTGGATGACGAAGGTGAGGGGAACTCTTCCCACCGCCATTTCTCGGCAAACAACAGTACCAATGTAATGCCTCACTTTTAATGAATAAATGGAGGAGGAGCTCTTACGTGAGGTGTATTTTAAAAGTGAGCATGTCAATAAAAAAACTTGCTAATACGAACGGTAAGAAAATATTTATTACCCATTTGATATTTGTACACATTTAATTTTTTTACATTACCACAATTGTGATATCTAGGAACATGTTTCATTAAAAATTTGGCTCATAAAAATCAGCTACTTGAGATTGGAATTAATAAAACACAGTCAGTCGTTTTCAACTCCTCACTATCCTCAAACCATTGAGGACCACACCTCTTCTTAGGGTGGAGGAAGATGTGGAAGACACTAGGTGCAAGATCTGGGCTGTAGGGGGGGTGATCAAAAAGGGTCCCATTTGAGCTGTTGAATCTTGTCAAGTGAGACCAGGTGCACCTATTTTCAATACGGGTGAAAAAATTACTTTGGAAAGTGTTTTAGGGCAAAATGAGTTCTTTTGGAGGATGATACTTTCATTCCAACAAATCCTTTCTGCCTGTTGAAATCTAGGGGGCAAAAAATTCATTGATAATTATGGGGATTATAAATAATACAATTTTGTATGCAACGTAAAAGCTGCTAATACTTTGAGGTAATGCTATATTCAGGAACATACCAGCGCTACGAAGAATAGAAATCTATACCTCTCCACCTGCCCACTGCATGCTTGGACAGGTCCCGGAAACCACGTAAACTTTGAAGATACAAAATTGCTTGCTAAAGAAATTCATTATTCCTCACGACTCATTCATGAAGCCCTGGAAATAGCCAAGGGGCCCAACTATTTCAACAGGGAAAATAGCTACGTGCTTTCCAGGTCCTGGAGATGGGTTTTATCAAAAATATGTGAGTCGACCAATCACAGTGCACCTTTTTAAACAGAAGACCTATATAAGATGGGCGAAAGCAAGCATCAGCCACTTCTGACCCGAAGATGCAGACTGCAATGCTGGCAAAAATGTTGTCCTAGAACATGGATCCATGCACAAGAACTTGCCAAATACATGTAAAGAACTTCACTGCGACTAGTGGTTGGTTATGTGGTTAATATAATGAGACATAATTATTGTAATAAAAAAGTAGGTCATGAAAGTCATTAGTGATGATTGTAATGCATTTGAACCATTTAGGATAACGTTGCATGCACTGATAGCTATGATTTACAACTGTCAAATGCAGATAAAACATGCTTGTGAATGGGAGCTTTGCCAGAATACATACAGTAGAAGAAGCTTTACAAAGTGAATCAAAGGTTCCTGGATAAAAATCAGTATGGAAAGTGTCACTAGACTTGTGTGTGCTAATGCAGATGGTAGCCACAAGTTGAAGGGCATTGCTGTAGGAAAATTTAGACAATCCCAAGCTCTGAGGAAAATAATAAATGAACTCTCTGTGCTTTATAGGCATTAGGCAAGTGCATGGTTTACCGGGGTTATCACAGCAAACTGGTTCCATAACTACTTTTTCCCTGAAACTGTGAAATACCAAGTCAATGTTTAGGGAATTCTAATGGATGAGATAAAAGTACTGTTGATATTGGACAAGTCCCTCTCCAGTGGGATGGCAAAATGTAGGTACTTTGCTTCACCCCCAAATACAACTTCATCATTTCGGTTAATGGATCAAGGACTAATAAATAGTTGCAAGAGGTTGTAGAGGCAAAAGTTTTGAATGAAGTGTTAGAAGTGCTAGAGAGAAGTGAAGATGACATTGAAGACAGTAGGGGAAGGAGAACAATCAACACAAAAAACTGCAATTTGAAGTCTATCTGCTTCAATTGGGCTACAATCCACTATTCAAAATGTGCGAAAAAATATGTTACATGAAGAGGAGGTAGATTCCCATTTCACAGGATAAAAACCAGAAAATTATCGGGAACTATTGAAGTCTGCAGCGGAAATATCCTTGACTGTTAAAAATGTTGAAAACTGACTTAATGTTGATGAAGGCTATCTGGGTTTACAAACATTAAAAGAAGAAGAAATAGTTGACATGCAACAATGGAATGGACATTTGAGAACTCTATGGGAGATAGTAATTCGTAAGCAACTTCAATGAAGCCACCAAAGTAAAATAAGTACCTTTTTCATAAAATTTCCCTCTTCTTTCCTTACAACTCCAGAGCTTATAACATCATATGCCAATTATGGAATGTACAAAATCCATATGTATTTATATAGAAACCCATAAAAACAGTTATCAACCCTAAGGACTGCTATGTAGGAGATGATAGAGTTCACCCAAAACTAAGCCTGATGGCGTATGAAATTCACACATCAGGGTAGGGGGGTGAGTTCCTTTCCCAGTGCTGGCTATGGTTTCCCAGGAAGACCTGATACCCAAAAAATCACAAAGCTTGGGTTGAGCTGAGGGTGCCCAGAAAGGCTTGCTGGGAGTTGAACCCGGGTCCTCCGGTTAGTAGTCCAACACTCTATCCCTGGACTACTGTAGCCCCATATGCATTTATATACAATACAATAATAAAATCTTTTCCAAATGTGTTTTTAAAATAATTATTTGTCCAATTGTGGTCGTCAATTTTCCTTCCATTACATTCCTTAATCATTTTATATCATCTTGTCTTTCTTCAATATTTACTACATACTTTTGGTTAAATAGAATTAATTATAGAAAATGACATCAATACCTAGCTTTTAAATTTCAATAAAATAGCCATGTAGCACTGAAATTCCTCAAGGAATAATCTTAACATAATTTCAAACTTATTAATATGCATTTTGTAACTCATTACATCATCATATGGTTGATTATTGTTACCATAATGATCATGAGAATGAAAAAATGCTCTCAAGAGCATTTCATTTGTCAGCAGCTGTTAATTTGGTCAACTTTACAGGTATTTGTACATAGAATTTTACTAGCTCTGCTAATATCTAATGGAATTCAACTGCAATCAATAATATGATGTTGCTGATAGAAAGTGGTCAGCTGTAATACACTTTGGTTAATTTAAGTTCAGATTCATTGAATAAAAACCTGATAGATTTATTTGATGTATATTAATGTGTCACATAAATGGGATAATATCATTGTTAAGATAGCTAATAACACATTATCATTGCTGATTTAAGTTATTTAAGAATGACAGAGCTAATTTCTGAGTAATAAAATAAAGAACGGATAATAGCAATTTTCCACTAAATAAGATTTATTGTACGGCCGGGTTTCCATGCATTACATCATCTACAGGTTGATCATCAATCAATCTTATCAAGTTGAAAATTGCTACTAGAGTTATTGTATGACTGGGATGTGATGTATTATATTATCTTCAGGTTGGTTGCCAATAAATCTTATCTAGTGCCAAATTGCTCCTATCCATTCTTTATTATGTTTGAATTTCACCACATCACGCCAGAAATTACTCAATTGTTACAACTACCTAATTTCTGTGGACATCTGTAACATATTTTACTTGATTAGGATTTTTTCAACTTGGCAAAAGAGATTTTTACACTTGAGGCTTCCTTTTTACCATACATAAAGTTATTTTAAGTCATTGGAGATTAAGCTTCATAGAATCGTGGTGAAAAATTCTTCTTGGAGTCAAATGTGTCAAATCCCCACTTAATCCAAACAACCTCTGGCACCATACATCCCAGATTAGCAAAGGTTTACCGTAAATTAATCAACTAAATATGCAGCCACTGATTGGTAAAAAGATCTTACTTTGATGTGGGATTTCTATGGGTAGCTTACATCTGTCTTGCCATCTCAGCTATTTATAAAAACATTTTCATCAGCTGCATTCCTCTTTGTCTGACATTTCATTTTTTCGTAGAAAGTGTTTTTAGTTGCTGAAACGATATTATGATATTTTTTTTAGCAATGAGTTCTTTCTATGCTTTCTGTTTTCCTTAATATTACACATATTCTGGTCTTCTTGTTTGCAATTATATCAATGCAACAGTTAGAAGTTTCACGGTTGAATGGTCTGGACTATTTAACCATGGTAATTAATTTGTTCATTGCACATTTAGCTTTAACTTTGAAGTCATAGGACAAATAAATAACTATTGTGGCCATATGACAGAAGACGAAAATAAGAAGGCAGTTTGAAAAATTATGATAGCTCAATATTCCTGATCTACAATCAATATTTTATGGAATGAATGCAATATGCAAATGACCTCAGCTGTCGTTTGCCTCCCCCAAATTTATTACGACTGTGTATGCAACTCTGATTGCTAATCAATAAAAGGATGCCAGTCAAGTGATTTTATATGAAACAAAGGTTTATAAACCTTGGCCTTAATGTGATTGTAATTAACTAAGTGCACCTGTTGTCACACCCATGTACTGTAAGGCTGCATTTGCCTTGAGAAGAGGAGCTACTTTTAAACTGACAACTGCCATTACCCGAATGACTCAGCTAGATTTATATTTTTATAAATAACTTAATTTTCAAAAACTCAATTTCAGCAAATGAATGTTTCTCATGTCATATTCATTTTTGTGCAACAGATTTCATCTGGTAAATAGAATTGACATTTTTTATATCTAACTACTAAGGAGGTATTGAAGGTGGATACAGAGCATTTTAATTACCAATAGGATGTTGAAGTCTGTGAAAGAGGGGGAGAACATTAAAAGAACAAGAAAAGGATAGAAATAGGATAGGTAAGTTGGAGAAAATTAAGAGAGAAAGCATTAAGAATTGAAGAAGGGTTTATCATTGCGTCAAATATCAGGTTGTGTTTTCTTTGGAGAAGCAAAGAAATTTATCATCGTACTGTTGTACAAGTATTGCTAACGTCCATTCAAAACTACCTTAAATAGGAGAATACCAATAATAATCATACAACTACTGAGCATCTTTTTTTGCCGAAGCAAGTTCCATCAATGGTACCCACTTAAGCAAAGAAAAGTCTCCATTTCATACAATTTGTGAAATATAAGAGCAGCCACTGACCTGTCTCCATGGTACCTTTGTTGAGCCGTTTTTCACAGCAGTCTCAGTACTGGCAGTGCTGTTGGAGCGTATCATTTGGCCTGGTATCAATGGAATGCCCCTCAGCTTGACGATGGTTGGCTCCACATGGAACACCTTCCCTGAAGGACCCACTTCGCTTACTTGAATTGTCTTCTTCCCCGAGAAGTTTTTCTTCAAGATATCCTCCACCTCCATCAAGTCTAGCTGCTGCCTCTTAGCCCTTAACTCCTCTGATGCTATGACTTGGATAAACTTCAGCCCCTGCTTGGTGACCTCTTTCTTTTTCCTCTTGGGAGGAGCAGGCTCACTGCAAGGTATCCTGAACCGTGGGCCCTGGGGATATCGCATCACAGTCATACATTGACTCTTAGTGTTTTTCTTTTTATGGTAACTTACTGTAGGTGGCGTCAAAGAAATGTGGGAAGTAGGATATTTTCTGAAGAATACTAAGGCACATTACATGATTCATACACAACAAATAATAAACAAATCAAATCAGAAAATTTTTCTAGGCACAGTATCAATTGGATATAGAAGTGATCCCTTCTAATGGTAATGTAAATATCTCATACTATAAGATATTAAAATACTAAAAGTGGCATAAAAGAACAAAAGTACAGTAATTTAGAACTATTCCTACATTTCAACTTCTATGAATGCAAGATGTGAATGATAAAAGCAACTGAGTAGGGAACATTAGAGGTATTTGAAATGTGATACTCTTGAATAATGGAGAAAATGAAAAGTAACAAACTATGAAGAATGGATGAAAAGAGAAACCTATGAGGAATATTTAAAGGAGAAGAGGGCAATTGATATGATACATCCTGAGACATGACAGCATACCAGCACATCTCAGCCATGTGGAGATAAATGAGATATCATACAAATTAATGTCCTTGTGTACAAAATTATCATTTGAACTCTAACAAATTTAACTAAGTGCTCTTATCCACCACCTAAGACTATGAAGTCACCATCACCCCTAGCACAAGTAAGTACATATAACACATGAATTTTGATATGAATGAATAATCATAATTACTTATTTCATTGCATTTAATCAATATGGAAGAGGAAGTGATGACAGTGACAACAAAATTATGTATAAAGGCACAGGTCAAAAGTCAGGCTCATGTAATTGTTCGCTCCCTCAATTTACTACATGTACATTGAGGGAGTGAACAATTCAATTGAAGAAAAGAATAATGCACTCATACTAGTACAGATACAAGTACTTGAACAGATATAGGAATGAATTACAATGACAAAAGATGTCGATGCGGTGGAAGGGCTCGTGTGACATGACCCTTAGAGGTATGTTGGCAAAAGCAATGATAACTTCTCTTGGTTGGGCCGCCTATGCAAATCAAATCAAAGGGTAGGAGCCTGACAAATGTACTCCATGCAGCTTCTGTTCTGCAGTTAGGCAGCGGCAAAGGCAACGGGCAGTAGTGGGGCAGGCACTTCAGTAACTGTGTCGGGTTAAAAACTCTATTGAGGAAGGCACTGGGAAGCCACCTTAATCATTATTCAACAGACTTATGATGACACAATTATAAATATGATTCCTGGGAACTACAGAACCTGGCCTACTGGGCCATGCGTTGTTCTTGGCAGCAGGAAAGGCAGTCTTCCACATTTGTCACCACACAAAATCATTGCAAATCAGAACGACAGCAGCAGCAGAGAAGAGATGAGGGCTAAATGAGTTAGAATAGAAACTTTAAATGTTAAGATAATGTTGAGGACAGGGAAATAAAAAAATTAAGCAGCAGATGGATAGAGGAAATTTCTCTAATTTACATCCCTATACATGTGATATGAGAATGATAGGAGAAGCAGAGAAAAGAAGATTGAAGGCAATGGAAATGTGGCACTACCAAAGAATGGTGAAAATAAAATGTTCTGGATTAAAAATGAAGATAAATTTTGGAGATTAGTCAAAGAGAGAAAATTAAAAAGGACACTTGAATAAAAAAGAAGGAAATAACTTTGTTACATCCTGAGGCACGATAGCCTACCAAAGATCATAACTGTCTAGCAAAGACCTTTATAAAACAACAACCTTTCAAGGTAATAAGGGGAAGAATTACAATTGAAGAGCCACAACTATCAGTATCACAGATAATGGATGATGTAGGGCACAAGAGCTTTAAAGAGACTGGGAGGCAGTGGAAGAGTTTGGCAAGTTGCTACAAACCATTCCTTAGATTGACAATCCGTATTGATGTTGAGATATTTATTTTTCATTGCAACAGTTTCACATGGAAATACACCATGAATGGATTAATAAAAAATTCCACATTTCATATTGTACTCCATGAAAAAGGCAGCCTTGTGCTTGAGAAAGAAAATTGTTTTTGGACTATCAAGCTCTTACCTGAGACATGCCTCTTCTGTCTCCTCTGGCAGATTTCAAAGAAGCTTTGCTAGAGACCTTCTGAGTTCTAACTTGTCTAATTGCGTGAGTATTCACTTGGTCTGTCCCACCCATAACACCACCATCTTCCTCACTATCTGACAGCACAGCATCATTGGCTATTTCTGTCTCTAAAGGTTGACCTTCTGCCTCCACAGGCAGCTCAACACTTTCAACAGGAGTTTTCTCCACCATTGAGTTCCAACTCACTTCCCTTGATCTACAGGCTTCTACCAGCACATCCAAATCACTTTCCACCACAAAAGTCTCTGGCTTTATCTTCTTTTCAGACAGCTCTAAACTTCGAGACAATTCTATGCTCTTGCTAATGGCCAGCATCTTCTTCTTGCAACATACAGCTTTGGGGGGCCCCTCTTCACAAATTTGAGACTCCACCACTTCTTGTACAGCAGTAGCAAGTTCTGGCCCAGCCACCTCCAACTCTTTGACCCCATTCACTTCTACCACGGTAGGCAGTACTTCCATGGGAACAGAGATCTCCTGGTTTGCTTCTGTTTCTTCCTCGGGTAGATCCACCTTCTCACTTGCAACATTGAACTCCAATACTTCCTCCACCTTCACATACCCTTCATTGTCTACTGCATCTGGTGCTGGGCTTGTGCTGATTTTGGCCACTGCTTCAGAGGCCTTCTCCTCTTCCCGCCTTTCCTTCTCTAGGAGGTAAGAGCGGTAATATGCCTGTGCCACAAATGAGCGCCTTAGACTAACATTACTTTCCTCATCTTCTTCATCAGCCACCTTCTCTCTTACCTCCTGTCCAGTGTCCTGTGAGCAAACAAGTATAAGGTATATTAACAATCCAGAAGGAGGCAGATGGGAGAGAAACTTAAATAGTAGAAACAATGTCTTCACCTGAGGCAACATTCCAAATATAATACACTTGATAAAAAAGGTGTATGGGTACTATGACCATTTAAAACAATGTCATATAGTATGAAGCAATATAATAGTAGTAAAGATAAAAGTCTATTTTTAAATTTGACCAACACTCACTCTGAAAATCACAAATTCTGTTAATCAAGGGGATATTTCCAGTGTTTTTAGGCAAATGGAGAGGTTGGTAGCTATAACTGAAACAGCTGAGGGCTCTAATTATCCCATTGATCAATCTAATAATTACTTAAACTTCCATGGATTTCCAAATTTCAATGAATGCTTTGAACTTATTTCCAGCACCTTGCCCTGAATTTCTAAGAAAAAAAAAGTACCAAAATTCAGACCAGCAACAAATATTAGCTTATAAGTTACTTGGGACTACTCGCAATTCTCATGCAAAGAATTCAAGTACCTTAGATTAAATCAGGAAATATTATAAAACTGATGAATAATTTCCAATCATTTACAAGGTTATTTTTTCTCTATGAAGAATCCTAATGACATGAAAAAATATTTACACTTTTCTATTTTGACTCTGAAGTCCAGCTGTGTTGAAAATAAACTTCATTGTGAATGTTAGGGGGCAGAGTCACAACTTAGGTAGTTAATACCCACCTCTTTACAATCCCATCACTTTTAAGCAGACAAAACTCTGGTGTTGTCAGTTCTTTTTTCTAGGGAGAAAAATCTGCCTAAATACAAAAAGTTAGCTATAAACTGTAGCTAATGCTTCTTCAAGGGATGAGAGTGATGGTAGAAGAGTGATAGTACTTCCCTCCTAAAAGGGAGTATGCATAATAGTCCACAGAGGTCCTTTATAATCATATAGGAATCAACTTTTTCAAATTTATAATCCACACACAGGATGAAATGTTGCAAATTATAAAATGGTAGAAATGATTAAAGCATTCTCATAGAATGAATTCAGGACAAATTTGTTTTTGGTCCTATTGTTGTTAATGCATCTCATAGGCCCATCAAATTCCTAAGAATTATTATATGAGAATAGAATACAATTTTCTTTTTCAGGTGTAATAGTCTTCCAAACATGCTGGTTCTAAATAAATTTCATTGTAATGGCTAAGTCATTGTCAATTTTTTCTAGTATTTGTTGAAAAAACCATGAATGAGGAAAGCACACTTGAAATAAATATAACTTAGGGTGGATAGAGAAACATCTTCATTACTTAAATTATGGTTTAGTCTAAAATAGTGCTGTCTTCTGTTAGTGTTTACAAAAGGAAATCCACGTTAAACTTTAAGAGGCCTTGCATATTTGTTTTCAGGTATTCTAATGCTACACATTGGGCTTTCATTCACCAGCAGAGCTGGCCTGAGACATAAGCAAGCCAGGTAGCAGCCAAGAAGTTTAGGCAGGAGGTAAATACTAGATTTATTAAACTATCATACTTTCCATGGTACAATGTTCTCCAAAAACACGGTCAATTTTTGAGGAAAATATCCATGAAAAATGAAAATTTTTAAACACAATGTATAATGGAGAAGAGGGCAATTTGCATGTCAATATTGCAGTCCTCTTGAAAAAATATTAATCTAAAATGCAAGAACAATTGTTTGTAGCAGTAAGAAATTGAAAATGATAATCAAGAAGGGTTCTTTCATGACAGCAAAATTAAAGATAGTAAAACTAATCAAGCTAAAAAAGATAGAAAAACTTGGTAGCTACAGACTAGTTCCAGCAAGTTGCTGGAAATCAAATAATGCTCAAGAGAATATACAACTTATATGATACAATTACAACACATGAACACACTTCAAACAAATTAAACTCCATCAATACGGAGCCTCTTCATAAATGTGAGCAACTTCTCTTTCTGTACTTTTGAGAAGTTAACTCTCCTTGGATTTCAGGTCTAACTCTTTCCAAGAAGCCTCTCTTTTCTATCTTTCATCTTATTTTGAGACCTCAGCAGTCTTATTTACTAAAGAATTTCCATTCAGCACGTGCACATATTTTGAAAGCTATGGATCAATCAATTCAAATTCTTGTATCAAGGAACAATACACAGACCAACCATAGAGGTTTCAATTAGTTCTAATCATGTCCAAACAAGGTCTAAATATAATTGCTTAAGGGTTTTCACCAAAAAATACAAAACTCCCCATGTTTTCCGCGTCACTGGACACTATGTTATCCAACAACTGATTTTTTGGGTAGGTGCATATAAACTTGAAAGCGATATCGGTAGATTTGAATTGATGTAGATTATTCTTCTTCTAATAGGTTCCTTTGGAGAATTCTTATGAAGTTAATGATTAAAGCTGTCGGTAGAACTACAAGTAGTTCACTGAGCCTGATTCATCACTGAGACAAAGCGTCGTTGAGGAAGCTGGCAATATGCACTATTATAAAACCCACTAATGAAAAGGAACATTATCTAATGATGAAATATTAATTTCTCGGCCATTACCTTATTTAATTCTGATCTGATGTTGCTTATACTTGACATAGAATGACTGACTGTAATAAACAATCCAAATGTTAAACTGGGGATTTTATGCTTGTTTTCAGAAAAACTTTTTGTAGCAAGAAGTAACTCCGAAGGATCATACAAAAACCAAGAAATTTCATGATAAAACTGGGTTCACTTTCTGCTAAGTATTATTATTATAAGGTAATCTACCGGTTGAGATAGGTTTTTGGATAGACACAATAACCAAATAAATATTTTGTGACTCCTAACAAAACACAATCCAGCAACCTACTCTACATAAGACCCCTCTTCATCTCCGAGTACCTCCTTCCTCCCTTCATCCCGTCCAACATCCCTAGCTTGTTCCTGCCCTTTCCTTGTTTGCCTAACATTCTCCCCTCTATTACAGTCTCCAACATCCCACTGCCGATCAATACACCCTTCATCCATTTTTCCTACCTCCATAGGATTTCTCCCAACAAACCCCTCTCTTCGCCAACCATACCAAGGGCTTCCTCATTTGTTTTCTTCTCGGTCCATTTCACCTTCTCCATTCTTCTTCACACCCACATTTCAAAAGCCTCCACTTTACGTCTATCCTCTTTCAAGTCTTTTCTTAATATCCTTACTCAATGTCCATGTCATCAACTCCCTCTTCCTTGTGAAAGCATCTTTGCCTAGTGCAATTCTTCTCCTACTACTTTGACCGTGTTGGTCCAAAACACTTCTGAGATAAGTAAACTGTTCTACCTGCTCTAGTTTTGCTAAGTATGTATACACAAAATTAAATGCATGATGACAACCTTATATCCATTGCTGGAAAAACATCTGTGGCCACGGCTCGATTGGAAAGTAATTTTCTATCCAAATTCAACCAGAAACTATGACATACAAGAAAGTATAGGCCAAGAACCATGAGTGTGAAATTGATACCCAGCAACTTTATAAGTTCAAGCATTACACAGATACATAATCCCTGGTATTTAAAATTACTTCCTTAGGCAGATATACCAAAGCAAAAAACTAGTTTGAGTTTGGTAACCCTGATCAAGAGTCAAGTTACTGTCCAGGGTGCGGCACTTATCTCTGGACAAATTTCAATTTGAATTTTCCACCATATCAAAGTTCCACTGAAGGTTGATATTAGCATCCTTGAAAGCTATAGGCATCTAGTAAACATTCATAACCTCAAAATGGCCGAGATGTTACCTACAAGTGCAGAGTAAAATTGAAGACGTGCTATTATCAAAATTGTTCGTGCAGGGCATTCACCCAGTGAAATTGTTCGATTCTTCGGGTACCCCAGATCAACTGTTTCCAATATTGTGGTAAAGTATAATGCTTCGGAGAAGTCTGAGGAAGGTTTCACTAACCTGGCGAAAAACCTCTCTCCACTATTATGTTTGCAGTGTAGTCGAAAGAGTTACCAATAAGACGAGGCACCCAAATGTCACATCGCTACGCACCGCTATCGTAGTAGTATTCACGAATATGGACAGCGCTGTTTTAAAGAGTTCATGCGATCGATTCAGGACAAGATTGGAGGTGGTCATTGCAGCTGAAGGGGGTTACATTGAGTAATATTACTCTTGACAGATACCACTACTTGTACGTAGATGGATTTTCATTTGTATTTTTAAATACATTTGCTTTACAACATAAGTTTCATTTGTCTGGATTTAACTGCTGTGCCCTGTAGATGCCAGGTAATAGTTGAATTTAGTGAAATCAAAACTTAATATTCCACTGAAACTCTCATAAAAATACTTGATAATGCAATTACCATCAACTTTTAGACTTTACCTATCTTATTAACATTTCTTGGTCATCAAGAGAAAATGAAATTAAGAAAAGAATTCCTTCTTTTCAAAAGTGGGATTAATTACTAGGAAAATCATAATAGTTATTGACAAATTAAATTCTTTAGAAACATTTAATATACCTCTGGTACACCACTAATTCATGAGATAGCAAGATATGATAAGTCCAGAGCCATAGTGAAAACCCAAGTATTCCACCAAGACCAACTATGCTCACAGAAAACCTTTACAGGAATCGGTTACTACAATTGAGAATAAAACTTTTCAAAGCTAATATCACTATAAAAATGAATCCTAACCTCATAAAACTTGTCCCTAATTTGTCACCCTTTATGATATTATAGCAAATCATATTATAAAAGAAATGGTTGAAGGATGCATGCTTACCATTTGCATCACCTAAACATTGAGTAATTTACCTGTAAGGATCTGTTGGCAACAAAACTTGCTAATAGTAAAGATTGACACAGTTGATTCAGCTAAATTATAGCAGAATTCAGCTAAATGATAAAAAAGAAGTTACAAGTGAAACGGGCACCCACCTGCATGACTATGACTTCATTTTCCTTCTCCTTGGGCAGCAACGTCCTCCCACCATCTGCTAGAATAATTGCCACTTCTCTCTCCTTGCTGTTCCTCTTACGATCAACTAAAGGAGCAGGCAATGGTGGGCTTTGGGACAATATATTTTCTGTTTCAGCTACGTATGTCTGCTCTTCATCCTGAAAACACAAAAAAATAGGTCAGTACTTCACCAGAGAGGGGAGGCACAGACAGAAGCAGAGTCAGAGAGAAGATTGGTATCAATAGAAATGTGGTCCTACCAGTGATGATAAAACAATGAAGGCTACATGGAATGATTACTGAGGGAAATATGTGGGTGAGAATTTAAGTGAATTGATGACACTGAAATGTATAGATACCATCCTTAGGCATATTTTGAGATATGATGGACTAGGATGTTTGCAAAACATAAATTGAACAGGATGAGCTATAAAGAAAAATCCTGAAAAAGGTATATTAAAATGAAATGGAAGAGATAAAGTACAGAAAGGTGCTCAGTATAAGAGGAGTTGCTGAGTTGGCTAAAGACATATTCATCTAACCAACAACAAAAGGCTCTTTTCTACAAATATGGAAATACTTTTCTCTCATCTCCACTCCAGGTAACCAAAGGAGTACTTGGAATGAAGAACACAGTACATTTTGCCACTGTTGTTTATTGTGGCACTACTAATTTCAACGCTTAGGCATCATCATAAGGTACCTGATGATGATGCCTAAGCGTTGAAACTAGTTGTACCAAAATAAATAACAGTGGCAAAATATACTGTGTTCTTCATTCTAAGAACATGAACTCCCACAAAGTTGAGCCAGGCACCATTGAAGACAAATGAGTACCTCAGGTGTCTGTGCTATGCCCAATAAATTGCAAATATTTATTAATTATCTACCCATTATTTAGTGGTTAACTGGAATAAATGTGTATGTATGCTGATGATGTGAGCATCATGAACGCCTGTAATTTGTTGAATAACTTACTGGCTTCAGGTGAAATGTGGATAAGGCAATGTATGACTGGTGTGAAAGTAATGGCATGGTCCTTAACAATGGTAAAACACAAATGATGCTGTATTCTCTAAGGCAGGATGTAACCCACAATTTAGACTTTCAGAGTAAGATGCGTGAAACCATGGTGGTAGAAAATTTAAAATTTAGGGTTACATGCCGACCAACATCTTAAGTGGGATGAACATATCTCCCAGGTATGTGAGAAAATTAATTCAGTTTGCTGCCAGATATCAGTTTTAAAACCCTTTTAGTTTAGAGGTCCTCAAAATGTTATATTATGGCCTGTTTTACTCTGAACTTTTCATAGATTTTTAATGTGGGGAACATCATCCTGATTAAATCAAGTAATTTTAGTTCAGAAAAAATAGTAAGGCTCATAAATGTAGAATCAACCTTATCACACTCATTGTTGACCTCCTTTTAAATATTTGGGAATATGAACTTTACCTTGCATATATATGTATCATGCAGTGGTCTATTCTTTGAAAAAACAAGAGTGACTTGACAATAAATAACAGTTATCAATGGCACAATACCAGAAGATGTGAAGTCATACATTTGAAAACATTAAGCATATCTACGGTAGCTCAAGTGCCAGCATCGATATGCACAAAATTGTTCAACTATCTGCCTAGCCAGTTAAAAAATGAGACAAAAATGTCACCATTCAACAAGAATATATTTTCATATCTGGTTCATGAGTGTTATTATAGTGTAAATGAATATTTATGTTTTCCTTAAGTGTATATCAGTTTCCTGTTATAACTGTATTTTGTATTTCTATTTGGGAATAAGGTGATCTACTACCTTGATCAAAAATTTCCCGGAATTTATTCAGAAAATTAAAAATACAAGTTTATTCATCTAAATCTATATTGTCCCCTTCAAAGTAATCCCCATCGACTGCAACACACTTATGCCAGCGCTTGATCCAATCCTCGAAACATTTTTTATATTCGGTTTTCGGTATGTCCATCAGTGCTTCCTGCGATTTTTCCATTACTTCCTCTCGGCTGCTAAAACGCGTTCCCCGTAATGGTTTTTTAACTCGATTGAACAGAAAGAAGTCACAGGGAGCCAAATCAGGTGAATTCGGTGGCTGTTGGATGGTATTTGTTGCATTTTTCGTCAAAAAATTACGAATAATGATAGCACTGTGCGACGGTGCGTTATCATGGTGCAAAATCCACGAGTTTTCTGCCCACATTTCTGGTCTCTTTCGGCGAATTGCTTCACGCAAACGTCTCATAACGCCCAAATAATACTCTTTGTTTACTGTCTGGCCTTCTGGCAAAAATTCATGATGCACTACACCGTTGTAATCCATGAAAACCGTCAGCATTGCCTTCTTTTTTGACTGAAAACGACGTGGTTTTTTTGGTCTCGGCTCATTTGGTGAACGCCATTCACTTGCCTGATGTCTGGATTGCGTGTCGTACTCATAAACCCACGTCTCGTCTCCAGTAATGATCCTTTTGATGAATGTGGGATCGGATTCAGCCTCGCAAATCATGTCTTTTGCGACGTCAACACGGTCTCTTTTTTGCATGAAATTGAGGTCTTTTGGCATGCTACACGACGGAAACCCAAATCATTAACCACAATGTCTTGGGCGGATCCATAGGCAATGTTCAAGTCCTCCGCTATTTCTCTGATGGTTAATTTGCGGTTATTGACCAACATTTCTTTTACTTTATCAATTTTTTCACTGACTTTCGATGTCGATGGTCTGCCACTGCGTTCATCATCTTCGATTGACTCACGACCACTTCTGAACCGCTCGTGCCACTGGTAAACGACCGTTTTTTTTAGAGAATCGTTGCCGAAACACTTTTCCAACATTTCCAACGTCCGTGCGCCACTAAATCCGTTTTTTACGCAAAATTTAATACAAGTTCGTTGTTGCAAATTTAAATCCATTTCTGAAATTGTAAAAAATCGCCAACACACACAGAGATAGATGTACTCTTGGCTACGTAACTTTTGCAAATGTCAAGTTATGACACTAAGATTTAAAGGGAATATCAACAACAGATGTACCAATTTAACAAAAAAAACAGAACTCAAATCGGAACGATGGGAGCGCCACACGGTGGTTATTCCGGGAACTTTTTGATCAAGGTAGTATATCCCATTGATGAGTCCTATACACCTTTCATGTATTCTCAATACCGTACACTGTGACCAATGGAAAAATAAATATGTTATTATTATAAATGGATTTCAATGACAGGTCTTTCAGAACAAAAAACTGATAAATAATTAATTTTCACATTTTAGAGACCATCAAATGCCTGTTATTAGGAGAACGCCTTTTAATTACAGCACTCTTAAGTAGATTTTTTTTTAAATGAGATAAAAGAAGTGAACTGAAGCTTTTTAAATTACTTATGCACAGCAACAGCATCAAATTAGTCATCATTATCCTATCAGCAATATCTAAATTTACCACTGTTCTCATTTTAACAATAATTACTTTTCTTCTTTCAAATCAAATGGGTTGAAATACAAATTTTCTAAAACTCAAAACAAAGGAAAAAAGGGACTAGCTGGAAATGTTTATTACAATTTTTGATTTGGTCTAAAAAATAAAAACTCTTGATGTTCTGCTCTCTTCTTGACTTACCCAATGATTTAAAGGATTAAGACCAACCTTTCTTACAGTAAAATGGGGCCACCTCTCACTTTTCTGAACACACTTCATACACCATACTTCTCATCTCATGATGCAGTTAGCATTCTTCCATCTATAATATTCCTCTAAGTTTTCTTCACAACCAATTGAAATATTGAGTTCATTCTTTATACCATATGGTTGAGAGGTTAGAGTCAGAGAGTACAACCTCAACGTTATAGAAGAATAGGTTTTCCTTTAGCATGATAAGCAGTCTTGAACAAAAAGTAGTAATACTCTGAGGATCAAACCTTGGAAAAAGACCTGAAAATTCCAGGAAATATGAAGTTCTATGAAATGTTCCTAAATTGCCAAGCGGTAACAAATTTCTTTAAGAGCTTATAACCCTGAAGGCTCATGTTAGCTTCTAACAATAGCCCCCAACATGATAATAATGGAAACTAGGACCCTCCTTATTGTTTTGTGACAGCAGTGTTCATCTGGAAATTTCAGGCTACCCTTCGTTTGAACCAAGGGGTTGCTTCCTCATGCTATTTCCCAGGAATGCTACAAAGTATGTAATTGAGCAATATTCTCCACCATCATAAGCATCCAAAATACCCATGGCAGCAGAGAGTTTGAATCATTAATCATTGAAGTATATCCCCAATTCCTAGAAGAGGAGCAATGCAATCTGTTCTAAGCATGCTAGAAGTGACAGTCCCAAAGATATTTGAGAATGACACCAGTTCAGAATATACTAGTTTAAATCTTAAAACAAATTGCACATCTGTTTTTCTTATTCAGTCAATCATCAATTATTATAAATAGTATTTCAAGTTGAACTGAAAGAGAAACTGGATTTGTTAATAAGAAAATGTAAGAATTATAATTTTTCCAATATCTTTCCACAGGCAGAAATGTAATAACTGGGTAGGAATACCAAAGGCATGACAATAAAAGAAAAGCCAAAGAGAAACTCACTCACCAGTGTGTAGGTATCATCTGTCACAACTTCTTCATAGTCCACAAGATATGGTACAGTTATGACCTGAAATTTAAGGAAAAAGCAACTGGATGTAACTTCAGTGCAACAAAGAAAAATGACACAGGTTGCATATAGTAAATTACAGAATGAAGAACGATCATTTAAGAAAGTATTTAAAAAAAATAGGCATGACATGTTCATTCAATACTTTTTTCAATTTATTTGGTAGTCTAGCATTTGATGTACTTGTACATTTTGGATGGAGACCCACATAACATTAGTTTAGCTTACATTGACTTTCATTCCAGATCTATCACACTGAATTTCTAATGTGTACAGCAATGACTGTAACCCCTTGGCTTCACTGGCTTAATAAAGCTTGATCATCCACAAATAATTGATTTTATGGATTCCCCACCAACTTGCATTCCTATATTCAGTTTCTCTCATGGCATCTTTTCATTATCCTCTACAAATGGGTTGAAGGGTGTAGTCGATAATGGACATCCCTGTCTATCTCCTCTTCTTAACACTGCCCATGGACTCATCATCCACCACTCGCACCAGACTGAGACATGCAAATGCTACGAATAAGTCTCCTACCCATCAATCTACATGGGGGGCCACTAATACCCGACCTGACCTAGAGATGGTGGTAATTGTTTGAAAAATATCAATGCATTAGAAAGTACGCAATCTATTAAGCATATGTTCAAAGTTTGAAGATGCCACGTTGTTTAGTATTTGTTTGGCAGCCATCAATAGCAAAAGTTTTCAGTGAATTTGTAAAAATGAAGAAAATTGGTCATCGTTATGTGAAACAATACTTTTATTTGAAAGGCCTCAGCCAAACCAATATAAATGCTGAGCTGGATTCTACTCTGGGTGAGTCTCCTCCTTTGTTCACAACAGTAAAATATTGGGTAGCAGAGTTTAAACGAGGCTGTATGAGCTGTCAAGATGAGCATTGCATTGGTTGACCAAATGAGGTTACAACTCCAGAAATGGCGAAGAATATCCACAAAGTGATACTAGATGTAAAACTTGAATTGAAATATAACGAACATGCTGCCATGAAAAAATCTCCTGGTAAAGTTCCTCACACATAATGCTATTAATTAACCCATAAAAACTCTTCCTCCCACATTTTCTTCAATCATTCCTCAGATCTCTCTTCCCGGTTCTAACAGTATCTTTCCTCCCACATATATAATAGTGTACCAAGGTTTTCCCCTCTCACTTCCTGGTAGATCTTTCACTTTCCCATATAGCACATCTATGTCACCCTTCCTTTCTAAACTCTCCAAGTCCTTGCACTGATTCCTTCATGCTTCTTTCGTCCTATTAATTTTCCCCTCAGTTCATTTTAACTACCTCTTCACACTTAATTACCTTGTCAGTAATCCATGGTCCCCTTGTCTTTTTCCTATTTATTATTCCAGTATGTACAGGGTACAGCACTAAAATTCAGACAAGCACACGCTTCCTCGAATGATATTTCCTCGCCGGGTCAGCGAAACCTTCCTCATATTTCTGCAAAGCATTATACTTCATACAACTCCACAGCCACAATACCGTAACCAGTTGAACTGGGAAACCAGGAGAATCGAACTATTTTGAAATATCTACACTGCCCAGCATGAACACTTTCAATAATAGCAGCTCTTCGATTGTGCTCTGCACTTGTATGTATCATCTCAGCCCTTTTGAGGCTTTGACTGTTTACTAGATGCCTAGAGCTTTCAAAAATGCCAATTGTGTCCTCCAGTGGGACTACGTTATAGTGGGAAATTCAAATTGAAATTTGTCTGGAGATAAGCACCGGACCCTGTACATCTAAAGTTGATCACTTTATGGTTTCATTTGGCAAGGTTAGCAACATATACGTATTTACTATGTTTTCATTTGAATTACATGCTCAAATATTGCTGCCTGTCCTCAAGTTGACCAATGAGTACAATTAACAGGGTAACATATATGACAAGATAATTAAAAAAAATACAAATTATGTTGGTATTAAGTTGACCATGAGACAACATAGATCATGTAACAGTGTTTATTTTCTTATGAAAGATACAGATGTCTTGAATCAAGCTTTTATGTACTGACTAAAGCAAATGATGAAATATTATCAATGTAATACTTTTAGGAAAGGGTTTTTAAATCAAAAACAAAGAAGAAGAGTGTGCATAAAAGTATCAGAAAGAAATCAATGAATAATTTCATTTTATTTAAGGCAATGAGAAAATGGTAAAACTAAGCTAGATCAAAAAATAATAATATTAAAATTTTGCAAAAGCTCAGAAAATGAAATCCTAAAGTCAACATAGTAAACAAATGCAAAAAAAATGGTAGATTTTAAATATATGAGACAAAAGGTGAAAAGGTAGATTTATGTTTAAAAAATGAAATTATGGTTTTGTTAGTTCACAATTATTACTAAATAATCTTGAGGAATCCTGTAACAAAACGTTTTAGAAATGCCTAATCTTGTCGGAGTTGCATTAATGTTTTCTTTTCAAGAACTGATTAATATATCATTATATATATACGAGGGTCATCCGGAAAGTAGTACCCGTTCGTGCCGCATGAAGTGCTGACGACGCGAGTAGCCGCTGGACGAGGTCAGATAGCTTCAGTGGCTTGTCTGCCTTCTCTGAGCCAAGTTGCGTGACGCTAGCATTGCCTGTGTTGTTTCTGTGATTGTTTACAATGTTTAAAAAAATTGAGAACGCCGCCAGTTGTGAAGTGAGGGCAGTGATTAAATTCCTCAATGCAAGAAACGTTCGCCCATGTGATATTCATCGCCAATTAAAGGAGGTGTATGGAGACAATGTAATGGACGAGTCGTCTGTTCGGCGGTGGTGTCGCAACTTCAACATGGGGAGGGGGAACACACACGACGATGAGCGTTCGGGGAGACCGTCTGTCATTACAGACCAACTGGTGAGCTCAGTTGACGAATTCGTGAGGAACGATCGGCGCGTCACAATTGATGACATCTGTGAGCATTTTCCCAATGTTTCTCGAACAATTGTTCATGAAATTGTTAAACACCATCTGCATTATGCAAAAATTTGTGCAAGATGGGTCCCTCTCGTATCTCAATGAGCTGGCGGCGAAGGACTATGCAGCAGGAATACAGAAACTTGTCACACGTTATGACAAATGCCTTAATTTGCTTGGAGATTATGTTGAGAAGTAGTTTAAAGTATCCTCTTTCAAATAAAATTTTTTATGTTTGTTAATATTTACTTTTGTGTCTTTATTTCACGAACGGGTACTACTTTCCGGATGACCCTCGTGTGTGTGTGTGTGTGTGTGTGTATATATATATATATATATACATATACAATTATATAATCACTAATTAGCTAATGACCATGGCCTTCAGGAAAGTATTGTCCCGTTGTGAGTTTTTACATAATAAAGACATCATTAATAATGATTAATCATGCATTCGTAATGAATCAAGATACTTTTGTTACAAGCATTTTGGCACAAACATTTTTCTGGGACTAAACTTTTTCAAAGATGAGACTATTTTTGAACTACTAGCAGGTACATAATATAAGTTTGAACATTTATACATGTATAAAAATTGACTTTTATCTCCCATGCCTAAAATTTAATTCATGAAATAGAATTTCTACTAAAATTGATTAAAAACAGCAAATCACTCATTCTTTCCCTGGAGACAAGCCTGATCATTTTCCATGATGGCATGGAATACATACGGTATCAAATAGAATGCACCCACACAAACACACCCACCCACCTCTTCAATGATATCACCTGGCTGAGCAACATCCAATGTCACACCTTCTGACGTCATCTGAAATGGAGGAACAAGAGGGGACTGTTCATGTATCTTATTAAGTTAAATCTTTGTCTCTGTTATTATCTTATTAAGCTTACAATGCTAGAAGTGCACTACATGCACAAATTAACATCTAGTGAACCACTTAATTGAAAAAAGAACCTTCAAGGGATTAAATCCACGATAGTATAATGCATCACTAACATACTACTATTCTTGGTAGATATCCATTAAAAATACAATCACAACTTTCAATACCCATACAGAATATCAGGACTATTTAACTTTTATACTCAAACCCTTTCATGTTAACTGTTTGAGGAAGGATGAATTTTCACTACGGCAAATTTTGTTTGTTTTCCCGAAAACTGCCCTGCAATTACAAAATATAAACATTTTAATTTTGCCTTATCTTTTTTTTGCAAAATGTAACCCCTGAAGCAGTTTTTGTCACCAGCAATCAATGAAAGACCATTTCTGCCTAAGCTCTCAAGAATACAACAGAAAGAACCATTCAGAGTACAAAGCATCACTAGGATGATGGCCAGGACAATTTGATCCAGATCTTGAAGTCAACATAAAATGTTATGCAAGTTTAAAAAAAATTTATTAGAGAAAACTTTAACTTATTAAATTTCAATTGGAAACCTAAAAAAATACATAAAAACCTTTGGAATATATTTTACACGAAATAATCCTTGAATGGCCCATATGCTGTATATCTATTTTACCTTTATATAGCTTTCCCTGGTGCTATTAATTTGTTATTTGCATGTACTTTTCATCTCACATTTGTGCCTCATTCATTAAATCATAAACAATCCCATTCATATGCTTATGCCGCTTTTTTAGCCCAACCTCCACGGACAAACTCCTTGTTACCTAGTGCACATTAAGTTACTCAATGCATAAATTTTCAAGATATAAAAATGTTTGGCATGAGGGTAACTTCTAAGATGTACCACATCAACAGACAATATAAAACTTCATAATGGATATTAGTTTCGCATGTCTTGGAGAATATGGCCAGAAATACTAAGGGGTAATGGGATTTCAAAAACAGCAAAAAGAGGGGAGAATGCTCAGAAAGTGAGGTAAAGGGAGTATAAGAATTTATTTTGAATAGAATTAAGGAAGGTAGATTTTACTCAGATATAATGAATTATTTTAATCTACATGCATGAGGCATAGGGTTTAAGGATTTATTGAATCATCACAGTGATGTCTTGTGAAGAAAACTTCAGTCATAGTACCAGGGTTCATCAAAAACCTACCCTACGCCACAGCTCATAATAATAATACGCAATAGAAATCTTTGGACCTCAGCATTTGGCTATAAAATCTGTTAAAATGAAGCCTGGTGTTCTAAAAGTTTCTCAAGCATAATTCCTAGGAATTGATTTGTGAATATAAGAAACATTTGTGATATGATTCAGGGGCTACTATTAATCAAGTACAAAGAGCAGATAAATTTGCATCGGCTTCTGTAAATGTTGGAAAATATTATCAACTCCCAGGCCTAAATAGTGCATATAAAAGTATAGCATACAGATCTTCATTATAATATAATAATAATAACTCTTTAGAACCTATGTAGAGTTTAAACACCATATAAGAAGAAAGAAATTACAGTCCTGATCTTCCTCCTTTGTTACCTTCACTATCCCTCTCTTACAAATAAACTTCACTCAACCTAGTCCGTGCAACAAGAATTTATTTCAATCAAATAAAACATTATTTACAACCTCTCTTTTGTAAAAATCAAAAAGGCACATATTGCTTCTGGTTTTTCACTGCTTTGATATACTAATAATTTTATCAAGATCACAACTATCAATTAACTATCAAACTGGTCAAACATATTGATTACCAATAGTAAATTAATAAACTACATTGCCAACAGCTTATCTTGCTGCTTTACAGAAAAAAAATCTCATAACTTTTGAGTCACAATATTCCGAAAGTATGAGTTTCATTCTAAAAGAGTGAAATGGCATGTTAACATTTTAAACACCCAAATCCGTGTTGATTTATCCTTGAAATACAATTTAAAGTTACTTGAAAACATATGAGAAACAGAAGAGTACATATGTGAATTTGTATATGAATTCTCGGGAATCACAATAGATGAGGACTGACTAATATTTTAGTATCTGTGCTTATTTTTACAGTTTTAGAAGTCAGTGTATTCATCATGACAGATGCCCCAAAATGTACCCAGCCCCTTCCCCCTTCCTTATTTTTTTCCACTCACTATCGTAGCACTCACCTCCTTGACAAGTATATTGGTTGCCACAACTGTTCCCTTTTCAAGGTTCACATCATTCAAATTGGTTGCCTGCATAAGAGAAGAAAAACAGCTGTGATATACTATTCATCATTGAATCATTAGTGAAAAGAGTTGCTTGCACGACATTTACTTGACAGCCCATAATTACCCTTCGTAAAAAAATTAGAGGAAAGTAAGTAGGTAGAAATTAAGGACTGGAAAGACCATATTTGCCAACTACTTTCATAACTTTGTAGACATGCAAAATTGTAACATCTTTATGAACACAAACATACAATAGTTTATAATATACATCAACCCAATCGTCGGTAATCAACCCAAAGGTCGGTTTGGTAGGTGATTTATAAACACCATTAACGGAAAAAATGAAAATAATTCCATGATAATTACAGCTTCAACCCTGATGCACTTTATATAGAATGACACCCATTGCAAAACCCATTTTTGATATTTTTTGCCTCACAGCACACTTTATTTGTACACTATTCTGTCCAATAAATATGGCCAGAGGCCATAAAAACTTTATTTTACAAAATTTAGTCTAAATCGATTTTCTCCCCTTCAAATCAGTCTCCATTCATTGCTATGCACTTATTACATCTTCTTTTCCACTGTTTAAAGCACCCTTGGAAGTTCTCTGCAGTTAGGCTGGTCAGTTTTCTTGTCGTTTCTTGCTTTATTGTGTTAACATCTTCCCAGTGATGCCCCCCTCATCACGTTTGCATTTTAGGACAGGAAAAAGCCGCAGGGAGCGAGATCTGTATGATCAAGGATGGTGATTGAATTTTTTGCCAGAAACTGGCAAACAATCAATGCTGAATGTGTAGGTGCATTGTCATGGTGAAGGATTCATCCATCATGTTTGGTTGAAATAGTGTGCACTGTTGATTTTCCTAAATTCAGTTCATCAGCTATCATTCCGAAATACTCTATGGTTGGCAAGGACAAGGGACCGCACACAATCAATGTTGTCATCAACACAGGTGGTTGAAGGTCGTCCCGGCCGTGTATCATCTGTGGCGTCTTGTCAGCCATCTTTAAAACACCTAATCCACTTGAAAATGGATGTTTTCACCATAGCAGTACTACCATAATCAGCTGTCAACATTTCAATAATTTCTTGATAACTTTTATCACACTTCACCAAAACATTCGTGGCTCCGTGATTTCTTTAATTTCAATTTTTGACAAACAGGAAAAACAAAACAGAAACGAACATATCAGGCACCATACACAAAGCTCAATGATCCATCAAGCACAGATGGCTCATTAAGTCTCAGGCAACTAGCGCAGCTAGTGGGCGGGGCTAGAGTCAGCGTCATATTATATTGCACAGACCTTGTATTCATGAATTATTTTAAGTAAATACCAATGACATTAGCAGTGATGGCATTTGCATTAACAATAAATATTTTGAGAAGAAATATCTTATTTATCACTCAACTAAGAAGCCAATAAAGCCCTTTCTTACGAAGCAACAGGCAACACTATCTTTTCACTTTGATAAATAAACAGTCAGGTAATAATTGAAATCTTCAGTATAGGGAGAACGAATTTTTTCACATTTTATTCCATACAATTGCATTGTACTGATGGATATTTCTTACAAGATGGATAGAAGTGAGTTTGCCATCCAGAATTTGAAAAAATACTTTAAATCTAGTTAGAGTGAACAAATAAGAGATATAATTTTTATGTGCCCTAATATATGGCAATAATAATAAATATCCTATACTGGCTCACATGTCATGATAAAAGAATGACCATAAAGGCAATTACAAACTCGCATAATAATTTAAAAGCTATGACAGAAGTGATGTATAACAAAGAGCAGCAGCTTGTGAAAAATGATAATTCCAACATAGTGATTTCTTCAAATGGATTTATCTACATGAAAGGATGCAACTAGATCCCAAATCACTGAAGTTATCACTATTATTATTATTATAAGGTAATCTATCAGTTAAGGTAGATTTTGGATGGACACAACTACCAAATAAATATTTTATGGGCCGAGTCGACATATATGTTTCTTGACACATTTGTATTTTTCTTCACTAGTACTCAGTTCTTTATCGTCATCCATGATTTTCTCTACAGCCTGCTGATACTCCTTCTCAGTCAATCCATTTAATGCTTCTACATTCCATATCCTAACCCACCGTTCTAGACTTATCTTTCTGAAATGAACTCTACACTATACTGCCATGGGTGTACCCCAAGGATCCACCCAAGGGCTTCTACTGTTCCTCATTTACATTAATAACCTCCCAGTGGCCTTGGATGGGATAAACAACATTAAGCTGCCGCCATACGCTTACTTGCCATATTATCACCATCCTCACGAAAACTTTTACTATTGATTTTAGACTAATTATATCCAGAAGTAGTGTGGAGATATTCAATGTAAAAACAACTAAAATAATCTACATTTAACACAATAAAAATCAAATGGAAAGTCCATTGCCACATTTTTAATAAAAAATTTAAATTTCCGGATGAGTCACCACAATATCTGCGAGTGGTAGATGATCATCAATGTAATGACATTCAAAGGGTCTCCTTTCCGCAAAAAAAATCAAATGGAGTCTATTGATAAAACTCAATAAAAAATCAATTAAACAAGTATCAAACTGTAAGTTTCTTGGTGTTTACCTAAGTATGAATCTATCGTGGGAGCAGCATGCCAATACTTTGTCACAAACTTAATAATAATTATTAACTTCTCAGACATCTACAACACACAACAAACAGTAATGTCCTCTTGAATTAATACAATGGCCAATCTTATCACCATATGTTTTACAGCATGATTCTTTGAGGGCCTTCACATACCTCCCCTAAAATATTAGAATTGCAAACAAGAACTCTTAAATTCCTGGTAGTCAATATAACTCACTTTTCAGATCAATTTTCACTCAATTACAACTATTTCCAATCCGAAGTACATTATCTACATCGCTATAAATAAACAAAAACCGGTCAATTCAGACTTTCTTGGACACTTTACCAAGACAAGAAATTAATTTCACTACTGAGCCATAATCACAATAAAACGAATGGCCCCATGGGCTTTAGTTTCGGTTTGAGACTGAACAATAAATCACCAGAAAATTTTGAATTGGTCAATGAAATTAATTATTTTAAACCAAAATTGAAAACATTTTAATGAATAAAATGTATGATTCTAGACGCGAATTTGAAAACGGCATGTCATAAATGTAATTCTTGTAATTTCACTTTCAATGCCTGTACATGCCTTTTTGGCATACATCTGTAAATGCTTTTTTGTCATAATATATATTTTCCTAATTAAGCATATGGCATCCCTTGGTGTGCCTTACATAATGTATATTTAACTATTACTATGGTCCATGAGCTAACAAAAAATCATTATTAGCATTATTACATTTCAATTGACTGATAGAACAGGGAGTAGAAATGAGAGTGAAGTCGACTATTTAAAAAAAAACATTTATCATTGTCAAGAGATCACTTTACGACCAGTAATAAATATAAGTGGAAAATTTAACACACTGCATATGCTGAAAATCATTAACTAATTAAGAGAAGGCTACTGTCTACATTTCAACTATTGTTTTGCAATTACTTACATGGAATGACATTTTACTACCAGTTTGTTTTACTACCCAAATTATACAACAGTTACATTACACAACCAGAATATAGTACTGGCTTAACATAATATTCAATAATTAAATTTCACTCGCATTCTCTAAGGAGATGTCAAAAATGCAAAAAGGAAGTAAAACCTCTTACCTCAGACAATGATATCTTCATGCTCAAGAAGTTGAGTTTGGCATCATGGCTCTTCCGCTTGAAAATCATAAATTCGGATATTTTGAGAAAGCAGTCTTTACAGATGTACTCCGGAAATCCATCGTTTTCAGATATCTGCGCATAAAAATAATTATTACCATCGTCACTTTACAATTTCAGCATTCATTTAGCACACGGGATATAATTAGGTATAGCGTTCAGTTAGAACTAGATCTATAAAGCCATTTCTGCCTAAACAAAGTTCTCGTCTCGCAGGAACACTGGTACTGATAATAAATGCACTATTTTACATTTTAAAAGGCCACCGGCTCGCACATTCATCACAATTATTAAGTCAGCTATGCAAATACTGGGTTATGACCACTGAAAATAGGCTAAAATAGCATCCAAACAAATTTGAGATATTTTATATCTGAAGTCCCATTGGACTTGACATCCATGAAATAAACTAATTAACAACGCCCAAAAAAGGATTTAGTATACATCTCTACGCAGTGAACATTTCATCGACTTTAACATAAGCTTAGCTGGAAAAATATCCCGAACATTTCAATACAACTTTATGCATACCAAGATCAATATGAAAATTTAGGAAACACCACAGAAAAATGAAGTGACATTGCCTATATTGAGAGGATTTAAGTAACACATACCTTCAACGAGTAAATTATATCACGAATACCATTTATTACAGTAAAACAATCAGCACAACAATGTAACTATTAAGGTACTTACGTCTAACTGACAAACATCATTAATGATGTAGTAAAATGGTGTGTTATCAAGAATAACTTTGTCATATATACGAATGTAGTCCTCACTTCTTTCTACACATATTCTACAGATATCCCTAAAACAATCGCCAAACATGGTGAAATTTAATGCGAACAGAACCAGCGCGTTTTATCTCATTTGAAAACAAGATGCGTGAAGTTTTCCCAACTCTCACGATTTGCACCCCACGGAAAATCTACGACTAATACCAAAATGGCAGGAAAAATATATCGACTATCGAAATGCTTCGATTGCTGTTGGTTACCATGGTGCCACCACAACAACTAATAATTCTAAAGCCCTCTTCCGAAGGTCGCCTTACTTACCGGCATCCAAATTCTTTATTCTGAATAAGGGATTTATTCAAGAAGAAATAATATCAATCATGCTGAAAGAGCATTAAAGAAATTAGATCATCCATGTAATTAGTTGTAAAAATGGCAAATAAATATGAGGGATCAATAAAAATGCTGGTTTGCACATTCTAAATTATGTTTTTAAAACAGTAGAAACCGAGTTTTAGAATCTTTAGGAAGGTAAACAAACTACAATATTTTTTTCTCGATAGTCAGCACTAGCGCCAACAAGTATGAGAGGCAACTGTTTCCACTGAGGTTCCACTGAGATTCTGTAGGGAAACTTTTGCATGAGTAGCGAACTGTTTTATTGGAACTCGTTCCGAGGAAAATCGCTTTCCTCGAACTACCAGTAACTCAGTGTATCAGAAACCTTCACTCAGCGGATAACCGATATCTGGTACTTAGTAGTAAACATAGAGCAGGCGAGTTATACAACATACTAAGTAGAGGTAAATGCTGAACCAGCGGACTTGATCATTGCTCAAGTCTACATGCCACCATGAAATCATAGGGAGGAAGAAATCAACATAATAGGATCAATTGGATGAAATAATTGCGTATGCTCCCGGAAGACATGGTTGATGATGACGGATATTGGAACGGGAAGGTGGGCGAAGGAAGAAATAATGATAGCGAGGTAGGAAATGGCGGTTTAGGAATAATTTATTTTTTAATTTACACAATTACGTTGCAATTAGGCGATGAACGACCCCTGGTAGAAAACAATACAGTTCTGCGAGATAGGGGTTAATCATAACGAGTCCTTGCTTTAGACACCACGAACGGCGTACATATACATACAAATTCTTGGATGTTCAAAGTTATATCAGTAAAACTATATTATGGTTATACACAGATTTAAAAACAACGTGATTAATTTGTACAGTTTCCAAGGGTAAGATGTGGGCTCAGATGACAATTTATTAATTATATATAGTGTAACATCCGATTCAAAAAGATAAACAGGGAAGAAGGTTGATAAAATGGAATGTAGAAACAGCTGAAACGACAAAGGAGTATTAGCCGGCCGGATAAAATTATGAGTGAGGAGAGGGAAACGGGTGCAATAGAAGATACATGGACATATATAAAAAAGGGACATCGAAAACCGCATGCGAAACTATAGGACCAGCAGTTAACAAAAAAATAAGGAAAACATAGATTATAGACGAGTTGATTAGGAAGATAGACGAGAGCAAGTCATTCGTCTTGACCGAGATTCTAAACTGGACCCCTTACTCTCTGAAATTGTTTCATTGAAATGCATATTTAGCGGATGACTCCGTTCAAGGTCACTGTCGCGGCATCTCCCGCAGTTTCTTATGATTTCCTATTTTAATGTTTAACATAGTGTTAATCTTTCTCGAAAACCGCTTCACCTTTGCTTTGTTCACATTTATTCTCATCCCGTTCCTATTGCGCTACCCGTCCAATATGCTCAGCAGCGTTTCAAAAACCTTGACTGACTGGCAAACTCAGGCTTGATCATCAGCAAACCTAAATTAATACAAGAATGGCCTTAATCCCTAAATTGATAGATAACCCCCTTGGGCAATATGATGTGATGAGACTGCAACATATTCCATCTGATGCTCAGATCCATTTAGGTACTCGCTAAAGCAGGAAATCACCTATTTATTATTTAGGTAAGCATGTGATACTTTCTGAAACTAATTTATGTTAAATGAGTACATAAATAGTTTTTAGGTGTGTTTTTTTTTGGCTCTTTGAGTCAGCGTATTGTATGCTACGCTAGCTAAAGTGGTTCTGAGGATCATTTATAAGAGAATGGACACATGGGGAAATGGTTACTTATGGAGCAGTTTGGGCTCAAAAAGGGGAGTCGCACGCGTAATACTGGGTCCGAAATCACACTTCTTGTTTTGTGGTCCTGACAATCAGATGTCTATCCCTTTTATGGACGGGAGTTAACACTGATCTGACGAAATCTTCTGGCCAAATTCCCACCTAATAAATGGAACGAATTATTCCATAAAAACTTTTTCTCTCACGTTTTCCTAAAGCATTAATTATTTTGACGGGAATGCTATCTAACCCCATAAAGAAATTTATAAACAACTTCTTTAAATCCCTTTCTATCTCACCCGGTCCTAAGCTATTTCCATCTAGTTTGAATTCCCTATGCTTAAACTTCTTGGGCTAATGTATTTACGATATAGATCCTATATGTTTTGCTATCTTCAATTATTATTACGGATTTTTCTTTCTTAATTCATGGCAGTTCTCTTACCTTCCTGCAAGGGGAACCGATTTTCACCCTTTCCAAACTTTCCACACCTTCACTCTGTGTCTTCCATGCCTTGTTAATTTCCCGCATTAGCTTATTCAATTATTTTTACTTTCTTCTACTTAACATTTCGTTTACTTTATTCGGTAGCTTAACTTGCCAAAGCACTCGACCAGACATCGAGGGATTCGAGTTCGAATCCAGGTCAATGCGAATAATTTTTACCATCGGATATTGTTGTATTAAAATAAGAGTTCATAAATTAGAGCAGTTGAAACAGTTTATCAGTACTTATTTTGGGATTTTTCTGGATAAAAATTGTCGAAGTAGTGGATACATAAGGCAAAGAATTGCGGTAGGTGAAAATTTTACAAGGAGGAGGGGATTGATGACAGGCTGAGTAAGGATGTGAAGAAAAAACTTTGATAAGGAGCGTGGTTTTATACAGTACGTAAACATGGTCATTGAAAAATTCAAAGAAACTGCGGGGGATGCCGCAACAGTAAAATTAAAGGAATCTTCAGCCAATATGCATTAATGTTCAACAAAATCAAAGTAGAAAAATCATTCGCCTTGGTCAACACGAATGATTTCTACACTTTAAAATTGCTGCATTTTAATCGTCCTTGAAGCAGGATGATAGGCATGGATTTAAGGTTTTTTAAATGTGGGTGAGGAGAAGGATGGAGAAGGTGAAGTGGACAGAAAGGAAAACAAATGAGGAAGTGCTATGCATGGAAAGGGAGTTGAGGGGATTGTTGGGAGAATCCGAAGAAGACAGAAATGCTTTAATTGGGAATGGGATGTGAAAGACTCTGAGAGAGGGGAGCGAAAGAATCATGCGGAATCGAAGAGAGACGCGGCAGGTGTCCGTTGTTAGGTTATGGTTTTGTTAAGAGAGGCAAGTATACATAGGAATTGTAAAATTGTATCAGCTGTGTCCATCCAAAATCTACATCAATCGATAGAATACCAATAATATTAATATTCAATTCCTTTCTAAATTACAAATGCTAGTTTTCCTTCATACCGAGGAGTAAGTTCTTAAAAGAGTTCTACGTTCATTTCCATTTTCCATGATTGAATTGAATTTTCAAAGAATAGTGACCTATCTTTTCCATCGTCACAATATACGAATATGTCTTGAAGATAGTACGTATTCATTGAGTGTGTTTTAATGTGACTGTTTTTTCTCTCCCCTCTTCCCCTCCCACTTACTTCCATCAATTAAACTCACTATCACCTATTAAAATCAACCGAGGAGGGTGGACGCCAACCGGGTAGCAGCTCCATTTAAAATTTAAATTATTTCATCATTTCAAATCACGGAAAATCTCAGTCCGTGAATTTTATTATGGGGATACAGCTTCCATAAAACAATGGCAGTTGTCATTGGAGGAGTCAAATTCCTTTAAATTAATATTTTTTCATTTCTGAAAATGTAATGTTCTTCAGTCAGCACAAATGAATCTCTTCTTAATGATATCTTCCTGTCCTTTTTAGTTTTTTTGCATATAAGTTCCTCCTATAAACAGTTTATCTCTGCTCTTTACTGACAGAGTAATTCATCTTTGACAGGTGGTGACTTGGAAGGAGCATAGCAAACACCGTGACTTCCAAAAAGGAATTTATTGAGAATATGTGAAAAATTTAGAGCAGTTTGAAAAATTCTGTTCTTTGCCGATTGCAGGCATGTATATGTTTTTCAAGGGGTTCTACTTTACTTCTTCCAGTTTTTCTGTGACGAATAACCGGTAACGAAACTCTCTACCATAATTTTTGTGGTTTTGCTTCGCGAAATACAAGGCTATCTCAATGACTTCACATTGGTAACTATAACTATATTCTGAATATCGAGGATTACCCACCATTAGCACAAATGATTCCGGCATTCTTTTTCTGCATTTATTATCACGTAGAATCAGCCATGGTTTCCCATTAATAACTAAACTTACATTTCGATTACGGGTCTCCTTTGCAACAACCTAACCCCATTTTTTCACAAAGGTAAATGACTCATCTTGATTCCCATGTGGATCCCAGCAACTATAATTGTTACTCTCCCGACCGTTAAGATGGCTATGAGAAGGCGAAACTATTAAGTGCAGACGCCGCCTCATCCTGTGCAAAGGGTTGCCTTGACAAGCGTTATTTCAAGGGAACGCCGAAGATATTTATGAGTAAATTCGATATTTAAGGGACTTCTGAAAATTCTCAGATCCCGATTTCAGCTTTTTTGTGTGGAATGTGGGTAGGAACAGAGAAATATTCATAAAGCTGTTAAAAAAATTCACATAAAGGAAGTTACTTGATTTTACTTTAGAAAAAAGCACATGTGATTGCTACCCTGAGAGAGGTCAAAAACAAGTATATTTAAGAAAGATTGAGATAACAACAATGCCGTATTTATGAAAATGAAAAGGGATAGGAACACATAAAAGAAAAACACCGGATTGGTAGGGAAGATGGAGCGAAGCATATCACACGCGCAGAAGAGTTTCCTTGACCAGGACTTGAACAACAGATCTTCGACTTGTCGGGTAGATATTCTTACCAATTGAGCCATTGAGGAAACGAAATTAACGAGCAGGGTGGCTGGGAAATCATCAGAATGCTGTTTTTGGCCAAACATTCGTTAATAACGAAAATATTCATAATGAATAATCTCTTCCCGATCGAAGAAAACAATCAACATCACCTTCAAGTTCGATCGCGGCATCCGAGCTATTTTGGGTCGTGGGGAATATGGCCTTTTCTACTGCGAAGACTGGGCTTTGGTTTCTACATCATAACCATAAACCCAAGTTCCGTCGCCAGTGATGATTGTTTTTAAGAAGTTCCAATCGTCGTTGGAACGTTCCTGGCTGATTCCAAGACGTATTTGCCTCTGTTCATCCGTTAAAATTACGGCACAAATTTGGACGCGACGTTCTGCATGCCCAAAATTTTATTCAAAATGGTGAAACATGATTAAACACTAATGTATACTTCATTGGCAATCTCCCTGACGGTTGGAAGCACGAAATCATTCACACTGTTGATGTGGCCGTCGTTTGTTGATGTCAATGGTCGTCCACGTTTCGGTTTTTTATCGGTCGAGGTTTGTCCAGACTGAATGCGGTTGTACCAACGAAAACACCGAGCCCGACTCATACGTATATTAATTGCCGAAGGTTTTGAATCATGCACAAATTTACGTCGCACTTTTCCCGACGTTAAAACAAAATTCAATACACACGCGCTGCTTCTCTGACACCTTTATTCTCACTGACACAAGACTTTGTACAGCAAGCGTGTGCAAGCTCAGCGAAAAATCGCTGTTGTGCGGATACAAGTCGAGTTAGAGCCACGGTTAAGGCGTTACTTCTCACAGACGCCAGTAGAAGGCGACACCTCACTAATCGTGGTCCGTCAAGCAGTTCGCGCGCAGACTAGTCTCATCTTTTTTGTACAGACGTTTTTTTAAGAAGAGTAAGTTCTGCTCCCCAGAATCATAATGTATTTGGTTTTTGTTACTTCCCAAAATCATTTCACTTTCCACCTTACTTCCCCACGATCCAGTTGTGCAGTTATTTCATAATTATACTTTGCCTGATGAAGATCCTACCGTCGACACTGCGTTGCGAAAACCTCTCTTTCTCTTTTCCCTTTGATTCTTCCTCAAATTTCTTTTTTTACTCACAACCTGCTCTTAACTTCCGTTACTCCACACTGCTACCACGTTAGCCATTAGTTAGCTCGTGTCACTCGGACCCAGCAAAGTTGTTGACAACGTTCTAGCTAGTTTTGCAGCCTCTAATCGAAGTATTCTTCATCAAGCGATCGAGTCCCGTGAATCATCGTTCCCATGTTCAATCCTCGCTTTCCCCTATCCCAATATTCGTATCTACCCATTTCACAATCATTGACCATCGGCAATATGCCTACATAATATTATAATTTCTAAATCTACGAGGATTTTCCAAATTCAAAGAACTGTAGGAGATTCAGTGACAGTAACTTTTAACGGAGGCATTCGCTAACATGCGTTGAACTGCAGGAATATGAAAGTGTAAAAATTATTCAACTTGACCGGGATACGCACCCGTATCCCTCGATGTCCAGCCAAGTGCTTTAGTCAATTAAGCTACCGAGGTGTCCTCTTACGGAGGACGTGTATGCCTCAAAATATCGGAGTGTAAGAGGATGTCTTGGTAGCTTAACTGGCTAATGCATCGACTGGACATCGAAGGATCCGGGTTTGAATCCCAGTCAAGGAGAATGATTTTTACTTTTACAAAACCGTCAGACCCTTTTCCTTCATATAAAGTTATCCGAATATTGATACCACCGTGAATATCAGCGCCATATAAAAGTCAACCTTAATCCAAACAGGTAGTTAGGTAATCCGAGTCACCGAGTTTTTCATGTATAAAATGAAACTTGACAAAGCTATGAAACTCATACTATATTAGGGACGGGAAGAATGCAAGTTTGTGGGTGGGGTGAAATGAACATTGTCGCAAGAAGGACCGCAATTATGACAATATTTTCATTAATTCCAAACTTCATTTAGAATTGAAAAAAGTCCAAATTGAGTAGTATCAGGCTTGATGTGGTGAAATTCTAACATAATAAAGAAAAGATAGTGACAATATCCGACTAGATATTCTATCTAGTGGAACATTATTAGCATCTTTTCTTTATTAAAAAGTAGTCATCGATGGTAAAGAGGGTTTTGTTTCATAGATTCACAAAAGGTAATTTAAAGAAAGAGGGTCGTTTTTTCGACCTCTTTATATTAAGACCAAAGTGACCGAGGGGGAAAGTGGTTACAAGAAAAATTATTTCATGGAAACCGTGGAAATTGGTGGACCGGGATCTTGATGAATCAAATTGATAAACATAGTCTGCCCCTGCATTTAAAAAAAATATTACGTAAGATACAGTGAAGATATGACGCTGGGGAGCTACAACATCGGCCATGTAAAATGAATAAATCAAACAGTTACATGTACGAGTACATGTCAGTGGTTCTCAAAGTCGCCATGGGAAAACGGTGTTAACGGTCATCACCTATTAGATGAACTAAAAGTTGGCGCTAAAAGACATTTGGAAGAGAAACCAGGAATATTTATTTTCAAGTGCCTCCAGTCGTTCTATTTTTCCGATATTCTTTGGCACAAAATTTACTGTGAAAAGGATTTTTATATCGATAGATACGATGGTTGCTATTTATATTTTGTGCCTAATATTGAAAAGACAGTAATTTATTTTTGAAAGTAGCTTTATTGTTTTTCAAAGTATTCTCCTTGATAATAAATACACTTTGGCATGCGCTCGAACCAATTTTCGTAACACTTTCTCCAATCCGATTGAGGTACTTCCAAAACATGGTTTTAAAATGCATCAACGGCTTCTTCAGGTGCCAAAAAAAGTTGGACGCGCATTTTTTTCTTGATAAACGGGAATAAAATGAAGTCATTTGGTGTTAAATCAGAGCTGTACGGAGGATGACCCATCAATTTCACGTTCTGGCCATTCAAATAGGTAGTTGTTTCAGCCGATACGTGGGAGCTTGCATTGTCTTGATGAAGAATGATCCTTCATCGCCGCTTCTTTTTCCGTATTTCACCAAGCACTTCTGGCAAAAAAATTATCGTGTACAATTCAGAATTCACGGTTCTACAGTGCTCTAACGGTATGGATGCCGCATGTTCAGTTATTCAGAAGATACAGGCGATCATTTGCTTCGTGCACGAATCACTTTTGTCGGATTTGGCTCGTCTTGGAAGACCCATAGAGTGAATTTCTGTTTAGTTTCGGGCCCATCCGCACAGATCCAAGATTCGTCACCTATGTTTATGTTATATACAGCTTTTGATGCACCGCGATTGTATTTTTTGAGCATTTATTTGCACCAATTGACACGAGCATCTTTTTGAGCTTTTATCAAATTATGCGGGATGCAACGCGAACGAATTTTTTTCACAGTTAAATGTTCATGCAATATCTTATTGATGCTTGTCTAACTAATCCTCAAGCAGGCTTTAACCTCACAATAAGTTACATGACGATCCTCCTTTACTAGTTCTTGCACAGCATCAATGTTTTCGGGCAAAACAACTGATTTTGGACGACCTACACGACTTTCGTCGCTGAGCGAACGGCGGCCATGATGGAATGCATTACAGTAGCGTTTCACAGTGGCAAAGAATGGGGCTCAATCGCCAAAAGTGGAAGTAAGTTGGTCGATGCACTCCTGACTTGATAATCCTCGTTGAAAGTCGTGAGAAATCATCGCACGAAAGTGCTTACGAGTTTACTCAATTTTTTCGCTGGGAAAAATATTTTCAAGTCACTGTAAACAACCCAAGTTATGATCAAACGACATGATGCCCTGAAGAATGTTAGCGTTAAAAGGGTCAAACGTTCAGATGGAAACGTCAGATGGCGCCTAAAGCACTTAATGTTGTCAAGGCTCAAAGTATAAATAGCAAACCTCGTACAAAGGTTGATATCCCTTAAAATATTCATTTTGGTTTTGTGTAATAATGAAATGCGAGGTAGAACTATCTCCTCCGTGTCAGCATTTAACCAATACGAATAATAAAAACTTCGTTGCAATTTTCCACAGTTAAAACTTTATTGCCGACCATGGTTTGACAAGATTATGTCTCGATTCCACAACATCACGCCTGACTCTTCACTTTTCGTATCCAATACGATTTTCATGCATCCAATAGAAGGAGCGAATCCTGTAATTTTAATTTCTCCTTTGGTTTCCTTCCATTTTTTTCTAATAGCTGGGCAATGCTCGAGACATAATTTGATATATTCGAAAAGAGGACCAATGGAGAGAAAAAGATTAAGGAGGGCATGTATTAAAGTCATCTTCCCCTCTTTTTAGCGAGTTCCTGAATTGTGGAAGAGTGAAAAAAGAACGTTTTGCATCTATCTCTTCAGCAGACGGGGTAATCGGGATAATCCCGTTCGATAATCGGGCATGGCATTGAAACAACAATCGATTTTCGAATCAGTGCAAACATTTTCCGCGGTCCTTTCGTACTCTCCCAAACCCATTTCCTCCAAAACCCCTCCCCCACTTCATCCCCCAACTAACCCGCCCCCACTTGCGCGGCAGACGCGTAGACATGCGCCACCTCCTTCCCCTCCCCCTTTGCGCTTACCCTCAATAATTCCTCTCTGATATTGTGGGTTGGAACTCGTCAGGGGTAAATACCCTCCCCTCCCCCCACCTCTTCCTCGTCCCTTTCTCAACCCTCCCCAAATGGGGGAAAACCCCTTCGCCACACGCCACGCCCCCGCTGCGGCGTCACTGGGGAAACAAGTGAAGGGAGCCAGCGCGCACCGGCGTCGGCGGCGCCAGTTCAGCACGTGCTCTGGGGAGATAGGGAGAGAGGTAGCGCGGTGGGAGACGAGAGTGGCCGTAGATCGGAAGACACGAAAGCGGGATTCATACCGTGAAACGTTTCCCGTAGGGGCTGCAGCGATACTGGGTGCTGGTAATCTTCCAAATTTTATAACTACCCCCTGTTGTAGGTCCATATCATGGTTTTTACGTGTCCCCGTCCACGAAGGACGGTTTAAGAAGCCCACCCTCCCTGACTGATATCCTACACCATAGCGCCATTTACTTCCTGGCCTGGTTCCCGAGTTTCCTTTCTCATTCCATCTACTTCTCGACTGAAGGGGTAACAGGAGGGAAGCTGTGCTGAGGGTGAGACGGACTCTCAAGCCCTTCCCTCTCCGTTCGTAGTGTTTTCCCCTTGCCAGTATAGGCAAGATTGATATCAGAGATTGGAGACGACAGTGAATAGATCTCGAAGGCTGGTGCCAGAAGAACGGAGGTTATCGTAACGTTTTTACGTTTGCATAAGTCATCGGTGACATCAACCTTCTGATAGTTGTGGAAATTGTTGGAGTTGGTCCAGACACGCGGTCTGTCGGGGACTTTCCCAGGAATTCTTTCCATGTGACCACGTGGGCTCAACGTGGAGCCGATTTCCTCACTGTAGGTCGATGGGGATAACACCCTGAACCCTTGGGAAGAAATCCAGCTCAGACGTGGGGGACGAAGATTCAGTGACCGTTCATCTGGGCTAGGAGACGTCTCGGGAGGAAACGGAAGTGATCTCCGTGTTACACGCCCTGAGGAGCATCCCAGCTTCGATTCAGACGGAAGGGGAGAAAAAAAAGTGAATCGGGAGGAAGGACCTTCCGGCCGATCGATCGCTTACCCTTTTCCGACCCTGTCCACTGACCTCCCACCCCGCCCAGGCCCCCTAGCCTTTCCATATTGTGCACTGACACGTCAGTGCAGTTGGTAGGTACGTACCCTTTCGCAGCCCGTGGACATCCTTCGAACTTTTGACTGGTGCGCTTGTGGGGAGAGAAGTCAACAAGTGGACGGTCGCGCACTTTAAGAGAGAGAGAGAGGGAGGGTGAGAGAAGTTTTCCTTCAGCCGCAGTTGATTCCAAGCCACGTGGTCTCCCACCTCGATAGTTTCGCGTCTCGCCGCGTGGCGGCGGTTGAAGCCGTTCCCTCATCAGCGCGGTGCCTTTGATGTCTGGGGGCTAAGTGAGGCGATCGCGGAGGAGCAGAGCGGACGCTCGGACGGACGGTAGGAAGGAGCATATATTGTGATCCACGGGAGGAGAGGAAATAGATAAGGAGAGAAAGTCTACCCACTAGGGGTTGAGGAATAGAGTTTCTATATCACTGAGTGAACGGGATCGCGATAGAAATTGAGGTTATAAGGTAGTAACGTTAAAACAATCCTTGTGTTTACATTCTTCTGATCCTCTACCTAGGGGAACACAACTCGAAATACTTAAGGTTTTCCGCGGGGAAATGAAGTCATTCGTGTGTCGAATTAAGACGTTCCATTGAAAGTTGTGGGCGAGACCGGAAGTGGTGGGGATTTCCCTATCCGTCTTAAGTGACACGTGGTTGTAAATCACCTCGATAGACCGCGATTCGAGAGACCAGATCAAACAACGAAGTGGACCTCATTCGTATTCCTTTGCAGATGCGGCTTGCCTATCGTGAGAAACTAGAAGGGCATAGGCGCCAAAGTCTCACGTGGATAGTGATTCCTACGCGCACCGTCATCTCTGTGGACGAGTGAGAGGAGAAATAATATCGTGGGACAGAGAGGGGAAGGGTTACAGGGTGGGAGACAGATTGTTCGAAAGGAGGGAGGGAGTCCGCGGGAGGGAGGCAGATGTATTTCCTTACGCACTCCTCCGTCTTTGTGCGCCGCTTTCAACGATATGTCGAGGACGACTATCCCATCGGTGAGAGTTTCTCGAGCGAGTGATTGCCGTCACGAGTGCGCGAACCATTGATCTCCGAAACGGAAAGTGAGGCTAGTGATAATAAAAAGTGTACTGGGGACGCGGCGAGGTAAAAAAAAAATTACAGTCGAGTGAGAGAGCACGAAACGTGAAGGGAACCGAAGATCTGCGACCGGTTCCCGGACAAAACCCTAGCGTCGACACGCAGGGACTTTGTGGAACCCTAAGGGACAAGAAGTGTGCGAAGGGGAAAGAGAAGGAAGAGGATTTCTTTTCTTGGCAAAGGGGACACTTTTTTTGAGTGATGGGTTGCAACACGAGCAAAGAGGCGAACGCAGTGCCTCCCCAACCACCGGTGGTCGAGAACGGAACAGCGGGAGGCGCGAACGGGACCAGCAAAGGCGGCAAGAATGGAGTGGGCAACAATGGGGGGCCCAGGGGCGGGGCCGGGGCGACGGCCGACGGCGGCAGAGGTGAGTGACCCCTCCCGAATCGAACGCGGACTGAGCCGCTCTTAATCTCCCATCCCGTCGGTTTGTCCGTCTGCCTGTCGAGCGTGGCGGACGATTGTCAGGATATGAGACGTTTCAAGTTAATCTTTTCATCATAGAAATGTCACTCAAATCGTCAGCTTATTCTCCTCTATCGAAATATACATTCTCGTTTGCAGTGAAGGCACATCGATTTCTTGGGAAGGAGTTAATTTACCAGTTGCAACGCAGAGTTCTAAGTTTTCATTCAATTTTCGTAAATTAAAAAAAAATGGCCCCAGGAGTTGAGCTGAATCATCGGATATGATATTGATAGAAGAGATACTGATTTCATTTACATATCCGAACTACCCATACTAGAAACTAGAATATATTACGAAAATCATATGAAGTTGACTACCAAGGGGTTGGCTTTTTTCGTAGAGAAAACCTGTCATGCCTAATTTTTATGAGCTTTGATTTTCCAACTTAAATTAATTCATGTTAAGGCAATTAAAAATTAGTTTCCCATTTTTTTAAACGCTGAATAATTTTTGAGCGTTTTGTAACAAGGCCCCCTGCCATGCACCTTCTACTAGTGGCTCATTTAGGGTATCGTGTAAACGCAGTCTCCTTGTGGGATCCCAGAAAATATATTGCTTAAACCTTTTCCCTCGATTTTTGTATTTTTACCCGTATTTCCATTGGTAACGTGAATACGAGAACTATTTTTTCCGAATAAAAAAGAGTGGGAAAACGCGCGCCTCCCTTCCCTCCGCGCCTTTTCAATCCACGAATCGAACGATCGATGAGAGCGTAGTAGATTCGGGATAAAAAGGACGATGCACATCACGCGATTGTTTCGGGAAAGCAACAGAGCGAATATTAAAATGCATATCTTTCCCCAGAGTTTCAAAAATCACTTCGTGGATGCGTTGAGTCTTTGACTGAATTCTCCAACGGGACTTTGGCAGGATTTCATAGGGATCTCTGGAACAATGGACAGAACGTTTCATTGGTAAAGAAAATCTAAATACAAGATTGTAAGGGTAAACGTACGCTTATGAAAATAAAGTGAAAAATACATATAACAGAAATCCACATTAAAAATAGATAAGATGGAATAAAATATACCGTACAACTTATAAACTTGGTTTCCGATTATCAAAACGTAGTCACAGCTGCATTAGCATGCGCTGGTGAACTTCTCAATGTTATGCGAACGCTGAAAGTGCTATGAATAACGTGGATAATTTTTAACTTACCGATCCAATAATGTAATATTCCCAGCACATTATTCATTATAAATGGATCTGACTGAATGTAGAGATGTCCTTAAGCTTCGGAAGATGGAAGTAAAATTATGGGAATATTAATTTTCAAATCAACTCTTTCATCTGACCATTTTTCTATCGGTTAAATTCGACTGCTGAAAGGAAGGGACTAGTGGTACAAAAATACCAATTCACCTCGAATACGTGTATAAAAATTTATTTAAACACAGAAAGATGCTCAATATAGTTTTGAATGAGTCAAAATTCATCATTAAGTTAAATAAAATACTAATAGTATTTATTTTTTACCAAAACTGATTTTTTAAAATTATGGGATAAATAGTATCATAGAAATAAAGTTCTAACTGAAAACTTACAAAGTAACGGTTTTCCTTTTCAGTCAAAGTTAAAAATATTCCAATTTTCTGGTGATTGTAAAAAAATATTTTTTTTTCTTTTCAATATAGTATAAAATAAAGCGGCTCCAATATTTTCAAGACGTTCATTTTATTTTTATAATACGTATGTTGCATAGAGTAAAAGCTTTCAATGTAGCGCAACGGTATAATCTTCAGAAACTTGGAAAATTTGAGAGCGTGAGTGAAGACTTTTAAAAGAGGGTTCTGAAAGAGATAAGCTGGACAGAGAAGAAGACAAACGAGGTGCTGTTGGATGTAGTAGCAGGGGATATGAGATAGAGGAGGAGAAGTTCACCGGGAAAAGGGATGGGTAGAGAAAGGCACTTTTGGAAGGTATGAAGGGGTATTAAATTATATGAATCATATAACCAGATTTAAAAGCGTTTATGCTGAACAAAAGTTCTAAAAAATTCTGCAACATACAATTATGTTCGCCAGAATTTTCTAAAACCTAACTCTCTAATCGGCAGAAAACATATTTTAATGGTTATTACTATATGATTTCAACATAAGTGCATATATTTAGAAAGCATTCTTAATTATTTATTTCATTGAAATTTACGCACAAATGAACACTGCTTTCGAACCAAAAGAAAAAATCCTTTAATGAAAAATGAAATATTTCTTCCACAGCAAAAAACTTCCCATTTAAAATTAAACAACTACTATTATTATTATTAGGTAATCTACCGGTTAAGGTAGGTTTTTGGATGGACACAGCTACTATTATAAAGTGAAAATAAAAATACGGATATGTTAACGCTCACCCAGAAAGGACCAATGCGTCATCAGATAACTCTTCAGGGTGACAAATCCCGCGGAGGCGAGAAGGAACAGCTCATCGTCTGAGCGAAACTGGGGAGAGTAAGACGCAGTGCAGTGGCATTAAGATGAAAGATAAATGCAACCTTTTCTCCCGTAATAGGGCAAGTGCTATGACATTTTGCCACCAAAAAATAGACAATAAGAAGACACTGGGAAAAATATGGTTGTTTATACTCAAAGTTACACCATAAGAGAGATGTAGTACTAAGAAGAGATGTAGTACTAAGATGAGAGTACTAAGATGAAAACATAATTCTGCATTATAATCATGGAAAAAAGTTAAAATTAACATAAAATCAGTTTAAAAAGGACTCAACATTAAAAATTTTAAACAGGAAATATATTCCATGAAAATATTTCTGTAGATTTTGATAACTCACGTATTAGAGACACTGACCACGTGAAAAATTTGGTCAGAAAATATTTGTAGCCTAATAAACCTAATGTTAGGTGTTGCTACTGAAGATTTAAAGGACCATTTAAGTGAGAAAGGAAGAAGTAAAAACGAAGTGTAAAACGTACCCTACGGAAAGGAGAATTTGATAGATCGGGACCATCTTAAGATAATCTCATTTCTAGGAAATCAAAGAAGGCAGGGTCGCACAAGTGAGACCAAGAGGCATTTGCATGCATTAATTGAAAACGCACGCAAGACGATAAAGCTGTTCGGACATGAGAACGCATCGAAAAGGGAGCCTGAATCATAGCAGCCTGACCCCGGCATCGAATCATAGGAGCCTGAGTGTGGGACGTACTTCCGAATGGAGAATTACGAGGAATGGAAGTCTACGTATCCATCCTCACGGCTCATCAATTCGTGGATTGGTGTGTAGCAGCTCTCCAATAGCACAGTCTCCTGCCTTCCTCTTCATTTCTTCATAGCTTCTTGGAACGGCATTTCCCATGGCATACTCCTCGTAGTTCATCCAAGTCTTTCTTTTGAACATGTATTTCTTCCCCTCTATATTCCTCCATTTTTGGTCTTAAGTATGCTATCGGGCCTCAGTTACGTCCAATCCGTTATCTTCTTCTTCTAGAAGCCCTTCATTGAATTATCTCTTTTCCGACACTAAGATATATTTATTCAGTTTCTTACTCTGTTTATTCATTTTATTTTCAACATTCTTCTTCTGTAGCACGTTACCATCGCCTACAATATTCATTTCTCCATTGATCCTATTTTTCGTCTCACGTCCTCAGAAAAGGAGATTCCATATATTAGTTTTGACGAATCGCTTCCTTATGTCCATGTTGACAAATTTTCCGATAGCCGATTTTCCGATTCCAATTTTTTCTTCTCATAAGAAGTCTTATTCGCCTTTTCTATTCTGCTTTCTATATCCCTCTTCCTTCTTCCATTGCCCCTTCTTTGTTGTTGTCCCTGGCTTACTTGAATGTCATCTTCTGCCATTCAACTGCAGACCATTACCTTAATTTTACTTTTACTTATCTTGAGTGTGTACTTTTGCATCCCTCTCGCCTTAATAGCTAGTATTCTTGATAAATCTTTTCTCTTCTCTGCAACTATATATTTTTGTCCGCGAATAGTATTTAGTACATAGCCATTCTTATTGCATTCCTAGACCAACTCTTATTCTTTCACCGTGCTCGTTATAAAAGTTCTAGTAGTAGTTTTAGGGGAGGCCATCGATAGATAAGGTCATTTGCATCATTAAGGATGGATGAGAAAGGAAGGATGGAGAGAAACCCGGCGTCGGCATTAGCTTACTCTTGTCGAAAGGCGCCAAGGGGTTCGCAGTTTAACGTCCCATCCGACGGACGTCGTACTCACTCAAAGTGCTCTCCAAAAAGCACCTCAAGTAGGGATCGGGATACCACTGAAAAATATTTGTTGCCTCCAGGGTTTGAGACCCTCTCGGTGGGAAGCCTATACGTTAGCCACCCAACTATCCCGATCCCCATAAAGGTTCGAGTTCAATTTTGAATTTTAAAGGCATTGATGCCATAACGTGTGTGTGTGTATATATATATATATATATATATATATATATATATATATATATATATATATATATATATATATATAGCAACCTTCCGGAATTCCCGTTTTAGGAAAATATTTCTTTTGGGGGCAGAAGGGAAACGTAGCAGCTACAAAGGCTGCGGCTCTGCATTATGAAATATTAATAAACTATTATTATTATAAAGAGCATATAGGCAAAGAGAGATTGAGGATGGATCCAGGAGTGCCTAAAAAGAATGGTTAGCGCTTAGTATGTGTGTGCAATGCATGAAGAGGGCTCTAGAGAGTGAAAGGAGCCTCATTTACTTCCTCCTCCAACCTTTTTAAAGGAATGTTCTAACGGCATTCTGGAGTGAGGTTCTAGAGTGGTTGTTATATTGAGGACACACCCTATGTTCTCATTTACAAGGGAAAAATTTATACTTTGTGGAGAAATCCCAGTGAACTTTGTGAGACTGCATCAACACTTTTACTGCAACTCAACCATATGGGAGTACTTGTGCCATTACATTATATGGTACTACTGCACTTCTGAGTTTTACCTAAGTACCTGTATATTAATACTCCAACACCCAGCGTTACGAAATGCATTTTTTTGCTACATAAATTTCCCACTTCCTTTTATTCTACCCAGCATGACTACTCATTTCCTCACTCCATGCTTTCTTAACGCTCTCTCATGTACATCAACATCTTCAGTATTCCATTACCACTCATGACGCGCTGCATTTACTTTTTCTACCTTCTTTTAATTTCCACTAACAATATTTTATCTTTAATACCCTCGCATCCCCTCTTTCCTTTTTCTTTCAGTGCACTTCCCATTTATCATTTTATTTCACGCTCATATTTAAAAAAACTTCCGGTCTTTAATGATGAATTCAGGAAAAAATACTATGTAAAATTCACTCATTATACATATTCTACGAGGAGTTGTGTATTAAAACATTAGTCTGTTAGATTCACTTCTTTTTTTCAAAAATGGGACAGTGAAACACCTTGATTCATAACAGAAACTGTGTCTCCTTGAAATAAGGAGGGAATTTGACAAATTATTTTCTGAGGAAACTGCCTCATCCCAATCGAAATTTTGGCAAAATTAGAAAAGAAAACGGAATAGCTGAGACCGTAAACTTGATTGGCACTAGGTTTGTTTCGGGGGAGGAGGTAAAACAAAGTGACAAATAAGGGGAAGATGGGAAACACACACTAAGTCACTAGGGTGTGTTTGGGAAACAGTGACCCGCGTGTACTTCAATCACACGCAAACAATTCAAAATTAATAAATAAGGTTACAAACTTACAACCACTCAATCACTAAGTTGTGTTAATGGTCAATGAGTAATAGTCACTTCCGTGGATCGCATTCACACACAAATTTAGGGTTTACAGGGATATTGCTTATGCCAAGTACCCGTCTAGATCACACAGGAATGTAAAACAAATTGAAATAAAAAATCAAAAAAGAAAAAAAACAGGCCCAAGTTCATGTTTGCAGTCACTGCATCTCGGGTGGGTTAAACCTTTGTGAATTGCACTCTGTTACTCTTCGGGGCTCATCGATTGAGTGGTTGTAAGTGTGTTTCCTTATTTATTATCTTTGCATTGTTTATGTGTGATTGAGGTACACGTGGTTCACTGTTTCCCAGATACATCCAAGTGACCTAGTGTGAGTTTCCCATCTTCCCCTTACTTGTCACTTTGTTTTACCTTCCCCAGCCCCTTAAACAAATATTGATCCAATCAAGTTTACGGTCTCGGCTATTTCGTTTTCTATTGCTTCTCGACCGCAGGTACGTTAAATTCAAGTATACAAAGTTGAAATCTAACTCGGCTCTTATGGAGTGACTTTCTTGCAGGGGTTTACTACTTCTTTACTATTTCTCAGTTGAGAGATTGTTGAAGCCGATACTTTATGGAATACCATAATAGTGCAAAGGAAAAATAAACATACTTTGCGTTTCTACAGGGTAGAATTAATTGCTATCAACTAGTTTTGCTCCACAGCTATTACATTTCAGCCGGTTCCATAATATATATTTCTTTCATCTTAACCAAATTCATGCTTTGATAATAAATGGTCTCTTGTCCCTGCTACTTTAGCACATCTCGTCTCCAGATCCTCTTCTATTGCACCCTGTCCATGAGATGCAGCCATGCTTTATCCTCTCGATTCTCAAAACCAGTCCAATTAAGTCTAAGACTCTTTTTGACAGCCATTAAATTAGCGTTTTTTGCTGTTATATTCCCTCACAAATCATGAATAAATAAAATGGTAAAGTTTAAAAATAAACCTATCAGAACTCAGAGCCGGCAAAGGCCCAATTATTGCGATGCATTTGGTGGAAACGCACTAAAATATCCCATCATTAAGATCCAAAACATTTATGAGAGAATCTCTTTTGATGACTTAGGTATACTTTTTTTATTTCAATTAAGAATGAGTAAATGCAGTGCTTGGCATCATTTTTGCTGAATAATAGTTTCTTTCATCTTTTGAACTTATTTAAGTAGGCAGTAATAATAAATTATATTTTGGAAACTTTCCCAACTAAAGCTAGATCTGATGTCTGTGGTAAGTATATGGGGTTATGGATTCCTGTGGTAATAGAGCTAGAAAACGTTTACTTCCGGTAATATTTTTATATTAAAAAATGTATAAGCTATCGAAATCGTAAAATGTTGTCATTGAACAAAAGTTGGTCAAAGTAACTTGATAATTTCTAAAATTTCTTCCCTGTAGCTACTTCATTTGTAAGGGTGCCTTTTGGCGTTGGGCAGCATCTGATACACTGCCTAGAATGAGATAATGGTAATTGATGTTGTTGTTGGTTGCAGATTTTGCTGTCCCCCTATTTCTCTCCCATCAGTTCGGAATAGAAGATGAAATAAAAATGCGCGACTTTTCATTTTTAAAGGTAACTCAGGTGATTGATTATGTCTCCCTCGAGTAAATAAGTAGACCATATAAATTTGGGATCTACGAGTACTATTCACTAAAAAGTTTAAAAAAGACAATGTACAATGGATTATCAAGAAGGACATCATAATGCATCGGGTGGTAGTTACACATCAGAATGAGTGCATGGGGTGAGCTCAGGGATCTTCGATGGACAAGCATGCAGACCATTCAATGTTAATAATAGGTATTCCATATGAAAAGTTAGAAGATATCTATGTACTCTAAATAGTTAATTAATTAAGCTCTTTATCATAAAGTAAGTAAGATCGTTCCAAAATTGAAGCATACATAACTCCTCCATTACTTCTCATTGCGAGCAAGCAAGGTGGAAAAAACCATACCATGTATGTGTCCAAAACATCTAGGAACACTTGCAAAGCATACAAAGTTCAGCATTCCGTCGAAAATCAACCTACCATCAGCAGAATATATTTTTCAATTAAACTCTTCATTGATCTTGCATGATTTGACTCTTGAAATCCTCATCAAAATACTATTTAGGGGTAAATACCTTAAATTATAGTTTAATAATAAAAATTTTGAAAATAATAAAACAGTTACAAGTGCTTTATCGCTTATTTTTTTATTCCCCTGAAATTTTCCTAGAGTTGTGAAATGATTCTTCTGCCATTTTTTTCGATCTTAATGGTATTTAAAATCTCAGCGTGAAAATTTTTAATCGTTTCACTGCGCGCTGCGCAAGTTTTTCCGCGAAAAATATTATTCCTTCCATTTCGCATTTATCTTCCCAATGTAAGACATCGAGGGAGTATTTCGGTTATATCCCACTTCCCAAAATTTTGAAACTTAATATGAAAGAGACGCTTTGGGTGGAAAAAGATAACATTGGAAATGTAAGAACAATAGCACAGTTAATAAATTATTTTGGGGATTCCCCATTTTCTAAGAAATTTCCGTGGCCCTCCAGTTTTCAAGTACATGCGATGTTTTTTATGGGTTCGAGGAAAAGCAGACATTTCGGTTCTCGGTAGTCAAATCTGATATTTGAGTTATCAGAAAGAAAATTACGTTTGAAAATATTAAGTGGCAGCCAGCACAGCTCATAAAGCGTAACACTTGACCCAGGCTTTATTAATTTATGTTTCGGAGAAGACTGTCATTTTTCAATACGTGCGTTACGTGACAAAAGGTCATATTTTAACTAATTTTAAGTCTTCTTCTTTTCCATTTGACAAAGCGTCAAACAGATAAGAACAATGGAAGAAAAATATTATTGTGTTTAAAATTCGACTATGTGAATTTGATTTCTTCCTCTTGGAAACAGTCAACTTGGTACGTAATACGCAGCCTATCAAAATATCCAAAAAACAAATTTTCACGGGGTGCAGCCGAAAACCAACAAAGGCTATAGAAGTACTGTCGTGTGCTATTTCATAAATAAATTGGAGATAATTTTTTTTATAAAATTCAATGAGACAAAAAAATATTTAAAAATTAATTCAAGTCAAAATTAGAGTTTTTAAATTTGAAGAAAGTTCAGCTTCCCCTTTTAAATAATTTGCGAATGTCGAAATTGGTTTTTCAACGCATACCTGTAAATGGAAATCAAAATTCAGTTTAAAAAAAATAAATTAATGTTATTTTTTTAAATGGAAGAAAGTAAAAAGAAGAAACGTAACCGAAGTTAAAACTCTTTAAGGGAAATATTGTAAACACAGATAATCATTCAGTATTCATTCACTAAAAATGGTAATTGTAGCTAAATTGTATAACGTGTATGTGGAGAAAATGATAAAAGAGGAATGGGAAGAAGTGGAAGTCAGGAGGATGCCGGCATGAATGAGGGAATTAGATATACACTGCGACAGATATGGAATGAGAATCAATGTAACTAAACAAAGGTAATGCGATTTTCCAGAAAGAGAAAGGTTAAAGTTAGCATTGAAATAGAGGGCAAAAACTGGAGAAGGTGAAACAATGAATGCATCTCGGATGTGTTTTGGGTCAAAATGGTCAAATTAGTAGGTACGTAAAGAGAAGAGATGCTCTAAAGAAAGAGGTTTTCACTCGGAGGAGAGAGTTAATGACAGGAACCTTGAGTAAAGATGTTAAGGAAAGGCTCATAACAACTTTGATATGAAGTGTATGTACATTCGCTGCAAAAACATGAGCACTGAAGCAGTAGGATGGACGAAGATTGGAGGCTTTTGAAATATGGGTGTGTAGAAGGACAGAGAAGGTGTAATTGACCATAAGGAAAACAACTGAGGAAGTGGTAGGTATAGTGAACGAGGATAAAACATAAAAAACTTGATGAAGAGCATATTGATCGGGAGTGGAATGTTGAAGACTGTGATATAGGGGAGAATGTTAGGCAAACGAGTAAAGGGCAGGAAAAGAATGGGGATGTTAGATGGTATAAAGGAAGGAACTACACAGTGATGAAGAGGGACTTGTTGTTGAGTAAACAGGGAGTTGGGTTGTGTTTTGTCAGGAGAAACAATTTTTATTTGGTAGTTGTTTCCATCCAAAACCTACTTTAATCGGTAAATTATCTAATAATAATATTTAATATTCACAATGATATATAGTAGATATGAGGAAGAGGGATGGAAACCCACATATTTTCCTAATATCTATATATTTCTAGATGAGTGTGTTCGCCATTTGGCAGGTTTTCGTGTTTGAATATATATATATATATATATATATATATATATATATATATATATATATATATATATATATATATATATATATATATATATATACATACTAGCATAAATTCAAACATTCAATTATTTCATATATGATCTTCTTATGCATCACTAGAACGTTGCCATAGGACTTGTCGCAATTAAATGTAAATAATGCATATACACATAAATTTTCAAATTTGGGGGCATCACATAAAAATAGGTTTTCATTTTCACAAGTAATCATGTGAATATCCCCCATTAGGTTTATCATGTGAATATCCCCCATTCATATGAGCGTAAATATTACATCCACTGGTGTAATTTTGATGAATGATTGTACAATGATTGAATAAATATTGAAAATCTAATTAGGTTCTGAACTGCACTCTGATTTGAATCACTGAAACGCTGATTACATATAAATTGGATACTCGATTTGTTTGTGTGTGGCGTTTTCCCGTGAAATTGTACAATACGTCGTGATATTTTCGCAAAAACCAACGTGCAGCGTATTTACATACTCACTATAGAGCACACCTATTCCCATGTGACTTTCTTTTCCTCTCTAATGTGAACATATATCTTCGTGGAAATCGTTTCTCATCTTCAGAAATTCGTAGGTGAACTGAACATGCTACAACTTGCCTCAAAGCCGCCGCTGACGGAATACTGGTGTACAATCGATCAATTTTTGCCACATGCTATGCATACCTGTATTACATATCAGCTAAGCATATGAATAAATTTCTTTGAATAGTAAAGTATGAGGATATATATATATATGGTCACCTTTTATTGAACATTCTGCTTATTCGAAAGTCAAATTATGGCTACATGCGATAAGTTAGCACGTGAGATAAAATAGGTTCGTCCTGATCCAGTGTGCTCATGACGATGCGCAAAATAATGCATGAGCACCGTGCTTTTTTCGACTTCCTAATAATTAAACTAGTTACACAAACTATAATTATGGATGTAGCATTAGATATTTCATGAGATCACTGGGTATTTTGAGACTGTTGAGGTCGATGGTCCTGAGCAAAAACTCATGACATTTAGAAAGAAGACCACTGCATCAAGCCTTATTTTACTAGCACTCGAATGAGATTGGCACATTCTTTTATCGGGTTATATTCTTATCTGTTGGACATACTTTTACGAATAATATCAATTTCATGATTAGAGCTTTGAAATTTAAACTTCTGTTTTATTTATTTTGATATTTATTATCAGCAGCCATAAAAACTTTATTTTCACCAAATTACATCCCCAAATTCAGTATCATTTTTTACACTTCCCCCTTAACACCTCCAAAAATGATTATGGAAAATAAAAATAATTTATTTACACTACTAAATAGAAATTACGGAAATGAGGAAAAGCAAACCATTGACCAGGAATAATAAAAGAGTCTGTAGCAGTAACTTTAGGGCAAATTATAACAGTATATCGCAAACCATATGATAAAGTCAATAAAAAAATACGGGATATATATTTTAATATTTAGTATGAAAAAACATCGAAAAAGATTTAAGGTGATTGAGAGGAAGAGCTAACATTAGTTAATCTTAGGAATTTTCCTTACAGTAAAGAATGGAAATACAGGGTCCGTAGAGTAGGTAACGGGACAGTTTCGCTGTAGCCTCAACGGAGCGGTGGATGGGGGCCCGACTGGTCTGCTCGGTAGAGGGGTCCCCCACCACTCAGACTCACTTTATTTTAGTCGCCTTCGGGCATACGTTGAGACAGGAGCTGGATTTTTGTGACGTGTGATTGTTTGTGGTGTCGTCGCGCCAGCAAGGAGCGCACCGTCGAGCAACCCTACGCTGTGAAGTTTAGCGTTTAACTCGGATAATCCGCTTCGGAGACCCTTGAACTCGTTAAACAGGCTTATGCGATAATGTCTTAAGCTGCATAAGAGTTATTGAGTGGCGCAAAATGTTGAAGGAAGGCCGGGAGCTCGTGGAAGACGAGCACCGCGTCGTGACCGCTCGAACCGACGCTCAGATGGCCAAAGTGAAAAAAGTTTAGGACTCTGACAGCCGTTTAACCATCGTCCTTATCAGTGAGGAGACCGGCCTTTAAGTCGGAACCGTCCACACTATTATAACAGAGGATCTTGCGATGAGGAAAGTGTGCGCGTAGCTGGTGCCGAAAGTCTTGAGCGTGGAACAAAAACTGTCGCGATTGTTGTGTGGCAGCTGCTGACGAAATTCGGCATGGCAACGTTGCCTCACCCCCCCTACAGCCCCGACCTGGCTCTACCTGACTTTTTCTTGTTGTATATAAGAAAAAATACCATCAAACGTCAAATTGGTGATAGGACTTTTACTCCGGGAATGTGGAATATTGTTCGAAGGAATTTACTGTTAGCATAAATATGCGGTAATTATTTTAAAAATGAGTATTCAATTAACGTGCAATAGCCATGAAATATAAATACAAAAAACGAAATAAATTGAGAAAAAATATAATATTGCAAATTTACGGATGTGCTTCCATTTTATAAAAATTTTATTATGTTTACAGCAGTCTAACGGACCAACCATTTCTTTGATGCATTAAGGAAATAAGCACTTACACGTGTAATCCCAGTTAAACCCGTAACTAATATATTAAAATTCTACACAACAAATAACCATTCTCTTAACCCACAGAGTTTTTCATCTTTTCAATCCATCTGAGAATCCTAATACTCTTCTTCCTCTGCTTTATCTACCCAACATCCAACTCTCTATTAGCGTTCAAGATTCCATTGTAGTAAAACTACCTGCATCCGCTTTTCCTACTCTCTGTGAATTTAACCCAACAACCCTCTCTCAACCTTTATCATGCCACTAAGTGCTTTGTTCATTTTCCTTTCCATCCTCCTCCACAGCCAATTTTCAGAAGCCATCAAATTGCGCTTATGCTCTTACGTCCAAGACCAAGTACTTGAGACACAAAATTATACCCGATGAAAATTTTCTTCAGTCTTTTCCTCACATCATTACTTGTAGTCCTTGAACCTAATCTTCATCTTCGTAATCTTTTGTAAAAACTATCATGCTTAATGCCATGGCCTTATTACTTTGCCTAACCTCGTTTAAAAAACTTACCCCCCATAATCTATCCTGCAGTCCATGGTATATTAATCATTTTCTAATAAGTGAACCAGTGTTTCGTTTGTATATTTGGTAATACAACATTTGTACTATCTTGCACCTTTCGTAATATCTCGTATACCTTTAAAACATCCCTTCATCTACGGTTCCTCTTATGCAATGGTCTTCAATCGGGATTTTTACCGACTGCTTATTTTATTTACTTTTTTGGTTCCATTTCAAGTACTTAAATTGAATTCTCTTACCCTTCTTACTTAATAATGACCTTGTATTTGACATTACTTACCCTTGCCAGTAAATTATGATTCAGACAAAATTCTTTGACGATAAGAATTATTAATAATGCTGTTCCTACGTATCAGCTGACATAATAATAAAATTTTAATATCAAGTCCATATAAACATAAATAAATAAATAAATATATATATATATATATATATATATATATATATATATTTATATATATATATATGTAAAAGTAATGCATAGAAAAGGAGCACAAAAAGAAAACTCTTATGTAACATTTTACTAAACCGCTTTGCTGTAGTTTATTTGGACATTATATATCATTAAATACACTCACAAACATATATATATATATCATTAAAAGCATCCCTAAGTGTGTGTTTTTGTATAATAAGAAAACCCCGCCCTTTGCCTCTCAGAAACTCGGAATAGTCCACCTTCTCTCCCATTATCCTCCGGCTATCTCCCTCTCTCTCTCTCCTCCTCCTCTTTTCAGTCCTACGGAAAGCGGGCGAGAGCCAAATTTAGAAGTGGCGTCGGATTATCGATCCCGCAAGCACGCCAATTTGCATGTAAGGGTATAAAAGCAAAGGGTTTCTCTCCTCCTCTTCCACCCTCGAAACTCCTCCTTTTCCTCCCATTCCGCTCGGTAACTAACCACACACACACACACACACACACACAAACACAGACGGCGGGTGTGAGAGGGGCAATCACTCCGAAGAAATCTTTTTGCTCCTTCCCCTATCTTATTCTCTTCCTTGCGCTCATGTTCTCCCTCTATCTCGCTCATTCGAACGGAGGATGGGAATGAGGGTTTTACCGGAGGTGAGGGGGGTAGAGGAGGCGTTGGACAGTGTTATGAACTTCTTTATTACTTCCGACCGCCGTTGTTCATACTTTCGCCTACATTATAAGAAAGGGGTTGGGAGGGTGGAAGGGAGGGTGGGGGATGAGGATTCGGTAGTAGTGGGGACTTAAAAAGAGAGAAGGCGTGTAGCGGGAACAACGGCAGAGAAGCGGGACAACACAACACGCGGTCACCTTGGTGACGGCCGATTCAAACATGACCTTTGGCCACGATGCGACGGAGTAGCAGCGGGAGAGGAGCGGATGACACTGCAACCCGTACTGCAAAGGAGATGAGGAAATAGAAGCTTGGAAAACGCGGATGATGCTCATGGAAACTCTCCCTTTTGATCGTATTCCCTGAATACCCACAAGAAGGGAAGTGGGCGCTAAAACTGAAGTTAGTATTTCAACGGAGGAGATTATTAGAAATATCGGCAAGGAATATGAGGTTATGTTCCAGGTATGAATACATAGAACAGGAGAATTAGGCTTGTTTAATGAAGTACCGTTATTATAGGTAACGTTACCACGATGTCAGTATCTAAGGAATTAATTCAAGATGACTTTACTCAGATCGGGAGTGAAATGGAAATAAAAGTGGGCTAAAATTCATTGAAAGTGAAAAGTATGGAAGTTATGAATATTTTAGTTCTTTAGAATTATTGAACCATTTTAAAATGACTGGTCTGCGGCAGTAATGTATTGATGTCCACAACGGCATTAAACGAGACTCAAAGGGTAAGGTGTTAACGGAACCTCTGTGCACGACTCAGTTTAAAGATGTTTACTACAGAGATAGGGATCTTTTTTGCTGTTGACCCATTATATTTTCGAATTTAATAATTTAGTCTTGCCTCGTTTAAAAAATTAGCTCTTGCATATAAAAAGCTAGACGGAAACGAACAAAAAGGAAAACTTAGTACCTCACCATAATACATCAGGTAACTAAATTTTTTGGCTGAAAAATACGTATTCTTCTCATTTTGTGGAATCCTGATCATGATTCATCCCGTTAACGACAGCTGAGGTCATTTGCACCATTAGGGATGGAGAGGGATGGATGAAGGGTGGAGAGAAACCCGGCGTCGGCATCAGCCTAATCTTAAAGAAAGGTGCCAAGAGGTCCGCAACTTAACGTCTCATTCGACGGACGGCGTACTCACTCAAAGTGCCTCCATATAGCACCTCAAGTAGGGATTGAGATACCACTGAAAAATTTTCGACACCACCGGGATTTGAACCCGGGCCCTCTGAGTGGGAAGCCAGTACGATAACAAGTAAAATAGCATTGAGATTGAATGTGGTAGATGAGATAAACATATTTATGAAAACATGACTCACCAATGTTACTTCATCGATTATGTCACATTATAACATCGGGATATAATGTTTTCAAGTTAAATCTAATGGAATATTTCATGGATAAAATTTGTTGAATGTGGAATACTAGTAATATAATTAAAAAATGATAGTGGTTTTCACTGGCAAATATATGCAAAACGACTTCAGAATGAGGCCAGAAAAGTAAGTCAAAGGAAAAAAGATTCGCAGGGAGAGGCATTGCCAGAGATAGAAAATTAGTGAGAGTGGGGATACTTAACATCAGAGCAAATATGGTGTCCGTGTTGTTAGAAAAGAAGTGATGAAATTACAGATAATTAATCAAATTCGAATAAGAAAAACCTTTTATCTAATTTAAATGAAGGATATTATGCAAGACATCATTAGTGACGCGAGAGACCAATTTAAAAGGGAAATAGTTTAACTAAAGAAAGATAAATTCCCAATAGTTCGTTTAGCCCACTCAGACAATTTGCATCAACCAGCGTTAAGTATGCAACAGGGTTAGAATGATCGTTGAGGAATGAAGATGGTGTAGAGAACAAAGAAAGGATACATAAGGATTTATGAATTGACCTATTTTAAGCGTAATAAATGTGTTTATGAAAAATACACACATATGGTAATCAAGTACACAAAACCCTCTACTAACGCAAGATAATCATGGATATATTTTGAATATATTACTCTGAATAGAAATTGAGTTTAAAATGTGAAACACAACATGAGAATTCATGGGTAAAAACCAAACGCGTGGGAATTGTGTTCACCTTTGAAGCTGTCACGGTTTCAGAAAATTCACCACTTATGTTAATGGTGGGAAACGGACAGGAGATTTGAAAATGCGAACAGAAATGAATACTTTAATCACATAATTTCCATTAAATTCGATTTCAACCCATATCATTGCCATTCTTCCACGCACTTTCAGGAGCATTTTTCCTCTTTCTTCTGAAATAGATATTTTCTCATCTTATAATTCAACCATAATATTAAAAAATGTTCCTTTCTTAATCAGTGGGCTATAAATAAGGGTATAAAGAATGATTTTATTTTATCCATCTTTGTTCTGGTTAGTGAAGCGTCTTCATTATTTGCCTTAGATCCATGGTCCATATAAAATATTCCATTTTTTATTATTTTTGTACGTACATTGTATAAATATATTTTAAATTCCATAAAAAGACCAGCTTCACCAATTTTTAATTAGCTATTAAATTCAAAGGAGATAGCCATATGATTTTATTTAATAGCGCTAGTGTACTAATTAATAAGTCAATTAGATTAAATATAGAATTTTCATGGGTTTTAAAAATTTGAAATTACTTTTTGTCGCAAAAGCGTGTGCTGTTTAGAAAATAACGAGAAAGTTAACAAGAAGCTTCAAAGAGGATATCTGAAAGCATGTCCATATGGAAAGTTTTCCCAAAATAGCCTACCACAACGCTTTACCACACACTTGCGTCTCATTGTATAAGAAGCCGCTGATAAAGCAAGGCTGGGTAACTTCCTGGACACAAGGCTTCTGATTAATTAGAGGCCGTAAAGCCTAAGGAAATAATTCCTTTTATTTAAATTTTAACATGTTAATTTTACACATCGAAGCGCTTATTACAAGGTGTACTTTAACCAAAACTTAAACTTTCGACTTTAAGCTATGAGTATTATGGCTATTAACATAAAAATAAGCTTTTTGAGTCCAAGTGAAACGAACCGTCAAATGAACTGCAAATAATAATGTATGAATTTCAGACAAAATTGAACCATATCTATGAAGCTCATACTGCTAATTCAACCGATGTAACCTTACATCTAATGAGAATCATATTTGACATGTGGTTTCAGGCTTCAATCAACAGACCATGCATTTTGTTAGAGTAGGTCTCTACGGAAAAATTCGATCTCAGAGACACTGTCACCATTCTTTAAATCTCCTCGAATAGATCCCAGGCCTCGTAAGGGGGAAAGATCATAGGGTAATATGTATGCAATGCACCAATCCTATCTCTCTTTTATGTTTAACTTAGGAACCTCGGATTTTGAAAGTTTTCCGGCTGAGCTAACTCCTTAATATTTCATTTCTCAGCATCGATGTTTTACGTGCGAAATAAGTAATTATGGAACGTTCACATACTTTTTACACCTTTTAAGTAAACGGAATTATTCCAATTTCATGGTAAATTCTTTTCCATATACCAACGGAACCCATAGCTAAAGCTCGGCAAACGACGGAATTTCTTCAGTCCAATGGGGTTAAAAAAGTTGAAAATACAGCGAATTTCTAAAGGAATTTAAAATAAAATGCATAGCTTCACTTGTGTGCGTACATATCTAAATATTAACTTATTATTGCATCATATATTAGTGACTCTTACTGAACTCACTAATACTATATCATGAAATATAGATTTTTTTCGCAGGCATGAATTGATATCTAAATTTAAATGGCCCATATTCTGCTCTTATATTTGATTTTTTAAATTAGTCTATAAGTGGGACTACTACTTTGGAAGACTATTTTACAGCAGAAAGATAACTTAATTTCAAGTATTCCGCTTCATGGCTACAGATATAACAATGAAAATCAAAACCCTAACAAAAAATAGATATGTTAAGTCGAGCTAAAGGGTCTTTATGGAATAAATGCGACAAACTTCAAAAATAAATACGCCTAATTGTAGTCTAAGGTTACTGGAAGTCTTATAAACCATAATTTAATAATATACTGTTCGTATACCATTGATAGCTAGAAATATCTATAAGGTTATAAATCAAATTCTCAATATCCGAGCTAAGACTCATCGATATAACATTCATTAAATCTTCACGCATGGTATCAAAGGTTTTTACATTATTTTTAAATTTATAATGGACGATTGTTAATTAGAAAAGAGACAGCGATTCTAAGTTTGGACCAAAGGAGCGATGTCAATTCGATCTTTCTGCTTCATACGAAATTACGCCTGTATCCTGATGGTTATACTATTTTTACGATCGATATGAGTTTGCGGGTTGCATAAGTTTACGGCGCGAGCAATAACGCTGGAGATAGTTCGTTCGGTAGCATTAACAACGAATCAAATACTCAGGTACTCTTGAAATCATATAGTTTCTCTTCGGCACCATTGATTTTATTCATACTATGTCATAACGTGAAAAGGGAAAGGTTTAACGGCATTTTTTAATTTCTTTTTGAGTTCCTCTTTTCGACCACTCAGTGAATTTGGATTACTCCTGCAATATGTAAGCTGAGGCCGAGTGAATTTTAAAAGTTAGTTATATTTTCCACCAATAACTTTCCCTGCAGTGTAAATTCAATGAAAGAAAAAAGTCTAGTGTTTCGAGTCTTGTGAGTAAATTGAAAGTCCAGCCGTTCACGCATTTACCAATACGTACTGTAGCCACCAGATATAAGATAGAAATTCTAGGTGGCAGCAATATTGGATTGGCACCACTAGTGGAATCGAAGCCGTAGTCAGAAGTGCTTGCAGATATTGACAATGGTTCCATATAGTCGAAATGGATATAAATCCCCAAGTTTAGATCAACGTATGAACTTTTTGAACGTGAACTGCACTTGAAATATCAACAAAATGTTTTTATTTTATTACTTAGCATTGTATTGCTATCTGCCTGTAAGATCTGGCCTGCAAAGGACGGAAAGAGGCCAACATATAAAATAAAATCTAAAAGTAGAAGAGTGCGGGATTTCAAACCAAAGAAAAAAATGAGAGGCCAGCGATAAGAGCGCCAGCCAAAGAGTTTTCTAAAAGGAGAGAAACCTTCTAGAAGCATATAAACATAGGTCTTAAAGTTAGGAAACACTTTATCAAGATGGGGGTTTGGAACATTTTGCAATGCATACGTAACATGACCGGTGGCGATAACAAGAGAGAAATAAAATATCACTGACAATTTGTGGAATATCATCAAGCTGAAAATCAAATGAATGAATCCACTAGGAATTGTGAATTTATTCGAAAAATTTGGAGATAACTAAAGAAAAACATTAAATAAACAATGAAATCTATAAAATACGATACATTTAGGAAAACTTTTAAGCAGAGTGAATGAATTAGGATAATTTATATTTTTTTAAATGCTGGATTCATATTGTATATCCATAAGTGATCGTTGAAAAATTTATGTAAATGGCGAATGAAATCTTATAAGAATAGTTTCTCATTCTAATTTTATTTTTCATTTCTGACCGTGTGCTCTCCAGACATGAAGACATATTTTAAGAGGATAATTTTGTGCGTGGGAGGATGAAATATTCCAAATAGTTGTTAAAATGAGCAATGATATCGATGGAAAAGTAAGAAAAGATCATTTCATCAATCATACACTTCCTGGAGAAAATTGGATGAAATAAATACGGTGGTAAAAAATAATTTTCATTGCATAGGCTAATTCAAGTTGGTAATATTCGTTGCTCCTAAGTGACAGAATTTAAAAATATATATTATATATTTTGGGTAAAGTTGGTATATTCAATCGGTTAAATCGACCCATTCTAGATAGATCCTAACAAGAAAATATTCAAATGCAGGTGATATTTCTAGTGAACGGACCGCGGAGAATGGGATGTTATACATAGATATAAGCAATAAGTAAATTTATACTCATTTACTCATTTATAAGCTATAAGTAAATTTATACTCATTTACTCATTTATAAGCTATAAGTAAATTTATTTACACTGGTGAGCTGGAATTTTTAATGACAGGGCAATTTTTTTTGGCTCTTTGATACAGAAGATAATTTTATAATTTGAAATGGGAATAAATTCGTAAGGACGACTGAAATTCCATTTCAACCTCAAAAAACGCTACTATATTTTCGATTTTGAGCATAGTATTGATAATTTAACACTTAATTTTACATAATTGCTTTTAAATTACAATGTTTTACATTTGAATGCATCCAAAGATATGGTATCTCACTCTCCAAATCAGTAGAAGCTACTATAATTACGATTCAAAACTGTCTATATCAATTGTCTCTTTTAATAATCTTTCAGTCTTCGTTATTTTATTTTATGTTACATAGTTTGTTGTTTAATTTTGTTATTATCTACTGTGTATGTATAAAAGCTAGAATAAATTAAAACTAATGCGTGAGAATTGTAATTTTATCTCCATTATTTTATAATTTTATCTCCATTACTCTCCTATCGTTTAAAATCTACCCCCGCTTTGAGTTTGCGAGACCCATTGAGAAAGAATTGGCAAAATAGTCTTTTTTATGGTAAGTATGAGATCTGTCGTGATTTTTAGATTGCTATTAATTTCTATTTGCTGAGATTATCATAAGTCACCAATAAACGTCAGTCAAATAATTGAAATTCACATAATTGAATGATTGTTCTAACATTTATCATTTTCACGATTATTTATTTATTTTTTTCACTTATCAGATTCGTCTCGGAGTAAAGTAATTTCTTTTATAACGGTCATTAGTGATACATTTCTGTAATTTAAAAATGCATCAATATCACCTGAATTAATAAAGGATGATACAAGGTTTTGTATAAAATGTTTCGGCAAACAATTTTTTCCCGTTGTCTGTGTGAGCCCTGAATTGAAACTATCGGTTAGGAGAGCGCATCATCGCAGATCGTATGGACATTGATAAGATGGTAGTAAACACAATCATCACCGAAAATTTTATGACACGAAAGATTTGCACTAAACTCGTTCCAAAAGTCTTTACGGACGACCAAGAGCAGAGTCGAGAGTCGGCTAGCAAAGACCTTCTGTAACGGCATCGCAATGATTCCAGAACCTCCTTACAGTCCCAACTTAGCACCAGGAGACCAGCTACTATTCCCAATTGTAAAATCTACCCTCAAAGGACATCATTATTGGACTCTAAGATCCGTCAAAGAAAGTTGCACGCGTACCACAAAGGACCATCGGCAATCCGCCTACCAGGGAACCTTTGAGTCGTGGAACAGCTGCTGTAAAACTTGGGTAGACCCTATAGGGATGTACTTTGAAGAATTTTGAGGAATTGTAGCAATATCTGAAATAAATATGTTTTCCGAAACTTTTCCCGATACTTCATATATAAACCATGTACACCCTATGAAGTGCATTTCACTTCCTAATGAGTGTTTTTTTGATTGATGCGAATTTGGTTACATAGGGTGATAGAATTTTCTTCAAAAATATTTAAGAATACTTCATCAAGGAATTAGGATCTAAATTAAATCACACTAGTACAGTAATTTCTTAAGGAGTATTGACCGGTGAAAACTAAGCGTAGTTTAGATTCTACCCTGATGCATGGACAATAAATACCATTGGTAATAAGGTGATAGGTTTAAGACTTAAAATGAAAATGAGTTTGAATCAGATCACCCTTTTCCGAAAACACCGCTGAGCATTCTTGATCTTGAAATTTTTTGATACAATAACTCTTCTATCTAGCAATAATACGCAGTCTGGTGTCCACGGAGATGCATTGAACAAACCCTTACTTTTAGGTATTCAGCCGGTTAAATAAATCGAGAGAGTTACGCGCTCACCTGCTAAATTAAAGATACAAGTTCTAATCTCACTCAGGTATGGGCATCGTTTAAACAGTGGCTCTCGAGAAACCTGATGTCCAGGCGACGTAGCCCATTGGAATCCCAGGAGCACACGGCCCATCAGAGGCAATCAGAGAGCATCGAGAGATATTATCACTCTCATACACGTACATTAGCTATCCAAGAACTCTCTTCTGTTTCTTTACAGAGAAAAGCTTACGAGATCAACTTTTAGTATTAACGAATATGTGAAAGTCATTTGAATTTGAGAAAAAGCGTCACACTAAAATTACCAACTTCATTGCTATATTACAGATGGCACACCAAGAATTGTTCAGTGAAAAATGTCAGTATCATTTTTAAATATTAGGCTATCACAGGGTGGAATAAATATTGTTTGGAATATTTAATTAGAATATGTATCATTCCAGGCGCTTATTTGTTGAGACCCACTGCGAAGTTTCATGTAATTATTTTGTTATTTAAACAATTTTTCATTGTGCTATAAAGTCAACAGACGGAAGACTAAACATTTTATATTATTCACTTTCAGAAATAAAAAGATACGGATACGGGAATTCAATACTAAAAAGGCTTTTCAAATGCAAGAGCTAGAACTAGAGAAATTTTGCTATGAGGTAAATTATTTACTTACTTTAGCCAGAATATACTGTTCATATCACACACACACACACACACACACACACACATATATATATATATATATATATATATATATATATATATATATATATATATATATATATATATATCGCATAACATTTAGCACTAGTGGACACAGACAAAAACGTAGAAATACACAAAAAAGTGACTCACTAAGTTTCGAATTTTCGGTGGTCGCAGCCATCTTCATCTAGGGAGAGAGGGACAGAACTCCATTGAGTGAGAAAAACTTTCAGTTAGCGCCACTATTCCATATAATAAAAGTTATATAGGAAAAAATATGATTATGAGCGAATGCTGAAAAGTGCGTAAAAAGTTCTGGACGTCAAAACTATTTCTTCACAGATCTTTTGCCTAAAAATAATTCCATCGTTAACCCATGATCTCTACTCCACGCCTCATGTATTCAAAATGTCTATTCCTACGAGGGTCATCCGGAAAGTAGTACCCGTTCGTGCCGCATGAAGTGCTGACGACGCGAGTAGCCGCTGGACGAGGTCAGATAGCTTCAGTGGCTTGTCTGCCTTCTCTGAGCCAAGTTGCGTGACGCTAGCATTGCCTGTGTTGTTTCTGTGATTGTTTACAATGTTTAAAAAAATTGAGAACGCCGCCAGTTGTGAAGTGAGGGCAGTGATTAAATTCCTCAATGCAAGAAACGTTCGCCCATGTGATATTCATCGCCAATTAAAGGAGGTGTATGGAGACAATGTAATGGACGAGTCGTCTGTTCGGCGGTGGTGTCGCAACTTCAACATTGGGAGGGGGAACACACACGACGATGAGCGTTCGGGGAGACCGTCTGTCATTACAGACCAACTGGTGAGCTCAGTTGACGAATTCGTGAGGAACGATCGGCGCGTCACAATTGATGACATCTGTGAGCATTTTCCCAATGTTTCTCGAACAATTGTTCATGAAATTGTTAAACACCATCTGCATTATGCAAAAATTTGTGCAAGATGGGTCCCTCGCGTATCTCAATGAGCTGGCGGCGAAGGACTATGCAGCAGGAATACAGAAACTTGTCACACGTTATGACAAATGCCTTAATTTGCTTGGAGATTATGTTGAGAAGTAGTTTAAAGTATCCTCTTTCAAATAAAATTTTTTATGTTTGTTAATATTTACTTTTGTGTCTTTATTTCACGAACGGGTACTACTTTCCGGATGACCCTCGTATTTTGCTTCTTCCGCGTTTACCCAACATTCTCCCAACTGTAATGACTTTCGATGCACAAAGTCTCTTCCACATCCGCTCAACCACATTTTTAGTCGTCTTAAAATTCCCCTTAGTAGCTTCACACCTTTATTCACCCTGCCAAAAGAATCTCCATCGAGTCTACCTTCATTTCTTCGTCATATTATCCTTATTCGCTTTAGTATTCTCATTACCCTTCTTTAAACTCGTACAATACACGACAAATCCAGGTTATTTCATGAAAAACCAAATATATGAACTATGGAATGCAGAATACGAATCGAATTCATTTACGTTGTCTTCACATTTATAATAGAATTTATTATCTTTTAAAATGTTTATTTCACCAGTTAGCAGTCCTTTTCTAATCATTTCCATTAAATTTGGCCATTTTTGTCCAAATCTAGTCTAAATACTTATTGATCAATTGATTCTCTCACTCTAATTAAAGTCATCAAAAATGTTTAAATCAATCTTCTTATTATTGAATATATATGTGTATACGAGGATGTTCTGAAAAGTTTCCGGCGTAACAAAGTTACAAGACATTTTTTCTGAAATTTTCTGAAATTTATAGATAGATATACATAGATATATATATATATATATATATATTATATATATATATATATTATATATATATATATATATATATATATATATATGTATAGATATATGTTTATATTCTTCTTTTTTGATTTCACCTTAAAACTGAGCTTACGCTGCACTCGTCAACACTTTATTCCGTTGACTAGCTGGTTAGCTAAAGGTAGAGTATCCCCGCACACCCAAATGTCTTAAGCTTTACACTCAAAAGTCCAGAATTTTTCAAACCTTGTACACATTTCCCCATGATATAAATTGATCATTGAGAACGTTGGCGGTAACAGATCTTTACACATAACAAACTAAGATATGATAATTGCCAAAAGGGATTCAAACTAACTTAAATGAGTGCGTAGCTAACAGCATAAAAGACTAAGATCCACTGAGTAATCTCAACAGTTGGTAACTCCGGTTGGTTCTATGGATAAGGATTTCTCATTTCACATAGATGAGTTCTGAACGCCACTGCGCGTTCTTCAAGAGGGAGCGTGGAGAAGAAGGAAATGGAATAGGTCCAACGAATGCAGACGAAAAAGGAGGAATCCCCACCCATACTCGTATCCACTTCAACCGGCGGGAACGTGGAGGGGAAGGGGTTCGGCGCTTTCATGCGTGTGTCTATGTGGCGCCTAGAGTGGCGCCTTTGGGGAGTGAGGGAGGGGCAGAGGAGTCGAGACGACTTGATGGCAATCGATATAAGGCGGCATGGAAGGGTCTGCGCACTCTAAACCCACTGTAGACACACCATCCTCGGTGCGAAGAGAGGGACAGGCTGAAATGTAGGCAAACACAGAATGATTTGCCTACCCTCACCACGGAAGACACATACGCCTCTTTTTGACCGTTATGTTGCATGCATCATGCGGGCAGCGGACTAGAGAAAGGAAGGAGAAGAAATTATGCGATCCAACAAGAGAATAAAGAAACGTAAAATTGATACATTTAATACAATTCGATTTGTATTGTTTATCCCACAAGTCTGCAAATAATAAATCAAAATTACTCACGTATTATAGAACCAAAAAATGTTTTTCTGACTAAACCTATCCGTATGCAGTTTTAAATACATTATAAGTAATCTCGTTAATGGAGGTTCTTTTGTCTCCGAGTGGGTAGCTAAATTACGCAAAGCTGAGTCAAATCAAAATATCTTGACACGGACTCAAAAATCTAAAAGTAATACGTAAAACCTTTGGACTCGCAAAGTGTTAATTGATTTTCGTAAGTTTACAAAAAATAGTAATAAAGAATCCTTAGTGAAATATATAGTTAACAGCAATTACGTTTCCGTTGTATTTCATTGCTGCTATATATAAATGAAAGAATGAAGTTCATTGTACTAATATACATGACTATTGTATCTTGTTTAAATCTTGGGTTCTTATTTAATGTGGCATTACAGGGTGCGTTCCAAAAGTAATGCCATTATCTTTTTGTAGAGTAATTTATTGAACAGATTTGCGCAAACACTTAAATTATTCTAAGTACTGTCCTTGGGAATCTGCACATTTTTTCCAATGACTCTACCATGACTGATACGGAAGGAGTCTTCGGGGACCTCTCGCAAGGTCTTCGTCAAGGCTCATTGGATCTCTTCTATGGACGAAAAACGGGTTCCTTTCAGGGCTACCTTAATCCTTTCTTTTCCTATAGTGTCGTGGTTTTTTGAATCGTAGGAATATAGTAATGCATTTTTATCACTTCTTCCACTTTTAAAAATGCACTGACAAGATATTGCATCAATGCAAGCTTCTTATCAGCTACATCATTAAGATCGAGATGAGTTGAAGACTACGAGAATTGAATTTATTCATCTTTTATAGGGAAGGTGAGGCATTTTCATGAGAGATTGTGAGAGTCAAGAGTTTTAATATGTAAAATAGGATCAGGAAATCCACTTTATGTTATATCACGACTATTAATTCTCTGAGAGATTCGCACAAGCATCAATTTCATGAAAGGAATTCGCGAAAACCAAAATTTGAAGACTAGAGAAGGATGTTCTACAACGTATTTATTTATCTGTTCCAAGATTAACAGGGAAAATATTAAAGACTAACAAACGGGAAAGAAATTAACCGATGATTCGCTGTCACAGTGAATAAGGAAAGTTTCGAAACGGAATGGATCAATGAAGACATTCAAATTAGAGAACGCTGTTCACTATTTTATCAAATAGAGAGGATAAAATACTATTTTATGAAGTTTACTTTTCCCAAAGTTCAAATTGGTGTCATGGACTACAAAATCTCAATGAACATAGGTGGCATGTGTTGCGATGGGCGGAACAAGTTTTGAATATTTTTTTTATTATTTCCACTCGTCAATGTGTGTGTTTTTGATTTATTGAGCGCGGAAACTATACCTACATCATAGTTGAAACACATGTATACTTCATTTTTAAAAATACCATAGAAATAAAATTTGTGGTGTACAAAACATCTCTTTCGCAGACAGGATTGTCAGACTTACAAGAAAAATTAAAGCAAATTGCCAACGGACAAATTTTCATGAAAAAAGAAATATTAAAAGTAAAATGTTGCAGATTTAAAATGCATGCACCCTTTCCTTAAAAATAATCATGTTTGAAAAAAATGTTATTATTTATTAATAACCTTTTATAATAATAATTTAATAAATTATTTAACTCTTATCTCTCTTTATAGTATACAGCTAAGGTGGCATATGATAACTTTATGTAAAATTTAATTCTTTACGAATATATTACAATAAATTTCTCAGTTTACAAACGTAATATGTTTTTACCATCATGAACTATTTAAAGAGATGGAATCAGATCATTTTAGATTAAGCTAAGAAAATTGCATTTTTTATTTTTGTATATAAATTCAGAAAAAAAACTTTGGAGAGATTATTATATTGGGCAATCATCCACCGGAAAAAAATATTAGCATAGTGATTAATCTTCATTATTTTAATGAAACAGGAAATAACCCCTCATGGACAACGTGAAGCGTGAATACCTATAGGGCTATGTCATTAATTTTCGCCAATTTACGTTAAAAATACACACATATATGAAAGCTCACGAATACATAGGTTCATTTTTTTCTGCGGTGATAGCGGACTTTTTTATTGCAACAGTAATTAAAAACATATTAGTTTTTTAAAGACGCCAACAAGCTCTAAAGCTGTATGATGTGGTTTTAATTTCTCAGAAGAATTATTCGCAAATCAATTATTATCACTTATGCAAAATTTGCGGCTTTCGTATCCAAACACTAATCCCCGCGGTTCCATTGATGGGTGGAGTAAAGAAGGGCTCAAAATACATACAGAGTTCGTCCGGAAAATAAGTGTACTGATTTTTTCCCGCCGCTCCAGGCGCGCCCAGCACCGCTCTGACGGGCTGCGATTGGAGGGGGGTATGTTGGCAAGCGACGCTGAAAAAGGCAGTCGGCTCTGAGCTGTGGTGTAGTGAGGAGCTCTGTTAACGCGAACCTCCACGCTCGACCCACGTCACGGAACGCGATGCCGAAGTTTTTGGAGCAGCGTTATTCCATCAAATTTGCGGTAAAGCTTGGGAAATCGTCTACCGAAACTGTCGGTATGATTAACCAGGCTTACGGGGAGTCAGCCATGTCCAGAAACATGATCTTTCGGTGGCACAAGATGTTCGTGGAGGGCAGAGAAGAGGTCGACGACGTCCCACGGCCTGGACGCCCATCAACGACACTCACCGACGAAAATGTGCGAAAAGTTCGCGATGTACTGAACTCTGATCGTCGTCTTAGTGTTCGGATGATAGCAAAACAGTGTAATGTGCCAAAAACAATAGTGCACGAGATTATTAGGGAGCAATTACAGATGCGAAAAAGTTGTGCAAAGTTGGTGCCGAAAGTGCTCAGTGATGATCAAAGACTCAATCGTTTGGAAATCGCGACACAACTTGCGGATCACTGCAAAAATGATCCACATTTTTTAGAGAACGTTGTTTCGGGTGACGAGACGTGGATCTTTGAGTACGACCCGGAGTCGAAGAGACAAAGTGCGGAGTGGCACACCCCATCATCACCCCGTCAAAAGAAAGCTCGCATGAGCAAATCTCGGATCAAGGCGATGCTCATTGTCTTTTTTGACGAAAGGAGAGTCGTCCACTACGAATTTGTACCTGAACGACAAACTGTAAATGCTGCATTTTACGTCCAAGTGCTCGACAGGCTTCGAAAACGAGTCGCCCGCGTCCGGCCAGCGATCAAAAACATCTGGCGGCTGCATCACGACAATGCGCCGTCTCACACCGCGCTTGTCGTGTCGGACTTCTTGGCCAAGCACGGCGTGGCAACGCTGCCGCACCCGCCCTACAGCCCGGACTTGGCACCACCGGACTTCTTTCTGTTCCCGAAGATAAAGAGGAGTTTGAAAGGAACGCGATACGGGACTTTGGACGCCGTCAAAGAGGCCGTGACGACGTGTCTTCGAGAGGTTCCCGATGATGCCTTCGCGGGAGCGTTCCAGGAATGGGAACGCCGCTGGAACAAGTGTATCGACTCACAAGGGTCCTATTTTGAGGAATATTAGCTTAAGATATGTAAAAGTGTAATACATTTTTTTTCCTGAGCTCAGTACACTTATTTTCCGGACGAACCCTGTATATTATACGGAATAGCTATGGATTACTTACAGGAGAAGAAACTAAATATTTTTTTTATTTTCTCCCCTGGTATAGGGAAATTTTAACTCCAGCCATTAGTCTATACTTTTTCAAACCTTCTCTTTAGGAGAGAACGGTCCCCAACTGCCGAACATTATTTAACACTCCGAAAGTTTCAACTCGAATGGAATCCAGCTTTGCAAATGATGTCTTCGGGATTCAAGAAAATATTAAGTATTACTTATGATTTTCACCATTCCGATTTTAATATATACTGAAACTCTATTTTATGGTATCCTGTAGATCGCATGCTAGAATTCCTTGAAAGTTTGTTTTAATTTACCCAAAGGCATGACCACATATCCTTTCCTCATTGAAAATATCATAATTCATGGACGTTTTGTTTTGTTGTGTGCATGATATTTTATTGCCAATTATCGAGACCCTTTTCTTCGAGAAGGGGACATTCAATGATCCTTAATGGGCTAGCTAGCTAGTGAAACAGTCAGAGAAGGATATTAAAAATTTAAAAAAAATCAACTGCCGAACTTAACTCTATGCCAAAAAGAGTTTTTCCTCGAACCATTTGCCAGATCACGGATGAAGAATAGCGTAGTCATTTAAATATAAAGGATCGGTGCAGAAATAACCGTGATGTTTTATGAGTACCATTTTCCCTTTCTGGCCCTTTCTCTCATTAATATGCCATAATCCACTTTTACCTTGAGTACACTTGAATCCGCTACCAAAAAATCCTGTTACCATCCCAATTAAAAAATTATCACTTGTAAATAATTATATATCTTACTCATAATCAAATGGAAGGATGTAGGGAGATATTTATCAACCGGGGTCAAACTAACAATCCACATGAATGACTTTTAACAGAACGACCTGAGATTATTTGAAGCTAAATATATATCAGAACTCTTAAAGGCACATCTTCAGGAGTCTCATACGGTATAAACAATATATATATAGAAATATACATATATGCATGAAAAAATGTAAAAATATATATGTGTGTATGTATGTATACGTATGTATATATATATGTATGTATATATAATTATATATATATATGTATGTATGCATGTATGTGTGCATATATATATGTATGTGTGTATATATATATATATATATATATATATATATATATATATATATATATATATATATATACACATATGACTTAATATCCTTCTTAATTTTGAAAGGCGTCGGTACATGTCTAAACGCATATTTCTTTCCTTAAATATTTGATTCACACATCGATTCGTGGATTCTCATTGCGATGTTGGCTTAATCCAGAATCTTGCTTACTTATTCAGTTTATCCATTATCGTAAAAGTGTCGACAATAATGCTGAACTATAATGTTTTACCCCAAATAAATTCTTCGTCTTTTTCATATGCGCCAAATTTGCCTCCATGGATAGCGTAATTGTCTCCTTGGGTCGATTCGACCTCCGTTTTCAGAATCGAGGCCTCACGCAACGTGAGTCCTTCAAGTACCGTATTGTTAGCGCCGCCTTGCGCTTCACAGATGCCGCAGAGAATAGTCCCAGCGATGAATAATGAAATTCGCGACACGTCGTCCCGTCCCCGAAACCTATGCCATTACGTCAGGCAAGAAGGCTTCGATCGAAAAAGAAATTTCTCTTTCGCATTCTCGCTTATTTTTCGCGAGGTATACATCACATCCCAACCTCGCATATAATTTTTTTGTATGCATTTCCGGGTGTGTATGTATCTATATATATATATATATATATATATATATATATATATATATATATATATATATATATATATATATATATATATTTAAAACAAAGTCGTAAATCGTGTTAGTAACACCATTTATAACTCGAAATAGGTGAAACCGATTTTAATGATGTTTTGTTTTTCCGATACGACTCAGCCCAAAATAGCAAAATAACCATTAAAATATCGATAGATTATCGTATCATAAAATACCGTATCGTATCGTCAATTTTCATTATATTTAGTTTTTTGATATTTCTCAGCCCAGAATACCAGCATAACAACTTATAAATCGCTTAAGTACCGTATCGTAATTTTTTATCGTCGATTTGATGATATTTAATCAGCCCAGAATAACAGAACACCATTCAAATATTGTAAAAGTATCATATCGTATCGCATCATGGGTCGCGGTAGTCCACGGAGTAGAGCGTTAGACTACTGACTAGAGGGTCCAGGGTTCGATTCCCGGGCAAGTCTCTGAGCTCCTTACTTTCTGCGGTGGTATCGGACCCAATGAGGAAGGTCTCACTCCGAGGATTCATGAAATGACAATTTTGACTTTCGGTATCGGATGGAAAATGACAATTTTGACTATCGGTAATGGCCGTGTTCCTGCCGACGAATCGAGCGGATTTATTCCATTTCCTCGGAATTTTTGCGATTTCGTTTCATCAAAAGGTGATCTCATCAACCAAATGTTACCGAACATCATTGGTATCTACAAAAATCATGAATGAATGAGTAAGGGAGCAATTTTGGCGGCTAAGAAAATAGATGTGCCTGGCTAACCACCACACAATATACAGCTGAAAGTTGGCTCGGTGGTCATGATGATTCGAAACTTAAACCGACCAAAACTGTGCAACGGAACGCGTTTGGCGATAAAAAAAATTGATGATCAATGTGATTCACGCGACTATACTCAAAGGAAAATTCAAAGGTGAGGAAGTTCTCATTCGGAGGATTCCCATGATCCCAACCGATATGCTTTTTGAGTTTAAACCAATTCAATTTCCAATTCCTGTTGCAATAGCGATGACAATTAACAAATCACAAGGCCAATCGTTTAGTGTTTGTGGTCTGAACGAATAAAACCCATATTTTTCTCATGGTCAACTATATGTGGCATGTTCAATTGTTGGTAAACAATCCGCTTTATTTGTTCTTTCGGGAGAACACTCACACGTTATTTCTTGATAATTTTGACGGAATTTAGCTCCGTCGTCATTGGAAAAAACAGACGTCTTCCGTGACTTCTGTTTCTTCCAATGAAGACGGAGCTAAATTCCGTCGAAATTATCAATAAATAACGTGTGAATTTCAATGCGACGATTTCAGAGTGTAAAAATCATTCAACACTTCCGTGTTACTTCGACGAAATCATATATATATATAGATATATATATATATATATATATATATATATATATATATATATATATATATATATATATATATATATATATGCACAGAAAAAATGAAACAGCTTGCTTTGCAAAATTCGGCACTTAAGCATATAAACAAACAAAAGACACTAAAAGGAATAGTCATCAGCTGCCTCGTCATATTCTCTTTCATTTCGTGAATGACAAGAATGTCGCGCTGCAGTTACAGGGGACTTGCTCCAAGCCGCAAACGATGACCCAGGTTTTATAAAGGCCATAACCGGAGACGAGTAATGGTCTACGATTATTCAGGGAAAATAGTTCTTCATGGTAATTTTTTACCGTCCTATTAATTCCCTTCCTGAGAATAAATAAAAGAGGAATCCAAATATTTGAGTTTTTTCATTTTCCATGAACACCTGTGTTCTTAAAATCGCTTTGTTTTGTACTATTTACCTATCCCATTTTCATCTAATCGATATTGAGGGATATATTAATGACCATTTTGACAGAAAATATAGCAATATTAATTGACCAGAGCAATGTTTACTAAAATCCGGCTATCAAGTGAATTGCGAACAGCAATTAATTTATATTCAGATGTAATTTTACTGCTATTATTATTAGATATTGCTCTCCTTATAATTCTCTATATTTTTATCTGGAGTATATTCATAATATATCTATGGAATAATTGAAAATATAAATATTTTAGAATTGATTCAAAGAGTTCATATTAATTTCTTTAATGATCTCTAAGGCGTGTGAAATTTCCTTTTATTAATATAATTTTTTTCAAGTGGATGACAATTAAAAAATATATCGTGATATCACATTAGATATCACGCAATTTTTCACTCAAACAGAAAAAATTGTCCACCAAATTTAATCATTAATAAATAACTCTTAATTACATGTAGTAAAGGCTAAAAGTTTGATAATGTGAAATTACCGCTTAGGTGCAAAATCCTTGCTCGTGTTATAACGAGAAATATATTGATGAACCATGGAACATCCAGTACAACTGAATATTAATCCCATGATCCTCTTAGAATTTTAATTTTGATCATTCCGGCCGTCCTTTTTTTCATTTTGTTTGGGTTGTGATAGCCACTATTTAATAACAGAAATTTGATTTTTCGCTTCCACTTCTCGTTTTTAGGCCGTATTTTCATCATTTCTGGCCATTAATTAAAAAACTTTCCCCAATTCTTTGCTTATTTTAGGTCAGCACTTTAACAATCGACTAATCAGACCATTTATCCGTCTTAAGGTTCTTTCATATATTTTAATGAAATCATTTCAAGGCAAAGATTTCTCGGTTTTGAATCAGTTCGGTGCGTGCATGTCACCTCATTCTCAAGTACTCCAATGATTGCACGATTAGTAAGTGACTAACCAACATTAAAGTTCCAAAATATATATATATATATATATATATATATATACTCATATATACAGAAACAGATATAAGGAAAAGGGATAGGAACACATATAAAGGACGAACACAATAGAGGTGGGGAAGGCGGAATCGAACGGATCACTAGAGTAAAAATATTTCCTCAACCGGGACTCGAACACCGGATCTTTCCACTTGCCGGGCGGATGCTCTTAACCACTTGAGCTATCGAGGATAGTCAATTTACCCTGAGATCCGTGGGTCTAATATGTCGCCAAGCGCCCCGATTCTTTCAGCCAAGAGATGGCGTCAGGGGGCTGTTTCACCCACCAAAGGAGAAATAGACAATACACAAGGAAAGGAAAGGACAGTGGGTTAGAATTCATACAGCATCATACAGGAAAGGAACAGTGCGTTTCGTGGCACGCATAGCCAGAAGAAAGAGATGAGCCACATTGGCCAAATACACATTCAAACACGAAATCCCGCCAAACGGCGAATAAATACTCATATATACAGAAACAGATATAAGGAAAAGGGATAGGAACACATATAAAGGACGAACACAATAGAGGTGGGGAAGGCGGAATCGAACGGATCACTAGAGTAAAAATATTTCCTCAACCGGGACTCGAACACCGGATCTTTCCACTTGCCGGGCGGATGCTCTTAACCACTTGAGCTATCGAGGATAGTCAATTTACCCTGAGATCCGTGGGTCTAATATGTCGCCAAGCGCCCCGATTCTTTCAGCCAAGAGATGGCGTCAGGGGGCTGTTTCACCCACCAAAGGAGAAATAGACAATACACAAGGAAAGGAAAGGACAGTGGGTTAGAATTCATACAGCATCATACAGGAAAGGAACAGTGCGTTTCGTGGCACGCATAGCCAGAAGAAAGAGATGAGCCACATTGGCCAAATACACATTCAAACACGAAATCCCGCCAAACGGCGAATAAATACTCATATATACAGAAACAGATATAAGGAAAAGGGATAGGAACACATATAAAGGACGAACACTATTGTCTATTTCTCCTTTGGTGGGTGAAACAGCCCCCTGACGCCATCTCTTGGCTGAAAGAATCGGGGCGCTTGGCGACATATTAGACCCACGGATCTCAGGGTAAATTGACTATCCTCGATAGCTCAAGTGGTTAAGAGCATCCGCCCGGCAAGTGGAAAGATCCGGTGTTCGAGTCCCGGTTGAGGAAATATTTTTACTCTAGTGATCCGTTCGATTCCGCCTTCCCCACCTCTATTGTGTTCGTCCTTTATATGTGTTCCTATCCCTTTTCCTTATATCTGTTTCTGTATATATGAGTATTTATTCGCCGTTTGGCGGGATTTCGTGTTTGAATGTGTATTTGGCCAATGTGGCTCATCTCTTTCTTCTGGCTATGCGTGCCACGAAACGCACTGTTCCTTTCCTGTATGATGCTGTATGAATTCTAACCCACTGTCCTTTCCTTTCCTTGTGTATTGTCTATTTCTCCTTTGGTGGGTGAAACAGCCCCCTGACGCCATCTCTTGGCTGAAAGAATCGGGGCGCTTGGCGACATATTAGACCCACGGATCTCAGGGTAAATTGACTATCCTCGATAGCTCAAGTGGTTAAGAGCATCCGCCCGGCAAGTGGAAAGATCCGGTGTTCGAGTCCCGGTTGAGGAAATATTTTTACTCTAGTGATCCGTTCGATTCCGCCTTCCCCACCTCTATTGTGTTCGTCCTTTATATGTGTTCCTATCCCTTTTCCTTATATCTGTTTCTGTATATATGAGTATTTATTCGCCGTTTGGCGGGATTTCGTGTTTGAATGTATATATATATATATATATATATAGTTATGCCCGTAAAAAGAAAAATAAACAGTTCTGATTCTAACACAATACATGATATGTTGAACAGAATTTAAGTAGGTTACCAATTTAGCAATAGCTAAACAAGGTCTATATTTAAGCTGAAGGTCAATCTTATGCAAAATTCACGCACTAAGATCGTAAGACTATTTAATTTCCGTACCACCGAAGGTCTTCCAGAAGTCAACAGTCACTAAAACCTCATATAACTTGGACACTCGAAATCGGTGATGGGCTTTGTTCCACCAAAACAATTTCCTCCGGTGAGAAAACTTCCGGTCAATCCCCCTTTCACCAGGGAATCCAGTGACCCACTCGGATAGCGACGGCGAACGCAAAACATATTTGCAAATATTACCAAAAATTTCGCACGACATTATAATTAACTCAATATGCTAATCACTAATGTCCTTCATTCGAAGTTTTACGCTCATTTTAAGGCAATATAAAAAGTTTTCCTCACCAGACTTCAGTAATCCCACGGCCATAGTTTGAAGATAAAACTTGACGAACTTTTCCTTACGAGTAACTTTCCAAATACGGTCTGTATTTATCGCGGCCAAAATAGTGAGCTGTCTCATTAAAATGCATGGCTAACTTGAGTTCCACAGAACAGGTCATTTCTCCAACCTCGTACTTAAATAGCAATTTTCGTACCCCTTACTTCCACACTCCTAAGTATTCTTTCACTCCTTCCAAAAAGTTCTATGTTACTGGAAAAGCCTTCATCCCTACAAGTCTTTCGTTACGAAATGCTCTGCCTTGTTCCCATTGTGGTTGAATAAGGCATGGCCTTCAACTTGCAAAGAGGTAGAAAGAGATTAGGGTAGTAAACCAGAAAAGGCGATTTGAGTCCCTTCCTGGAAACTTAATTCCACTATGTAACCAACATCGAAGGTGAATGGCCAACATTTTTGTTGGCAAATAATTAATTAGTACTCATTCATTTGCCTTCTCAAGGGAAGATTCAGACCATCCGTTTCCTAATCCTCAAAATTCAATTGCTTACCCAAAACGGACAATACAGATTTATATTCAACAAACGAATATGATATTTTTGGACTAGATGACATGAAACGAAAGGACTGTCCAATTACGTGTGATCATAATTTTTATTAGCATATTTTAAATTATATTGTTTTACTTATTCTAAATTATACTCATCGATGAATTGGTAATGTGTATTCGTTATAAGATTCACTGGTTTTCCCCTATGATTCCGTCAGCGTCAGCTGTTGTATGCTGAAACATGTTCAGTTCAATAATGGCAACGATAACGCCGAGCAATAATGCTGAATTCATATTTTGCTTGCACCTGGAGGCTATCGTCAGTCATAACCTATGCAATATTACACAAGGCTTATGAAGAGTCTATTATTTACGATGGCACCTTTAGATGATAGCAAAAATGCTTGAAAAGGGGAGAAAATTTTTAAACTAAGGTAGACCCTGGGCCCCAGTCACCGAAATTACGGAAGTAATCTATAACATTGATACCGCCATTGTGTGAGAAGGTAACCGAATAATTTTTAGACAATTATCAAACATATTGAAAACCTCATTGGTTGCTACCCATACGTTGATAGCAGTTAAAATTTCAAGAGAAGTGTTTTTTGCACAGTGATTACTGTCGATACCGCTCATACCCAAAAGACCAAATGTTCACGTCTAGATCTGTTTGCCACTTAAGCTGATGTTACAGGTAGTTGAGGACTTTACTTCGAGAGCTATCTGTGAAAATCGAATTGGGCTAGACAATTTTGAAGCAGAGAGCAAATACAAAGCTTTATTTGGGAATATTCGGCAACATCAAAACCAAATTATGCTGAAAAGTTGGCTTCTGCTGAGAAAGTTGGAGCCACATCAGTTTTTGATTGCACGTCCGCATATTGTATAACTGAATATATCACATAAACTAATGTGAAGTGTGTTTCTCATCCTCCCTTCAGGTGAAATCTTAGCCGATGATACCTTTTGCTATTCCGCTGTCTGATGAACATTTTCGTGAAGTCATATCGACCTAAATTGTACCGGGTACATATTGTGCGTCAAGATAAAAAAATATAACATAGAAATAATTTTGTGAAAATTATATGAAATGATTTTTTTAAACATTAAATAAGTTGACCAAAAATTTAAGACTTCTCTGTTCTCTAAAAAACCATCTCATCAAAATATATTACGTTCTCACAGTCTAATTAACTGTTTAAGTTTCTTAAAACTGTAATTACACAAAAATTATGAAGCTGAATCACATTTAGATGAAGGTTTCAATCTCCGCTAATAAATTTTATTTTTTCAAAATTAGTCTAATCTTTCAATGGTGAAAACTTTAATAAAAAATAGAGTTTTATCTCAAATATGGATCAATCAATTCTGATCCCTTCTCCGCATTTTTAGCCTCCTGAACAGCTTATTTGGTTCTTCGAATGAATTAGAATTAGTTTACTTTTTAATTGGACAGAGAAAATTTTACAATACAACAACTACATGAACATAGTACGACAAAAGATTAGATAGTCCAACAATGACTAAAACCAAAAAGATATTAACCAAGCTATAAAGGAATTAGACTTCAGTGTAGCAAGTAATCTATTTACAGCTTTACGTAAAGTACTAGTTAAAGCCTAGGTAATCAAAGAATGTACCAGATTGCCAGTTGGATTTCAACATATTCGTTGGTGCTACAGTAATAACCGTTGATCGTAAATTTCTATCTGATAACTTTCAAAATAGGTTTAATAATTAAATTCATTTAGCTTAACTTGCAAAGTTTCTGCTTCCGCTGTCCTCAAAAAAGGGTACAATTCAGATGACAAAAAATTCCCTTCAATATTTTCGAGCAGCCGATCTGTACATGCTTTTAGAAATAATGTTAAGCTGCGCAGCGACTTATTTCGGTAATGAGAAAGTGGCTCGGTCCATTGCATGAATTTTCATAATGACTAAAAGGAGGATGAATTTGGAAGACTTTTTCATTCAAGGCAACTAAATAGTTGAAAATATGCTTAAGTTAAAATGGATAACAATTTTATACGATACTTCTTGGCTATATTTTCCATTTCGTAATTGTCTGGGAGTTTTATCATATCGTGATAGGGAAGGATAATAGATTTGATCCGATCCTATCAATTGTACTGTACAAATAGGCACCTTTAGTTTGCAAATTCGATAGGTCAAAATTGAAAATTTGTAATTAATTGCATAAATCATTCCAGGATGGGTATGTTTGTTTCCCTTCCCTTCCTGAAGGTAATAAAAATAATTATTCAAAGCGAGCAGCCGATTGACATGAAACGAATTTCAAAATTCTGCAATAGGTGTTCAGGAACACGTGAATACTAATTAAATATATTTGTTGAAAGCATTGCATCTAAATTTTGATTCTCGAGTAAATATTCTCAGGTGCTTTATTAATAGAATAATCGTCTATTTGTATGCCAAGAGCGTATTGCAAAAACTTCCTCTTGTTTGTCCAAAATTGTCTCAAAGGCCAGGTTTCTAATTCATAAAAGTATATGTTCCATGTCTTTACTAATCTTTTCCTCACATCTTTACTTGGCTTATGTTCCATCATTTTTTATCTTTCTTGCTCATTTTTTCAAGTTATTATTCTCCTAATTTGGCTACTTATGTGACTATTTTTCTCTAACATGCTTTTCATATACCTTAGCCTGGTCTCATTTATTCCCCATGCTATAATGTTTGTCTAAGCCCTCCCACATCCCGAAAAACTCATACTTCCGTGTTCTACTCGCTTATCTTTATTCCACACCTCTTGCGGATTTAAGAGGTGTGGAATACTCTTGCGCAGTACTAAAAATAACTTCAATCTCTTGACTGCCAAAATTTTCATCATCTATATACCTGAATTAATCACTTAATCACGTAAATACATCGTCGTTCGATTTCATTCACTACTCAAGCCTTTCCCAAACTACTGTTAACATTTCCTCAGATGATAAATTAAAAGGTACCGGCCAATCCTACCTCAATCCACTACCTCTCACTACAAATATAAATTCTTTATTTACTACTCCCACCTGCGACATTTGATTCATATATAGATTTCGAATAAATTAAAATAATACTTTAATTTACTCCTATATTTCTTAATGATTCCATCAACTTTGTCCACTCGATTTATCACCTCAAAATCCACAAAGATATTATGATTACATTACATGTGTTCCTAGTTGTTTTTTTATGGGAGGCGACCGACAGTTAAGGTAATTTGCAACATTAGGGATGGAGAGGAAAGGATGAAGGATGGAGAGAAATCCAGCGTCGGCATACTCTTACCGAAAGCGCCAAGGGGTCCGCAGCTTAACGTCTCATCCGTCGGACGGCGTATTCACTCAAAGTGCTCTCCACAAAGCACCTCGAATATTTATCAGGATACTACTGAACAATATCTGCCACCGCCGGGATTCAAACCTGAGCCTTCTGGGTGGGAAGACAGTACGTAGGTCACATCCCGATCCCTTACATGTTCCTTTCTACTATTGCTTGTATTCTCATGAATGCATTAGCGTCGTGTGTTCCGCATCCATTAATAAAAATAAACTGATATTCGACAAGGTAGTAGATTACACTTTAATATGACCCTCTGTTAATGGTTGTTCAAAACTTGTTTTGAAATATTTTTCAGGATCACAGCAACATATTATGCATTATGCATATTCCAAACTCTTTTCAGTATTGCAGTTTTAAAAGGTCGAGTAAGCCCAGAAAATGGAAAACGGAATAAGGAAACACGCTTTTCCCTCGTTGAGTCTTAATGACATAAAGACCAAATCCTTTCATGTATATGAAATATTTCTAATTTGAACTTCATGATTAATTCCTTCTTTCCTGACAAGAGTCGTTTAGCGGTCAAATGTCCCGCCGAATCGACGCCGACTCTCTCTGCCTCTATCTGGGCATTAAACCCACCGGTCATTCTCCCAACTACAAATAGTCTGCGTCCTCGATGTTATCTGAACCGAGTTTATGGATATCTCTCTTTCTTTCTCCTTTTAAACCCTTTTACATCCACGCTAATTATCTAAAATCCCGTTAAGATACTGGGAAAATGGAGATACGAGACTAGTAACTCTATCATAATGGGGTATCATGTTATTTCTGCTCAATACGGACTCTTGAGTGCGAGAAATGCAAACTTTGCTATTTGAAACATTTTAAAGGCACGAAATGGCCGTGTAATTTCCGGGATGAAACAAAAAGGAATCCTATGACAATACATGTGAACTCGCTTTTTTTTAAACTTTCCAAGTCGGTTCGGTAGCTATCTTATTGGCTTTCCAATCAAAGGATCAGAGTTTGAACACCAAAGTAGGCTTACTTTTCTTTAACTTTCAGCTATTAACATTCTTATATGTGGACATCAATATTGGATGCATATCAAATTGAACTTCAATCCTACGTTTTATTTGCCGTCTATATCAAGTATGAGATGAAAAATTGTCGTACAAGTGGCAGTCAATCATTAACTTAAAAATAACGTGTACCAGTTTCAGCCAGAGTCGAAAATATATATAAGTAGTGTTCAAATTACCCTTCATTCATAGTGAATGAATGAAAGGGCACAAATAGAGAAAGATGATGGGGGAGTTCCGAATAAGGAAGAGAAAGTGGATGGAGAAAATATAGAAACGTAATGGGATACTGAATGTCGTAATAGAGGAAGTAGGTTGGGTAGAGAAATAAGACAATACCTGTATGCTTTATAGACAGTATGAAGGCTGAAAAAAATTAGAAATAAATAAAGAAGAAAATAATTTTGGATAAGAAAGAAAAATTTTTCTCAATGTATAGAAAATTATAGATGCTAGGGGCATCAAAAAACTAACTTTTTAGGCAGAACATTTGGAGCACCTTGGTGTCTAAACCAAGTGTTGGAGATGACTTACCCCTGTCTCCTGCAAAACTCAATTGCTTTCTCCCCGCGGTCATTCCTCGTTCCTAAGCCATAGTCTCCCACCTCATCACCATCTCTTCCTTCGCCTACCGTCGCATTCCAATCCCCCATCACTATCAAATGTTTCCCTGCACGAAAACACGCGACTATGTCCTCTAATTGATCGTATATGCTCCTTATGGTTGCTCGGTGGCATGTAAAATTGAAAAATGACCAAGATCGTCAGTTCTGCTTTTATCTCTACTAGTAATGTTCTATCCGTTGCTTGTTATATGTTGCCTACGCTTCTTCCTACCTCTTTATCTAATATTATGGCTACCCCTCGTTGGCTCTCGTCCTCGCCGCTGTATTTTATTCTATAGTTATCTCGCCAGTAATCCCCGCTTTCCTTCCATATCGACTCGCATACACCTAAAATTTCTACATTTCCCCTTTCCATCTCTCGCAACAAATTCTCTTATTTTCCTGTCCTCGACATTGTCCTAACATTCCACGTTCCTATTTTAACCACTTTGGTCCTCTTCTTCTGCGTCTTCTGTCCTTCTGCTGCCGGTTTTCCCTTGCAAGGGTTTCGTGGGATGACGACCGCGGAAGCCTTGCCTCTCCCGCTGCCGGGTATGACACATGACCGATGGGGCCGAGCCCCGTAGTTGCCAGGACTCAAAATCTCTCAATTGTCCATCATTTTAATCTTGGGAATGATAATTGAGGTGGTTTCCCGTTGCCGTCCTCAATAGTGTTTTTAACAAGAAACCATCACTCAATGGCCGCCCCACTAGGGTCAGACGCATTTGACGCCGCCTCACTGAGGAACAGACGCTGCGTGGACTACTTTTCGTCTGGCTCCTAAGCTCGACCTATCTGGCATGGTTGACCCTACCAGGAGCAATTATTATTACTTCTGCCAGCACAGCACAGGTGTAGGGGTCATCGGAATGCACAAGACCATCCACCACGTCAAGGTTGTAGTCCACGGGAGGGAGTTCGGGATTTTTTTTAGTTCGGAAATATGAAAAACATTTAAATCTGTTTGGCAAACATGTATAAAAATAGAAACGATTTGTAGTGTTTTTAAGAAGATAATAAATTTTCTGTCCAATTCCAGGGTATTTTTTATAGCATAACGGGAGTTACTTTCAAACAGCCTCGTATATTATGGGCCCACTATCTACCGCATATGAAAATACCGCATACCTTGGTCCCAATAACACAACACTTAAGAAAGCAATCGAAAAACAACAAACCGTTCAAGTTCACGCACTTCATGCTTCCCTTCAATTATTCACATTCTTTCTAAATGCGACCTCATTTGGCCAACATACTTCCAATCGATCATCCACCCATATTTCCTTCCTCCATTGAATTTTCTCAGCAACCTTCTATCCTACCCCATCATACCTAGAATATCCCAGTTCGTTTTTATTAGTATCTATTTCAATTTCCCATGCTTATAAAACCACATTTCAAAGGCCTCAAATCTATGGCTATCCTTTGCTTTTGCCATTAGGTTTCCTAGCCGTTCAATATAACACTATAAAGTAAGACTTTCACCAATCTTTTCTTAACGTCTTTACATAAGGCGTCTGTCATCTACACCCTCTCTATAGAAGCTTCTTTACGTAACGCAAGTCTAAAGACCTTAAAGGTCTTTACTACTTTTCCAAGCTTCTTCTAAAGGGTAATCTCAACAGCTTATTGTATGCATTGATAGGGAACAATGCAGTCTTACTGTCATAGAAAAGGACAAAACAGCCCGAAAAGAAAATAATAAACATTATAGCGGTTTCCTATTACTTTTAGTAAAACATGCTGATAAAAATCCATTTCCCCATGAATAAAAGTCACTTAAACCGAATTGAAAGTTGAAGACAGTAGAATGTTTTCGCGAATAGTTTGTAAGATTTTTGAACTCAACTATTCACTTTACTTATGCTAACACGGAGTGGCGAAATCTTTATTACACCCGTATGGAACTTCGACTATGTCCTTCTTCCCCGGATAAAAATGGGAGGGACTGGCAGAACGGCCGCCGAGGAGAACCCTCCGCTCCTCGAATCCCTGGGGTGTCTTCCCGAGGGACTTGAGGTGACCTCATGGTGAAAGCGATCACTTTATACTCGGAGACACGCTCACACTACTGCAGGAAGGGAGGAGAGGAGGCGAAAAAATTTTACTTCGAAATGAAAAGAAATGAGTTTGCATAAAAATATATTACTCTCTCTAACACTCTAAGGAGTCTTTTATGGTTATATTGGGTCAAGTGATATACTATTCTTTCAGCCAATCATTTCAAGAGAGAGACACTTCTATAACGTTTGGTTTTACAAATTCGATCGGAGAAAAAATTCCACATAATTCACAAACGACTCTATTTCCTTAAAACTAATTATGTCTAACCTTAGTTCCGATGGATATGAGTCAAATATCAATTTACAGTCTACAGTTTTAGACTTAAATAAGTTTTTACTGCAATGCGCAATTGTAGAGTATTCTTGTCGTGTTATACCGTGCGTGTTATAGATGTAGCAATATTTATGCCAAAGGACCATGAACGAATTACCAGGAATAATGTGCTATTGCAAAATTGAATGATTCCACAAGTTAAATTCGGATGATATTATTCATTTTTTAAAATTATAATCTTATTTTGACTATTGATGTTTGTCACATTGATTAATGTGTAATAATATTTTTTAAATAATTCTCGTAATACATAAACAGGACGAAATAAACTCTCAGGAACAAAAATATAAATATATTCTCAAGTACTAGGCTTATATATATAAAATATATATATATAGGCTTATATATATATATAAGGCTTAATTGAACATTAAGTTTGAAGGGCTAAAATTATAGTACTTAAACGCTTATTTTTTAAACGAAGTGCAGAATTGTAAAGTGAAGAATATGGACAAAGTGAATGACTTAATTATGAATTAGAAAACATGCCATTTAAAATGCAGAGAGGAAGGGAGAGAGTTGATGAAAAGGATCTTAATTAAATACGCAAAGGAAAGAACGGTGAAAGATTTTATGTGGAAAGTAGATTCGCTTACTTCTAATGTCCGAAAGTTGAATGTTTAGGCAAGGGTTTAAGCATGGATTTAAGACTTTTGCAATTTAGATATGGGAAATAATGGAAAAATATATAAAACGAAAATGAAAATGGACGAATTATTGGACATAGAAAGATAGATAATTTTCAACATATATTAGAAGAAATTAGAAAAATTGGTCACAAGGTTCATTAAGGCGATAGAGGGAAGAATATGGGAGAAGCGAGTTAAGGCAAGGAGAGGATTAGGTTTTTTGATGGGAAAATAAGAAAGTTATAGATGAATTTGATGTGGGCTTTTGGGATAATTAGCATTAGGTTAGGAGGAGCTTAGAAACGTGGTTAGTGTCGATTGTGTCCATGGATCCATCAAAACCTAATTTAACCGCATATTATTCCTAAGGAAAATTAACAGTGGCAAAACCTCAAGGCTCACTATCATTGCAAAGAGAGTGATAAACTTGAAAATAGTCACCAATTTTCTACGAAAATAAAATGAACAAAATATTTTTTAAAGAAAAAGGGATTGAAGGATGTAAGATTCAAGATTTATCAGAACTTACCCGAGGAATGGCACCGGAAATATACACATGGCTAAAGAGCCGCAGTAAATTAATCTTCGGATTTAAAAGACTAAAAGATGAATAAATGACCTTTGGTTTGACAAATGTTTGGAGGTATTTTGATCTGCAATCAGCATGCTAAAACCGCGAATGGTATGTTGAATGTCTCGGTGAGACATACAGGCGCTGGGGAAATCGTCACCACGCCACATTGTTGTTTGGCTCTGGAATTTCTTCCAGTAAAGGAAATGAGGGTGGTTTTTACTTAGCTCTCTCCTATAAATAACCAAAGGAAGTTGGCATCAGACAAATTTACTATATTCTGGGAGTCTCAAATTTAACCCATTCGTGTTGAGAATACTTGAGGCCTTGATTACATCTTTGTACTGGACGAAAACCTTTTGATGTGGAAATGACGTTTCTTGAATTTATATATTCAGTTCTACATCAAAAGAACCATCCTTGAAAATCTGGTTCTTGTTGGTATTCTGGCAAAGAGTCATTTTATTTTCCATAAAGGAACGTTTTTAAGACTTAGTTTGAAAACTGAGGAATCATATATTGACGGTGGTAAACAGAAGCGATTTATTTAAGTCGTCAGCATTTGATTAAAAATGTATTCGAAAAAGTAATACTTGATTTTACGAGAGAGAAGAATACCCGATGAATTCATCGCGTCTCTAATATCGGGAGATGTGCAGCCTTTCGTGACTGCGGCGAAAACGAAAACAAATGACAACTCGGGCGCGCGAACATCAACAACAATTCAAAGAACGGCGTTCATCTTCAGGGTGGAGGGTCAGAGAAATAAACTCCGTAGGAATCGGCCTGGTTTCAGTATTTTATGGAGTGTGATAGGACCTAAAATCTCTATATAGGACGCCCACTAGCGTTTATCTCCTATCAAATGTATTTTCAAAATTCTGCTACTTTTGCTTATGGTGTATCTCAATTTTGCAGTGGAAACGATGACGAATCTCGCCTGAAATCTCGGGGAACGTGAGAAATTAAGAATGAAAACCGAGAGAATGGGTATCCTGTCCTGACTATGAAGTGATATTTACAAAATACAGCGTACATGAAGAAGGTGGGAACATTTCAAATTTTTGAAAATCGAAAAATAGTTTTATAGAAAATTTGCGTTCATTCTCACCAGGAAAAAACATCATTTAATCGGCGATCACATCTTCATTGATTGAAAAATACACATTGGTTAACCTAGCATAACTTGCAAATACCCTTAAGTTAATGCCTATGAAAAGACAGCATCTTCAATAATTAATGCATTCTGACAAACGTTTATTCTCTGAAGACTAGTTTAAAAATGATATTCTATCATTTTATTAAGCAGCATTTTATTGGCGATGGGTTGACGTAACCGAGACGTAGTTATAATTTCTAACAGAGCAAGAGATGAATATATGGCACCCAAGAAATAATTTACTAAATTGATTCAGCAGTAATTACTATATGTACACATGTTATGTACCGTACTAGTATGTTTCTTTTTTTAATAAATTTTAATTAATTTAATGATCCCATCAAAGAACTAATAAAATTTATATGAGGTATTATTTTCTTAATACAAATGAATTGACCTGGAAAAAATATTCTACTTGCCACAACGACGCTGGATATCAGGAAAATGAGGGCAAACAGTCTTGGAGAACGTTCTTGGGAAGGGAGGAAGAAACAATTGGGACCCGGCCCCAGGGCTCTTGGAAATAACACGACCCAATCTCCGTAATTCGAAGGAAGGCAACAACGGGTAAGGTTCAGTCAGGGCGTTGGCGATCCCACGTTTCTCCCCCCCTCCTCTCCAACCCCTTTTCTCTTTTACCCCTAACGCATCACTCTGAAGGGAGTACTGAGTACCCTCCCGACCCCTTCCCGAGCGTCTTGGTGCCCCCACCCCCGGACCCTAATTTCTTATCGCCCAGCTGAAGGAGGGCAGCGGTCGTTTGCACGCAATGAAGGAGGGAATGGAGGGGGGAGGTAAAAGAGGTCGTTGCTATGACCACCGACCACTCCTCTAGTTCAGACATTCAAAAGCAGAATGAAGAAAAACATTTCCAGTCTACTTTTTTGCGAAATAATTCAACTGAATTCTAAACTTTCACGAACAATATTTAGGGCTTTATTCCGAGTGAGCGTATCCATCAAATAAGCCACGAGCTCGCTTTATCTAAGATTGAGTCAAACGATTCTACAAACGCATATATCTGCCGTAAAAACCTTAAAAAACATTTAAATTTTATATTTTAAAACTAGTTTAACTTTAGCAAAAACCACCGTGAAACCTAATTTATTTTATGACACGTATTAGTGTTATTCCGATTTGTTAAAACTTGTTTTCGTTCTATGTAGACGAGTGCTTCAAGCTCCCGGAGAAGCTTTGGACAAGTACAGTAGATAGACTTAAATACATGATCGAAGAATTCAAGATATCCGCACATATCAATGAATGTTACTTGCAAATACTGGGCCGATGACATTCATGAAGATACGCAATGCTTTCCCTTTTAATGCACATTCCGCATTAAAATGAAATACTTCATTACGTTTTTTGCATTGAAGATCTTCAGTTCGAGCTCCACGAGGTCCTTAAATGAGTATGTAAATTCGTATCCAAACGCTCCAATCAAAAACTTTGAGCAGTTGATACGGTGATATAATTTGGCGTTTGTTTGTTTACCGTGGTTGTTCATATCCTCCAAGATGTTTAAGCCGGAAAATGTGAATTTCGATCATCATCGGTTTATTTGTTCTAAATATTAATACGTACTTATAGGAAGCAAAGGAAGAAATTGATCAAATACAAGGTAATTATGGATTATACGATGAGGTTTCAATATAATTTTAAAAAGTACCAAAACTTAAATAATGACTTGATCAATTTATAAACCATTATAAATAAAAAAATACATTTTTGAGTAAGAAATTTATGGAGCAGGTACATGGAGAATAATGTATTCAGTTTCATATTTTTTCATCAGGATATTTTTACTTGTCCTCTTTTACATGGGCTGGCTTCCAATAAATTTGGCATTAAAATGACTACCCATTTCTCATTTATTTAGTTAATGTAGCATTCATCAAGCGCACGTTCAGAGTCGTCAAGCATTCATTATGTTGGTCGTTTCAAATGATCAGGATATGGTAAGATGATAAATTAAAAATTTCTAAGCATTCAGCAAGTGACAGGGAATGCATGAAATAAACTTAATACCCATATAATGTTGCCACCAGGAAAATCCCTAATTGCAACGTAATTCTAAAATAATAATAATAATTACTTAAATGCTTAGAAGTAAGTGCTATTGGAACCGTTCAGAAATTAATGTTATTTTTATTTAATATTTCCGTTATTTTATTCAAACGTTTCTGTGTACTGTCAGTACTCCGTATCCTCATTGGTTTGAAGTGCTTTTTATATTCATATAATGCAGTAAATTACAACCTCCTGTTTCGTTTTTAGTCCCGTATCGTTAATTTTAAACCTGCTTAGTTTTTTTAAGAATATTTTATAGTTGTGACAGACCACATATTTCTTTAAGTAGTCGTACTATTCATATTTATATTCTGACCGGGAAACACACCATTCTTATCATACCTATTAATTTTCATATCAGAATCATAGATGACTTAGGAACCAAGTTCACAGCATTTATATACGTACGACAGATCTTTTCATTCAATTCGTCCATAAAATTCATATTAAATTGGAATCAATTAGCCTGGAATGATTCCATACAATTTTTTCTTTTGTCAAATATCCTAATGTAAATCCTGATATTATCTCGCTAATATTAGCCATATCTCTAATGTACTCGCATATAATTATGCCCCTAAAATTTAATTCACCGTACGGACGGCTCTTATAGTTCTACCACTTGAATATTTTCATGCAGAACTTTGTTTATAATCAAGTATAAAAATAGTGTTCAGAGCGAATGCTTAAGGCGATTCGTGATTCATACGCGTATAACTTAGATGACCATAGTAACCAATGATTTAAATACAATTGAGAGTGTGGTAATGCATCAAGTATCACTTATTATTTATATAATGAAAATATAATCAATTTTCCAAAATCTATCTCATTCGTTGATATGGACAGTTTCAAATACACATCAAGGTTACTCTCCAATTTTCCATCTCTTTCGAGAAATAAATACCGTTAAGAACTAGGTAAAAGTGTATCAGTATATTATAAATAGGCGCATATATATTTTTAAATGCTTCATCTGGCATCAATGACTCTTACACTACATAACATGAATTGCAATTATTGAAGACCATTTCCACGTTCTAGTAGGATAATTAAATACAAGTAGGAGAGGTTGTTTTCCGGCCTTTGTACATCTCAGAGGCTACGATTACGTTGGCATTAACTTTAAAATTTTGCGTTGGTATATTTTTTGTCAAAATCTATGGCAATCTTTTGCCACGCCATTGAACATTTGGATTTAGATTGAGAGTTATGAAAACACAGACCACTTGATAACTGAAAACGCCATCATCCTTTAGGAAAGGTTCCAGAGTGAAGAAGTTTCCACAAGCAGTTTTTGGTCTCTAGTAAAATGCTGATTGGCCATTGCTTTTCATTTCCTTTATCTTTGATATTATTTTAAACTTTATGAATACGAGAAATGGTAAAAATATTTATAAACTAGCTCAACTATGGTACCTCAGCCGGAAGTTGACGGCAGCATCAACTAAGAGTATCAAATTATCTCTGTTCGACCGGTTGGGGCGTGATATCGCTTAACTCAAGGAAATTGCTACATAATAAAAGAACGATTGTACCTGCACACAATGAATGCCAACGGGTAACATTGCGAGGATGTGATTTTGCGGATATATCTTAAAATTTTAGCTACTGCATAGGAACTCAATATGGCTAATTTGTTTACCATGAATATGATTGCGTTAAATCATTGCTTTGTTTGTTGCAGTTAAGTTGACAGAAATATATTAATTATGACAAATAAATATCCTTATTTCAATATAAATAATAATGAAATAATGGCTCAGTAAACAAATTCTTGACAACCTCTCTCAGAAATATTAATTTTCTGTCAACGGTGTCGAATAAGTCTATCTAAAATACTTATTATTTGCAAGTTCACCTTCCGTGCCTTTAAGTCTTCGATGTAATCGCACATTTACGATCTACTAAAAAATAATGCGGGAGATTAATTTTGCGAAATTGAATACGAAATCACAACGGGCAATAATCACTCTTTTCTTATACAAATGTATACATATTAAAAGGAAACAAGCCATTTATACCAAGTTAAGCTATCTACTTCTTCGAAAAAATGACACTTTTCCGTAAAACTGACGCGAAGTCATAGGAATGGGCTATTAGACGAGCCGAGATGGAACGCAATGGGGAATTCTTCTATTGCAAGGCAAATATCTAGTCTTGCTCTATTATTACCGGCCTTCGTAAAGAAAGAAGATTTGACAAATTCTTCTCACGTTTGTTGCTATAACCCCTTAACTGTTTACTTGTCAACGAAAGGCTTTTGATTTTTAACAAACCGTGGAACTAGAGTACAATCCACGATAACACGTGACTGGAGAATTTAGGAATACATTTTCGCCGTAATTTGGCAAGTAAAATGACTCTGAATTAAAATATGAGCATGGGTCTTGTTTTCCATGGCGTTGTATTCATCTTGCTATGTGAGTGGCTGCGTCCTCACATATTAGCCTAACTCCAAATTACGTTACGTTTTTAAGTTCTTACGTTACAGTCTCACGTTAACATGAACATACCTTTATTACATTTACAATTTAAATGACTTAAACGCATTAATTTACAAAATTATTGGAAAATAGCATCGCTATCTGGAAGAACAAAATTCACACGGCATATAATATGGGAAAAGGCAATAATCTCTGTGTAATGACAGCAGAGCTCGACACCTGAAGCAAGTTAACTTAATTAATTCATTTTTTGATAAGTGAGTCATTGGTGTCATATACAGGGGCAATGCTCTCCAGAATTTTTCTTACCAAAAGAGTAATTTTTGCATAATCTTACAAAAGATATATTCAAGCCTCCATATTTCCAGCTTCGGTGGGGAATATAAGAAATTCATCCCTGGGTTCGATGATTTTCAAAAACCTGAATTAAGTTATCTTTTCGAATCAAGCTTCATAAAAACGGAAACAATTTTATTAACAATGGGAGACGAAAATTGAAAGTGAAATGCCAGGAAAAAATATTCAGGCTCTCTGTGGTGTTATGTGTTGTTCTTTTATTTAACTACGTCGTTTCTCGGTAACCCCCGAGAGAGTTCTGCTCCCCTTTCGTCGGTTCATCGACCACCCGACACCATCTCCATGGTGACCCCCTTTCTTGGCGTTTCCTAAGCACGCATGTATAACAGGAGTCAGAGCTGACTGTTTCTCCCCCTCCTACTAGGAATTCTCGACCCCCTTCCCTTGTTTTAGCTCATCAGGTGGTTGATGTGGACGCTTTTGGACATAATCAAATCATTTGTTGCCCAAGGCTTGGTCACAGCTCGGTAGTTAGGGAGCTAAAAGCCATGACTTGCGGCCGGTCGCCATATTATCACAATTTTAGCTTGTTTTATTCCTTATACAGTGCGAAAAATCAAGTGCTTTCAAAGTGTATGCATTTACCATTGCTTTTCTCCTGGATTTGGCTAAATAACTGATAAAACAGCACTTCCCATGAATAAAATTTCATACCTAGCGTCAGCTTAAAACATTTAGCATTGATACCCGTGAACTGGTCATAACACGAGAACATCATCTCGAAACAGACAAACTTTTATAAATATTTAAAGATTAATTTCAAGCTCCATCTTGAGTATATGATATTTAAAACAAAATAATGATACTTTCACAATTTTGAAAATTATAAGTCTTGATCCTGGTAATTACACATACTTATTTCAATATCCTGATTTAAATTAACATCTCTATCCTTGAAAATGTATTTCAATATCTAATGTAAATGTAATTTTAAATATCATTACTCTGAAATCGGGAATTATTATTAAATGAGTCCAAAATTATCAACATGCTCATAATTTCGACCTGTAAATGCAGAAAAATCTTAATAGACGTTGCTTAATTAACTTAAATATTCATTCAATATTTAATGTTGAATTAGAGTGATAGATTTTTTTTGGGGAGCGCCGACTACTAGGGTGACTTAACACCGCTCACAAATCATTACGTTCATATGAAAGATATGAACCTAACCAAATAATGGTACATTAACATTAAAATCATATTAAAGTAAGAACTTGTTTATCCCTTGTATCTTTGTATTTAACGCACGTGGGCAAACTGTAAGTGAACCTAAATAAATAAATGAAATAAAGGGATCTCCTTGTGACATTTGAAGTGCAAGATATGGACGTGAGGGAAATGCAGCAAACTATTTTCTCGTAGCCTATATGCAGTAATAGGAAATGCAGTTGAATATTTTTAGCATCAACCTCTTAAGTTTTACATTCAGAGATTTCGATTTCATTTTCTAAATTTACATTTCTGTCATGTAATCCACCCAGTTTGCATAGCAGGAAAGTGATAATGTTAATGGAGGCTTACATAGGGAATGAGAAGGGACTTCATGGGATATGATTAAGAGCAAGTAAAATGCAATAGCAGCAACGGTAACCACTTAAATTGTTATGTGGTGAAACGCTTGCATAAAAAAACACAGTTATCAACGCGAAGGTTTGGTTGGCAGGTGAGTGTGGAGCGCATATCTTCGTGGTACTGAGACCAATAAGGTGTGCAATTCACTCATCAGAATAGGAGGGGCAATTCCTTTACCTGTTCAATCTGTAGTTTCTCAGGAATATAAAAAAATTACACTGCTTTTGTAAATCTGCATGTTCACGCATGTGTTACCTAGAATCAACCCCAGACCCTATGATCAATAGCCGATTGCTAAACCTACCAGAATACTATTTTTGACGACTACTGTGTCGCCGATTCCATAGTTCATTGAAAAGATATTTCCCTAGGTTATCCTCTATTGCGACTATGAGTTAAAATCCTCGTATTTCCTTACTCGTGATAAGCAGTGCCATGATCCAAAAAAATTGGTTCAAATAAAGTTTAATTTTTTTTTAATTTAACATGATCATTACCAATAAAAAAATACACCACATAGTATACAATCAGGACTATTTGACGGTTTCGTAGATTTGGAAAAGGCATTTGATAGAGTAAATTGGGAAAAACTTATGAATACTTGTATATTTCTCAAAATAGGAATACGAGTATATTGGAGGCATAGGAGGTTAATCCGCAACCTGTACATATCTCAGACTACTCAGGTTAGAGTGGGGGACGGAGAGTTGAAATGGGCAGTGTTAAGAAGAATAAATATGTTAAATAAAGTAGGTTTATCGATTATCACCTGTGCTGTTCAAAGTATATGAGAAGGGAATGGCTAAAGAGGCATAGGAAGAACTGGAGATACAGGTATGAAAGTGGCGGGGAATACATAGCATCAGTTAGGTATGCTAATTATCAAGCTCTAGTTTGTCAGTCAGCCAAGGGGTTGCAAGTACTGCTAGGTGAATTAAAAATTCACTACGATAGATATGGGATAAGGATCAATAGAAATAAAACAAAGGTAGTACAATTGTCCAGATAGAGAAAGGTCAAAGTCAACATTAAAATAGGTGGGCAAAACTAGAGCAGGTGAAAAATTTCACGTATCTCGAAAATGATTTGGATCAAAATGGTCAAGGTAGTAGGGACGTAATGAGGAAAATTGCACTAGGCAAAGAAGCTTTCACAAGGAGGACGAAGTTGATGACAGGGACGTTGAGTACATATACATCTATATAATACCCCGCAAGCCGCCGCAAGGGCGTGAGGTGGGGGGTGTTAGGTCACTACACGTAAAAGAGGACAAAACCACATGCATAATCAACACATTCATGCAAACCTGCACCCACAGTGGTGTATACATTCATGCAAAAAACCCTTTCAAATTACACACTGGCAAATACATATTCCAGCAACTGACAAACAATTGCACGTTACGATGTAGTAAAAATGTATCCAACAATGCGCAATCTAGAATTTGACAACTAAGAAGGCAACTACCACATTGAGATACAACATACAATGCCCTTCTCCCAAGGACACAGGCAGGGAATGTGACCCAACGCTGCAGGTAGCGGGAAGGTCCCCCATAGAGAGAGACGAGGGATGGAAGGGGAAACTTAAAAACAAACAAAGCAGAGCAAGCACTACTGTTAAGAGCTCTTCATTATTTAATGGCATTCTAATGCGGTCATGCGGGAAGGGTTTTGACAAAAGAACACACGAGGCTAGTGAAAGTAAATGTAATTGAGTTAAACTAATTATTCCCTAGACGCTAAGGGTGGCAAGTGGAATTTTTGCGGTGGCAAGTGGAATGTACTATATATCGATGTTGATAAGGAGAAGAATTACTTCAGGCAAATAAGTTTTCACAAGGAGGAGGGATTTGATGACATGGACGTTGAGTAAGGATGTTAAGAATAGGCTCGTCAACACTTTGATATGGAGCGTAGTTATGTGCAGCGCGGAAATATGGTCACTAAAGTAGGATGAAAAACTTAGATTGAAGGTTTTAAAATATGGCTGTGAAGGAGTATGGAGAAGGTGAAGAGGGGAGAAAGGAAAATAAATGAGTAAGTGCTACGTAGAGTGAGAGAAGAGGGTTGGGAGAAATCATTCGGAGACCGTAATAATATTGATTGGCAATAGAATGCTGAAGAATGAAATAAAGGGGAGAATATTTAGGAAACGAGGAAGGGGTAAAAAGGAAATACATGTATGCGGAGATGAATATGGGATTTTTGCAATTGCAAATAAAATGTGTACTCAAGTTCTAATATATCCTATTTTTTACTTCCAAGCAATTTACACCATAAAGATAATCTTTACACACCCTAAAATTTAATCTTCACGTAGATGTACACTTTTTTCATAACGTTGGCGTCATGAATCCATAGCCGCTGAGAACGTCTCTGTGTGAACTTAACCACACATTTATATCTAATCCCAGTCCCAAGAAAAAATTGGGAAATCTTAGAACTTTTACGCACTTCGTAGTAATGTAAATGAGATCAAAAGATATACGTTTCAATATTTTCAATTAAAAAGGGAGAAAGTGCTGATTTGATTCATCATTCAACTGCAGCTAATGTATATCAAAGTCAAAATTACGAGAAAATCAATATTCAACGCACGTTCCTCAATCACAGAGTATACTATCGCATTGGAATCATAGGTTCAAAAGTTTTGATATTCTCAAAACTTGGTCTACATATGCTTTTATTAAAAGCATTGCAAAAAAATTGAATTAATATGGTCAGAAAATACTTAAATAGTCTCAGTTTCAAAAATACGTATAGGAAGGAAGCAATAAAAAAGAAGTAAAGGATTTTCTCCTAAGCTATGAATTATTTATTTTGGATAATTATCGCTCTTATTGTGGGAATCCTACTCTTGCTTCAATTTTCAGTGCAATAAAGTAAAACCCTCAAGATGACTTCTTAGTTTACGACGTATTGTGTTTTACCTTGTAAAGTAATCACGCTACGCACGCTAATTTGGCGTCGCGAATTGAATTTTAATTTCCTTATGGTTCTACGAATAAAAAAAATTTTTTTCACTTATTTTTAAAATGTGCATATTAAAAAGATCTTACGCCATGGTGAAAAATATAAGTGTCTTGCAAGCCCATATTGATTTTCATGCAGTATGAAATATTCCTTGAACTTGGTCGCGCACGCTCATTCGTGACTCCACGACTTGCCTCGTTACTCTTGCCAGAGATTAGAATCTCAACTGTCTAAGAAATGCAAACAGTCTACTCTTCAACCCATTTCTTTCCAATTGACGATATTCTGAAAAGCTCATGATTGTTTACAATTTTATCCTAGCGGGGTTATAAGAATAAAAGATCTATGGTTCCCTCGCTGTTTATTTGCACTTTCAAACGTTAAAAATACTGACTCAAAGACTGATATTGGAATTGAAAGACTACGCTACCCATAGTAGGTTAAATAAACATCGTCCTATTGCGATGAAAAACTCTAAATATCTCAAAAAAGAATACTGAAGCTCTTCGGCCACTCACTATTCTTCTAAAATATGTCAATCATTTCCAATTTGAAGATATTTTAAGAATCATTTACTGAATTTAAATAATAGCGGTAAAGAATGAATGCATATGAATGCATACATGTATTTCTTGAAGTCGGGGATCTACTTCGTGTTTTCTAGCGTCCCCAATGGCTCTGGTCTCTTCGTAAAAATTGTTAATATATGCTAGAACTTTCAAGAAACTGCGGGAGATGTCGCAACAGTGACTTTTAACGGAGTCATCCGTTAATATGCATTTCAATGTAACAATTTCAGAGAGTAAAATCATTCGCCTTGACCGAATGATTTTATACTCTGAAATTGTTGAATTGAATATGCTAGAACTTGCAATTGCTAAATATATATATATATATATATATATATATATATAGATATAGCAATATAGCAATCCTCCGATAATATATACAAATATATATTTATATATTATATATATATATATATATATATATATATATATCGGAGGTTATGTTTCACAAAATATTCACAAAAATACCCCTACTAAGTTATTTGGAAGTTATAGGAAGTGGTTCTTTCGGGTTTTCTTCCGCGTGTATCCATTTTTCGGACGATTATTGAATAAAGAAGGCCGCTACTACCCAAGGATCATCAGAGAGGCAATTGAAATTGCAAAAACTCCCAGAAATTTCAACCGCGAGGACGGCTACCCCCTCGCCAGCGCGTGGAAACGTGTCCTCAAGGATTTCAACGAATCAGAGCACACCTCCTAAAAATAGGCGCCAAATGGAGGGTATATATATTGGACCAAAACCTGCATCGGCACTTCAGTGGACCTGAGGAAGCCAACTGGAACGTTGGCGAAATATCGTCCGAAAAATGGATACACGCGGAAGAAAACCCGAAACCCGACCCCACTTCCTACATCAATAATCTCCGCGGAAGCCTACATGGAAATATTTGGAAGTTAGTTGAATCGTCTTCATACACATTTCCTTTGAAGTGAATTGATGTGTATACTGTAAATATTGATGTATTAGGAAGGAATGCTGATAGTTGTTATAAATGGGATAATACTGGGAAAGCTGGGGAAAGAATTTACTTGCACAGCTAAAGATTTCTTTTTTCATTGTGTGTTTACGGAAAATTCGTGTCAAGTAAGTCGCAGCTAAAAGAGTACAGAAGTATTTTGTTTCAGGGTCCATCAAACACCTACCTTAAGCCGGTAGACTATTGCTAATAGCAATAATATATGTTCCAATAGATATTATATCAATTCCCTCATCGAAAGGAAGTTTCTGATCTTGCAGTACAGTATTTTATGAGCGAAGTCTAGAAACTCAGGACTCGCGACTTACTTAACATCAATTACGAATATTTGAAAAACTATTAAGTGTTCACTGTATTTATTTATTCTGAACTTCGTCAGCTCTAAAGTAAGAGAACTATACATAGCTATGTAATACTCTATATATACTCTAAGATTTCCGGATAGTATGTACTATACGCTATTCACAACGGAAGCAGCAAAGCATTCAATTGATTCAAAGGGGGTGGTTACTTTGACCTATCTCAAAGGGCATGACTTAATAAGCAAATGGAACTTGTTACAGTCATTAAAAGGGCTATCATTTAATTATCCCAGATCTGTTTTGACACTTCCATGTAAAAGCTCTTCTTACACCATGGTTCACAGTAGCATTTATCTCAACTCCACAGATATGCGTAAGATTTCAAAAGGAAATTCAGCATACATATTGCATAGAAAAACAGACTTCCTGCACATCCATGCAGTAAATAGAAAAATTAAATTTCTAATTAATGTATGCTAATTCTTATTTAACTTGCAAATACTGTTTCATTCTGAACTATTTATTTCGAATACATTTTTGCCAACCAGTAAATAATACTCTCTAGTAACGTAAATTTGTATTATTACAAACAAAGTATTCACAGGAGTTGTATCTCATAGTGAAGTAAAAAATGGCGGACATGTCTTTCATTCTACAGCCATGTTGAAGCAAATTGTTTAAAATATCATTATTGCATGAAACAATGAGATTCTTGTCATGTATACATCTTAATTTCTGACAACGGATTTAATTTCTTATCATGATTTTTCTTTTTCATATGTACATGTATGGCATTCATTTATGATGTTAAAATGACTCGATTATTAAGTCAGGCGTCAAAATGTAAACGACTGCAAAATAGCCATAAATTGAACACCATACTTCTTTTTACTCCATACAGTTATCACACGCTATGGCTTTCTGAGCTAATCCATTAGCCAATAGCGAAATGTAATTGCAGCATCAAATTAACATTTGATTGATTTGATGAAAATATCACCAATAAGAAGTTTGTTCATAAATGACAGCGTTGAAAATAATCTTCGCCATTATTTAAAGCTACAGTAGGAAATTTGCTAACATCGAGCGAACGTAATGCCAGCTTTCACTATATTTAGTAGTATTGAACGGAGAAATACTAAAATTACGTTAATACTACAGCCTTTTGTATCGTAGGTAGAATAGATATTAACTTTTAAGATTTGGCTGAGTAACAAATACATCATTTCCATACTTTTATTTAATCCATATTACTCCCTGTGGTAGGAAAATCGTTTTCATACGTAACGAAATGCTAGATTTTTTGGGATTTCCTTTCATATAATTCAGAAATCCTACGACAACGACCTTTTATCTTGAAGCTTTTAACTAACTTAAGAAAGCATTTTTACTCAAATCTTATAAAACATTTTTCACTGAATCTTTTAAGTTGTTTACTGAGTAATTATATGGAGAAAAATAATTCATGGAAGTTCAGATGCTGGTAAGATATAAGAGAAAGCTTATTTTTCCTAATTAAACTTACCAAGGCCTCCGAAATATCACAGATATTATCTTCTGGCGTTTATTCCTCAATATCCTTGCAATCTTCACATTAATGGCTACAGCTGCTCTCCCCAGGAGATGTGCCCATATATGTTACGATTCATCAGATAAAACTAGCAACAATATCGAATATCCACAATGTTAAATTGTCAGCAACCCTATACCCTATGGTATTATGTAGATGTATAGATGCGTCCATGTATTCATTGTCATCTTAAAATGGAGATTGGAAAGGTAATAAACAAAAAATAATAATGTACTACACTTTTCTCATTAATCATAACAACGAAATCAAACCAAGTCACGCCCAAGAAAGTGTAACTAAATAGTATAAAGACTTCAAATTTCAGAATTATTTATTTCTAACGCTCGTTTTTTTATGCTCTGGTGTTATAAAGGTGGGAAATAAAAACGTGAAATGGTTAAAGTGAGGTTAATCATAAAAGTGTGGGGACTTGAAAATAACGTAGAAACAATATATACGTCAGGGATCAAGATTCTCCCTCCTCGGCTCCATTTAAAGTTTTGTGTAGAAAATTGGTTTTTGAAAGAAGCAAATGTTTACGTATTCTTCTCTCTATCGCAAAGACTTTTAGGTAGCAAATTGGTGAACATTTCTGACCTCAATCTTTCCTAAATCTCCCACTTATCCTGCACTTTAACGTCCTGTGGATCGCTGCTAAATTTTATTTACTGGTTTCACCGTTTCCCTAACTTGAATCATTCATCGCTCTCACATATAGGTTCTCACGAAATACCTGACTTCGGCCCGAGTCATGGGACGGAGGCGGATTTCCGGTCGTAATCCGAGCCTTTTATGCCCATGAGCCAAGTCGCCGAAGCCTTTAACTCGCAATTTATGCTGCGGGTCCATAAAACCGCCCATAAAGGTAAATAGTTAGGAGACGAATCTTCTCCGATTACGCTACTTAACGGCTATAGCATTTTAATACTGCAACCACCGTCTACTTTAATGTCACCGAAACCTCCAGGTGGATCTGGAAAATAGCTGTTTTCCCTTATTCCTGTGGCCGCATATTCCCGAAATAGTTAATCACGAAATAGCCCTACACTGCCACAGGGAACTACAACCGAGTATTCCACATTTTCAGCGCCAAAAAAAATTACCATCTCTAGCTCATCGGTGATCGGACGCGATGATATTGAAAGATAATTCGGAATATTTGTTCCAAAAATGTAGTGATTATGAAATTCTTTTGTGCGCCATTCTGAAAACGCGAGTCATTTATTCCGTTATGGCTGTTATTGCACACGCACACATTCAAACAGGAAAATTCGCCAAAAGGCGAACAGATATTCATATAGATAGATATAAGGAAAAGGGTTAGAAACAAACATAAAAATAGGCACTAGGCTGGTGAGGAAGGCGGAAGGGTGAGGATCACAGGCCGGGAAAACTTTCATTGACCAGGACATGAAATACGGACCTTTACCTCCCGGGCTCTGCGAATTAGGACTTAATAATTAGGTCTTAATTGTAAACAAAAACAAATTAAGTATTTTATGTATTTCTATGATGCCAAATATTATCAAAAGGAAACATATAAAATCCCTACTACGAGTATTTTTAAAGACGCCAAACAGTAGCTGTCATCAACTGCGGATAATTCGATACAATGATACCAAGCGTCGGTTATTGATCGAACCGATACTCGAAGTACTTCACCATTTGAGAAAGGTGTTATCTTACTCAAATGGTGTATTGAGAAGTACACAAATGCTTTATTGTGTTCTGGCATCACTATGTACAAAAAAATTTCCTGAGGTATTGTCTAATGTATTTTGAAGACGGACACTAAAAGAGAACAAATTTCTTAAATTTCTAAGAATATGCATTGTAATCAGAGTATTTGAATGGAAAACTTACATGCTTTTGCCGCTTTCCTCGTTCCAAAGCGCCGTTCCTTTAGCGATTCATTCCTTTTAAGTGACCGGATATATTCGCGCCTCCATCTTCGATTACATTAGAGAATGATTTATACGTTCCGTGTCCCCAGCGATTTAAGGCAGCTAGCGTGGATACGAGTAATCGGTTTCCAATATCTGGATCCGTTAGGAAAGTGACGAAGCATTGAAAGAAAAAGATAAATATTATGTTTACCATTTAAGTTAATATTATTAAATCGTAAACTTTAAAAATATATTTTTTTTCGGAAAGGGTAAAGGAAATACTCAGGGAATACATATAGATGTTTATGCACGCACACACAAACGAATAAGTTATCTTTGGTTGTCATCAACTTGTGACACGGCTCAGAAGGATACGTATATTATGCAGTATTATAATGGAGAGATTTGTCTTTTATAGAGTGGTGGATTGAGTTCGCTCACTTTGCTGTTCGTGTTGGCGAATTTGGAAAGAGGATTGAAGCGATTCAGAATAGCGGTTGGGGTGCAGTGGAGAGGCCTGAATGGTTTTTGTCTTATCACGACCAACACGTGTTGCTGCCCTCTTGAACCCTTGAATGGAAGACAAATATAGACCAGTTCGACGACGTTGACATTCCCTATGATGACGTGCTTTACCAGCTTGTAGCAGCATCGTCGATACTATCGTATAATTGACACCAGTGTCGGGCCCATATTACTACAAGAAGATTGGATATATTCTACTGTCTCAGGCTTCACTTCGTGGAAGTATTTCATATCTACATTAGGACTTGGTACTTTCATGTATATTAGAACTTGTATAATATATACACACACACATATATAGATTATATATATATATATACATACACACACATATATAGATTATATATATATATATATATATATATATATATATATATATATTAGGACTTAGTACTTTTCCACAGATTTATCTGTGGGAAAGTATCAAGTCCTTTTAATATGGATAAGAAGAATGCAGTTCATTAGCGAGGAAAATGTACGATTCCTTTGAACTCTGATTTGTCATTTACCTAATGTCAATTTGCAACCACTATGATAGAATAAGAGGGCATTTTTTGCAACAGATGATGAAGGCGGTGTTTAGAGAAAAAGTATACAAAAAATTAAAAATTACACCTGGAATTGTTTTGATTATAAAAAAATTCTAAAGCAATTCTGCAAATTATTCCAAATTTGATATGACCCCGCAAAATATTCAATGATATTCCCGCAAATATTTATTGACTGTTAATGAGGTCTATTTTAATTTAAGTTAGCGCAGTTATCAGGCATATAAAATTTTAAAAACATGATTTAATAGAAACCAAATAATTGAAAGTTATTATTAATTCAAATTTTGTAAAAACACAATTTCATGTGTTTTCCTTTGTATTTTTATTGGCCATTTTATTTGTGAAACGGCACAATACAATTTTGCAAAATTGGTAAAATATCAGAATTTTAATCACATCCTAATAATGATAATGTAATAACGCAGGTTTCAGCCACTTCGTCGAATTTTTAACTTGTATTTCATGAAATGTTAACGCCATCCATGTGCATGCGTCACTCAAGCCAGTTCATCATATTCGTGAGTGAACTACCTGAAATATTCTGTTTAGGATGCTGCATGTATGCTTGACAGAGATTGATGGAATTGTTGGAGATGAACCAAGGAGCAATGATCATTTACATACGAGATCCTCGTAGTTCCTTTTATATTGACGCGCGTAAAGATTTTCTCGAACTTTGAAGGTTCTGTAAAACGTATTATATTTATTTTAAATAAGTTATTTTACCGAGATACACTCTTCACATCTAAAACTAACATTGTTTTTCCGTAGAAAATGACTTTTTAAAAAGTATTGTGTCCCTTGTTCGTTTTGGCAAGATCCCGTGCCCCTAGTGGATAAATAAACCCTTCGGACACTCTCTTTTTTTCAAAATTGGAATGACCCCAAATACCATGAGTCGCGATTTCATTTTATCGCAACCAGAGATTTTGCCCGATCATTATTTATATTATTCCATACTTACACTGTGTCATATATTTTGACTTATGGGAAAACTCAATAGCTTCCAATATCCTACATTGAGGAAACGCGTTAAATTTCTACCTTGATTCCTAAATTTTAAATGATGCTACCATTGCTTATTTTATAATAAAGTCTTCAATTGACATTTCACCATTTTTAAAACGTGTAAACTACTCGTAGACTCTGGTTTTGCTTAGGGTAGCTTACCCATAAGCAGTCTTCAGCATTACAATAGTTTCCGCGGCCGAGTTCCCCAACAGGAAACAAAATTTCACTGCAGCGCGTTGCTCTTGATAATCCGCCATCACGTTTTTCGCCGAAATGAAAAACGTTGTTTTACTGAAACAGCTTTCACGGACGGATCCAGTCACAGCGACGGCGCTGCGCATACTGACGCAGGTGGCTTGAGCCTGACTTACAATCGGCCGAACAAAGGCTTCCCCCACTCTCGCTCCCCACCGCGCAGCCCAATTCCCGTAACTTTTGGGTCCCCCCTCGTTTATGAACACATCGCTTTACGGATGGTTTGGTAGCTCGATCCAGTTCAGATGGTGAAACTAAACTGCAACAATATTAGTCTCCTGTTCTGGTAATATTCATCTACCGAGCCGGAATGTTTATAGTTACGAGGCAATATACGAGATAAGTCGTAGATACCAAGCTATGATCATCACCAAGATATATTATAACCAGCCAACAAAAAAACAGGAGTACCATTTTCCGCAAAGAGGTGTTAAGATATAAGAAACATAAAAAATGATACTGGATGGTTTTAGAATTATCAACTTTTTTATGTAAATAAAACTATCAACTATATATCTATCAAAACTATCAAACTATATATGAGTAAAAAAATAAATTCCACTTTCAAATCAACCGATTTATTTCACTTTTACATACATGGCTTCTAAAACTTGTGGACGTTCAAAGGAAGGCACAGAGCAACCTGTTGGTGAAAATCTTCGTTAAGTCTTAAGTCTTTTTAGGCGTTTAGTTCTACGTCAATGCCGCTTTGATTTTTGAAATCTAACAAACAGCTCCTGTTTTGCTATCGTATCCTTTATGGATTCTAAATCCCCGATCACGCGAGATATCTGGCGCTATTTACTTTAATACTTCGGCCACCAGCGTTTGTCACGTTCCGAAAATGGCTGGACGAAGAACCGATGGAATCGCTTAAAAAGGGTGAACTCATAACGTTCTCTCGAATGCGCACTTGATTATTCTTAAGAACTCAATCTTTATTTCGGAAGTGAAACTGTTGTTAGGAAAATATATTAGGAAATAAAAAGGTAAAAAAATCAAGCATAAGTGATGTTGATTTTCTCTGATAGGTAAAATAAAATCGAATATTATTTTATGATTTATATGAATCTATAACTGTTCAAGTATTTTCCTATGCTACCGAAACTTAAAAATAAGATGCATGTACAATTTTTCCTATGAAATCAAAAGATATGATTTTCATTACTAAAATAAAACTTTTCAACAACGTTTCAACAAATGGACACCTGGATACTATGACTAACCTTTATCTTTAACTTAAACGTATTTTAAGCTCTGTCAAAAACACAAAGGTGGAAAATAAGGCATTTAAAAGTGGAAATATAATTTATATTAAATTATCGATTTAGCATAGATCTATGGAACAAATTCTCGCTTGCTCTTAAGCCAGACATTAAGAATATTGATAGGTTTGTCTCAAGCTTCCCAGTAATATATATTTTGAAGTTTTATTGCGGGTATGTGTAAAATTTCAAACAGGAAGGTACTATAATTCCTTAGTCTATCATAATACTTACTACTCTGAAGATCATGTAAATACCTGGATTAACTGAACTGAAAGTAAAAGTAGTATATTTGAGTCCCGGTTGGGTTTATTAAAACCTGTCAAATTTAATTTTTCCTAGTAGTTTCAAAAATTCCTAAGAGAGAAACTACCGTAGTCACAACGTTAATTCTTACTTTCATTTCTCAATTTCGTTTCTCAAGTGACTCAGTGAAATACATACTCTCTCAAGTGTGTCTTACGGGGCAAGGGACCTTTGATTTAAGAAAATATTCAGGAATCTCTATCACTTAAACACATGATAAACAATGTTTTCTCTCGTCCATTTTGGAGTAGAATTACAGTGGATCAAGGAAAAGAATGAAATGTATATATTGTATCATTTTCTAGATTAATTGGATAAATTGAAACGTAAACAATGTGAAATCTTTCATTAATCCCCCAAATCAAGGTAAAGAAGTTAAAATCGTGGGAATCGTTAAAATCAAAGGGAAGAAGTTGAAATTGTGACTTCTACACAAAACGCATTAATTGGGAAACTGATTTTTTAATGATGCGTTGTTATAAAGAATACACGCAAATACCCTTCATGAATCATTAAATCTCTAAAATACACGCCGTAACAATTTCGTGGGTAAGAAATCGTGAGAAAATATGAAGTTTCCTCTTAAAAGTTGAATTAACTCGATACCAGAATGAGTAATTTGAGACAATCGGAGTAAAAATATGGAAATTATTTCACTAGGCGAGCGGCGTAATTCTCCCAGCACTCAAAAGCGTAGTTTTGGTCGTCTCACTCTAATGGAGGGATGTTAAACACGAAAATCGATTTGAGCGAGCGAATAGCACGCGTGACCCGCGCGATCGCGTTTCGCGATGACCTCAAGGTCGAATGCTCCCCACCAGACGGAGTGGACGACCCGAACGCACAAAAAACGAGCCAAATAGGACGAAGGGAACATTAATTTCTTCTGCCCTTACTCGCAGGGGTCAAAACGGCGCCGGCCGAAGACTATAAAGGGTTAACTCGGAAGGTGAAGAGGAGGAAGAGTGGGGAAAAAAAAGCCGCGCGATGCCGCGTTCACATGAACTAGAATGCTCCTTGTATTCGCCGCGGATAAAATGCGATGCGTATCTACCGCTACCACCCCCCCCCAACCACGCCTCCTTTCTCTCCCTTACCCCACAGGGGTCCCCCTCCTGCTTCCCAGGCCAATGGCCCCCCTCGACCTCCCCAGAAGGGCCGTCCGACGGTCGCCGTCTCATTTAATGTCCACCGCGCCGAGCAGTGCGAATTTACTGAGCGGCCCTGCGGGGATAATGACACGGGAAGGGCGAAGAGTTGGCTGGGGGAGGAAATAATTCTCTCAGTGGAGGAAAAATACAGTGTAAGTAGGAGGAGTAATATTAAAGGAGAAAGAAAGAGGAAAGAATTCCCCATTCCGACGGCATACACACCCCTTCCACCTCAGTCCATTATTTCCTCCGGAAGCGGGCCTGACGAGAGCCAATGAGAGATGTTCATTAAAGAGTGATCCTTTTTTTTTATTTACATGCTTTATTGAGCGAAATTTCCATTTTATAATATGTTTTGAGATCCTTAAGCAATGCATACTAGGTACAAGCGTCACTGATTTGATTTCAGTATTGAGTCAGCGGTAGCCGTTGCATTTTGAAGCATATTTTCAGTTTGCTACCGCCTTATGACGGAAAATGCTTCCGATGAAATTGTTTGTTCATATTGAAGAGCGGAAAAAATTCTCTTGAGATTTGATGTGAATGAGAAAGACATTTCACAATGGCTGTCGCAATATAATTGCGATTTTACGGTGGTTTTTGCGGAATATACGGCGCAAGAACATAGCTTATGTGCGACTCTCCTGTTCCCGACGTGCAGGAAGCATTAAATGAAATTTTAACCATTAATGATAGCACTCTTAACGGTATTTAATGCTCCCCTTTCACAATTGTGGCAATTGAGTCGGTGCTTACTTCCGTAAGACTGGCAGGATTTTAACTGGAGCTCCGGATCCATCTTCCTCTAAAATTATCTCCCCAGTTGACAACATTGAAGCCATCTTCTACTTATAGCTGTGCTATAGAAAAGAGCAGGCTCGGCATAAATCTCACTTGAAATTTATTCGGCATGGAAATTTGTACAAGCGAAAGCAAAGTTTCGACGCAGAGTTATCTTTAAATGTTTAAACTTCCTTTAGATTTGTTATGTCCTTGAATCCTATTAATCCAACACAGCGGAATTTTCTTTGAACATGGTCGATTTGGGGGATTCGTCTGCTGTCATAGACTCATTAACTTTCAACAGATGTACAAGGGTTTTCTGAAAAGTTTCCGGCCTAACAAAGAAAAAGGAAATTTTTTCTGAAATTTTCTGAAATTTCTGATGATTTCTGAGGTCAAAAACTTTTCAGACCACCCTCGTATCTTTGTACGGCCACTTAGGCAGGACGGTCTCTGTCCTAGGAACAATTGATCGATAATTGAGGGAACTTAAATAGCGTTCGTGAGGCTGAATATGTTAGGTAAGTTCCAACGTTTGAACATTCATCTCACGTTCTTCACATTGGCGGTCGGTTCCACGCGTTGGAGCAAATTTATATGCATATATATAAATATATATATATTTATATATATATATTTATATATATATATTTATATATATAAATATATATATATAAATATATATTTATATTTATATATTTATATATTTATATTTATATATATATATATATATATATATATATATATATATATATATATATATATTTATATATATATATATATATATATATATATATATTTATATATATATTTATATATATATATATTTATATATATATATTTATATATAGTATATATATATATATATTTATATATATATATTTATATATATATATATTTATATATAGTATATATATATATATATATATATATTTATATAAATTTTGGAAACAGCCATAGTTCACCACACTCGAATACTTGAACCAGTAAAGAAAGTATTGATCACTGTGTGGTTTTGTTGTTGCTAGTATCCGTGTCAAGATACTCATAAGTGTTCGATGGGTCAGAACAGAAGGGTCAGGATCCTTGAGGTAAAGGTAGAGGGTAGGGTGAAACTCGTTCTATGGCCTTATTTTCAAGCATTCCAAGTTCGGTAAAAGGAGAAAGTCCTTTTGAAAGAGCATCAAGTCAGTATTTATGCATATGTATATACGTATGTTTGTTACCGGTCAGAGTGCTGGATTGCCAAATACACATTACTTAAAAATATATTCACACAAATCAACTGATTGTTCATGTTTGGTTACTTCTAATGCAAATGTGTTAAATACTGATAAGCCTATTTAGAATTGTAGTATTTTTTATATTTATTATATAGAGTATTGATTTTTTGACTCATTGATTGTAAATAATTTCTAACTTTTTCAGTCTTTGCTGTTATGTGTCATTTCCTTGGGTTTCATTTCAATATTCCCAGCGGTATTTTTTATATAAAAACTTAATTTCTCAATATTCCATTTTGCATTATTTCCATAAAATGACAATTATTTTATAGGAACGTGATCCTTTCGAAAATGTAATACCCCCATCATACGCTTAACTTTAAAAATTTGAAATCATTTATTACCTTTTAAAAGTTTGACCCTTTTTGAGAATACAAAAATAAAATATTTATGGTGCGACAACGCAACAAATGTATATCATAACCAGCATTAATTCTCGCACAAGGTCAACATACAGGTCAACATAAATTTCATGCAGACTTGCAAAATACTTTCCCTTGTAAAACAACCATATCATACCTTACTCTAACTTCAAAAAGCTCACACTAAATTTTGCGAGCCGGTATAAATTCCTCCTGCGAAAGCCTAAGGTGACAGACTCGCACGAAGGGAAAGAAATATCTGCAGGGCGCACAATTCTTCTGAGAATACCGACCATAAGATGCATTATGGTCGAGTCATGGTCGTCACGTAAGGCATGCGAATGATAAGGTCTTTGCAGGAATGTACGAGAAGAATGTGTGTAAAAGAGAAGGAATCCGTTAGAAGGCGTTTAATTCGCCAATTAATATTACCGCTATTAGGTAAAAAATATTAGAATACATGCCAATGAATGGATGAAGTAGTGGGAAAAATGTTTCTAGTTAATTTTAACAATAGCAAAACACTTTCACATCTACAAGATACTGTTTATTTTGATAATTTGTACGGAATAATAAACAAACGGCGATAAAAAATCCGATTAGAAAACAAATATTTTAATAGAACAACTAAAGTATTTTTAAAAAGATAAATATCTTAAAATTGATGCGCATTAAATTCTCTAAATTAAAGTTGAAAATACTACCACCAAGGACTACGCACCGCAACTACGCGTACATTAGATTTGCCATAAAATCATCTGATATATTTAATGCGCAAGCATTGAACATTTTTTCAAAAACAAAATTTAAATTGCGTAGAACGGTACGCAAATCCTACATTATAAGAATCTTACCACGCTACTGAAGTAGCCACAGTTTTTTTGGTGGCTATAAAGCGTCACGTAATTAAATTTTTGCTTAACAGCTACAAAATATTCTGTAACTTCTATCTATTTTCAGAGAATGTTTTCCACAATTTTTGCCAATTTTCCACATATCACTAAACTCATAGCTTTTTGTTTTAAGTATCGCTATTTAAAAGAGCAAAATCGTATTAAAGCACAGGCTTGCATTTACTTTTAGTATTATGTACCAAATATTTCTCTTCCTGATTTCCCCTGGAAACTCTTATCACTTTAAGAATTACGTAAACCCTCAAAATGGTTATGGGAACTTCGAAAAAACCAATCTTTAAATCTCTCCACCTTCCTAAATTATCTAGTTTTTCCCATGGGGACGGGGTGGGTGATGAACCTGTCAATGCAAGAAAATTGCGTGAATTAGAATGATGAAACATATGTGTCGGTCTTTCGAGAAGTAGGACATTTTGAGGCTCCTCCATGGAATTAATATCAACAGTGAATGAACGTGATCGACCAGCTTCTTGTTTACCAAGGTAAAGCTAAAAATGGAGATGAAATAGGCCACTGACTATCTCATCCACCCTCTCACTGAGAGGTTTTGACTAACCAACGGGCAATTTTCAAGCTTTTAATTACAGACGCAGAATAATTCCATATATTTCACTGAATTATTGAACTTCATAGCTTTTGGTAATATGTAGCAGTAATAATTATTAGGAGAGGCGACCGACAGCCGAGGTCATCTGCACTATTAAAGACAGGTGGGTATATCGGCAGAGGTAGGATATCAGAAATGAAGATAAATTGAAGTGGAAACCTGGCGTTCTCACTTTCCTAATCTTAGTGAAAGGTATTAAAGGGTTTAAAGTTTAACGTACCACCATACGGACGGTGTACTCCACCTGAAGTGCTCTCCACGTTGCCACCCAAGTAGGGATCGGGATACCATTGAAGAATTCTGCTACCTCCGGGATTCCAACCCGTAGTGGTAATAAGAGCATGGAATTGGTCTGGTATTAATTATTTGGTAATGGCATTAAGAACTTGTCGTTAAGTAACAGGGAAAATGCTGCTTTCAATGGACATGTATAACCTTAAATCATTGGCTTAAAAAATTTTGATAGTTCAAAATACACTAATACAGTTGAACCCAATATAAATATTGATAGTGCTATACGTTTTGTGAAGGCTATTTTACAAAATCTGAAGTATCTCAAACGCAGAATATATCAATTCAGTTCTAAAGGCACCATTTCTATGGCATTCACATAAAGTGGTAGAAAACAACAAAGAGCTCCTCCACCCAAATTTGGCGACTAAAACTTTGAAATCAAGTATTTTATAAATCTTTGGTACAATTACTTAGATTTAATTTTCGTAGCTTGCCCAGTTAAAAGATATCATTAACTCTGAACCTTGAATGTGATTTTGTTTGAGTAATTAAGAGATTGTATGGAATATTTGCCAGTAAAATTAAAAACAGAAAATTTCATGAAAAATACGAATAGATTATTCACGCTCGTTTTGAATATCACAGACAATTTTTACCCCTAGTCTTTTTGAAACATTAGTCTCTCCCAGGAGTCACCTTTTTCACGAATTTATGTAGACCGTTGTAATAAATTTTTCTGCAAAGAGGAATTCTTCTCATTCCTAAAATATTCAGAATATAAAATGTAAGCATGCCAGTAAAGTGGAAGTGGATTTTTTAGCTGAATTATCTAAATTTAGCTTAATTTTTATTTAGCATAATTAGCTGAATTAATAAAAAAGAATTATCATGCGTTTGACTCAATATTCACGCTCTAATATGTCCAAAAGTTAATGGCAAGGCTACTGCGCTCTCATTTTGACAATAGACAATATTAAATACTCTGAGATGTGGCATAAAAATTGCACAGTCACCACAAAGCCAAGGCTAAGCAATATATGTGATTGAAACCTTAATCGCCAAATTTTATTAATATTTTAAGTATTTAAATGCACGATTGTGCATGTAAACACTCATAAATTAAAAATCAATTGTGCAACTACTAGAAATATAGCGAGGAGACCGTAAGGTGGTAACGTCATTTCTTGTAGTTCTAATCCACATCAAATGCGCTTCAAACATTTGGGCATAATACAAAAAAATGTACCTATGATTTAAATTGTAGCAGAGAATCAATCTCCCTCATCCTGCTTATGAAAAGACTACTGAGGTAAAAATAAAAAATTCACTCAATTTCTGTTTTATTTGGGATGAAGACATAACATCCTAGGTCCAAACACCATATTTTTTGTCATTAGCGCCCTGTGACATGGTAACATTATATAAAGATGATAACAGTGCCACCAGAGAGATTTTCGATTAGATAATTCTAAAAAATTGTTGTTCTAAGCACAATTCCTTTCAACAGCATCAGACAGAGATGCCAAGACTTATAAGCAAATATTTCCTCCGCGCAAAATTGGATTCAAATTATGAATGGTGCAATTGGAAAGTCCCATCTTAAATTCAGACTGGGTAACATGCACATGTATGCTAGAATTTTGTGGGATACTGGAGGTGTCAAAAAGAAAGAATTTGATTTCCCTAGAGTGGGACGCTGGTTTGGTCAGCCTAATATAATGAGTAAGAGTCGAATCTCCAAACAGATATATGAAAGATCAGTGAATACATTGAGATGTGGTAGGTCGAGAAAGTCAACCGTGAATGCGATCACAGTTATTATAGGTGACCTACAGGTCAAGGTAACTGTAAGTATGGAGTATGAGGATTCTCAGCTACCGAAGGAAATATATTAAATAAAGGTATGAATGTGATCATCACCATCATCAAATTTTAACTTTAACCACAAAGCTAAGGCTAGGCAAAACGTTTAAATTGAATACTCAGCGCCAAACTTGATGAATATCTAATTTTTATATTCACGAATGTAAATGTATTACCATTTATGAAACTATTGTTATATATCACCTAGACTGTAATATGGCAACGCCAGTCCTTACTAGCCACCATATTAATTTATTTCAGTCCTAAGAAAGGTTTCCTGCAGCCCTACAAATCTTCTTTTTCCAGTTTTATTTTTAAAAAATGTTCTCTATTCACAAAACTTAGTGATCAACATTTTTCCAGCGTAAATATGTCCACTGACTCCAAATTTTACTCTTATATTTCAATTTTTTGCACAGAAATACGACAAAATGGAATTTTTTTCATCCTTACGCCATCGGTCAAAAGAAATGGATCACAAAGACTCTCGAGATATATTTCGAACGAAAAGGCATCCAAAGTAGTCAAATGTAGCCAATGACGCTCTTAGGCTTGTCTATTGTGGGTTTTTACGTTGCAAACGTGGCAACAATGCACGTTATTCGCTCTTCAAACATCGATTAAAAAGATCCCTTTTAGACGCCCGCCATCATCAGCATTACGATCCTGCGAGATTGGTTTACTGCGGCCCGCCATTCTTTCTATTCAGTGTTAATTTCCTCACCTCCTGATATACAGTGTATTACCTGCTTTACTTCCTTCTTAATTTTCCCTGGGGACATGCCTCTTCGTCTTCCTTTTGGGATCTTCCCTTCACTTTTCCCGTCTAATATGTTTCTAACAAATCAATTGTGCCTCAAGACGTGTCCAATCCATCTAGTTGTTTTCCAAGGTCCTTCAATCCATTTGGTCCATCCCTTTTTTTCTCTTTTATATACTTCCTCCGTTAATTCGTCTGTCAATGTAATCTTCAGCATTCTCCTCCAGCGCCATGTTTCAAAGGCAGAATAACCTTGTTTAAAACTTCAGATTCTTCAAACATAGTAGTCATCATTTTTTCTGAGTGCCTGCTTAGCTTAGGCAATATGATAGATGAGCAATAAGGTTGTAAGGATTTAATGCAGCACGAAAAAAATTAGCGACATGAAGTAAGTCCTTAAAAGAACTAACGAAAGATAAAGTACATTTTAGGGTGAGATGAGTTCCACCGTCACCCATCGAAGCCAACTTTCAATCTTACCACCGCTGTTGTTTGTTAGTTAGTTAGTTGGCTAGTTGTTAGTCACCCTTTAGTGACTCTCCCAACGTTATTTTTATTGCGGTTATCTTAAAACCTCATTCCTCACACCCTTGTGAAGACGTGATTTATTTAACAGGCTAGTAGAACCAATTCTAAGAGCTCTATGTACGAAACAATGTGTTCCATTGTGATCAATCGCAATAACGTTCATTTTGTCACGTTTTTACCTTTATATTCTCTTCGAGTTTAAGGTTTCAATAGTAATAAATTTCCCGTTGTGCCGGACGCAATTTTATTATGAGCATGGAGATCACAGAGTTCCAAGGACTTGCACGCCTACGCGGTGCAAGACATTAATTAAATTATGTCACCGGCAGGGGTAGACAAAATTATCTGTCAGTTAAAGTCGGCCCACTTCCCTCCATTCATTTTCTTTCTCTATTTTCGTTTCTCCCAGGCTTCAAACCATAATACGTGATGATTGAAGTTTCAAAGTGGAAAGCGGAGAGTGGAACGGTCAAGAATTTGCGCCCATAAAAGTTTAAGGACGTCGGGACCACGCGAAATGGCGATGGCGTGCCCGTGAATTTGGGGAGGGGGAGAGTGTAAAGGAAGACGAACTACGCGTGTTACACGAGAGGGAGAAATCGTTTCACCGAACGAGTGGAAATCATCATCCTCAGTAAAAAATAAGTATGAGCCCATTTGAAATACGAAAAGAAAAAGGGAGAAGGCCTTTGGCACTCAAACAATCCTTCGGAAACGCGAAGTGGCATTCTAAAAAAAAATAATCAGAGAGGGTGTACTAAACTAGTTCCCTGTCCTCGGTACGGATCAATCTTTTTCGGAACCCCTTTAGAGCAACAGACGCTTTGGAAAAACAAATTGAACCGAAGTAGAAGGTCTTCCTCTCCCACCATCAACTATCTAGTGGTGGCCTGAGAAACAGTGACGTGGTGGTTTTTTAACGACCGCGGATTTGGAAAAAAAATATTAGGGTAATTTTTCGACCTAAATATAGACGAGATCAAATTTAGACTCAAACGTTAAAAACCATTACCACGGCTCTCCAATTCCTTAGAGTTGTGGAGCGGGAAAGATGATAATCTCCATCTTCTCGAAGCAAATCACTCAAAATCAGGGCGTGAGCATCTGTTATTACGGGGGAATCGATTAAGTTAGGCGGTCGGTTAAAAATATACCGCGCACGTCCCCCTACCGCTTGGATTTTATTTAATTTTACGTCCGTTTCCAGCACTACGTCCTTTGTCCCAACCAACACAACATCAGCATATCTATATCTGCTTCTATCCTTTTTATTTCCTAAAGCACTTATTTTGTTTTGTCCGCCCAGATCTGTCTTGCTACTCAAACGGACGGTCCTCCGACTGCCCTCCAACATGCAGGTATTCTCAAGTTCGCATTGGTGCTTATTTGACTTTGGTCTTTCAAAACATTCCTTTGAATCTTCAATAGAATGTAATGCTTTGGTGGAAAAGGTCTCATCACGTGGAAGATGCAACAATACCTATATGATTTCATCGAAAGTAATGTCATTCACGATTTTATTCTCTGTACCTAAGGTGCATATTCATATTCCCGGAAGGATAATAGACGACGTACGATTTTTTTTTTATTTTTGGAGAAAAAATCGGATATCCCAAATACGCTTGCATAATTTCATCTGAATAACTTATCTGTCTAGCTATTTAAATTAATATTAAATAAACAACTCGACGGATGACACACAGACTACGCAAAACTCACTCTTTTAAGATAAACACAATAATGAACAGATGCATGATTTTACTGTAAATGTAGGATGTGTCGTATTGTCGTGATAGGTGAGGTTTAGAAGTGTAGTGGTCATCATCTCCTTTGTCCATCTAAACTCTACGCAACAGACTATTATTATTAATTAAGAAATCATAAAATTGGGGAAAATATGATTCTAGGAAATGCATAGAATTTATGAAAAAATATATCGCTTCCTCTTTGTCCCCTCGTAAATTGGTTCTACGTTTCTGCATACACCATTATATAATCCACAGTTAAATGGAGTATGAATCATTTTTTTCCCTTTATTTAAGCTCATAATAAGCTCTTCTGCTGATGATAATCATGATTTCGACGCGCGCCAAGGTTGAGCTTCAACTATTCATTTGTCATCATGGCACAACACGCAGCAGTGGGAAAAAGATCTTATCACCCACTACCTTATTACCTGGTAGCTGAGAAAAAGAAAAGATTATATGACTGATTATGGTAGCGATTTAGAATTTGGTCATTTTGCGCTGAAAATTATTCACACAGAAAATACGCATGGCCATTGGGAAGGGTAAAATCAAATTTATCACACTTGCTGAAATTAACCCTGCCGTCCGCTAGTTTTAAAAACTGAAAATCAGCTTTATAAGCTGAACATAGAATTTACCTTTATCTTTAAATTACTTATAATAATATTTGATTGATTTATTACTTCTGATTGATTGAAATTTTGAGTACAGCCACGCAAAATAAGAAAAAACTAATCTTCGAATAAAATTAATCTAATAACAATTTCCTCAAAAAGGCTGAACCTCAAAAAACAAAATGAGCTTTTATGGTTATTCGGTTATTTAAAATTATTGATCTAAAATAAGCATTTTCTCAACATCGGTAACAGCATGCAGAGAGCTTTGAGTTCATGTATGACTTGCACGCTTCGGAAATAGAATATCTTTTACGATTGGTTTTGACATTTTCATTCATAAGAAATACTCGTATCTTTATATTCCGTGTCATGCAAGCTTAAAAAACTGAACTTGTTTTTCAACCGTCATTATACGTTCTTGAGTTGAAGCAAATTTAATAAATAATATAATATTCAAGTCCCACTGATGATCGTAGCTAAGTCAGATATGAAATATGTGTGCAGAATAAATCAATATGTGGTTGAACAATTTATGACCAATATATAGTCCGTTTATTAGGTGTATCTCTAGGCGATCAAATACAACACCGCCAAGGGTGCAGAGAATTAATTTACAGTCAAATTAAATAGAAGACAAATTTACAAACCTATTGTATTTATTCTCTTGCTCAACGTGATGCTTTGGGTGATTTTTGAGGCCATAGAGGAAGGTACTAATCGTATAGCTGATTATACAAATTTACTGAGTTTAAAAAAACAAACTGAAAATATAAGGTCATATTAAAATTTCTTCCGTATGATAAATACAGCAATCATCATTTACAAAAAAACTCAATTTTATTCTAGAAAAATGTGCATGTCCTTGTTCTGAGGGCCTTTCGATCCCCCCTTTCAATAAGGCTATGTATGCTTACCATTTTTATAAGTTGTAATGAAATAAAAATTAAAACAGGTTATAAAAGCACATTTGTTTCTTTTGGAAGGAAGTGAACCGAAAATGTAACCTAAATTTAAAATTTTGAAATGATAGGCATGTTATATGTGATACTTTTGAGATTACTCTAATCTTCTGCCATAAATGCATAAATTAAACTATTTTTAAAGATAATAATTAGAGATAACTCAGGTTAACGCCCGTCAGTGTGATATGAGTTTAACAAAATATCACGTGTAAACGAAATGAGTTAGTTAAATGTTTCTATTGGTTCAATAATTTTTACATGAATTATATTTGGATATGTATTTGATATTATCAGTTGCTTGCATTCAGTATTCAATTATAATTTTGCTCTTGGGCAAAATTCTACCCCATGTTTGTCATAAATAGCTTACATTTAAACACGCGAACGATTTGAAATAGTGAAAACCGAAATTCAAATTAAAATGAGATAATCGCATTATTTTACAGGACAAAAGTTAAATATGGAAATGCAAACTGAATGACTGCTTATGACATTCGAATTGTATATAAAAATTCCTTTTCGACTTTCATATAAAAAATCGACTTGTATGTAAATATACTGTCCGGAGAACAAGCATTGAATTAACTTTGTTACAAATACGATGAATTAATTAGTTATAAGAGCTGGGCGAAAAATTGTACTCCAGCTTATATCTCAACTATATTCTTTTATAATACGAGGGCGATTCGAAAAGTAAGGTCTTCAATTTTTTTCATGAAAATCAAATTTATTCTCAATTTTGTGTACATCGTAGGAAAGGCTGAACATTTAGCTATTTTTCTACATAGTTGCGGGAGAAAGGTACGACGCCGGTTTTAAAAAGCTGCATACAAGGATGAAAGTGATTGATCGTCAAGGCGACTATGTAGAAAAATAGCTAAATGCTTAACCTTTCCAACGATGTACGCAAAGTGGAGAATAAATTCGATTTTTCATGGAAAAAAAGTAATTTCTCACAATCCTCTACGGTGTGTATTTTAACGTAGCATTAGGGATTCAAATGCGAATATGAAGCTTGGAATCGCGTGGATATATTTTCATAAATTCAATAAAATGAGCTATTTCCTTCAACTTTTTTGCAGCAGCCGTGAATTATGAGAGAGGAAAAAGGATGTTTGAATTGATTCAATAGTCGATCTCATGAATCTGCGCATAAATATTTCCTCACTTGCCGATACTAGGAGGATCATAAAGTCTTTCCTCAATATCCTTCGTAAAATCGTATGATTAGTGACTTAGCCATTAGTTTAATCTACCGTCTAGTATAGAGGCCCGATAAACAGCAATCCCAAACTATAAAATAACGGCGAAGCACATTTATGGTCTTCGGTATTTTTCCACAAAACATTTCAGAGAACATTCACGCAATATTCTCAGTATTTTTTTAGCCTGAAAAAAAATTTTACTGTGATTCTTCGAGAATGCTTGCATTATATTTGATTTTAGGACTAACTTAAAGCAAAAAGCCAATTTCCTTCAGTTTTATACGAATTCATTTTTCATTATAAATGAAAAATTCACAACCTTCCGAATTTGTTCAGAAAAAGCTCTCCATATGTAAAAAAAAGATATATTTTCCCATTATTGGCCCAATTCGGTGGCAGCAAAACTTAACAAGTTCATTTGGTCTGGATTAAGGTCCCATCCATTCCCAAAACTCTAGCCTCAGTCTAACCCAAGTGAAAAGTACCATTTTTCTTTTAAATTTTTAACCATTATGCATTTAAAAAATCGTCAAAGCCTAATTATGCTGCTCTAAGGTATACCAGAGTTTGCTTGCACTAAATTTTAACAAAAACCATTAATTATTGCTTTCAATTTACATTTGGAGAGAAAGTTGTGTAGCAGCTTTTCGTTTTGTTTTCCCATTTGTTCAACATCTTTTCAACCAACGCGTATCAATTTGAAAACTAGAAATTCATGGAGTGCTTTCTTAAAATTCAAAAAGATTATATCCACCTCTTTTATCTTTCCTCTGAATTTAAACGATCAGTTATAAAAATGGCTGACTTGGCTCTTGTTGAAAAAGGGTATATGTCAAAGCAGGTTTATTTTTGGATACCCAAACTGCTCGTAAGTTGCTGACTGACACCACATTAAAAAAACAGCCCTCACTCCTTTACATTACCAACAACGGTCGTATGAGTTAAGGAGGGGACGAACTCCTCGTATTCGTATTCCTCGTACCAATGGGAATGAAAGTTGTAAGAAGTTTTACTAACACATAGTTACAAGAGGTGATCAATATAATTATTAAACTTATCAACTAATACTAATCTAATCTCCGTTTTAAATTCTTGAGACTGCCAATGTAAGTCGAAAAATAAATAAAACCATATTCCTTGAATACTTAACACACTGTAAAACTCACTTTCGATGTCAAGTCAGGTAAGTATACTGTGACTACTTAACGGGCCACAAAGAAAGTCCGATCAAAAGTTTTCGTGGGCAAATTAAATAAGCAAAACTGCTCTCATTTTAAAATTAATTTTGTATTAACTGATGGTATTTTATAATTTTAATAATGAATGAGTACGATAAAAAAATAAAAAGGTAAAAAAATACTATTGAATGTCGAATTTTACACCAACAACTGTTGATTAGACTGCACAGTTGATACTAAAATCAAATGTTGTCACGAATTGTTAGTTGCCAATTTTGCTATTGGAAGATTTTATGAATTTAGTTGCTCTCCTTTAACTGTTAAATGCAAAATTGAAAGTTACCTTTTTTGTTCACTGTTTTCCTGGAAGTAGCCCACTTTGCATCTCATGGACTGAATGATAAATATAATTATATTCAAATAAAAAATGTATAATTTTACATGATTTCAAGAAGTAATTCCAAAAACATTTCCAGGTTCCCTACAAACTAATATTATGTAGAGTCTTTCGTAACAAAGGATGTCATTATTATTACGCTTTAAGGGATAGTTGAATAATTCTTCGGAATTTAAGCGAAAAAATAACTTAATCGTTCCAGGCGTAATTTTGTTGAACTGTTCCATGATGAATAAATTCAAAATAAAACTTTGCAAATCCACATGAAAAATAAACTGCGGTGTAGCATCATTAGTCCTGATGATACGATACCGCAGTGAAACCCGGGTCGCATGAAAGGTTATTTTTCATGTGGATTGGCAAATTTTATATTATAAGTCAAAAAAATAAAATTTGAATGGTGGAGATTCTAGCAAAAGTTCTCAATCGACTCGCTCGATTTTTAATGCAATACTTACTTACCAAGTCAACTTAATTAGGCCGAGCTAACGCTACCTCTATTTCAACGTTGGAAATGAAAAGATCCTGACAATTTCCGACCATTTCTACTGGTTTCTCTTCACTGAACGATACTTAATTCTTCGCCGTCAAAAACTTCATAAAATTACTTGACAGTCAGAGCATCATATCTGGCAAACAACATGAATTGGGTGATCACGAGAGGGACAGTCGGGCCTTAAGACAATTCTTTGGAGAGGAAGTTTGTGCGATGCTCCTGAAAAGACAGGACGCTTTCGATAATATCTCCCAATAATTGCCGAATGTTCAGAGTGTAAAAATCATTCGTTCTGACTAGCATCTTGGATTGAATCCCAGTCAAGGTGAATTATTTTTACACTTTGAAAATTCTACATGTTAATGCATATTAGCGGATAATTCCGTTTAAAGTTACTGTCGTGACATCTCCCGCAGTTCTTTCAATCTCTCAAGAAATAATAAAACATAATTTCGAATGCGATTGAATGAATAATTAAATAAATTGGATCAAAAATTTTCACTTTGTTAAAAATTATTGAATTACTAGTATACGGGTCGAGTTTTGTTAATACGAACTTTTCGGTTTTCCTACAGCAAGGGAAATTGTCACTTCACTTTCCCTTTAAAGTAAACGAGATATAAGTAGAAAAAGCAAAATAAGTCTATTATGATGATGATACTGTATGGAATATGGTACGCTACGAATGACGCAATGCATGGAGTCAAGAAAAATACTCAGAAATGTACGACAACAGGCTTTGAAACTAGTATACAAGAACGCGTCCTTATCTACAACTTCTGGGATGGTAAAATGAGCTTTTGTGGGCACGAAAAACGATTAGCATCGTCTCACACTTGAATGGGAAAACACATACGCAGTGTAACATTTGCTGCTTTAAAGTTGCTAGTTTAAAGTCGCGGGCTTCGTGCGCCACAATGCACTGCACTCTCTGAAAATTAAGCATAATAAGCGTAAAATAATGGGAAATTGTCATTTCGCACATGATATCTGGCGAACATTTGGGATATAAATACTATAAGTACTCATCGAGAATTGAATTAAAACCAAATTCCGTATGGTTTATGAAAAATGTAATGGCTGAACAAAAAGAGCCACAAAATTATTAATATCCTGGGAAGGAAGCTTTTGTTGACTCAAAGATAATACGTAAAAATTGATATTATTACAAATGTATCAATAAGTTATCGGCTTTTTAAATTCAGTAAATATTGTTGATATTTTTAAACATTATATAGATTTCATTTTAACTAGGTAATTTTGATAAATCCATTAAAAGTAATCATTCTTCATTATACCTTGGGTACATGCGGCTTTTGAGTGGGGAGGATCAGTATCCCGGAATTTGATTTTGGGATGAACGTAAGTAACGAATTTATTGATAGATTTGGAGCTTTAAAGTAGAATAGCATGAGTATACTTCTGTTCAAAAGCAAATCATTCTCTCCGGCGCAATCACAATAGCAGAGACGAATCTATTAACCTTAGGTATTATATTACTGAGCTTATGAGGATAGACGTAACTAAATATTTTTCTACGTAAAGTATATGTTGGCAATTCATAAAACATTGCGGGAGGGCACAAGAACGAATAGAGAATAATAATTGACCAAAGATAGAACCCTGAGGAAAACCACAAAAAAGAGAGCCCCACCCGGAAAGGTTTCCGTCCAAGTCCTTCACTGCTTGAAATATATAATTCAAAAGGAGTGGAACCAATTCAATACGGAGCAATTTGAAAATTATGCTGAAGTGGCTGAATCGATCGAAAGTTTTAGTGAAATCCAGTAATACAAGAACCACAACCATTCTTCCATCAATTGTAGTGCGGATATCATCGGTTAATTAGAGAAGCAATTACTGAGCACCAATACCTTTCAGAAACCTGACTAAAAACAATGAATAATAACGACCCGGTCACGGTCATGTGAAAAACTACATGCATGAAATTTTCATTTGTCTATAATCAAAAAGAGAAGATAGATTTTCTAATCATTTTAATGGGCTTTTTTAGCACTGACTTCCAGTCTGAGAGATATTTAGCGTGAAGCTTTAAATGATAAATACTATTAAAAATTACTAGCGGGTGAAGATTCATTTAAGTATTCAATGGAAACTCCATAAATTACCATTTAATTCTTTTTTGACAGCTTAAGGAATTTATTCAGGTCTTTAGGAGGCAAGCAATGGAAATAGAAACTGCTCGCGTCAAATGGAATCAAGAGATCTGAGGAAGCAAGAGAAGAGACTGCATTATTAATATTTTAAGAAGGGTTGAAAGACGAAAGAAAATAATTATTTAACAGATCAATCGTCAATTTAGAGAGGCTGTAGCATTATTACGTAGACGAATAAGTATCAGTTCTTTAAGCTTGCGCCAAATTGCATTAGTTTCCTTCACTCTAGAAAAAGTTGTGGAGTAGTGATAACACTTAGACTAAATAATTAAGGATAATTGGACCAAACTCCGACCATAGTTCGTAGACCTTTGGATTTATCGAATGGTAGAAGGACCACCGAATACTATCCCTATTTTTATTACATTCTAAGTATTTTTTCTGTCAACCACGGAGCGAATGGACGTTTAGAAGAAAAATATGTGCTTATTTGTCAAGGTTATTTATCAAATGAAGAGCAAAAAGTCGTAGTTAAGAAATAATCAACGTTGAAATAACTGGCTGTTCCAGGCATACGAGGAAAGTACCTCTTGGGACGACTCTGATTTATAGTTTTATAGTTACGATAGGTAAATAGAGCTGAGGAGGCTCGGAAATATTGGATATATTCAACATGTCATTGGCGGAGAGAAAGGGAATTTGGCTATTGAGAATACGACTGAACTGTATCCTGATCGTCAAATAGACAAATATCAAGATATATTTCATGTTTATGCTCCCTACTCATCCTGTGATTGATTGTCTTTTGATGAGGGCTTTTGAATGACACAAAATGCAAGTAATTGGAATGAATAAAATCCATTATATAAGAGCTATCATGGCTATTTCTAAACCTATCCGTATTAAAATCACCTAAAATACCAATGTTTTTATAAGTCGGAATTAATTTATAGAAGATATTTTCTAAATAATCCCTGAGACCAACTTTTGGTGGGCGATATATATACTATGGATAATAATAGCTTACACATTGACCCCTTTCCCAGAGACTCCCAAGATCACAAATTCCGGCCAGTAGACAGAGGCTTACGTAGTTAGCGCAGATAAATTGAGGTGAGCTCTATCCTGTCGTATCAAGTTAAACCCAAACAGGCGCACCATTTCCTAAAAAAAATTAGGTTTAAGCCCAGTCTCTGTCGTGCAGATAATATCACAAGAACCAAAGTAGTAAACAAATTTATCAATATAACATATTAAAGATTTGGTATATACAAGAAAAATACGTGTTATATCCCTTGAAAAAAACTTAAACTTATGTGAACTTGATAACACTTTTCTATTTCACCTTGTGGAGATCCTCTTCGGAGTTGATAAGTAAGCCCTCAGGAGCCTTAACTTTTTTTATGTTTACTCGATCATTTTAAATCCTGAGGAACTGGAAATGACATTCCTTTTCCATTGTTCTGGCGATTTCTTGAAGTTTCCTATTGCTTTGTAAAAGTGACTATATTGTTTTAGAGAAATAGTTATTGTTTTGAAATTGTACATTTTAATAGAAATCTAAAAAATTGGAAGTACAAAATTGCATCAGATGTAAGCACACACGCCTTAATTGATATAAAACAGCGAATAATAAAACGGTAGGTTAATGAGAATTTCAATACTAGAAAGTAATCTTTATGATGAAGTAAAGACAAACAACGTAACTTCATTTTCTCATAAAATTTCCACTTTTATAAATTTTTCAACGACGAGTAGGTTTCATTTCTCCATCAATGTTCACATTTTTTTGATTAGCAAGATTACAATGACATGCTTATCTATTACGTAAAAACATTTGGCTACGCAATAATTTCAATGGTCCAAGCAAAGGAAATTCATGAACAATCAAAGGTAAATTTTCGGTAAAAATGTCCAAACAACCGAAATTATTTTAGCTGGTCAAAATGATCACGAAGAGGTTGCACTCGAACAAACGGGTTTGACTTTTTCCGCGTCCCAAGTTCGCACTTGACCTCTTCGGAGGGCAACATTTCTGACGCCCGTCAGTCACCTTTGACCCTTACTCTTCTCTTAAAACTCATATTTACGCTTCGCGGATCACGGATTTGAAAATGTTTGACTCCGTGTTAACGGCGCAGTTTAATTCCGATTTAGCCCTCTTGGGCGTTTGTTTGAAACCCTCCGACCCAATTAAATGATTGACATTAGTCATGAAGAAAAAACGGGGTTTATAGACTTGCAGAGTTGTCCGTTTCTCGAAGTATTCAATTATTTTTATAAACCCTCTAAATTCGTCAGTACGTAGTCTGTTGATGACAACAATAAGTGCAGCACCGAGAAAAAGTAAAAAGTTGGATTCCACTACACGTATGAGATTCACATGCCTAAAATTTACGATTCCCTTGATTTATCTCACCTCTAACACACAAAAACCACCCTCGGGGTTGATACCCGAGTTACAACGTCATCAAAAATTCCTTCCAAATATATTCATACCATCGTGCAACCGTTTGGTATTGTGGTATTTCTACGGGGCCGTTTTCGTCCGTAAGGCGATCTCGGAGTGAAATAAGAGTCTCTTTCTCACGGAACGAACGGAGAAATAACGAAAATAAACGTTTGAAATAACCCTCTCTCCCACTCCACACCCATTTTGCCCACAAAAACGAGCTAAAATAGAGAATCAGAAGATAAGACATCAGGCGAGGCTCTCAGAGAGTCCCATTTGCATTTGCGTTTGGAGAAATCACAGACGAAAGGCAACCGTAAAGGAGAGGAAGGAATATGCATACCTTCACCCACGCTTTGCATCCGATGACGTCAAGTCCGACGGCCTCTTAGAAGGAAGGTGAGTATTCAAGGGAAGGGATAGGATGGGGCGTTATTTGCTTAGTTATTTAAATAATCTTAGAGTTAGAGAAATGTTTAAAATATATCCGTCTAATGAAAGACATGATAATAACTTGTAGTATGAAAAAAGCTATTTAAATTGATTTTAAGGTTCATTCAAGCAACCTAAACAGTATTTTTACTTGGTGTGTCAGTTAGGACTCTGGTTAGTCCGTAATTAACCTGTAGTCAACTGTTTACTGTAATATACATATATGTACGAATAATATGTAATATAAAAGGTATATATATACATGTGTATGTAATTATATACACACATTAGGTACAGAATATTATAAAAAATATATCCGTAAAAGTGCATCAAACATAGAAAAGTACAGGGTCCGTACAATAAGTAACGTGATGGGTTCCAAAAATCAAAATTTATTACAGCTATTATTACTTAATAATCTTCAAAATGCATTCCTCCTGCATCGATACACTTAGTTTGTCGCGTCTGCCACTCGTCAAAGCCCGCTGGAAGTCCGTTTGCGGAATACTGTTGAGAGCCTTTGTCGTCGCTGCTTGAACCTCCTCGATGGAATCGAACCGATATCTTTTGAGCTCCTTTTGAGCTTTCCTTTGAGGTAATAACGTTATCGAGAAAATTTTCATCTTCCTGGACGCAGTCCAAAATTTCTTGCGAAATTTCCACCCGCGACAGTTTTTGTTCCTCGCTCAAGACTTTCGGCACCAGCTTCGCGCAGATTTTCCTAATCGCAAGATCCTCTGTTAAAATGGTGTGGACGGTTCCGACTGAAAGGTCGGTCTCCTCACTGATAAAGGTGATGGTTAAACGCCTGTCAGAGTCCAAAACATTTTTCACTTTGGTCAACTGAGCATCGGTTCAAGCGGTCGTTGAGTGTCCGACGCGGTGCTCGTCTTCGACAAGCTCCCGGCCTTGCTTAAACATTTTGTGCCTCTCAAACACTCTTATGCGGCTTAATACATCATCCTTATAAGCCTATTTAATGAGTTCAAGAGACTCCGACGTGGATTTTCCAAGTTTAACGCAAAACTTCACAGCGCAGCGTTGCTCGGCGGTGCGCTCCATGCTGGCGCGACGACACCGCAAACAATCACACGTCATATGTATCCACCTTCTGTCTCAACGCATACCCGCAGGCGACTGAACTGCGGTACGCCTGAGTGGCTGGGGACGCCTCTACCAAGCCGACCGGTTGGACCCCTATCCACCGCTCCGTTGAAGCTACAGCGATCCAGTCACGATACTTATTGTACGGACCCTGTATACTTGTGAAAAAGAGACTGGCAAACTTTAAAGAAGTATATTCGCTAGTTGGGTATCAGGTTGTTATTTTAGGAGATGATTAGAAATGTAACGGTGTTTTGTCAAAGATTATCCATAACCTACCTTAAGCGGTAGACAAAAAAATAATAAAAGCAATGTATGCAAGGAGGAGATATGTATATATATATATATATATATATATATATATATATATATATATATATATATATATATATATATATATATATTCATATTGAATACAGTAACACTTACGTTCTTTTGTAAACAACTGTAAACTAATCTAACGATGTTCTTAGTGCTTTATCTGATTCATCGATTAATGCCATGGATCCAAAAAGGCTAGCAGCATATTACAATCATGCCTCTTCTGATTCTTAAGACGATATCTCCTTGACTATTTTTTTTCATTTTTCTGGCATCCGTATACTAAAAAATGTCTATAGAGATCACCCGCATAGCCATCCAAAGTTTGCGTTCCATTATGAGAACACTGCGAATGAATAAAAAACTTGAAAGGATTTAATATAAGAACACCTAAAAACTGTGTTTCAACGGCAGAGAGAGAGAGAGAAAGAGAGCAAAATGCATCACTTAACCTACTGAAAAAATTCCTATATTATATCAGCAATGTACTGCCTCCGAGGGGATAAATGTTTGTGGTTAACATCACAATTTTACTTTGGAACGCAAACCACAAGACCTGCGGAACGATCGATACAAAGAGCTCTATTTTGAAAAATTTTGCAATAGCCAGATGGGAAAACATTTGGAACAAATAATTAAACTGACAGAAACAAAAACGCAATTATACTCGAAAATTTATGATTAAAAGGAAATATCCATTTGCACCTGGTATTCTAAAATGCAAAGCCATAATCTTCCCCCGGTAATTTGCAATGCAATATGTGTGTAAGTCTGTGTGGGAAAAGGTGTAGTTTTCATAATTTTGGATGTATTTTCGGGACACACACGTCATGCTGACTCCACTTGAAAAGGCATTCAACCCGCGAACACAAACCCTCCGTTGACCAATCCAAGGCCACGCCCACGCATGAAGGATCCCTTTCATTAAAGGTTCTCTCCTCTCACGCTAAGGGCGTCCTTCGAACACCGCTCGCGAGCATACCCTGTCAAGGTATGCTCATTTGGTTTTCCAAACTTTCAGTGAAATGAAGAAGGCAAATGTTAGAAACATAAGCAAGTACGGCGTAATGGTGAGGCTCCCGAATGGTGTTAGAAAAGGAAAGGGTGAATGTTTTACCAATAAACATCTTTATATTCTTCCGATTTGAACAAAGAGTTCTTCTGGGTAGTCACAAAGAGGATACCCATTATTGAAATTGGTCTAAAATTCATCTATTCTTTGGAGAACCACTTTTTTTCTCTCTTCAGGCCAATACTGTATGGCAATAATGCTTTTATTGCATATCGTTTGGGGCGTTTAACCTTGATTATCTTCTGTGTTCTCGTTTTCTGTGAAATATAAAGGTAATTATAAAGTAATTAGTCCCGAAGTCAACCTAACTTATTTTTATTCATGTAGTCTAATCTGTCAGTAAGATTATTTGAAAATGAATAATTAGCCTACGTATTTGGTGAAAGACAAACTCAAGCGACTGAAGAGTGTCTGTATTTCGAAAATCGAAGATAACCCTTTCCATCTTCCAGTTTCATCAGAAATATTTCCTTATTGGTCATGAGTTAGGTAGAACTCAACTGTAGCTTATTTATCTTGCTAAAGAATCATAATTGCTGTTATAACTACGACGAATCAACCTTGGCAATTGAGAAGGCAATTAAAGATTCTAAACATTGGCAATTCGTCCAAACCAAAAATGGAATCAAGGGTCAAAGTTCCCCTCTTTAAAACTGCGCTTCCCTATCAATCTATCTCGATCTTTTCACGAATTTCGACCTATCAATTGAAGGCAATTCTTGTAAATTGGATCGAGAAAAATGTAACAATCCAAGACGGAAGGTAACTCGGGAGAAGATTTCCCGAGGCTTCGAGTACGACGTTTTCACCTTTTAACCCGAGAAGTCTCCCGAAAATATTTAGCGATGAGGATTATTTCATTGCTAGAGTTTGTGACAAGTGTCCCATGGCATTTATCATGATCAGCCAAAGTAACTTTGGGATCCATACAGTAATTGCAGAAATCTTAGACCAAGAGAGGAGAATTTTAAATCTCAAAGATCAAGAGAAAAATTTGATGGATTGAATATAAATGTACGTCTCCATCTGTGTCAATAACGATAGTGGCCCCAATAAAGTAAAATTCACTAAATGGTGACCAAGAGCGAAAAAAAAACTGATCGAATGTCCTCAAGTTGGAGACGTCAGGAGGACCTTTAGTGGGAATGGACCTCACCACCCTGATATTTCTCATTCCTCTCCTATAAATGACAACTGGGGTATTTCACAACGAGCGACACCGTTAGCACTGATTTCATTTTAGGCATTTTAAAAAAAAGGGGCCCCGTGACCACAAATATAGGAGTAAATGGTTTATTAATTGAAGAGTAAAATAGCAGAGCGTTTCTTGCATCAGGTTTAGCGCAAAGTGGGCCAAAGTACAGCGAAAAGTTCAGTGATGTGTTTAAAGCTATGATTTCCAAAACGGTATCACAAAGTGGTGAAATATTAACATCTGAAGATTACATTTTGATGTATCTAACGTACTACGACTAAATTAATCCATATTGATAAATTACGAACTCTACAGATGATTATGCAATACGAGTACTGATGGAATCAGAAGAGGAGCTACAGTATTTGATGTAGAGCATTGTGAGAGTTGGGAAAGAATTTGGAATGGATATAACTGTAGAGTAGATAGTGTGTTCCTATCCCTTTTCCTTATCTATAATATTCATTAAAATATATCTATCTATCTATATCCATCATATATATGTGTGTGTGTGTGTGTGTATGTGTATATATATATATATATATATATATATATATATATATATATATATATATATATATATATATATGCACGCACACACATATGGGCCAAAAATATTTTGAAAAGGTAAAAGGACTTTAAAAACCAACTAAAATTCCAATAGAGCTGGGAAAGGGATATGCCTAACGCTTTATTTGGAAAGTGGTATCTCACAATATCGAAGCATGGACGATTAAAAAAAAAGATGTAAAGTAATTGAATAGTTCTGACATGCGGTTGTGAATAAGAATAATTTTGATAAAGTGAACTGATGGACTGAGAATGTTGATGAGAATAGGAGGGGAAAGGAAACACTTGAAAGAAATCAATACCTCTCTGTTTGAGTATTTGTTACGTTAAAATTGCTTTCTGGGGAGGGTCATAGAGAGGAAAAATTGTAGGGAAGAGCAATTGAAAGAAGGATTGAAATGCTTGTTAAGGAAATATATGGGAGACGTTACCGGTAAGTGAAAGAAGTTACTCAAGAACGACTTCAATGGAGGAAGAAAATCCAGTTCAAACCTACCATAAGGCACGTCCACCTTAGAGAGAATGAGCTCTTTAATACTTAGGCATGCTCCCCTAGGAAAGAAATAAGTATTCTTCCAATATTATTATTATTATTTATTATTAAAAGTCACATGTGCTGATAGACAGTGTCATGTGGCACACAAGTCCCAAGTAATCACAAAAGATAACACGTAAAATCAGTCATTAAACAAGAGTACACTTAAAAGGAACTTCAAAACACAAATCTCTTTCACAAAGCAATTTAAAGCAATATGTGAGCAGCAAGTAGCTATAATTCCAATCAACATAATAGATAAAATGTTTTAAACGTAGAATGGTAGCTCGTAAAATTATATTCAAATTTTATAATCAAACCTTATTTAAGAGAAGGCAGACTCATTATCGGACAAATTTGAGCCCTAGTGATTTACCGTTACCACGAGTATCTCATAATTTCCACAAAGAAATATGGTAATGGGCTTCACCGAAGTGTAATGATTTACTTAGATGAAGAGTAATTTAATTTAAATGCTAATTTAATCGCAGACTCCTTTAATTAAATCAAGACTCAACATTGAATAATGAAGAATAAAGTATGGAGAAAGAAAAGAATTCTTACTTTCACCTGTCATTTTTACGTTCACTTCGAGAAGACAATAAATGGAATTAATGGTAACGCTGCGGGACTTCATGTCCACGGACAAAAAAAAGCATATATTATTTTGCAGACAATATTAAATAATGGCCAACAAAAAATGGGATATTAATAGCTTTCAAGTGTCTGCAGAAGGTAATTAAATATTAAAACCCAAAGATAAAAACGAAATTCAAATATTAATAAAGTGACTTCATCCGGTAAAGAAAAAAATTAAATATAAATAAAAACTTTTGCTAGATAGGAGAAGGAAGTTCATGAAGATTTGTTTTCGAAGAACCGGATAACCATCCATGGAAAAGTTACGGGCTCAGTCAACAGATATCACGAGCCAAGAGATCTTTTTATGTGGATAAATATCTAATGGCAACCGAAAGCATAATCCTTGAAATAGTAAAACACTTAATCAAGATACTGTGTACTCTTCCTTACGGTTATGAGATACTAACTGTGGCAGCATAAGAGAAAAGAAGGATGGGAGGAAAATGTGACGGTATTGAGAAATGATGAAGGTTGAATGAAATGGTCAAAAAAGTGAAAAGTGTTGCGAAGAGTAGAAAAATTATACGACTACGATAAACACTGAAGAAAAGAGAGGACTGGTACATCATTAACACTAAATGTACCATCAACACCCGATGTATGCCAACCGCAGCTGAAGACAGCTACGAGTTGCAAGGTAAGAACGTGAAATATAAAAAAAATCAAGTAATTAGCTGATGGGATATGGAATTGGAAAGCAAAGTCGCCATATCTAACAAATGATGGTCACGTGATAATGAATAATTTTACTATTAACCATAAACACAGTAATCAACCCGAAGGTCAGTTGGGTAGGTGATGGTTGAGTTCGCCCAGTACTAAGCCTGACGGCGTGTAAAATTCAGGCATCAGAGTTGGGGAACCAGAACCTTTCCCAATGCCGTTTACAGTTTCCCAGGAAGACCTGTCAATACCTGGTACCTGGCATACCTGGTACGTACCCGAAAAATAACATGGCTTGGGTTGGGTTGCAGGTGCCCAAAGGCTTGTCCGGGAATCAAACCCGAGCCCTCTGGTCCCGCGGTAGTCCAACGCTCTACCCTGGGACTACCGCGACCCAGAATTTTACCATACAAAACTAGTATTGTAAATTACAAAATGTATTCAATGTTCACTTAATTTTAATAATTGTGGATAATTCGGGTGTCACGCGCACAGTGAGAGCGGAAATCGACGTTCGACTAAGTCTTCAATGCATATTAATAAATGCTAACCAATAAGTTCAGACATCTTGAATTCAAATGCAGGCCGTATTTGAATGATTTAGTATTCACTTAGTCGTAAAACCGGGACTCCCATTCTTGGGTCATTGTTGTTTCGAACGAAAGCCCAGGAAGCAAACCTACCATGAGCGTGAATATTCCCGTTGCCGCAATGGGATTTCAAATAAAACGGATGCCTTCATTGGAACTAGGTTGGAATCATTTAATAATGTGAAAACACGTCATGTGACTTTTGATGCCATACTAAATTATCTACCCTGAAATTGAAAAAAAATGGGAAAAAGGTAAATCATATATGGAATTTTAGGAGTAAAATAACTGTGCAGCACATTCCCAACAAATGATTGCACCCTAAGCGCATTCAAGGAAAGGCATGAGACACAAGGAGCCAACTATTTCAGGAAAAAGGAAGTAATTCTGGATAAATAATTCCCATTCCGAACTTTATGTCCCAATACTTGGTCGGGCCCGTCTGATTCCAGGATGGCCAGACCAACGTTTCAATGCAAAAGTGATCTCGCGTTTGAGATTCTTTTCCAGGTAAAATAATTCAACAAGGTAGAAAAAACAAGGGTAGGAACATGGGATTGACCTTCGTCGTAACTCAAGCGTTACGCACTGTGTCTTCGTAATCCTGCTCGCTACCTGCCATCTCCAGGAATTCCTAAACAGCCAGGCAACTTGTTTCCTATCAGTATGTAATCTGAAGTATGAACATTGCCGCAAGGGTACACTAAGGATTCCTCGAACAACTTCAAGATCATCGTACCCAATGTAAAAGAAAGCTCAAATTACCTCAATAGTCAAAAATTGAGGTAAATGAATACTTGACGAGTTTTATATAATAGGGAAAGGGAAGCATCCCAGTGGCATGAAGAGTTACACAGTTTTAATGAAGTAGCTCAAGCTATTTTATGTCTACATTTTTATTTCTCGAAGTTGTACTCATGAAAGTATGTTTTAAATTTCTGTGTAGTAAATGTAAAACGTAAATATATATTCTTTTAAATTCATTTTATTGCGTGACATATTTTTAATGGGTCACCAATTGAAATATTGGCCTGAGATATGATAACCCAGCGAGTGTTTATTTCAGTCTAAATCTTTATGTGCTTTTCATCAATATAAAGATCATTATCCACTGGTGTGGTGGCCTATGGTGGGGATATTGTCTCGATTTTAAACCATTTAATATCCGAATGGCATACTGTACAACCTATGGCTGGCGATCAATGCAAAGTAATCCCTACTATTGTCTATTTATACGACGTTTCCTCGGATAATTAGGTTTGCACTGTTTCTCTTTCTCTCTAAAGATGTTACAGAATAAAGTTTTGTGTTCACGAGAAAAATAGCATCTGGGTATAAACTGAAATTTAAATGCCATGTCACCTTGATCACGATTTTATAATTTCCTACATCATGGAATCATGAATATCCATATTTCAGTAAGTGAATCGGATTTTATCGGCACGATTGCCCAGAAGTTATTATCCTCAATGAAAAGACATTTGATCGGCATATGTCTATAATTTTCATGATTTTCGATGAATTTATTGGCTAAAAATGTGTTACTCCTCACTTTTACGTATGTATTGTTCCTTTAATTCATTGTAAACAGATTACAACTTATCAAACATTCATTGATTTTCATTAATGCTAACATTTTTTATGAACCCAAATCATTTTAGAAATATTAGATATAAAGTTTCCATGTCAATTCTATAATTTCAGTATTTTACGTTAAATTTAGTGACGACGTTTGACATTTTTTTTCATTCCAATTTTTACCCAGAAACTACTCAGTAATGACTGCGGATGAGAGCTTTATAGAAATTTAACTTTCTAAGGCTTTATTTCAAAGCAGGAAAATCACTAATTTCAAATGTGTATCAATTTTGACTGATCAACTTTACAAAAAAGATTACTTTCCCAATGAATTTTAAATAATATTATTAATAATTCTTCCAACAGTATTTTTCAGCAGATATTCCTTGCCTAAGGTTTGCTTGAATACCAACACATCTTTTACACGACGACTTTTATCTGTGTGACCAGTAACTACATGGTTTTGGATTTCAGGTTTTTTCTGGATACACACTTTTTCCAATGTTTTTTTCACCATTTTTTCCGATTATATTACTGATATAATCTATATAACAGTGTTTAATTACCATATGGAACTATTTCAGATTTTTTTGTATTGTTATTCATCAATGGATAATAAATAAATAAAAATAGCATGAAGAAACTTGGATGGCTCAAGTAAATAAATCGTAAGTATGGTAACCAGATTACCTCATTTCTAGCTCTGGAGTTCTACATTGGATTTTTCGTTTTTTTTTGGAAAATGGTTGAATTTGAATGATTCAATAAAACTTTTTGCTCTAACAATTCCTAGAACTTGGAAAATGCAAATAGTTGAACATACATTCATATCTATATGTATATATATATAATTATATATAATGGGCTGACACAATATTACACAAATAGAAAAGAATAGACACATTTAAAAAACACTCACACGGTAAATTGTTCGAGCTTTCGGCCCTCTCAGAGGCCTTCTTCAAGAGAGACTGAAAATATGGGGGATCGAGATGGTGCGGGGGCTAACGTACTGGCTTCCCACCCTGAGGGCGCGGGTTCAAATCCCGGCGGTGTTGAATATTTTTCAGAGGTATCTCGATTCCTACTTGAGGTGCTTTGTGGAGGGCACTTTGAGTGAGTACGCCGTCCGTCGGATGGGACGTTAAACTGCGGACCCCTTGGCGCCTGTCGTAAAGAGCAGGCTAATGCCGACGCCGGGTTTCTCTCCACCCTTCATCCTTTCCTGTCCATCCCCTATGGCGCAAATGACCTTAGCTGTCGGTCGCCTCCCCTTAAAACTACTACTACTGAAAATATGATGTTGCTGAGGAGAGGGGAAAGAGCTATGGGCGGGGAGGGGAGGTGTGGAGGGAATGCTGGGAGGGAAATTAAATATGGCGGTTAAGGGTGGGAATTTTAAAGGAACGGAAGGAAGGAAGGAAAAGGCGGATTCACGAGTTCTCACCTCTATGTTGGTGGCTGAATCAGGTAGGGATTCCAGGATGCTTAGAGCAAAACACTGGTCGAATGAAAGGTTGTGGGAATTGGCGTGTGAAGGGATAGGAAGAGAAGAGAGTGAGGCAGAATTACAGGAGTACCGGTGATTATTCATTCGGATGGATAAGGGGGTAATGCATTCACCTATGTAAAAGGAAGTGCAATGTTTGCATGATAAAAGATAAATAATATTTTTTGAGAGGCAATTAGCGTGGGAACGAGGTGAGGGGGCAATGAGGGGATGTAGAGAAAGGGGATTAGGCATAATAAGAGGACAGGTTTTACATCGGGGGCGGTTGCAATTTGGGGAAATATTGGGAAATTTGTCACGGGGGGGCGCCAAAGGGTTGGTGGATCTCAGAAGGTTTTTGAGATTGGCGGGTCGTCTGTATGCGATAGATGGGCATTGGGGTAGTAAAGATGAGGTCGCGTCATTGTCATGTAAAATTGGAAACAGTTCTTTAAGGAGGGTTTTCAGTCTGTGTGATCCGGGGTAATAGGTGGTGCAAAGGTTGAGTCCTGCGTCAGTTGTGGGCTTGTTATTGTGTGGTGTGTGTGGTCGGGTGGAACGGTGGATTTTATTTCGTAGTAACTTTTCTGGGTAACCGCGTTTGAGGAGTGCAAGGTGTAGATTGGCAAGGTATTTGTTGAGAGTGGCTGTGGTGTTGCAAATTCGGTGTCCGCGGATAGAGAGAGAGTTAGGAATCGAGCGTTTCGTGTGTTGAGGATGACAGCTTGTGTGGTGTAGGTATTGCTGATGGTTAGTGGCTTTGATGTGTACTGAAGTAGTGAATTTGTTGTTTTGAAGTGAGATGTCTGTGTCAAGAAAGGTGATGGTGGAGTCTGAAATGGAAGAGGTGAATTTAACAGTGAAAGATGAATTTAAGGCGGATAAGAAATTGTTGAGAGAATCAGAGCCATTTGTCCAGAGAATAAAAATATCGTCTATGTAGCGGACCCAGAAAAGAGGTTGAAGGGGTTGCTGTGACAGGAAAGTCTCTTCGAGATGGTCCATGAAGAGATTGGCGTATGATGGTGCCATCCTCGTTCCCATCGCTGTGCCTTTTGTCTGTAGGTAAAAACAATTTTGGAAAGTGAATGCATTTTTAGTTAGGACGAAAGTGGCAAGATTGAGGAGAAATTCCGTTGAGGGGCGCTGGGGTAGGGGGCGTAGAGAAAGATAATGCCGGAGGGAGGATAAACCTTCTGCATGGAGAATAGAAGTGTAAAGTGTTATCTCCTCCCAAAAATACACAAACCCAACATCCCCTGTCGTCCTATAGTTTCCAGTTACAATTCTCCCACCGAAAGAATCTCCGCATTCCTTGACCACCACCTACAACCACTTGTACTCTCCTTGCCCTCCTTCACGTTACCTCACTTTACAGTGAGGTAACGTCGATGTTTAAAAGTGCTTTAAAGTGAGTGTTCTTTTAAATGTGTCTATTCTTTTCTATTTGTGTAATATTGTGTCAGCCCATTATTGTGCCGCTCGTGTGAGTTTTCCGTACAATCGTGGTATAATTATATATATATATATATATATATATATATATATATATATATATATATATATATATATACACGAGGGTCATCCGGAAAGTAGTACCCGTTCGTGCCGCATGAAGTGCTGACGACGCGAGTAGCCGCTGGACGAGGTCAGATAGCTTCAGTGGCTTGTCTGCCTTCTCTGAGCCAAGTTGCGTGACGCTAGCATTGCCTGTGTTGTTTCTGTGATTGTTTACAATGTTTAAAAAAATTGAGAACGCCGCCAGTTGTGAAGTGAGGGCAGTGATTAAATTCCTCAATGCAAGAAACGTTCGCCCATGTGATATTCATCGCCAATTAAAGGAGGTGTATGGAGACAATGTAATGGACGAGTCGTCTGTTCGGCGGTGGTGTCGCAACTTCAACATGGGGAGGGGGAACACACACGACGATGAGCGTTCGGAGAGACCGTCTGTCATTACAGACCAACTGGTGAGCTCAGTTGACGAATTCGTGAGGAACGATCGGCGCGTCACAATTGATGACATCTGTGAGCATTTTCCCAATGTTTCTCGAACAATTGTTCATGAAATTGTTAAACACCATCTGCATTATGCAAAAATTTGTGCAAGATGGGTCCCTCGCGTATCTCAATGAGCTGGCGGCGAAGGACTATGCAGCAGGAATACAGAAACTTGTCACACGTTATGACAAATGCCTTAATTTGCTTGGAGATTATGTTGAGAAGTAGTTTAAAGTATCCTCTTTCAAATAAAATTTTTTATGTTTGTTAATATTTACTTTTGTGTCTTTATTTCACGAACGGGTACTACTTTCCGGATGACCCTCGTGTGTATATATATATATATATATATATATATATATACACACATATAATTATATACATATAATTATATATATAATTATATATATAATTATATAAATAAATATATATAATTATACATTGTATGTGTATATACATGTATGCAAACATTGATTAAGATATTTTAACACAGAAACACAAAGGAAGGACACTCACATATGTAGTTTCGACGGCCCAGCCATCACTATTATTTATATATCTGTGATGTCGCCGAAGATCGTTCTATTTCAAAGATATATTTATAAATATATATATATATATACACATAAATATATATGTATACAGATATGTATAATATATGTATAAATATTTTTTTTTCTCGTAGTCATTTTATATTTATTTTTTAATGCTAGTCTATTTGTGCTGCATTCATTTAAATATCAGCGCTAGAGCCATAAATAACAGAATAATGCATGCTAGTGAGCACATGTATAAGCAGTTAACACCTGAATATTCTCACAATGGACTAAAAGTTATTAATTTGACATAACTCGTGCGTTTATATGACATAAATCTGACGAGGCAAGCAATAAAATTCTGTTTTAATTCAAACATGGCAATTTCTAGATAGAGTGTATCAAATTCTATTAGTTTCAAATATCTTCGATTTACTTAAGACGAAGATGGTTGATGTAGTGAGAACATTAAACGAAGTATTTCCTAAGTTTAAGAAACTTATGAAAGAAGAAAGAAAGCTGAGGGAGTTCATGGCAAGGACCACAATTAAAGATACACAGAAAAATTGGTGAAAATTTCGATACTGTCCTTGTCCGTTCCTTCCATTATCTCTATTATAACTGGATGTCAAACCTAATTTTCGATATGTGTACCTCATGCATTTGGAACAATACGATAAAGAGTTAAATTTTTAGATTGTATAAAGACAATTGGGTCGATAACCACAATAGAAAAAGTACGAATTCAAGTTCCAGCCATATCAAATGGGTTTTTCTATTTATTTGAAAATTTATCTTCAATCATTTATAGTTTCCCGTTTTTGTGGGATTCATAATGAATGGATAAATAATGTACTCCGGGAAGTTAATGTAACAGATGGACAGGAGTGCGGAAATCCAATGATCAGAAGAGAATCGTAGCTGTTGAGATTGGGAATTATTGTTCAGGAGACGAGTGACACTGACGATCATTATTCCGATGGACTATTCGAGAGGTGATCCTAGCCAACAGTAAGATACTTGACTCGTAGAATTCTTCATTAGAGAGTGCTTGAGGGAAGAAAAAGAACAGCGATACTTTCTCAACCTGAGGTTTCCAAGAAACGTATGTTGCCCAGAAAAATATAACAGTTGGAGGAATGAAATTTTCAGTGCACAACAGTCCCACCCGTCTTTGATTTACATGCGAGAGCGACAGGAGGTTAAGCCGAACTGAGAAATCTAACGAGATAGACCTTGATAAAAACAAGGAGTCTGAGTGGATAAGAATTTAAAAAGAACACCCGTAAAATTGTAATGCAATTAGCATTTGAAGATGGGAGAGCGGAGGTCTGTAGTTAACAATGCTTGGAAATTAAAGCCTAAAGAACGCACTTTTGATGCAGGGTGTAATGTAAGTAGGGACCGCGAAGGTTTGAATTTCGCCAGGCGAAGGTCAAATTCCTTGCCCGTTCCTTCCATTCATCCCGCTAATAATGGAATGTAAAATATGCATAGGCAAAGGAAGCGGCGCCCTCTTGTCTCGCCTCGCCCGGCCACTCCGAAGAGAAGGGCACGGGTGAGTGACAGCCAGGAGTCATTTTTCTCGTAAATGGGGAGGGACGGAACGGGGGGGAGAAGACCGCTATTCAGGGTGCTTGGCCCTTTCTCCCAAGGTGTCTTGCCAAGGTGACCTTCAGGGAAAGGAGGGATTGGAGGAGGTAGAGGTCAGGTTAACGGCTGAAAACCCGCTTTTATTTCCTCCCCATCATCTTTTTTTTATCCCTCCACCTCCAAGGGTTATCCACCCTCAACTCTCGCAAATGCCGCGTCCACCCCTAAGAGTTCCACTCTTGAGGTTGATAATATCTATGCCTACGTGCAAACCACAAGCGGTCATTTGTCATTCCCATGACCTCCGTCTTTCTTCGTTTTCTTTGCTTCCGTTCACACACATTCTCTATTCCAGTAACTTCACGGAGGCAAGGTAAGAACTTGAGTGCGAGCAGATGGACCGATAATGGAAGACACAGAATGATGGAGGAGGAATAAAAAGAGATGCGTGGGCAGGACGGAATACAAAGCGTAATATTTTTTGCCCTACGATAAAGAACACTGTTTGACACGAAAATAGCCATAGTATGGCACAATTTTTAAAATCATATAACATTAAGTAATTTTAATGTATTAGACTAATCTCTCCCTGTATTTCACCACAATGACATTTACAATCGCGTCAGTAAATTATATTAAGTCATATATACCCTCTTATAGTCTCTTAAGGTTATGTGGACAGTCCCATCAAGGTTATCATGAGTTTCCCTACAATGAGCAACCTTTGGTTATCCACTGATGATTCAGCCATTTACAGAGGCATGGGAAATATACTGGATACGGAGGTTTTTGCAAGTAGACAGCAATGCTAGCTGCCACGAATGTAATCGGAGGGGGGAAAATGCGTAGAAATGAATTTCTTAGGATTCCATAGACCAAACATCTTACATGAAGACTTTCCATCAAAAAGAGTTCGTCATCAACATAAAATCGCAATGTATAACTGAGAAGTCAAATGGCCAGAAAATCATTATTTTCCCAGTGAAATGCTTTGATAAAACACCAGAATATGATCCACGGGGATACATGCATTCAAAACAACGGAGGAATTGCATTATAGGCACGTAGTTACTTCACACAAATTGGGGAGGAATACCTGAACCAGTAAGGATACAAATGCTGCTCTTTAGTAATTGTTAGACATCTTGAATGCGCGTTGAGCAGGTTAGACTAAAATCCCTATGAACGAGCAAATTTTGTCCCCGTAAAAGGTTCTTGGTTGGAATTCGCAGAAATCACGAATACTAAATGTAATGGCTTAAACTGCAGTAGTATAATTTGACTTTGAATATATACGTCAAGCATTTGGAGCTATAAAAAATATGATTTAATTTGAAAATTACCCAGAAAAATGAGGAAAGTCACCCGATCCATTCAAAATTTTAGAAGAAAAAATGTCAAAGGCTGTCCAAAAACATTTAATTGGAGTCTTCATAGCAAAATTTCGAGTCTAACAGAAAAATATAAATGTCACCACATTAATTTTACCTCCGACTGAATAATATTAAGTTTGATAGAGTAGGATGATGAGAAGTGAAAGGGAAAAGATGTTTTCACAAACCAATGCACAAAGAACCCTTTTTCACGGTCATAGTTTAGAATAATAACAGAACCAAATATTATGCTTACGCAGCACAGCCAGTGACTATCTCTCCCCTTTGACAGACTCAGAGAAAAAAGACTGCAGCTTTAAAACAAGTTAGTTGGTCTCTAAGGCCACTATAACAATTGCAAAGATGTCTCTGCTAATTGTGAGGGATTTATAGTAAAAAAATTCCAATGTATTGGAGGCCTTTAATAAACAACATTTTAGTGATGGATAACCTTCGTAACTAAAGTATTAAAGTATTATAGTTTATTTAAATCACCTGACGAAATGCAAATCCCAGTAGTCTGCTGTTGACACCAAGAAAATATTCTGGCTATACTATAAATCCAAAATTCAAATTCTCCATTCGTATATTACGAATGGAGAATTTGAATGCGCAGTTTAGGCATCGAGTAATCATCCTACTTGGCCGGCTTATCCGGCTTGGCCATAATCTATCTTACTTTCTAACTCATTCTCGGACAAATGGATAAGATAGTTTGATGGTAGAATTGGAAATAGGTGCAGTGAAGGCTAAGACAAACATAAAAACAGGGGTGGGTCCAAGAGACTATGGCCATAGAGGACTATCGCCACGACTTGGAGAATATTTTTAGCTTTTATAAACTTAAAAATAATTATAACTTATTTGCCAAAATCAAATTTTGAATTCCTGCTATATCCAGAAGATAAAATTAGCCAATGCAGACCGGGTTCCGGTCTCTAAATTAGTGCGATGAATAACAAATATTACGTGATTTCCAAATCCGTTTTGAAAAAGAAAAGTTTTTAAAACTATTTTTGTTCATTTATTAAAATGGTCTGGTGTGTTTTCTAAATCCATTACAGTATCAAAGTACATACGAGGTCCTTGATTAGATCAGGTGGAACAGCTGTATAATTTGAATATTAACCATTAATCAAACAAAATGGGTGGGGACACCATGATAATTGTGATTCCGCAAGCGGAAGTGGTTATAAAGTAGGGAAAATTGATGACTGCAACTCTAAGTAAAGACAAAAAGTTAAATTTCGCGCAGATGAGTGTTTTATGATGAGGTCCCATAATCTGGTCTTTTGAAAAATTGAATGGGCAATTACCTTGGTGGTTTTTGTTTGTATTAAAAAAACAATAAGATATTTCGAAATAAGCTCAAATAAAAAAGTTACTGGCAACGAAAAAAGAGATGAGTGGGTTGAGAGAAATTTAAAAAAAAGCGCAACAAATGAATGGTGAAATTGAGAGGTATTTGGATATTGGAGTATCTGATGAAAGGGAGAATTTTGAGAATGGAAGAAGGAAGAAGAGAAGGCACTGGAATTAGAATGTTGGGTCAACCAAAATACAAAGAGTATTTTTCCCCCAATCTCAACTTTCGGACAATACAAGAAAATTTAGAAAACTGCAAAATGAAAAAATAATTAATTTATGGCTGAATTTTAATACTTGATATTTTTCTGAAAACATCAAGAGCTGTAATTTTATTTCGATTGAACACGTAATCAAGAGCCCAGCATACAAGCGTAATTTAAAAACCAACAATGACTACTGCTAATAATCGGATTTCCAAACATGGATATTATGATTTGAGAAGTTGGGACATATTTTATGCTTTATACTTTGAATATTTGATTAAATTTTACTAATAAATCATTATTTTTTTCTAAATTTCATACGCTAATTGACAATTTTCTAAATTAACAGTTATCTAATTCCTGGGAATCCGAGAAAAGACAGAAAAATTTGGATGAGGAAATATTAAAAGGTAGTGGGACGTTAAAATCAGTAGTGTCAGGGAGATTTTGGGGCAGAGGAAGAAAGAGGCTTTTTAGACAGTAACAAGGCAGGTAGAAGTTACGAAGAAAGAAACAATGTAGGGCTAACAAAGAGGAAGTTCTCGCGTAACTTAGTAAATAAGGGGTAAAAAGTTGTTGAAAATACGAAGTAAATAGTCGCTATATTTGTCCGAAACGTACCTTGAAATAAGTGAAATGCCTTGAATAATATGAATAACTATACATCTTACTTACCAATACAATGACATTGACAAGAAAAATTCTGGGCACTTCATGATAGATCTCAAGTAAATATTATGCTTACTCTCAAAATGACAGGCTCAGGCAGCGAGGTAACACTAGCCTCGAACTTTCAAAATTTCATCTTTGCCGACCGTTTTCTATTTCAGATCCACATACGGCCTTTTGCAGCGTGTGTTGTTCCCTTCGACTACCTTAATTTTCCCCTGATCAAAATAACAATATGAAAATGAAATCATACGTATGTAACATGAACACGTATCGTTACAAGATTGTAATAATTCAAAATTGAAATGTTTATGCTTCTTTTATTTTCGCTGAAAAATGATTGTTGTGTCCAATATATTTCCAATTGGCTATCAAATCGCATTACCATGAATTCCTCCCAAAATCTCACTTCCTTTTCCCCATTTCGGAGCCTTATAGTGTTGTCGTAAAAAGGAGGAAACCGTAAAATATAGGCCGGCAAGCGGGGGGACCGAGCACATCAACATATGAAACACTGTAAAAATGGAACAAATTAGAATAGGTAGAAGAGTAAATGAATGGAATAAATAAAGAGAGAATAATACATAAAGAATGGAGGATAATAGAAAAATAGAGGCATCGTCCATCTACCCACCCATCAGTGATAAAGAAGTAGGAATCAGTCAAAACGTGGATTTCGTAAAAATGTAAGAGAGACAAACGCCGAGGTTTTTAATTTTGAAGACATTAAGCCACAGGGGCAAAACTGACAAAGACGCACGAGATGGCTGGAGGAGGTATTTAAAGTACTAGGGGCAGTCAAATGAAAACTGAACACCCGCCATAGCTCAGTCCGCGCGAAAGGTGGCAACACTGTTCTTAAGTATCGATACTGCCATCGCTGTAGTAGGAGAACTGCCCCTTGACAACTCAGACGCACGCATTCGTTAGGTTATTTTCTTGTTGGTGCACGGACTGGTTGTTGAAGCAGGTTTTCAGTTTTTATTTGATGCCCCTCATAGTTGGATTTTGAAGGCAATTTTGAATCGATGAACGTTAGGAAACTGGAGCGGAGGAAGGAAAAGAGTAAGGTATGAAGGCAGAGAGTAATAACGAAGAAATGAAGAATTATATGAAGAAAGAAATGATGGTGCGAAGGGGAGGGGACGGTCCCGGAATATTTAGGAATACTAAGTTGTTAAGGTCTGCCTGAAATCTATCTTTAAAAAAGGTAGAATACGTTATTAATGATTACTTGCTACGTCAACCACAACCACACATAAGACCACTGATGTACTACTCAAACTCAAATCATAAATAAGTTTGTAAAAATATTCGTTGAAAGTGAAAATAATTATGAAAATTACTTTATATTGACCTCAATAACGTCAACATTTAAACTTTTATTTGGTTGAAAATTTGGTACAGTGTTCTCCGCGCTTTTTTCCTCTCCATAACATACGATTCTCATTACTATCAGGCAGGATCCTGAAATCACGAAGAGCTGTACGAAAGAACTTCCAGAAAGTCGGCCCAGAGGCGGTCGCAGAAACTGGCCCGTGAGTCGCTCGGCATAGAGTAATCAACTTTAACACGAACCGAGGCGCTCTTGACGACCATTCGTTCTCTCTATTGCCGATCTACAAAGCGTAGAGCGGATGATGGAAACATTGAATCTGAATTTCGGGTGACGTTTTCATATGATTAACCCACCTCTATGGATAGGTGACGATGAACGACTTCTATTGGAGTATGACATAATGTATAGGATCATCGAGAAATCGTATTTTACCAAATTATATCGCGTATAGGGTAGAGGAGCTAAATTTGTAAAACGTCGTTATGATGAAATTGGTAACGAATTCAGATATTTAGAGTAACTAAGTAGGAAGCGAAGGTTAAAGTACCGATTAAATCTCTGTCATAAATTGGAAGCAGGTCTCTTAAGCGATGATGCTGAAAATGCATTGTTATCCTCATTGTACTAGTTAGAGGAAATCATGACGGTCAGGTTAGAGATTAAGAGCCAATAGATTTAAAATATCATTTTTTCACGAACGAGAGGGATTCAATAACCACGTGTGACCGTGCTAAGGAAAAAATTTTTCTCTCTTAACCATCTGTCCATTTGTATTTATTTATTAAGTAGTATCATTTATTTCATAAGTAGCCTAGTGTATTATCATTATTTCATCCAACCTATGTATATATTACCCTACTTGTTACTTGCAATTCGTATCCAATGCGTAGAGAAATATTGCACGCTGATAGACCGCAGCGTATGTAAATACCTGTTGTTATCAATATCTTGATTATTTGAATTATTATTTCAACTAAAAATTGAGAAAATCTAATATTTTGATGCTTCGTGTCTAATTTTGAATGACGCCTTGTTTACTTTCATGTAGACGTATATTTGAGCATTTTCAAGTTTAAGTTGAAGTTTCTCTATTTTTGAGGGCATAAATGCAGTGCCCTGACAAAATATAATACTATATCCCTGAAGGAGCTCTATTCTATTAACTTCTAATTAACTTAATTAGTTTTCAAATAAAGTCCGCTGTGTTCACGCACGCTTGCAGATGCATTGCCTTTGAAGTTTGACAACGACGAATATGAGATAAACAAGTAACCCATATCACAATATTACACGAAAAGAGAAATTTCCACGAAAAAAGGAGTTTCTTAGCAGAAGTAATTTGAAGTTTAGAAAAAATTATTGAAAACCTATGTCCGGGGTATAACACTTTATGGGTGTAATACAATTTCGGTAAAAGACAAAAGAAGCTGAAAGCTTTTGAAATATGGTATTATAAGAGAATGAATAATATGACCTCGGTAGATAAGGTCTCAAAAGAACATTCTTCTCAATGTATTTAAGAAAGACGAAGTGCGTGGAATGCAGTGGGTAGGAGGGAAACTGCAGCGATATGTCCTAATGACACAGCAAGGTCTTCGAGCAATAATTGAGGGAATAGTTAGTGGAGACAGCAGTAAATGAAATTAATAAATAATTACTGATATCGATGGTAGATCTTACCAGAAGCTGAAGAGAGTGCTTCGGGACAGAGAATATTGTACGGCTGCATTCAGCCTACCACAAGGTTGAAGGCAAAACAGAGAGAGAGCAGGGTTAACGGGATGGTAGATTCTCCGTTGTAGACTTGGAGACGGAAGTATTAGCATTGGAAAAGGATTATCATACTTACGCGAGTGTCAATTCCATTTTTTAATGTTAAGGAATAGGGGTGGTGTGGCAGACGGCAGGGTTAGAAGGCAGTGGGGTGGGAATTGACGATGGTGTGTGGAAGGAGAGAGTCAGCGAATTTCTAGCGAAATATTTAAGTTCGTCGGGACATGAAGGTTACTGAAGTGCATTAACTTAATAGGTCGGAAATGGATCCATGATTGACAATAATTTGATATGAAATGGAGTAGACTTTTCTCCGACAGATATTTACGTGAAACATGGGCGTGTAACATATTTATTGATTGGGTCGTTTTTAAATGGGGAGCGAAACGTAGGGAGGCTCGAGGGATGAGCACTCCCATGAGCTGTTTTCGAAATCCACGTTTTGACTGATCCCATCCTTTTAACACTGATGACGGGTGACAAAGATGCCCGTCCCATCTGCTGACATGAAAAAAGGCTTCCACTCTTCTCTATGACGATGCCTCTCTTTTTCTATTACTCAACATTCTTCATGTATTTTTCCCTCTTTATTTACTACTCTCTCTACAGATTTACATTGGTTCCATTTTGCCATTTTTCGTGTTTTGATGTGCTCGAGCCCCTGCTTGCCGGTCCATATTTTACGAGTTCCTACTTTTTCACAACAACGTAACACCTAATTCCCAGAAATTGGGAAGATGAAGTGAGATATTCGAAGATATTCGTGGAAGTACGCTATAAATCGACTATATTCGTCAGTAAAAATTTACACCTTATATTAAATAAAACTTATATTTTTCAACGGATTTAAAAAGTACCAATAGTAAATATGTTGAAAAATACCAGTTATGTAACCTTATGTGTTCATGTTATGTACTTGAGCTTTCATTTTTATTTCAAGTAGTTCTTTTGAGTAGGGGAAAATTAAAGGTAAATGAAGGGAACAAAATCTGCCGTAAAATGCCAGCTGTGGGTCCAAAATAGCCATTTGACGGAGAAGATAACACCTCGAAAGTTTTAGACGCGTATCACCTCGCTGCCTTGAGCTGCCATTCCATGTGTAAGAATAAAATTTACCCTACATCGGCCATTTGGCCCCAAGAATTTTTCTTGCCATTGTCAGTAAGTTATTAAGCCTTCAATATATTCATTCACATTATTCAAGGCACCATACCTACTTTAAGGTAGGATTCGGACAGTCCCGAACGACTATTCATTTCCTCATAGGGAGAACTTCTTTCTTTGCCCTACATTATTTCTTTCTTCTTTTCTTCTTAACTTCCCACCTTCAAGCTGTCTAAAAATTCTGCTCTTTTACTTCCTCAACCTCTCGCTTGTCCAATACATTTTCCCTTCTGCCTTCAACATTTTTATATTTCCTCCATTAACTTTCTTTACCTTATTCAGTCTACCTCGAGTAATTTCCTCTCTTCGTCCGTCCTATCTAGATCTCCCATGTTTGTCTCTCTCTGTCCAACTTATTTTTCCATTCTTCGCCACACTCACATTGCAGAAGCCCCAAATCTTTTGCTATCCTCTTGCCTCAAACACCAACTTTCACATGTATTATTCACTACACTCCACTTATTCCTATCTAATCTTTCTTCACATCTTTACTCAGTGCACCCGTCATCAATTCTCCTCTTCCTGCAAATGCTGAAGCTTTGCTGACGCAATTTCTCTGCCACTGTCCCCAATACTATGTCCTTTTTCCTCGAAAATACTTCCCAAATACCTGAAATGCTCCACATGTTTATTCTCTCCTAATTTATGTTTAACTTAGTTAACCAACCTCTTTAGAGTCTCATTACTTTTGTTTTCTCGTGATTAATCTCAATATCAAATCTCTCGTATTTTGTCAATTAAGTTCTCACAAATAACTGCAATCCTGTCTGAAAGCTTATGCGACTTAGTCACATTGCCGTCCATTTTTTATTCCCAATGCAATATAATAGGCATAGAATTAATAGAGGTAGAAAGCATGCAGAGCTGAGGATTGAGTTGTAATGTGCAATAGAGGGTCTAAGGATATTTTTTGTCATATTAATCTGAGCTTAATAGTCATAATTGAGTCATGTTAGTTAGAAGTACAGTATTGGGTAGTTCCAAGGTCTATAATAAACCTACCAGTACACAATTGCTAGTTACAAAAAATGTAAGTATTCTACGATACAGGTTCCAAGGCATGAGGGTAAAATTTAGCATACGTCTTTAGAACTCCATTTAAGCTAGGGGGAGAAGAAATAGTTTAATTCAGGATTTAACCAAAATGCAAACGTGACCTTCGTGATAGATCGTCAGTTGCTTTCGTTGAAATGAGTTCCAATTGTAAGCAGAAAGTACCTTAAAAAGTCGTTGTTCGTGTCCCCGCGTGTCGCTGCATATGGATGAGATAATGACTGCGCTATGGTCCCGTGAAGCAAGGGTAAAATAGGAATTAAGGAAACTAGGATGTGTCAAGGCAGGAAGAGTTATATTCAAAGGATGGAAAAAGGAATGGAGAGCTATTTATAGAGAAATAGAAACGTTTCGATGTCACGGTACTGGAGAAATAAGAAATGAGTACAGCATTCAGTGGGACCTTTACGAACGAATTGGGCTAATATTGTTGATATTGCTATTAAGAAGGAATCCAACAAAAAATTATTCTAACACCCAACCTATTATAAGGAATAATATAAAGGAATTAATATATTAAATATCACATTGTACATATATGCCATTTAGTTCGGAGAAAAATGTTTCCGCGTCTAGCATGGGTGGTGCGAATTTTAAAAAAATATTCAAGAGCTACAAAAGTATCGATCTTATGATTCACTTCGAATGATCTAACCTTAACTTTGCTCGAGTTAGGCAGATCTAGCACCAGAAAACTAAATGAACTTGTGAATGCGAATAATCAGTGTTTTATAAGAACTTAATTGATGGCGAAGGCCACCTAACAAAATAGTAAGAATATACAAAGGATTGAAAACGTCAAGATATTATAAACCGGGAACATGATGGAAAAATATTTGGTAAATTTAGCCAGTATTCACAAGGCCCCGCCATTTTTCCCGAGCTTTCAAATGTCATTTGGATGATAGGAGAAAAATTACTAACAGGTTTTATCCTCTCGGCAATTTCAGTGGACTGAGGAAAGCAATCTTTAGTTCAGTCACAAATGCTTAGACGACTGATGTTATAAATAAACCCAGGTAAATTTTCCTTTACAGTAAATATCAGACGATTTATTGCAGATCACCAATCTCAACATCTTCTTGTCCAGTTAGGTGTTTAATAAATGTTAAGAATTTTACGGTCAAAAAAGCCTTTGTTCCCAAATGGAGATGAATTTGCAACGACTGAGTTGAGGATGGTTTGGGTTATATATGATTATGCTATCGATCTCTTCTACAAATATAGGCATCTCGTTAACGTTAATTCAGCAGCATATTTTACAGGATGATTAAAGGCTGCAATATAGGTCCTATATAATTTTGCACTATTCTTCACTAAGTCACTGAAGAGGGCGGACGTAATTCCCTGATTAGTTAAGGTTGCCAACAGAATCACTTTGACTTCCAACAGTATTAACTGCATCACCTGGGAAAAAATTCCTCTAACGCCGGAATAATTAGCCACAGTGATTTCCTCGGTCCCTCTCAGATATGACATTTCTTTGAAAAATTGGAAGATTAAGTGGATGGAGTACAAGGTAAATGAGTTTGTTTTGAGGTTCCATTTGTCAATTAAAAAGAAAGTGTCTTCAACTTTATCCGGAAATTTTGTTTCAGCGAAAAACATTTCTGGTTGAAATTCACAATGCAAATATTTTTTTACATTAATTTTCATTACAACTCCATTTTTTTGTAATTTTCAAGAATTTGAGAAAGATTCAAACAATGACTGAAAAAAGGGCAATGAATAGAGCCCAAGATGTGAAGAACCAAGAAATAAACCACATTCATTAGTAAATTTTGTGTTAGTATAAGCAAAACTTGTGTATGATGAAATTTTGTCAGTATAAATGGCAAATTACATAATAACTGAATATAATTTTATGAAATATAAATAAAATTACTATAAAAATGTACTCAAGCATGTCTCTTTTCTTTCCAGGTAAATTTCTATCTTTTCGGTTACTCGACCATTAAACGATGTGATACTCCTTAGAGAGGTAATGTACACGCTCCATATTATATAATAGCTTTTAAATATTTCTTTCAAACTGATTGTTTGGCCTTGGGTAGTTGAACAAGGAAACACTTGAATTATTTAAGAAAGTTATTGTCATAAGCGACATTTTTTTATGAAATGTAGCTATGCAAATATTAATATCATCGAAATACCTCAACTCCAGGGACTCCCGTAAAGTATGAATATCCTTAAAAAATATTATTTATTCCAGTGTTCAAATTACTTCCCGATTTATCGGAAATTTCCTTTCCAACGCATAGGAAAAATATATCTAAATCACAATTATGATTTTTTCAAGCCAACATGAAAATTGCACGCATGTAGAAACGCTAATGAGCTCCAAAGCGATTGGTATCTGACTTTTGACTCTTTGGTATTTGACTCATTGGTATCACTGTCTTTTTCATTTAAAAATCAAAATTAAAAAATTGTTTCCCCAACGAACCCTTCAGTAAATTAAATAATGTGTTACAAGTATTGTAACGATATGTTAACCCTGTGGAAAAAAATCTGATACCATTGATAAAATTTATTTACTGCGTAGCCGTATTACCAGATTCACCTTACATTGTGTATTAATCGGAAATTAAAATATTGTACGTTTCTAGCAATATATGTTTCTTGAATTATTTTATTTGTGTAAATTAGTGAAAGATATACATTCAATTATAAGTGACTACGTAGGTAATTGTCGTTAAACCATTCCATTTCCTTACCTTTCCTCTTGCCATTTAACTTTTTGTTAAGGGGGCTTGTCTCCAACTAGGTTAAGTCCAGCTCAAATTCCATCCTTGTAAATTATATTTCAAAAATGTTTGCTAAAATCTCATTTTTGGAGCCTTTGAATTTACTTAAATATGCAATTATACATTACGGCAATGAATTGGAGGAACAATTTATTATCAGTGGAATGAAATAATGCCAAAACTTCCTTTAAACAATTTTAAAACTAATTTAAAAACTCATGACAAGAATTAATTAAATAATAAGTTAAATCAAATGAAATGCCTAGCAATAATTTTTCCATAAATATTGATACATTTTAGATATTTCACTTCTTTAGTAATATATGCTGTAGGATAATATATTCAATCAACTTATATTGCCACGTTTTTTGCATGATATTTTAATTTTCCTCCTATTTAGCACGTAATGCCTTTGCAAAATAACAAGAAATCCTATTGTTTTGCTAAATACAAAAATAATAGGATTTCATATGATTTTCATGCTGATAATTTTAATTAAAATTGAAATAAGGACGCATTTATTTCTATATGAATGTTGTTGATAGGTCTCCAGCGGAATATTAGGTTTGGTAGATACGTATTACACGGAATATTGGTTTGTTAAGTACGGACGTTTAGCTATAGCTTTGGCAGTGTCACATTCTTTACAGCTTCTTTAGTTACTCTGTTATATTGATTGATCATAATTATAATTTCTTATGGCATTGATTTAATGGTATATCAGAATTGGGGGTGTAATTAATGTATCACAATGTTTACCGTGATATTAGTAGATAAATGATTACACTCGGCTCTAAATAATCTATCGCGACCATGGTTCCTGCGCTATTTCATCTTCTCCTTACACAGCAACACGCCTGAATATTTGCGTATCCCAAATGTTGGAAAATAGTGTTTACAGACAGTTTCTAACATAGAGCCTCTTAAGCAAACAAATAATCGTAAACTCGAGGAAAAGTAGAGCGCTCTATGAAGCCATTACCATCTCGTTATTCTTCCATATGGAGAGGTTTCATAAAGTAAAGCCTGACATTAATTGTTCCGTTTACAACAGACGGAAAAATCACCTCGTTAGCGTATTTTCATAGTGCCCAATTTCTTACTTTCCACAAGACAGAGGAAGGTTAAGTACATATTTATGCCATTTCCTAGTTCACAAAGCATTTTACTGATTAATTACCAAGGAGTTTCCAAAGAAACTGCGGAAGATGCCGCAACAGTGACTTTTAGTGGAGTCATCCGCTACTATTCATTTCAATATAACAATTTCAGAGTGTAAAAACCATTCGCCTTGACCGGGTTTCGTCCCCGGAACCCTAAATGTCCGGTCGAGTGCTTTAGCCAGTTAATCTATCGAGGCGTGTTTAACTGAAAGGTGGTAAGTATATCCAGGCTCATTTCTCTAGCCAGTATCCTTGAACTTCACATTTCTTACAATCAACAGTTCACAAAGCGACTTAAAATGATTTTATCAGCTCTTTATTAGCATTATTTTTGATTTACCTGGTTTAAGGTCTAGAAAATATGATACTGAATTAGAAAACATACTCAAATATAGGAACACATTCAAATGGCCGCAATAAATCATTACGGTAATTAGAATATATTTCCCATTTCATTTTCGTATAGCATGGAAATAGCAAATAGTCCACTAATATTTTTTGCCACAAACATTGCAATGGTTTCTAGTCAGGCTTACATCTAATGTTAACTTAAGCAATAAAGGCGAATTGCTTCTCGAAATTTAGTCGATTCATTGATGGGAAATTTCTGAATCAGTTACGTCCTTTCATCCGACCAGGAAGTTGAGGAACCTTCTTTTTGTGTTACCAAGGGTAAACAACTGTTCTTCGAAGTCGAAAAGGGCAGAGCGATAGAAATACCGTTCCCATCAAAACGATCGACCTGTAACAGCGTTCTAGCCCATCGGGAATTCAAAAGTTTAGTGTCAAGGTTGCTACGTTCAATTCTTCCCAACTGCTTTCGTAAACAATCGCACAAGTGCTTCAATGATATCGCGTGACTAGGAACATGGAGAACTACAAAATCAATCGCGTGAGGCGTTAGGAGCGATTTAGAAGCGCTCAATTCCAATCCTCAAGGGAAACGCCCAAATATTGATTGGGCTAAGCGAACGTTTTATTTTTGTTTGGATCGGAAGAATCTCACGGAGCGGCACAAGTATTATTTCTGAGCATCGCAGGAAATGATAATGCTGACGTGGAGGTAATTTTCACAAAACACCTGTCACGCGCCTTAAGTTAATGGCTACACTTAAAACGGCCACTGGGAAGGTAGGTACAACTCCAACGGCCGGTGGAACAGATTTATTTTAAATACCAATCACTAATCATACTTTGGTTTTTAACCACCGTGGAGTTATGAAATTTTCATCGGTAAAGTACATTATGTTCGATCAATCACTATGTTCTGATGGTATAAATACATTTAAAAATGATACCACCCTCAAAGCCTCGCGTATTCTCAAATTGAATCATATCGCTCGAAGTAATGTGACCTTATGTGCATCGTTTATTTCGTGTATTTTTGATTTCATTCAAATTCATTTAAATATGTGTCTTCCATCGCTTACAATAATTGTTTTTCATATGAGTGAACATCAGGTGCCTAACTTTGTCCTTCCGAGTAAAGATTTTAAAAACTTCGCAACATTTTCCAATGCTCATGAGTCATAACTATATACCCAAAGTATAGATAGACTTAGGCTAGATAAACCCAGGCATACAAATTCAATCACGTATTATGAACCAATTGCAAAGAATCAGGCGTGATAACGTGGGGGATAGACGTAGTGGTCTAAAATAATTTCAATTTTCTTCTACAAAATTTTGCATTGCGTGCTATCAGTATTTCTCTGGCCTAATGTTTAGCTTAACCTCAGCATAAAATTTCATTTACTTTTTAATTTTTAAATTATGAGTTACTCTTGGATAATCTGACTAAAATTGAAAGAATTTTAGCGTTATATGAAAAATATTTACAGAGCACAGCAGTACTTCTAAAATTATTTTTTTACAAATGAAAAGTCATAGACACAAAAGAACGCGGGGGTAAAACTGGTTTGGATACATTAATATTGGATAAAAAATTATGAAGACGAGATATTAGAGTAACAAGCCTCCCGATTGCAATGCAGAAAAAAATTGGGTAAATTATTGGTTTATTCATAATCATTTCCCAGGAAATGCTCATTGAGCAGCCTTATCGATTTTTAAATACAGGAAAGGCAATATGAATTTAGTCATGATATTTCTGCTAGCTCTCTCTAATTGGGAAATGAAAATTAATCCCAACCGCTAGCTTAAATATGCCATTTTAAATTTCCTTCCATGAAATGAACGGTGGATTTTCACCTAAGTTTACGGCACGGAAGATTACAAGCAACATGGTTTAGTTTTTCCAAAACTGCAGTCATGCAATTCGAAATTTGAGCGTCTCTGAGCTCACTAATTTCCTGTATATACACCGGACGTTCTCTGACGTACCATAAAACGCCTGTCTCGAAATCCATAACAGACTCCCTATCCATATCAATAAACAAGAGTTTACTGGTCAAGATAGGTTTTCGATGAACTTAGAGACTAAGCGCTTATTTACTTCAAGCTCCACCAAATACGATACTAAATCCCGTAATTGCTTACATTGCAACGAAACATTTTTTTTAAACTTAACATAATTTCTTCTTCTTACTTCCGTCCAATTATCCTAATAAAATCTCCCTCTTCTTTGCACACCCAATACCCTCCCTTCTGTAACACGATCTTCAAAATTCACTGCATTCAGTTTCTCTTGCGTCGACCTTTCCAACCTTTTCGAAATAATCTCAAGAGATTTCTCTTGGTCCAAAATCTCTACCACTTCCTTGCTTCATTTTATTTCAGGTTATTATATTTATACTTTTATTTCCCATAGCCATAACTTTTAAGGTCAAAAAACTATGATCATAATCTTTCCACAAAGACTACGTTTTGGACATACCCTCCATACCAGTGTTTCCACAAATATTCTCTTTAGATTTTCACCAGCCTAGCCAATCCTTATAATCCCTATTAGACTTGGAACTCAGTAATACCCTATTTAAAAAATCTAAAATTTGCATTCAATCATGGCGATGTTTCACATGTCGGTGCAAACATACAAGGGATTATCTTCCTCTTAATATATCGGCGGGCGACCTCGGTCGCCATCGGCAATAGACAATGGGGTGAGTGAAAGGCAGGAAAGTCCCAAAACATCTCGCTTGCCAGTGCGCCTTCACATCGATCGATCAAGACCTTCTTGCGTCCAAGCTTTTTCGTTTTATCCCCTAGTAAACAGTAGTCTCATGCGTGATGCGGCAGTTTGCAACCGATCGCCTCTTTGCTTTTCACTCTCTCACTACTCTCTTCCGGCTTCTTTTACCACCACTCACGAGAAGGTCGGCCCCCCTTTCTTTGTGCAGCGTCCTTCTCTATCGATTGCTTACTTCCCACAACGCTTCCCCCGTAAATTCTTCCCAAATCTCTTTCTAAGCTTTTATTCATGAAATTAATACGAATTGCCAAATTTCCTTCTTGGTTTCTGTTTCTCATAATTTTCATCCTGTGTTTCTTAGTATTCCTGACGAACCCTGAAGGGATACATCTATTGTTATGCGTTCAAAGGATATTTAAAAAAATAGGAGGCTTCGCCTTTACATAAATTTCCCTTCACAAGACGGCTTTTAGAAAAATATTAATTTAAAAATAAAGGATAGCCCTAGTAGAACCAGCTACTAAAAGAAGAAAATAGGGGGTAGAACGTTTTTTGTTGCATGTTCATGTGGTGGTGGAGTTTCGCATTCTTGTTTGTTGTATCCTGGCTTGCATGTTGTTGGATGGCTTTCGTGCTGCATCCAGAGGTGCAGTTGTTTGTTGGTTTATGGTATATGTGTTTGTATGAGTGTTAGATGAAGGGATTTTTGCATGAGTGTGTGCACTGCTGTGGGGGTAATTTTCCATGTTATTGTTTTGCATGTGGTATTGTTCCTTTTTACTGTTGGTGACCTAACAACCCCCGCCCCCCCCCCTCTACGGCGGCTTGCGGGGTATTATGTAGGTGTAGATAAGAAAATATTACGGAAATGTTGGAGAAAATACTAATTTAAATACACGTTCTGTGAATAGAGCGACAGAGACTTTAATAAATATATGTGATAGTCAAATGTACTTCTGATTGGCATTGAACTGGAGAAAAATACATTTCTTGTTATAACGCTACATAATTGCAGATTACTCAAGGAAATCCTGAGGTGCCCAAAAATATGTTAGACGATAAACAATTGAGTAGAAATACAAGATGAAAAATATTTCTTTTTACGGGGATTCAAACTCAGTTCTCCCTATACCAGTCTTTTTGTGGTAGGCTGATAACTGGCCGGAAATTGGGATATATGGGATTTGATACCGGTAATGTCCCGAGATATGTCAATCGAGAATGCTCACTCCGTAATGTATGGAGCCGTTGTCGTTCGCGCAATGGGTTTTGAAGAATTTTCGTATTCTTTTTCTAAGAATTGTAATCATAAAATCTTATTTGTTATCTGTCATCTCTTTTGCGAAAACTCTTTCCCACAGTTATAACCACTTGGACTCTAACAACCCCTGACACAAACCCTCGTGTGGCTCACGTAGACTTATGGTTGGAAATATGATATGGGATTTTACCAACGTTAGTATGTTTAGTTGATATCTTCCAAAAAAAATTATTATGCATTTTTATGATACTCTAAGTTTCTTATCTGTTACTATGTAGCTCTGGTAACTTGTAATGAAGAAACGGCAGGATTAAGGGAATACCTATCTTCAACTGATGTTCGTGGCAACCACCCATGGGTGGATGAAAACCCTATCATTGATGAAAATCCATAACGTTGAAGTGAAACGTGAGAACGTAAAGTTAACAAATTCTTGACATTTATTTATATTAGGTCTCCCAAACTAAGAAGGTATCTTGACATTTTTAACTTTGTCAGGCATCTGCCGAAAAAGTCACTCAACATTGTTGAGGCCCTGAAAAATTCCCCTCCGCCTATATAAAAATGTCAGCCGCCATTATCCCTGCAAAATTTCACTTTAAATAAATAATGTAAAATAGTTCTCTCAAGCCGGTCATTAAAGTAAATAGCTATAAACATGTTTTCAAAAACAATTGCACTAATTAACAAGGACGTGTAAGGAGCATGAAGCTATTACGAAAATTGTGGCGAATATAGCGTTCAAAATACCTCTCATGAAAAATTATGTAATTAGCACAAGTCGATTTGAATAGATATATATATGATTAGGAACACTAATGATACAACCTTTTTACCATTTCACCATTCTTCTTTTTCATATTTTCTTCTGAAATTCAACACATTCACGTTAAAGAACTAAAAATAAAGCCGTAGACAGCGCTACCACTGAAAAACCCTGGAAAAGTATTAATCACGAAATTGTTTTACGATGTGTTTTAAATATCCTCTTAAAAATTTATTGATGAAAAATCATACTGTGCTTCGGCACAGATGTATTACGATATTTCAAGTGCCAAGAAGCACTCTACACCTTCTCCCCGCTGATGATACTTCAGGAAAACTACCTGAAGAACTATTCTCCATAGAATAGACATCATTCCCTGCCGTCTATTTTTGCCAATAAATATTAAGAACTAGCAATTGTGATTCCATCATTTCCTCCAACTGTCACCTGTAAATAGAGTAAAAGAATAAAGATCGGGACATAAATATTAATGGAAGAGACGATTATTGATTTACAAATTGTTTCAACACCTAATAGCTTAATGAAATTAAAAATTTAATACGTAAATTCCGATTAATTCTTCGAAAGTTCGATTTATTTTATCTTAACAGCGGTGGATACGAGCTAATTAGCCATTAATTAGGAACACCCAGAGACCGACGGCTGAGGAAACGATAGCAGCTTCTCCCTAGCAAAACAGAAAATATCGGAATATATAATAATTACAGGATACCAATATCCTAACTCAGGGTTTCTATTAAGGTAAAACTTTTTCTCTTCCGGATTTTACGCTAATATAGGAGGTGAAGGGCAATATATAAAGTAAATACACCACGATATTTCAAAAATAAGAGTCATAATAGCTACTCACAAACCGTTTGTGAAACTCGAATACACGGAGTGCAGCTATCGCAAAATCTCGCGGCACTGCGCAGTAAAAGATTTTGAGACTCGTATTCAGAACTTGAGAAAAGTCTCTGGAAAAGGGAAAGAAGGTTGTAAAGCATATGGCGGTTAGTTTAAGAATCCTGTTTAACCACTGTACACTCAAGTACATTGGGAAGTTCTGCCGTTATCTTTATTACCTGAACTCCGGTTGTTGATTGCAATTGAAAGGGAAAAAATACATAAGTAATCGTAGCAGAGAATATGTTCGAGAAAATTTTGGTTCCCACGTGCAAAATATATTTCTGAGTCCCTCTATTCGCCTTTGTCCCTTCATTTCACTCACTACCCTTCTCCTTATCTTTATTGTCACAAAGTTCGGCGGCACGGACTTCTGTGACGAATATAGCAGCGCCTCACTCTTTCCTCAAGTAATTTATTCATTTTTTTCCCACTCTGCGGATTCAGAAATATTTTTCAAACACGAGATTGGTAATCGTGATTACCCAATGATACATGCGCCAACGTAAATTGAAAGCAAATACATCTCTTTCCCTATAACCTGTGAAATGAATTGAAATACTTCATTTGCAATTTGAGTTCCATATCTTGGTAGAAAATTCCATGGTTAACATGAATCACCCTGTTGATTTATACAATTCCTCGTTATTTTTAAGGATCTCCCTCTACTTTCGCCATCTGATCTGTGCAAGGGTTAATTATTGAGTTTTTAAAAGATATCAACAGCCCCATTTGTGAGTTATAAAATATGTTGATCAATATCAAATTGTTACTATTGTTCATATGGCCGTGCTTTGGTTAAATAAGTTTGCATAAACGAGGGAAAAATAAACGCACCGTTATTATGACTGTGCAAATACATATTTATATTCATGCATGGTAAATAATCATGCATAAAAAGTTGATGATCTAACACTAGTCACTCGCACGGTAAATGTAGATTTTTTTGGCACCAAAAATAGTGGCGTTAAAAAGTATACTCATCCTCACATTACCGTATATCAGCAAAATTTGGGTTTACCAGAATAAGCGCACTTTTCGACTAAATACGGTGGGCATAAGGCAATAATTGGAAATTTGTAATAAAAACAGAGGAAACTGGGGGATAAATAAGTGGGTCTACACTTCTCTATCAAATTTACACCGGGTTGATTTCTGTAAATTTCATCCAGAAAATAAATACGTAAAGTGTGTGTATATGTTATGGGATGATTTGGAAAATCCAAGTTGGCTTCACGTTTTTCCTGCCAAATATATTCACGCGGATCTGATAATACTGCATAACAGTGTCAGGAAAATGTTTTAAAGTTTCATGAAAGAACAAATTAATGTATAATCTACTGCTTAAGAACTGTACAGCATATAGGAAATGAAATTGTATTTCAGTGAAAAAACTGTCAAAACTAGAGTTTCATATAATCTCTCGTTCACATAAATAACGTAGAATATCAATGATAAATTTAACATTTATTGTAAGAAAAACAACAAGGTTCGTGACGGAGGATAAGTTAACATCGCGAAATTTTCCTCGGAATCGTGCGACGATTTCTTCTGAAGTGCGTGAGACCTGACTATTTTGCCACGGTTCTCCTAATACACAGACGTCACTTGGGAAGTCGATAATTGCGTGCCGTTTGGGGCGAAAACGATGGCCGTCGGAAAACATCGGCTAGGAAAATTGCTCCGACTGAAAGGAAGGATGCCATGAACGGATGAAAAAAAGCCGTTAAATAAAACCGACGCGCTAGGGGAAAAAGGCAATTTAATGACCAACCGGTGTGCCTACCGCTTTATTGAGTAATTGCGTCTTTAAAAATATTGGCGCTCATTCAAAATTTACAAATATCAATTTCCGTTCCCCATTGATTTCCATATTTGAAATATGGGGGATATTTTTCGGAAACATAATTTTGAAATTACTGCAAGCAAAGATAAAAGAAGCCCAAAATTTCCTTCCATTTTACTCTAGATCTAATGCAGCACTCAATTACTCAATCTCGTATTACTAACGGATGAGTGAATTTCAATTATTTACATAATTTTTCAGCCTCTTAATATGCGTAAAATTGGATATAGTGGAAAACGAGGCCCACGTAGTGCAAAAAATGTTGATTTTTCACTTCATAAAATATTAATTCTTGTATACTTCGCTGGTAACGAATGAAAAATTGTAAACAGCAGTTCTGTTCGTTGAAAATACGCAAGTATACGCATCCGCATATTTTATGAACCCTCGAAAGCGAGCCTTAATGGGGCAAGATCGACGCTAGAGTTCACTTATTTCTAATTTTAAATGTGGTTTTACTTGTAATGGAATCGAGAAAATCTAATTCCGATGAAATATATAGACAAAAAGACAACAAAGTACACAAGGTGTAAGGATTTGGTGTTTTGTGACAAAACTCACGGCCGAATGACAATAAAGAGGAATAAAATAAATGATATATCCTTCACGTAACCTTTATGAAATTACCTAAATGTTATTTTATTCATGTATGTAGCTCCTTAATGGCCATCATACGGAAACGCAGGTGAAGAAGAGGTGAACTAACCTTGAAACTGTGAACATTTAATTAATTAATTTCCCATTGAAATTAGTTGGCATGAGTTAACTTGTGACTGGTCCTTAGCTGAAAGGTTAAAAAAACATATTAAATAGGTCAAAGTTAATTAATTTTAATTCATTGCTACATAATTCCGAAACTCATTTCTCACAGCAGTGCATTATTTTACCCAATTATGTGTAAAACTACTTTTTTGGTGTTTCTTTCTGTCCATTTTATCTTTTAGATATTTCTCTTATGGGTTAAGTGGAAGAAGGGATCATTTTATCTCAATTTCGTCCAAATAAAGACTTCTTTCTATCTACTTAGCTATTTCTCCATACCCAGATGTCGAAATCCTCCAATCTACATCTATCGTCTTCTTTCAACGACTATGTTTCCGAGCCGTAAAAAACCACGCTCTACATAAAATGTTTCATGAGTTGATTCTTAACATTCTTAATCAACGTACCAGTCATCCATTTCTTCCGTATTAACTCTTCTTTTCCTAATAAAATTCGTCTCCCTATAAAACCACTTCTTGGACCGCTTTGGCCCAAAACACATTGAATATAGGTAAACTGTTCCATCTGCTCTAGTTAATAACCTGTAATTTTAGCGTTGAAATTACCAATCCGATTCCTCGAAAATGTAATTATATTCCAAAGAAACTGCGGGAGATGACGCAACAGTAAATGTCAACGCAGTCATCCGCTAATGTGCATTTCAATGAAACAATTTCAGAGAGTAAAAATGATTCGCCTTGATCGCGGTCAAGGCGAATGATTTTTACGCTCTGAAATTGTTGCAGTGTCATTAATTTTGTTTCTTAACTTGAGTTTCACCGCCTATCACTATATACTATCATCAATACGGGTAACCACTTCGCTATCTGGCTAACTAAAACTTGATTATATACATATATAACTGATATCATGAATTCCCCACCAACTCTTGTTCTTATTACCAGCTCAATCCATGCTTCTTTTACTATTAACCCCTCGTATACGTTAAATGCACGAGTAAGAATAGACAGTTCTCCATTACCCCCTGTCTAAAACTACACATTTTGATAGTTTATTTGAAAGAAGGCAAGACTAATAGACGTAGAATATTTTGACTGGTAATGGAATTATGAATATTGTAATGTACATAGATAATTCTCTTTACTTTAGGGTGATAATGAGACTAAGGAGCCTCTTCTACCACCTAAAATAATATTCTGCCGCAGGAGAAAATTTTGAGTTTTTTTATGGTTTCTCATATCGTTGCTCGATAAATAGTCCCCTCACTCGGCTGAAATGAAATTTTGGACCTCGTAAGTAAATATTTTCTATTTCACACGTGGTAATTTTAGTGATAAAATCGATTAAAATTCATTTATCAGTTTATAACGACAGGTATGTATCAAAATTCTGCATTAAAAACAAATACTTTAACGTTTATATTTTTCATTAGTTCCATCCGTACGATTTCTCCCGGCTAACATTTATGAAATTCGACCTTATTATAAAATTATCCGCTGAAATTATTGATCCGAATCATGCCTGATGAAAAAAAAAAAAAACTTCACGTCGACCATGTATCCAACATTTCCCTTCGATTTAAAATGGAAATGAAAGTACGCTTGAAACTATGGTCGCATTTAAGGTCAGGTGTGGTTTATTAAAGGTTATGGAACGTTTCCGATCAGAGGAACCTGATCATTTTATTACACTCCAAGTAACATGCTGTTAATTTCAACAATTAATCAAATTAAATCCCTGCAATTAAATTGTATTCATCTTTTTATTTAAAATTAAATAATTTTAATTTATATTGCCATTCTAATAGCTGGCCATCTACCAATTGAAGATATGATTTGGACAGTTCATACAAACTACTTAGTAATGCATGTATCATGAAAATTCCCTCGTTCGATTTAGATTATTTCCTTTTTTAGTTCTGCATCCGATCTAAATTCTTATTGGTATACGATTTTTTCATCGCCTGGTTCATTATTTTACCAAAGTATTATACGTTACGTAATGATTACTGATGAATTAAATCCACCGTGTTATTTGAAAAAAATAAAATTTGCAATTTATGAATATGGTATCCTTTCTCCCTGGGTCACCATAAAAACTATAAACACAGTAATCAAACCGAGAGTCGGTTTGGTAGGTGATTGTAGAGTTCACCCAGTACTATGGCCTGTGTAATTCACACATCAAGGCAGGGAACATGCTCCTTTCCCTGTGCCAATTACGCGAAAAGTCACATAGTTTGGGTGGAGCTGCAGGTAGCCAGCGAGGCTTGCCCGGGAATCGAACACGGGGCCTCAGCGTTCAGCGGTACAATGCTCTTCCCCTGGACTACCGCGACCCACTTTGCCTGGGAATTATGAAATACTTACATTTCGTTCTGGGATATACTCTTGTGACCGTAATCCGATCGAAATTAACAAGAGGTCATTCTTATTTTAACAATTTTTTGATTTTGCAATTATTTTAAGGCGTTTACTCCAATTTTCATTTTTTGTGATTCCATAATTTTCTTCTTCCTTTCTCGAATTTTCTATTGGCAATTTAATTCACATTAAGAGAAAATAAATTTTAAAATAGTTCGAGCCTGCCTTTCAAAACTTTGCAGATTAAAATATGATCAGTAATTCTGGCGGTCTTGCGTGGTAATTTAATGTGGAATGGTATCATACAGGAGAACCTCTCTACGGAGGTCACATCTTAAGGCCTTTTTCGTTGGAATAAGCGCTACCATGAGGAATAAGTCTGAGAAATTCAGCTATGTCATTTATCTTAGTTATTTTTGACTAAAAGTGCAATAGTTCGAATTTAATAATGCATGCCATTCCTGGTGAAATTTAACGGAAGCATGTAATCTAATACGAAGATACCTATAAAATAAAAATATAAAATTTTAGATATTTAGCTATCTTAGCTATTTTGGCTTTAGCTGAGCGCAAAAATATGTGGAATTCTACGGTCTTCATAGAAGAGGAATTTCAAAATGAAGACTGATTTAAATTCCGGGGGAGCTGGGAAACAAGGGCAGCTAATTAGCATTGTTTTATTTCAAGAGAAGAGAGTAAAAAAAATCTCCTGAAAGTTACCATATTCGAGTAGTTGTATCAATAGAATTATCTTTAGCATGGCTGAGATGTGGTAAAGGTACAATCGTAAGGAAAAGAAAATGTATTCAAGATATTGCTCCACTTCTAAGGAAAACAAGTCAATTCAATTAAACACTAACTGAGCAATCCAAAGCTAGATGAAATGAAATGAATGTTATTATTTGAAAACGGGATTACATGCTGATAAAAAATGAACAAAGGGAAAATTTAATACAAACCAAAAAACAAATAAAAATAGAAAAAAGCCAAAAAAATTATTTAAAGATGTATAACTACTTAATCAAGACAGACGTATATAGTCTAATTCCGTAAAAGGCGTGGAATAGGTGACAATGGGCATAAACAATATGGTTGAAATCATTAGAGGTCACTGTGAAGAAGAATAAACTATTCGAAAATATTTATAAACATCAAATTTCGCTTAGATTGGCTACTTTTCGTGATGTAACCGAGTAAAACTAATTTTTTGGAGTTTTTAAAGAGTTGCAGGAGATTCCACAACATTCACCTTGACGGAGTTATGCACTGATGTGAGTGGAAAAAGTAGGAATTTCATAGTATATAAATAATTTACCTTAGCTAGCATTTGAATCCAGATCCCCCGATTTCTGATCGAGTAGTTTTAAACCAATTAAGCTACCCTTACGCTGTAAATTTCTAAGGGAGTTCAAGAAAATAGATACCGCGGCGAAAAACCGTTGTCACAAGTAATCGTAGTCAAGTACACAGCGCCACTGTTCAAGCCAACGTTCGCATTAGATGTTTTTCTTTTGATAAATTCAAAGAAGCTGAGTAATTTTATATGGTGCTGATTACCTGGATGTGATAAGAACCAATTCAGTTCAAGCATAAGGAAAATAAATATATTAAAAATGCTAAATTATCCATAATTGAGCAGGGTTTCACACTGAATTACTCCCAGGGTGGCAAACATACATCACGGGCATATTGTGTCGATGGCAATGACATATGTAGCAATCACGTTTAATTAGCAAGTCTGGCATAAAGTTTGGATGAATTCAGAGACGAAACTCTAGATATTGAGAAAAAAAGCCCGTTATATGCAGCACAAGACCTTTCAGGGGTCACGACTGCCATCCTTTTCCAGCGCACGCAAGGCGTGCCACGCGTAATTGCTTCCCATTTCGGGAGAGAGGAGTTCAACTTCGAAATAAGAAGGGCTGCCTCTTTGTTACCGGTCTTATCGCTACGCTTTCATGACAAGTGGACATGAGAATAATGTGTCGAGTACCCTTGAAGAAACCTTTTAGGTGACCAAAGGGGAAATGCGGAGAAAAATTTAAAAGGAACTTTGTATTTTCCTTCATTTTTCCTCGAAAGAGTAACCTGCAACTATTACGAGAACAGCGTTAAGAGGGGAAATAATTAGCCAATCAATGAATCAGTCTTACTCTAGGGATATACGTCATTTTTATTAAAGGAATCTTCAACTTGTAAAAAGTATACACTAAGTTCGAGTTTCGTTCCACTAATCTTAAGAAGATTTTCAAACTACGAATTCAACGTTATAACAACGATTTTTAAAAAATTGCGGAATCCCGAATTGAAAAGCCAACATTATCAATCAATAATTAATCAATTTATATGAATTTATCATAATACCTTAACTAGGGCGAGGGCAACAATGACATTCTCTTTTTTCGAAGCATGTACCCAAATACCAATATAATATAGGAAGATGATGCCATTATCTTTGATTAACAATGCGATTACGTACAATCCACAAACCAAGAAACGTGATTTGGTGTTACTAATAAAAAATAAACCGTAAGTGAGCACAATTTATTTTCAGTTTACCTATAAGTTAATCAAGCAAAGGTTTAATTTTTCAAACTCGTGAAACGACGACGTATCGTATGGTTTTTCTATTTTGTTCTAGAAATTCACCCAAATGCCCTTCTTTCATACATACGTGTAGTATTATCAGCTTAGATTCGATTATTTATAAGGACGTGTTTTCGATGGCTCTGTTAGTCTCACTATAATATTCTCACTCACTATAATCTCTTTGATTTCTGTAAAAATGAAATGTAATATTTCAATAGCAACTAACTGGAAATTTTCATGATGTGAATAACATTTTCATGGTTAAAGGGAGAGATTTACTCATTGGAGTTGCTTTTTATTCCTAAAAAATATACTAGATACAAGTTAAATCAACTAGTATCCAGGATATTATTCCAATCTAAGAAAAAATGCATGTTTCAAGCTCTTCTTGCCTTACCATTTTTTCTCTCCACTTCACCTTTCCTTCCCTGCCGTCCTTCTAGAAATATCGTTATCTACTCCAGGTATATGTTATAGATTGACCAAATCATATGAAATCATTCGAGGTTTTAAAATGAAAGTCTAGGTAAATTTTTCACAGTAGATTTTATAAATCTAATCACGTAAAAATATTTATATTAAGACGGTGTATTAAAGGGAAAACATTTTTTTGCGCCAGTAACTCTAAGGGGAATTTGATGAACAACGATATTTCCTAAAAGGCGTATGCGGGCTTCGTGTTAAAATTAGCATGGGACTATTACCTCAATATGTCATCTGCAACGGAGAGCGAATAAGTAATTGCCGATATCTCAGCGACGAGGGCTGGAGGTTAAATTCGGGGCTCTAGTTTGAATTTTACTGCCATTGGCCGTAAATAGCAACCCCAGACTCTCTGGCAAAATTAACATTTTCTAAAAAAAATTGGCTAAAAAATCGGTCTTAATTTAAGATATTCATTCTTTTAATAATTCAGATAACCTTGACATACCCGATTTATTTTTTACCAGAGCATACTTCTTCCTCTGGTGAATAATTAATACTATTTTCACTTATATACAAATGGTGTCTTGAGAATTCTTCGTGAATATTATCCTTTGGGATACAAATCTAATGAAAAAACAAAGGTCCAAAAATTTATTGGAATTCATAGTGGCACCAACGTTCTCTAGGTTAAATAAACATGCATATAAAATCTCTCAGGGGACGTGGAAGTCCAGTGGGTAGAGCACTAGGATTCTGACTGGGGGGCCCGGATTCGATTTCTGAGGACGTCTCCGGGCAACTTCCGCTTCACTGAAGCGGTTTGATTTTTCGGATGCCAGATTTTTCTAGGAAACCATAAGCGGCGCAGAGAAAGTATATTGTCCCCTACCCTAATGTGTGAATTAACACACCGTTGGACTTCCGGTATTTGGACTAAATTCTAAGCAACTTCGGGAGTTGCTGTGAACGTAACTTTTAGCATAGTCATGTGTTAAATGTGCACTATGATGCGATAACTTCATAATATTAAAATCATTCACCTTGACCAATCAAATTCTGCAGATATATCCGGTGCATTCGTAGCCCCATGTACTTGCGTGAATGTATGCATGTTTCTAGCATATGTCATATACCTAGCATGAGTGTACGTTAAAATGATTTTTTTATCAATATAGTCTTATTGGTTGTACATTGGCAAGATTTCGTTTTGTATGTAGTTGCATTTGGTTTTACTGGTGGAGTCCTAACACTCCCTACCACATGCTCTTGAGGGTGGCTTACAGTGTATTACATATGCATTAATTGAAATACGGGAAGGATTACATTTTTATAAGCTGTCATTTTTTCTTCCTTAGAAAAACATTTATTTTTAAACACTCCAGATACTACCAAATTTTATATAATCCTCATGCTTTCGAAATATTTTGCAATATATGAACACTTTTCATATTCCTTGAAACTTTCATATCGACTTTTGCAAACACTCTGTCAGTATATACAAAGACATCTTCTCTTTCAATTCATTTTAAACCACGTTTTAGTCGAATTTATCTCAATTTTGTTCTCTTCCTTGTCTCACTATAAATACTGAGGCTCCTTGCATATTTTTTTGGGTTTCCAACCACCAATACTCGTTGGGCATTATGAAGGGCGTTTTCATTTACATCTGCAGACATTTTACCCCCTTTACGCAAGCAACTTTTTCTCATACACTCTGCACAAACTCATCAAAAACAAATATTGTCACAATAGGCACCCACGAATTTACACCCAGGTTCATACTAAACAATTTTTCATTCAAGGTTCCATTCGCTCTGACACTTGCCGTACTATTTTCATAGTATATAGCTTTTATGCTATTTAATAAATTTGTATTAATTCCACACATTTCAAAACTTTCTTTTGGTTATTTTTCATGTGACTTCTCCATATGAACAAATGTAAGCAAAACTTTTTCACGCATGCATTCATTTGATCTGTGCATTTCTCAAATACTTTCTAAAGTGCTAACTTGATTAAAGCAATAAAGTTGGCGATGAATATATATATGAACGGCGCAATGCGAATAAAATAAAACGCATATAAATACGTAAAAATTCATCTCGTCGTTAATTTGGTTGTACATTCTATCGACGCACCCCATATGGTCGAGGGCAGTCAGAAAGGGGTGGCGTGCAGTGGCGGGGAGAGGGAATGTTTATCGATTGCTATTGCCATGCCAACGAGTTTCTCTCCGTGCGTGGGGGTTGAAGGGGTGTTGAGTCAGTGACCCACCCGCGTGTACATTTATAACACGTGCTAAGGAAGGGAAGGGGAGCGCGTCGAAGGCTGTATGAAGGGACTTCAAGCCACTAGAAATTAAGAGGCCCACTCTCCTTATCTTCTCCCTCGCCGAGGTCCTGTTCGGCAAGGTAAATTTGAGCATAAGAACAATAATAAGGCATAAATTACGTCAACTCCTAAAAACCGAGAAGACTTGGCATAGAAGTTGAATAAAATAGTGAACATTTTTACTAAATAGAAGACTAAGATATATGTGTTGATGACAAAATATCAAGTCATTTTTTGAGCAAGAAACATTTTCTTTCTATTGTATAAATTGTTTTAATATAGAATTGTAATTTTCTGTTAATTTATTTCTCAAACTCATTTCTTTATTATTTCATGAACTAATTGGTGTATCACATTAGATGAAGTACGTTTAGTTAAAAAGAAGCTTAGGGAGATATCTTAGAAAATTATCGCAATGAGGATTTTAAAAAGTGCCTAAAAAATAATCACGGTGTAGCCCAACTTGATGTTAAAAAATCAATGTCGAAGTAGAGAAAAAGAAAAATTATTTTATGGAACGAAAGAAAACGTTTTCTGACTTTATACGAGATATTTGTCAAGTTAAAGATCAAGTCAATGGAAAACTCAAAATTTATAGAAAATAGTAGATTCGCTACTATGATAATGAACCCCAAATACATTGTATGAGCTCATGACCAGCTACCGCAAGATTACAATTTATTGCGACTAAGAAACTATACAGCGGTACCTTTCTCTATTGACCGATAAGACACAATCGTAACTCATACTTATCGTGTGTGCAGGGGGCTTAAATTCTACAGAGATAAAGTCGACGAATTTTTTCAGATAAATTCCCTTTCTAAAATTAGTCAAAGCTAATGACCCAGGATCCTGATTGTAAAGTATACTAAATAAAGGGTCAGTTTCAGAGGTTGGAGCGACTGTTGGAGGCGTAGAATATTTTTACGGTAAATATTTCGAACTTTCCGTCTATGTCCTTAAAGTTACTCGCAGAATGAACTATTTCTCGTCCTGATAAAATAGTCTGTCAATTAAACCATAGAATAACGAAAACTGAATGTACTCTAGGAATGATGAATTAAAACCTGCTAAGCCATTTAGGAAAAAATGCGAAAAACAAGTCTAGCGGGATGGAATGCACGATTTACATTAAAACCATCAAATCCTTTTAGACATTGGAAAAAGTAGAATAATATTATGTGAATAAAATAGTATATTTCAATGGAATATGTAGTCATACGAAATCTGAAATAGAAAACATATGTTCGCAGTAACAAAAAGAGAGAAATCTTTGCAAAAGAATCATTAAGTTATCATATCGTAGAGTGGAATAAGGAAACACTTGAAAATATAAAAAAGCCATTACCACTCTTCTGAGTTTGTCAGTTTATTGATACACAGCCTTGCTTTGCCCAAAAAATACTATAACCTTACAACACTCTCTCAAATTTATAAAAAAGGAGGAATGAGTCAAAGAAATTATCAATAGAAGGCCAAGAATAAACTTACTTTAAGCAGTAAATGAGAAATGATAGAAATAATAAAGACAATAATAATGGAGGTGGGAAGAGAAAAGAATGTAAAAATCAAGGAAACAAGCATACGGATACTTTAAATCAATATCTTAAAGTTGGTTTATTCTTCAGTTCAATTTTGTTCGATCCCTGGTGATTCACAAAGGAATTCGGGCACAAATGAGAAGGGTTGCCTTAAAAAGTTAACCAATTTCATACCTGGCCTTATTGGCGATAACTTTAAGTTGACTTCACTTATTCTCTACTTAAAATTTGTATGCTCATTTGATTTTTTCATACGGCTATGTTTAGGTCACATGGAACACACTCTGCCAGAAAAATATTTATTTCGATACTAATGAGCTTTATTGCCAGTTTGGTACATGTTCTGCACTGGACTGGTAAAAGAAGTCTTTTCACTACTTTGGAACTTCTTTTTCCATGATCTTAGCTTTAGCAATATTTATTTCATTTCTTCAAAGATAGTTTTTCCCCATTTGTAACTTATCTTTTTCACTCATGGTTGAAAAGAGTCAGTTTTGCATGTTTATTGTTTATAATTTAGTCATTTCGACAAGGAGAACGTTTGCATTCCCATATTTTCAATTTGATAGGCACTCAATTTTATTTTGTTTTAAGACAGAGGTTAAATAACAAACGTGCGAAAGAAATAAATTAAATTAATAAATAAATAAAGATTTTATTATACTTTTGAAACATATTTTATAGCAGCATTTACGTATTTCCTGGTGAGCGACGAATCGTTACCAACACAAAAGATATGAATCTGCTTACGGTTACCTTATATTCTCATGATGTTGCAGCATTTCGTAAAATATATATATTTGGTTTCTTATGGCTCATTCTCGTTGGTCATCTGCAACGTAAGTGTAATTCTGTGACTAAATGAATGGCCTAAATGATCGATCACGTGGTGACTCAGTAAAGGAAAATGTAACCAAATATATGCTAATTGTACGATAAAATTCTGGAGCCTCTTAATATGATGCCTAAGTTGTCTGCGCAGAAATACGAAAGAAGCTAAGAATTGATTAAAATTTTATTGCAAAATTTCCAAGTTTAGACTCTTCGACTATATTTATCTTCTTCCTACTTTTCACAAAAATTTTAGCTTATGGGGTTATTACTGCAACACAGATTAAGGTTCTGATCGAAAATATGGACGACAGCGTTTCACACTATATAAACAAAAATATTCTGAATTTTGGATGAAAAGCCGCAGTTCTATCCTAAAGCTTTGTTAAACAGTACAGATACTGTAATGAAGTTTTATTTCCAGATCATTCTAATAAAATTAACTAATAAATGTAACTGGTATGAATTGTGAGAGTATAAATACGACCGGCAGTATAAATATAACTAGGGTGCGATACCCTTTCCTCATCTGAGTGGTTTGGATGAACATAGGAGGTATTCATTAAATAGTATCATATATTAACGGGTTTCCCAAAACAATTATAATGTATGGCGTATCAAGTGGCTTGAAATGGCTTTACGTGATCACTGGCCCTTTTGTTTTAATTGCGTCACCGATGTGGAACATAAATAACGCCTGTTTTGTGTTGTGACCCATACTAATTTGTTGTATTAATTCATACTTGTCTGGCAACTCATATTCTTCATGAGTATATAGCCTTTCAAAAACGAGAGGAAAATAGAAAATCATATAGAATAACGTATTAAATTGATAAACTACATGTCTTTGCCTTGTGTTTCTACATACTTATTGCTACTTCAATGCAGTGACTTTTTTTGGATGTTCTCCTAAGTGTACTAACCAGAGGAAGGCAAGATCCATCTCAATTTTTGCTCGGTCTGCTCCATTCATTTACATAAAAATTGTGTACTAATTTCCTTGTCTCTTTAAAAGTTAGTGCGCTGCTGACTATTAATCACCATGTTCTTAAGAATTGATTTCGTCGCGAAGTCACGATTTGCTCCTCGAAAAATGTTTAATTTGCACAGTTGTTCTATGCGAGGTCTCGGTTCTTTTTTCCGTCAATTTAATTTGCGTATGTGCATGATTCAGTATATTTCTTATAGCGGTGTCATTGTGGATAGAAAAGTACCGCACATGCACGTTGTAATTCAATTTAGTACGAATAAGAATATACGGCTACTCCACGGCCCGTAATTGTAATTGCATATTATTTTACGTAAATTCTAATCAGATTATTTTTGAATTTGTATTCGTGAAGGAAGAAAAATAATTTAATTAAATTATTTCACCCCAAATATATGAATTATAATGTGCCTAAGCGCTCATTTTTTAAATAAATATCACTTCAATAATCGTTATCAATAAAAAACCCGGGATATAGTCATGAATAATTATGCTGTTCATGCGTTTTCAGAATATTTTCAAAAAAATCCCTATTATCATCACAAATACAAAACTTCATTGATGTTCTACAACCCAGGGTGCCTATCATTGATTAAAATATAATTCCGGTTTGTAGGCAAAGGAAATAGGGTTTCCTGCAAGTTTGCGGTTGACACTTCTGAAGGATAAAGTACATGATGAATTATTAGTAAAATGGTAATGCTAAAAGAGTCTCATATAAATTGAGGTGATGATTTTACGCCGAGAGTATTCGTTATTTCTGTTCCAAAGAACAATTCATCTGCTTTTAAACGCTTTGTAACACTGTAACAAGAATAATGTCTAACTTAAAATTTATTTCGTCCATATTCATAATATTTTTGCTCATGGTACTTCCCATTCAGGTAAAAATGTTCTACTACTTACGATTTCTGCATTAAACACCTGCAGTGGACCCGTATATAACTGCAGTGGTGTGAAAAGCGACGTACGATAAAATATTTGCTCTCGGTGCAATAAATCTCAAATCACTTCACAGGTGAATGCGCGAGCTATTCTCCTTACACCCTAGATTTTAATTACAGAATAAATTTGGAATTCTGGATTGTAAGTTTCCTTTTTGATTGATAAATTTAACTTCATCATAGAAAGGAGCATATTTAAAGTGCCTCGGAAGAGTACCAAATTTATTTGAACTGCCAAGGATTTCATTAAATGGTTTCATTTCCCGTGGTAGCGGCTATTCAGATGTTTCTTTAGTATTTTCATCCTGTTAGATTCGATACTTGAGTGCCTTTCTAGCATTTCCCGCTCTCAATAATCCTATCTTGTAGGCTATTGTAGGCTCCGCCCAGTATGTAGGAGTGAAAATATTTCTAATCCCAAAAATTTAGTATTCTCTGTTTTCCATATTTCATTGAAGAACCCGCTCTTGGCATCGACACTAAGGTCAAGGTTTATAATTTCTCCATAAATAAGATCGTGTTTACTGAGTATCTTAACTACATGGAGACATTAGCTACATGCTGAACATGTGGATTACCAAAAAATCCAATTTAATGAACATTAAGATTACTTAATATTGAATTTGCACATTGAAACCACTGTAATAACGCCTATTAGTAATTATGCATTTAACCGGTCAGTTTTGAATTTATCGATTGGTCATAAAACTGGGTGTTAACCTTAATTGGAGGTTAAAGTCAAATATTTTCCTAACCTCCAGCTCAACAAGATATATCATGATAAACCTGGGGCTAATACTAATTATATAACTAGGCTTATTGTCCAGTTTATACTGTTTCCGGTCTTTATGCTCTTTTAGACAAATCTGCGAACCATTTAACCCTAACTTGATAGAGTAATAAGCTTAGTTCCCGTAGCTCGATGTCATTTTACGGAATACTCCGGTACTGCACAGAAAATAACAAATATACTTGTTTACTAGACAGGGGTTTGAAATAAACAATCCGGGATCAGATAATCTAAATGGCTTCTCACGCGCGTTCTAGTTATTAACGGCGTCCTTGACCGTAGACCCAAGCGAAAATAATGAAGGAGCGTAATGGTGAAGATCGGTAAACAATTCAAACGTTGAAGGTGACCGTGGAAATCGAAATTTATCATTTCATCTTGAGTTTCTGATTAAAAAATATTTACAGAATTATCGCGCCTGGAAAGTAAGCCTATGATATTATTAATAAGGACGAGACCAACTGTTTCCCTATAGCGTGAGTCGGGAAAAATTTATCGAGGCGTAAAAAGAATTCCTAGAATTAGGGACTCATCGCTTGCTCCGGGAAAGCTTCGTCCAGAAAATTCCCAGCATTTCTGGAGGGAGAGCTAATTTATGGTCCGTCATCCAGTTTACGTTCCATAAAGTACCTGTCAGTAGTAGACTGAAGACGTAGAGAGCCAATTTTCAACTCTTCAACACAAAATATACTGCACATCAAACGCAATAAGTAATTGTTAGGCTATGCGAGCAAAATTTATTTTCCAGTACAGTCCAATTTTGGTATAGTTCATCTTATCATCCTCATGGATCACATCTAGAGCTAACGAAAAATATTTGGTCATATTTTTAAAAACGGTTTAACGCAGTTAAATGTGGTCATTGACACATGTAAAGTTTGGGGATAACTTCAATTGGATAATATTCAAAGTTCCATTGGTGACAACCATCAATTTACCAGACGAATGACACAACCTGGCATTAATATTTGCTCTATATGTTGAGAATACTATAGCGGTTCCAAAACAACATCACTAAAAATTTCTTTAACATTTATTTTTGTAAACTTACTGCCAGTGGTCATGGAAGAATCAATGTCAGGATTTCAATGAAATTTTTAAAAGATAAACATGGTTTGAATAGTATTTTACAGTAATCCTTGACTCAAATTGAGTTCCAGTGTGATTTTAATATCTGCGCAGGAAACAAAAACAAATGTTAGAGCTCAGAAATTTTTAATTAAAATTATATTGAATACTGTTTAAAAAACAGTGTGGAACGATTTCGATTTTGACGATAACCCCTAGGAAGTAGTATTTCATCGAGATGCATTATACACTTTTTCACTGCTCAACTGAAGTTCCAAAGTATTTATTAAGATTAAATAAGGTAAATAAGATGAAATTGTTGCCTGTGATATTAATATGACACGTTTCCAACAAAGTATTCCTTTTGATGCGTTCAAATTTTCAACAAATCATATGTGCTCTCATACCGAGATGCTTTTTTGAATGAAAATAAGATTTTAACGCCTCCTACTAGAATGTACCCTTCTGTCTTTCTAGGTAATAAGTATAAGGCATTTCATTAAATATGGCGAACAATTACATTATAAATTCCAACAGTTCGGCGTTGAAACTATGATTTTTATTGGCTCTTAATGGCTCTCTCGGGTGAATATTCATACTCGAATTACATTTTAATTCTACGTATGATAAGGGTCAATAGTTGAAGTAAATGGAATACACCCATTAGAAGTGTCTTGAAGGATTAATGATGTGCGAAAAGTTTCGCTCAATGTCAGCGACTGGCACCGATCCAGCCTCATGTGACCGAATGTCAAAACCAGTGTGTGCATTGAAGTTAAGAAAATAGAAGAGAAATTTAATTAAATTCACGGTCTTAAGTTTTAAATTAAATTTTTTGGATACTTGGAAAATGCAAAATAGAACTGGAGCTCAATCTCACGATAAGATATAAGTCTGGTGGGCCTGCGACTGTATGCTATTTACCGATATAAGAAATTTGTTTCAATGATAGGATAATAGAAAATTATTTTGCAGTGAGTAAAATTAATGCAATTATAATATTATTACACAGTAAAAACAGCTTTTATTAGGGAATCGTTTTTCTTCACAACCATCATAATCTTGACCAATAGGGCCAAAAGACTAAAAATCAAAGGTAAATAATTTTAAAATGCATGGTAATCGCTATGACTGAATTTAAATGACCAAAGTCAGGCATCTGAATTTTTTAGGAAATTAAAAAAACATGAAATTTTAAGTTCATTTATTTTAGCAATTTCAAGTTTTTTAAAATATTTTCAGGCATTGGTGAAATTGATTCTCGATGAATATTGGTTAAAAGGATGATGAGTGCGAGAAAAAAATAGTGAACAACTTTAAATGAAAATATAATCAAACATAGATTGCAGAAACAAGCACGTGGATCAAAATTAATAATAAAATATAGCAAATACAAACGTGAATTAAACGATAAATTTTCCTGGTTGGCTTGTGAACCCTATCACTATATACATATATTGAGTAGTTTAACATCAACACAGGAGTGAATATCTGTAGCAAAGCCTGCAAAGCTCAGGAACGGATATTGTTAATCAATATTTAGCAATAATGTGATATCGCAGTATCATATTTTTATGATTTGCACATGGAGATAGTTGCAACTCGTTTAATGTGCATTATTAAGGCAAATTTAAGCAGAATCTTGAGACTAAGAAATGTTTTCACTTCTCAATTGTTTACAATTACGTATTGGAAGTAACTTCAGAACGCCCAAAAATAAAGTAGGAGACTTGGCGAGTATATATATGAGACTCTTCTTGGTCTCGGTTTTTAAGGAAATGAATGCAGCAAGAAAAAAAAATGGAAGCAATGCAGGGGCGTATAACCAAACCATAAACCAAAGCATTATAAGAATGCATTAAGAGCAGCTGCATATGACAAATTTACCTATCCAAAATAATAAAAAAATCTTAGAAGAAATATAGTCTTAAAGAGCTCTCTTGAGAAACGCATGTCGTGTCAATAAAATCTTTGCACATGAATTCCGAGTTTTAATATTTCATTGGCAATTTTCTCCACTGAATATCTTGCAGGTGGAAGTAGGGTGATTCAAAAAGTAACCATTCTTTCAACGAGTGTTCCTTGTACCTGAATTGAAGTGATTTTTATTACTCCTGCTCAAGGCAATTGCTAAAAATATATATATGGACAAGTACTTGAAGTTTCATGCAGGTTCAGAAGACGGAATGGTATCATTACCGATCCCTGCGGAAACTAGCCAATCGCCTTCCTTTTTGCCGCATCACTTTACGTAATAACTTTTAAGGCCTTCAGTTCTCTACATGCTACGTTAGGTTTTTGATTAATGCACAATGCACAGCTGTACTTCTAAGTCATACCTAAAACAACACTAAACACATTTCAAACGTTTATTAAAAGTACCATTTTTACTTCTCAACACATTCTACTAACCTTTTTTCCATTCAAAACTAACATTCTTTCCTCCCTCTAATACTTTTACCAAACATTTTCTCCTCCCACAGAGTCTTGTGAAGAAAAGTGAACTCGAAGTATTGGTAATGAGAAAAACATTATGCATGTAAAGCTGTCATGTGAACATGCGAATAATAATTTAAGTTGCGTGAAACCCACAATTAACAGTATCTGGTAAGGTCTTGGAATTTCAAAAGCACCGTGTGCATTGGGAATATGGGCTAGTCTGCATTTAAAACCATTATTCATGAGTGGTGAAAATGATTATATTAGTGAGAATGATTGCAGCAGCTAACGTGGAACTATAAGTTCAAAGAATTTTTGTCATACTTCTCAAAGACTTTTTCTCCTATTATTTTGGCTGCTTAGTAACTACCAATTCTGTACAGGTTTCAATACGTTTCCTGGTCCTGTAAATTATCTTTATCTTCACGTCAAGAGCCGAGACTAATTCTATACCACCAAAACTTAAGGAATCCATATTATTACAGTCATTTATACAGAAGCACGAAAACAAATTCTAGGTTCGGAAACCTTTCATGTGTTTCACCCTCCGCACACGAAATTATTCACATATTGAGTACGCAAGCCAACAGGTTTCGGTCGAAAACCTGAGTGGTCAATAAGCAGGCATAATTTATGACCGAGCCGAAATCCTCCTGTTGTTCGACCGACTGCAGGGCGAACAGTCGCTTTGAGAGCCGAGTGAGAGTCACGACGTTCTAGTGTTGCATTAATCACGTGATAAATTGAAAGGTTACCATGAATTGTTTCACAACTCGGAAGAGAAAAAAAATTCTATATCATAGTAATTTATCTGCACTCTCGTTTACTGCTAGAATTTATGAAAATATACCAAACAAATTACACATTCCAAAGCGTGCGTACCTTCCGCAATATAGTTTCATCGCCATGGCGCCTGATACGTCGGTCATACACAATACAATACTGTATGTAGTGTAACATAAAGTGCAGGATGTGGAAATACGAGTGAACATCGATTACCATCTTGTCAAGTCCTGCGACTGCAACCGAAAAGGCAGACAGCAGTAAATGAATTGTATTTTTAGTGCGAATAGCTATTAAATTATTGTACTGCATCTAAATTATGAAAATCTAGAATATTTTTAACTTTCCCCGCGTCATTAGGGCAAACTTTTCGTTGAATTTACAAGAAAGAGCATTTTAACGATTGGGGATTTTTGGATAACTTCCTGTGATATAATATTGCTCCATGATACTTTTGTAAACATTATAATATTTTAATCCATAACGTATTGCATATTAAATAATTTTAAAAGGTTATCTTATACTGATTTTATTTATGAAAGCCGCCTATTTATATTTATTTGGATTAAATTTGCCTGTACGCATGTTCATGATCTGCATGTAGTTCCACACCAAAACCCATATAAACGTTACCATTGTCACATAAAATTATGATTACAGTAATTCCTGCATCGTGATTTAATTTTTTTTCAAATTGTTTTACTTGACTACATGCTCCATTCACTCTTTTTCCATTAGAATATTGTGAGTATTAACGTTTAATCCTTAAAACACGTAAAAGAACACAGCTCCGACAGTAGTTAGTTGGATGAAAAAAGTAACGGATTGTAAAGTAAAATCCCGTAAATACGCAAAAGGTTTGTATTGCTGGGAAGTCAAGAAGATAAAACAAAGTAGTTTAAATTAATACTGAGCTAGACTATGAAGTCTGCACATGAGAAAGAAAGAGAAAAAACCTACCGGCATTTTCTCTGCGAGTCCATGATGAGCAGCTTTTGTTCGCTCGATATATTTCTCCTATTATTTTTTCTTTAATTTTAATTACCTCAAAAATTTTATCTACTTCTAACACGAGGAGTAATTAACTCTTATTTTCTCGATCTATTCCATATATTTGGGAGAAATCATAGTTTTTCTTGCTGCTCACGAACCAAAATATACCTGTGCATAAAAACTCCTGAAAAACACGTTTGTGTGAAGATAATAAACGTTTATTCTCTTTTAAATATTTAAGAACTTATCAATGTACATATTATATTTATCTCTTATATACTATGAATACATATATATTATACTATGAATGAACTTTGAGTGTGGAGACAATCCCTGAGTCTTAAAATGCAAATTCATGTTCGTTGTTCTCATCTTACACTATGATTAAGGTATGATAGATAAGAAGTAGCATTAGGTTTCTGATTTGAGATCTTACTGCCCTTAGCCTTCGAATTTGCATCGGGCAAAAGGAACAATAGTACTACATTGGCAATAATTTAACTTAGTTTTCACATCTCATAATATCAATTATAGAAGAAATTATAAATTAGTCGTGAGAAAGGCTAGAGAAAGAAATGAAAGTGACTGGAATTGGACCGGATTCATTTAAATCATAATCTAATTAAGCTTCAGTTATCAATTCAACCAAGGAACTGTAGTATTTACTGAGTTAATAAGGGGAAAAGTGAGCTGCATACCGAATGAGTCAGTCATACAAGGACGAAGGTTAACGGAGGTTCTCCAGAAATGGGAAAGCTGTACTAAAACTGTAAGCGTAAACCAAAAGACGCAGATAAACTATTTAACGTGTTATTTAAAAAATAGCTGACAATATAATAAGAACATCGCGTTAAGTAAAATTTTAGATAAGAAAAACTGCGTGAGGCAAAGAAACTTTTACGAAGACAGGGATTTGACGAAGAGGGAGATTTACAAGTAGAGATGTAAATAAAATTTTACTGAACACTTTTACATAGAGTGGAGTAGGGTAAAGCTTTAAAACTTGGTATTTAAAGCAAGCGTAGAAGAGTATATTTGAGGTTTCAACTATGTTCATGCGGAAATGAACGAAAAAATAAATTACGAGAAAAAGCAAAAAAAATGTAAAAAAATAAAATCATACTAGGGAAGTTAGTTGCTGGGATGAATTCAAAGAAGGCTAATTTAGTAGATGCACGGTATAATGAGTGGCAATGGAATGTTGATGTGATAGAGAGGGAAGAAAGTTTGGTGAGCTAAGCCGAAGGAGGGAATCATTAGGAATATTGAAAAGATAAAAGAGAGCAGAAAATTATATTATCATTCATAAATAGTTTATCATGATTCGCTTTCTTGGAATATTTAGTGCTGTGTTTGATTGGAGATTGAGGTTTAGCTGTGCTCATTCCTTGGTACCAACATTTGCCGATCTGTAGACTCTTGTTAATAATGATTTCCCGTAATATGTTAAATAAACTTTTTTGATAATTTTAACGTCACTTATACATTTATGCTTGCAGCTAAGTTGAAATAGAACGATTAAGGAGTCGTTCCTTGGCCATATTTCAATCTTCCCATACCGATATATCTCCATAAGAAACACCTCAGATTTTGGACGGTGTTTCCCCCCAGATAGGCGTTTCCGTCTAAATTTTGGAACAGCTTCCGTTCCTCTATCGATTTACCTAAATTTTCAGTTGATTCCCCTTTTGAATATGAGTTTGCGTCCCCTTTCTTGTATTTATTTATTTTCTTGTCTTTAGGGAATCAAGGAAATGCTTTAAAAGTACAAAATGGAACCTCGTGTCACCCCGATGAACACAAGATGCCTTGTTTCCCGCAAGCCTTGCGTGTGAATAAGATCATTCTCCTTCAATCCCTTTTACAGTTTGTGAAAAAAAATGGGAAAGATTTTCAATGATACCATTGATTTTCTTCATCTGATGCCGTTACTATGAAAAGGCTCGGAGATAGGAGAGAAATTCATTGGACAAATAACAAAATCATTTAGATTTTGGGCTGATTTAATAATTCATTCCGTACAATTGCAGTTATTGCTGAAATCGCAGAAATTGCAGTCGTTTCTGAGTGCAATACAGAACCTGTGAGGAACTCGGATAAATAATGAATTCTCTGACACATTTTAAATTGTAACAATGAATTCTCTGGAGCATTTTAATTTCGTCATATTAGTATTTTTGTTCATATGTCATAAGTCTTCTTAAATCATCACTCAGGCAGAAACTTTATCAATTTGTAAGTCCCCAGCACGGATATCAAACAATCACTGTTCTTTTATTCCCCTTAGTTTAACTTCAATATTTGTCTGCATTATAAGGCTTAAGAACCACTTTGCAAAATGTTATGAATGTAAATTACCTTATTAAACATGCTGCATATTTCATGCCTGATATAAGTCAACGTGTTACAATAGAATTACGGCTTGAGTTGTTTTATCTACATGAATCTAAGTTTCGGGAATGATACCAAATATCAACAGAATTTCATAGTTTAGCATAAGCTTTGACTTCAGTTGTGGACAAGGTTTTCCTTAAATTTATCAATAAATTTCTAAGATTAAAAATAATATTTGAAGTAAATTTATCTTTCAACTTGGATAAAACTGGTTCTTATTATATTGGTTATATTCAACTTTCGCCGGCCGAATGAGTCCTTCTTTTGCAAAAAGATAGTTTATCAACAAAAAACAAAAGTTTTCAATCTTAACATTAATTTGATGATAAATTTTGCGCTATTTCATAAGCATTAATTTCAGCTTAATTTATAGGTACCAAAACCATGTTCATAAAGAAAGGGTTAGTATGAAAAATCCTGTATACGATGAACGCACTCAAAATTTCAATCTGTCATACAGGCTAAGTGAAAATGGTGGAAATATAAATCCCTTATAATTATGAATGTCGACAAAAAGAACCAATAAAAATAATACTTTGCGGCATACATAAATCTTTAATGTTCATATTTTCAAAACTTAGGGTGAACTTCAAAAATCGCCTAAGTATCAAAAGATATGAAAATAATATGTTTCCTCGAAAAATTTTGTGATATTTTCTAAGTAAATACACAACATTCTTTGAAGCAGCCTAATTCAAAAAAGCATGACCTTTAAAATTGAATCTAGCTTCTCTGAATATTTTGTCTTAGTGGATACAAGGTATTGAAGGCATTCCTAATAGACCCTATACGTCGCCTACAGTACTTGATGCCTCCCTCACGATTTCCCAATGAGATGTTTCCATTGATATACGTGGTCGATTCCCAAATGCTTTGGAGATGAATTCAACCTCACCAATCCTTCACGTTCATCTGGCATTAAGTTTCTCTGCAGGTGGATTCGACATTTATTCTTGAAGAATTAAAGGAGCCTTATATACCATAAAAATCATTCGCTACTTCAAATACTCCCTACCATCTTCATATTCCTATTTTTACGTTTTACGTCAAATAATGGATTAGTACTAAAACAATTAATAATTCATTTCAACATGATACTTTGGTATCTAGAGAACATTTAGTAGAATCTAAATACTTGTTTTTAAAATATCTTTGCTCGTGGAATGAGCTAAATAATTGCGAAAAAAATGATTTTTCTACTGAATGATTGCATAAAAACTTCTATTCACAAAGTCTTATCCCGTCTTGTCTTGTTATAACATAACGTTGAACGCTAAAAATTGGCCACTACGGAACTTTTTATTCGACGTTTCGTACGTGCAATTTTATTGTCCATAAAATAACAAAGATATTACAAATAACATGCTCATGTTTTTCAAAACCAGTACTTTCATTTGGATTCCTAAATAGATATTTCTTCAAGTATTCTATTTTACACTACTTTTGAAAACGTAAACAAGAAAACACTTGACCTAATGGTTGTTATTTTTCAGATTTCTATAATTTGTAATGAAGACGGGTGTATGCTATTCCATATGCGCGTGGTGTTTTTCCGCCAAATTCCTTCAATTTTAGTGCAATATTATTGTTCCAGTCGCGGAAAGTTTTATTCCCTATAAAAACGAAGGCTTTTCATAAACTTTCATGAGCTCTTCAAGAACGACAGACGTGAAAAATGTAGCCCCAAGAGAGAGAAAAATCCTTCTTTCAAGTAAGACTTGGCACAGATATGTTATTTCCAGAGAAAAGTCTATTAGCGTCCCAAAAAAGATACGGGGTACAAAAATAGTCGAATACAAAAATCTCGTTAAAAATTATAATAACAGAAATTATGACATAATTATTTTTTTATTTCAAGGGTTAGCTGCAAAATGCACGAGAATGAAAGCCTATACTTATATTTGGACAATAACATCAGCTATAGTTGTACTTTTGGCAAACCACAACAGAGATTAGTCATTTTTCTAGCAAATTAAACCATTCAATGATATCAACAAATCCAAAGACACAAGTTTGGATGCTTACTATGCTGGCTTTGATTGATTAAATCTGTTGGTTTTATTCCTCACTGCCGTGGCGTATAGTGATAATTTAAATAAAGCAAGTGCTTAATTGATTCAATGATAAATAGAATTTTCACATATGATATTTTAATATTTTTATGGCAATATATTTTATTTTAGTCAATGCAAAAATATGGTCAAAATGAGAACCAATATTAGCAACATGAGTACCATTATTTCACCAACCAAGGGTCATGTGGTTAGGGTAACTCGCTCAGATAGACGGCATTATGCTTATAATAGAAATACCTACATTAAAAGCTTAAAAGTCTTCTCAGATAATGCATTTGGTAATCACTGAATTACCTCTGGACATCACTGTATTATCTTTAGCTTGTCTTCATAATGTTGCGAAAATTCTATAATGACAGCCATTATCAAAACAGCAAAAGTTATAGGGGGACTCTAATTATATCAACCTCCCTAGGCATTGTTTGCAAATTTTAAAATGCCACATGATGAGATATTATTCTTCATAGCCTATTTTACCCCTAAAAATGTTGACACTTCAATAATTAACCAACTATTCATAAATATTACGTCCAATGATATCCGCAATGGCTTTGCTGTGTTTGATGTAACATTTTAAAGCAAATCAACATCAGCATATGGTCGGATCCATATTTACAAATTCGGTATTGGACCACTTCTGCATTCGTAAATTGATGAACAGGTTTACGAGGCATTCAATCATAAAAATTGACTGACGAATCAGTAATTGCATTCGCGATTGCTTCCATTAAAATCCACTGCTGACTCTTTGATGATAAATTTAACGGGGCGATATTTTAGTCCTTTCGTGTTTTCCTCCTGTCCCTACGGTATGATCGTTCATGTCTATGCCTTATTCAAATACACGCATGGGATTGTAAGTGAAAAAAATGAACGTTGGTGCGCCCAAGGGTATAGACAATATTTTGAGATGCGTCTCTTTTGCAAAAATCATAAAGGACAAATGGAAAACTTTCTGGCATAGAAACTGTTTGAACCTCAACAAAAGAAAATCAGTCCAATTAAATATTTGATTTAGAATGAAAATTTATAACTAGTATTATTTTAGTAAATATCGTTGATACTTGATTCGTACATAGTAATACTTAAGTATTTGATTAATTTTACGATTTAAATATATAGTTACATATTTACCGAATTTAACCTTCTAGTAATTGCATTAAGCCAACTTAATATTGCCCTTAAATCCAATGAACGGAAAATGTAAAAGGAGCGGCCTACATTATTCGATATTTAACTTTGACTGTTCCGGAAAGGTTTGATAATGGAGTCAATATTTAAAGGTGAAGCCAAGGGTATTCAAATGATCTCTAATAAAAATCCACCCCCTCCCCCGTTTGGATATCACGTGACTGATCGTGTGATGACATTCGTGCTAGGAATTTTTGCGTTGTACCAAATTCCATTATAAATATTTTCCATGGCACACTGGTTTCACAGAGAAAGACATTACAATAGATATCAAGATTTTCGGCTAAACTGTATATTCTTTGTCAATTAGGCACAATTTTCTTTATCATTTAGAATTTTAATGTGTTACAGAAGTTAAAAACTTCAAAATAACTACTAAAATTTTTATATTCAAAATATAATGCTTTCCTTTTAATCAAAACCCATGCATAATAATTTCAAGAGACGTTCAATGACTAAAATTCAGAACACAGCTATGTCATTGGACAATTTCGGAATCCAATCCAAATACCATTACTTTCCTCGTTCATAATTGCTCATAAAGCAAGCCTTTACATTCCGCTATGGCACCCAAAAGTGTAAACACGCAGTCTCAGACAAATAAGCACAAATTTAAATTTATTAACTTTATTAAATCAATTGAACCAATAGCTCTTTCAGATATCCATATCACCCTGATTTTCCATCAATTTCCTGCCTAAAATGTTTCTCGACCTTGGGGTGACTGGTACATATAAATTCACGGTTCCATTCACGTTTCCTTCCATTCATTCCAACCTTGCCGCTACCCTCGCCAGGTAATTTAATGTGGAGGGCATCGCCATCTGTGAAGTTCTCTTATGAACTATGCCGAACGCAGCGCTACCTCCGCCGAGTTTGGAAAACGTCAATAGGTTTTAGTTCCCTGCAACGACCACGAGGGGCGCCACCTCTCTTTGAGGTGCGTCAAATTAATGGCGGGGAGCGAATATTGCCATAAGCAGATATGCGAGGGAGAGTTGGAGTAAAGTTTAGCTAGGCTGGATCCAATATTTTCCATTCTTTGAGTACAGTGGCGTATGCTGAAAAGGTCTTTCATCAACTATGCCTTTGAAGACGTTTTTGATTTAATTTTCAGGGTACAGAAAATAATATCTGAAATTGCATTCTAGGCTAATGCGGATCGATATTTGCAAGATGATTACAAACAAAAACTATGGTAGGGACCCCTAAGGAAATACCGTCAAATGTATATACACTTGGATTGTGGTCATCTGCAGAACATATAATCACTCCTAAAATACATCACTGTTCTCTATTTACGTTTTATCTTACGTTTCACAAAGGCAAATTCACCTATTAAAATCAAAAGTACTAATATTTTACCAAATTTTTCAACCCAATTTTCAAGTTGTACGATTTTTGACCCCTGACCAGTATTTCTTAAGCCCAAAAGCTTGAAAAAATTGTTCTTGTGGGTCCATTAAGGAAGTCAATTTATAAAATATTCAATAGCGTAATTTTCCACTGCCATGTTACTCATCTAAAAATAATCGCTAATGCTCATGTTCTATAAATACGCGGTTAATTTGGGGTTAAATTTTAATAAATTTTTCCTTATATGGCTACTAATTTTCAAATTATCAAAAAGGCAATTTATAAAACAGTTTTTTCAGAATATTTGCCTCTAAAAGAATTGGAATTTTAGCATTATTCAAATCAGTTTTCGCATGATTAGATTGTGTTAGCAATACATTTAAAACGTAATCAAGCCATTGCCTAATTCATTGAAAGCAATGTTTCCTTAGTGATGGCTTTTCGGCAGAGTAAAAACACTCAACAACTTTTTTTTCAAAGTGCGCGGTAGGTTAATTGAAATAAAACCGTTCGTTTCTCACGTCTCATAAAGAATCAACCTGGATTCATTTACGTGATAAGAGTGAATTATCAAGCGGAGAGTATTACAAAAGGTTAGATTTAACCTTCCTTTCTTCAGACTGAATTGACATCAACGCGATCACTCAGATTCATCATTGAAAGCCTTTGATTTTGGCATGAAAGTTTAAAATTTGTAAGTAATACTTCACAATTTTTTATTTTATTGCATCCAATAAATGATAAACCATATTTGGTTTCCGATTCAAATACATTTCGAGGTCAAAGCAAAAAATTGGTTATTGCTTCAAAAAATGTAGTCAAGAGTGGAAATGGAGCATTAAATCGAACAAAACAGCATGTTGATAAATGGGATTAGTTAGAAAAGGACGAATGTTCCCGAACAGTATTCCTGATCTCAAGGGTTATAAAAACACCATTATTGTGCACTTATATTTTAAATAATATCATCGATGCTAAAATTGACAAGATATTAAGTCTGCGTTCATCCAAAAACGACCATGAATGATAGATTACCAATTTTTGTAATTGCAGGGGACATGGTAGCCCTGGGTAAGTGCGGTACTTCTGACTGGAGGGCCGGATTTCGATTCCCTGGCGTGATTCTGGAATCCTCAACTTCAATAAAGCCACGTGAATTTTCGCGTATCAGAACTCCTAAGAAACAATAAGTGGCACAGAGAAAGGATCTAGCAATCCTGCCCTGATGTGTAAATTTTACACGCCGTTGGGCTAATGTGAGCCCCCCTTCATCCATCCAACCGGCAAAATGTAAAAATAACGATTTCAAAAAATTGTACAATAAAACCTAATAATATCATTAAAACAAAAATATAATGTAAATTTGAAAAGAGTGAAGATTTGTATCGGAAAACATAGAGCAAAAGGAAATAGAATACTCCAATCAACCGATGCATAATGAAGACTGAGTGAATAATGAGGAATACGACTAAAGCGATTAAAATTTCCTAGTCTTGAGAATGCCCGATTTGACATTACTAACATCAGAGCGAACTTTTGAAGAGAGCGAAGGTCATCAAAGAACAATCTGAGTCTTGAATGGATAAAAAATGGCTAAATTACTACCTGTTTATCATCTTGGCTCAAGAACTAATTATCAACGAAATCTGTACAGAGAGTAGCTTACGTTTTGGAATAAAATATAAACCTAGTGATAAGATGAAGTTTGATTATTTACATTTGGAAGCCACATTTTTCCACTATTTTTTTATATAGCTGCAATTCAAATTCAGATATTTATCATAGTGATACGTAAGCTTTTCAATTCCGTCTATGAAGCAATTTGTCACAATAATAGTCCGACCACTGCGGTGCTCATCGTGAACATTGTTGCGTCCATTTTTAAATTGAATCCACAAATTTCTCACTCCACCTCCACTAATTATTTCGTCTTCGTACTCGTCACCAATGAATTTCAATTAGCTTGTGGTTTTTTGCCTGTTTAAACCGAATGACAGATCTCACTTCATGACTCGCGGGATTTTCAATTGCAGAGCACATTTAAACAGTTCGCAGTTAGCAAAGTAGAAGAACCACATTATGACTACGTCTGCACAATACCACAGTAGGATGCGCACTGAGTGTAGGGATGCTAAGATCCAAGATGGTTGCTCTAGCCCTACGCTAGGCCGAATCGTAATGCTGAGCAGTCTACGGCCGAGATGGATTTGCTCCTAAGACATCAGATATATGCATAACATAAATCAGATTGAACCAATTTAAGAAAATTATGCAATTCGGTATCATTGACGATCGTCCCCTTGGAAATACGAAATACGTGTACATAAAAATGTGGGAGTTATAGGAACAGAACGATAGATAGATGAAATACGAAGCGCATTATCGATGAACACGTTCTATACACATCATATACCGCCATTTATTATGTGCTACCTTGCAATATGCTCGAAAAGGGAAATAGTAATCATAAGTATACATTTTTTAAAGCATGTCCACTCTTGTTGGGACTATTAAACCATTATTTTACCCTAGGTAATTAAGGTTAAACGGAGTTAAAATGGTTATTTTTGGTCTGAAAATTGAAGAGAAAATAATTTGAGCCAAAAATAAAAATTTATGTTTCTATTAAATTTTGCGATATGGAGGAATATATCACCAGAGCACTACATTTTCTAACTATAATTTGCAGTAAACAACTTGAAGAGATATTGTCACTTTCAATTTCAAAAATATGTTCAACAACATTCACAGAAATGGAAACGGGTTTTTGCTATATTTTTAATATTTACCTAACACATATTTTATAAGTTTTGGTATCTTTAATATCTATTTTAAGCTCAAAAATCTGAGTAATTTCGATGAAAAAATTTTGAAGCTTCAATTTTAAAATGTACTTCAAAAAGACATTTTTAACATATGTCATACGCCTTCAATTAAATTGAAAACCCCTTTCCAAGTGTGGTCTTTGATCTATGTCTCTTGACTTAATTTTGTTATGAGCGTAATAATCCCACTGATTATTAGATGACTACATCGATGTCGGCACAAACTGTTCCCAGTATTATAAACAAATATATATATTGGAAAAACTTGCATCACGGTGAGCGGAAAATAATTGTATGGTTGATTGAACCCTGTTATTCCATGTAATGTTTATGTTTGATTTGATTGGAAGAAAAAACTTGCAACATGCAATATAAAAAATATATAATCAAGGGACTCAAATAACAGCCGAATATAAACAGGGAGCATGACTATTTTGAATGCTTTCGCTGCAAAATAGCTGTTTTACGAAACACGACGAGATTCCATTAGTAACCGCGGTTAAGAGATCGTTGAGCTCCTAACAATGCCGGGGGTATATAAAGTTCCTGAATTCGCAAGAATCGAGCTTGTTTACATTCGGATTTTTTAATATATCATAGGTTTCACTAGAGCCGTTAGACAAAATAGTATACTTATAATCGTAACACTAAAATAATTTTGCGGTGTGCATGGTTGTAAAATATTAATAGGTTAATCAAAAATCAAAATGACCATTGGAGATTATAAGGTACCAGAGGCATAGTAAACGCATAAGACTGACCAAAGATCACTGCCCACGAAATAACTTTCCGTAAACTAAGTGCGTGTGTGTATGTCGGTGAAATTTGGACCTTGATTGCGCAGTGGGCTTTGTAGAAAAAAACAGGACGGTAGCATTTGTGTATTTATTATATGTTTTATTTTTCAATTTAGGCAGTATAATTTTACGATGAAAAGGAACGATGTTGGTGAGACCGGGACCAAGAATAAAGACGCAAAGAAAATATTCGTATAAAATGCAGGGCATTATTGTGCGTTACGGAAATGTGGTCGCTGAGGCCAGAGGGTTTTGAGATGTGGGTGAAAAGGAGCAGGTTGGAAAAAGTTAAATAGAAAGAAAAATTGATGCATATTTAGTGGCAATGGAATGTTGAGGACGTTGATCGGTGGTAGGATTTTGGGTAAACATGGTACAGGTAGAAAAAAATTCAGTACTTTTTATGGAATGAAGAGAAGGGAAATAAATTTAAAATTGAATAATGGCTTATTTTAATGAATTTTTATAGTTTTTACACGCATTTAGTGTTGCGTGAGGCGGGACGTAGAAATTAAGCAGAGCTTATTTATTGGATAAAAAAACTAACTGGTGGATTACCCATCATGAAAAATATTTTGTAAACTTTGTGGATCACTGATATGTAAAATATGCCCTATTCACTCAGAGTGGGCATCTAATACTCCATGCTAACACTGTATACCAAAACTCTAATTGCTAGATAAATTGCGCTTTACTTTTTCCCATGTGTTAACTGATAGCTGGTAAACTCTGACTATCTTTCGTACCTCAAAAGAGAATATTGATATTGAAAGTTATGATGAAATACAACTTATTTCCATTATTTTAAGCGCTCCACCGTTAGATAACCATTTTAGTGTGCATGTATAAAAATATTCTGCCAAAAATTAGATATAATCCACAAATTACTGGGATCCAATAGCTCCAATCAGCAAGCTATCTTTAATCATTGGTATTTAGTGTAAGCCGAGGTCCAAGGTAATTCCGATTTAACTAAGACCTAGTAGAGTTAAAGAATCCTCCTAAGTCTGGCAACTAACACTCCGAGGCCAAAATTGAAACAGAACATAGGGATGGTCGGAAAAATCGTATCCAAGAAATTGTTATGGGTCCAAAATCTCTCGCGATTCCTGACGCTCGTATTTTCTGAATTATGTAGTGACTTTCTGATAGCTTAAGCTACTGACATCACCTTGTCACGTGATTGTTAGTAAAAAATCAATATTTTATTGCCGCATCTACCAGGCAAATAATGCTCGAACATGAATAGGAAATTTACTGTAGGGATCTGTCATCTCAATACATGTCACTCATAAAAGAAAGAGCTTAAATGGTATTTCTGCGTGGTTGTGACACTTGGAAATAACCTATTTTGAATATTCTTGGACTAAAAATAAAAGAGGTAAACGAACGTGACGTCATTTTCCTCGTTGATATTTTTGTTGGCTCTTTGCCATATATTCTGGGAAATTTCCTTTGCTAATGGCGGTTGAACATAACACATTATAAGATAAAAGTAAGTTTCAATATTTTAAAATTTCATGTACACCGAGTATTTTTCTTGGAATATTTTGTGGTATTCCTCTTTTAAAAAGTCAATGTTTTTTTTAATTTCTGTTCACCCAATTAATTGCATTTAATAGCGATTCTAAAACAGAGCTGATTAATAAATATTTATTTAGCTACTTTATTGGCGGATTATGGAAAATTTTACAACTCCGGGAGCTAATAGATATTTTAAGAAATGGAGCTTTTATGATTTTACCGGGAGTCGTAGTCTCAAATTTATTCATCCCCCACGGTATAAGAATTTAGTTTGACTTATTCTTTTCTTAAAATTAACTCGAAAAATAAACAGGAAATGAATAGTATTTTTTTAATTCATATTAATAGTATTCATTAATATGACCTATGTTTTGAAACATTACCAGATACACACTTCGAGTCATCTTCAAATTATGACAGTTTGTCATTTTCGGGACATAACGTGTCGAAGTCTTGGTTACATCAATAAAAACAATTAATTTACATACAAAAAGTACTTCCTATTTCATCCATGATGACTAGCGTCCGAAATATAAAGCCTAAAACTATTACCTCCGACGCAAATTAATTTTTTCAAGCCTAAAAACGCTCATTTTGACGTAAATCGATATTTTTTTAGTATTTCATACAAAACATAAACAAAAATATAATAAGTTTTGGTAGAAAAAAATTTTTATTCAAAGCAAATTTTGATACGTGCTACTTCATTTTTAGCCAGGTGTGCATTTTGCAGTCAACTGTTCATGCGAGTATGCAAACAAACAAATACAGTTTAAGTTGGCAATATTAAGTCAGCATTGACACGAGGCCTGGGAAAGGTAATTATTTCAATATACCCCACGCCATTGAAATTGAGCCAAATGTAGGCTATTTAATGTTTTAAGTAACTTGTATTAAATAAATTCTTAAAACAAAACTAAGAAATATTGCCGATTTCCTTAGGCCCAGATTGATTTTTGTATTACATTATTCTACGCGAATTAAAAGTGTTGCTGTGGGTAAACTCGTTCATCTTTCTTGTTGTTTCCAATAAATAGTTACTCAATACATTCCGAAACTTGCTTGCGAACTTAATATTTTATCCATGGAATAAGCCGAGTGACAGAACGAAACATTCAGGAATTCCCCAGGTTGCCGCTGAATTATGTTGCATATCTTATTATGTATTACAATAGCTGCTGTATATCAACAGTAAATCCTATGCTTTGGGTAAAAAATTAACCTTAAGGGGAAATCACACCGCATTGCAGAACTTTTTAAAAATATATTCCAAAAAAATAAATGGCTTCGTCGACAGATCTTTTATTTGTGCAGTCAGAAATCAGTTTTAATAATTCTCAGAGAATCTATTGAAGATCAGAATAGTTACAAAGCTGAATCGTAGTTATCCAAGTACCTTTTTAAACGTCCAGGAAACAAAATTGTGAAGACAATAATTCATCGTATAATATTCATAAAAATGTAATTGTCAGCGACAATAAGAAAAAAGCACTGAGTTACAAAGTAATCCGTGATATTTGAACCTAATATTATGACTGCTGTGAAAAGTCCATTTTATATTCATTATACGCCAGTTATGTATCATAGTTGGAGTAATACGCCGTATATTTACACTAAATAATAAGCAAAAGGTAAAGTGATCAGAAAAGTAATTTATATTTGGGATCTGGAATAAAATATTTCATTCGTAGTGGGGCAGTAGGTGGAGCTTGAAGCTGATAGGGCATTCCTGGCTATATCATACCACACTCTCAGCATGGTGCAAACTAATTCATTTTCTCGGAAAAGGAATTAAATTTCTAGGCACAGGAATGGGTCCAGTTCCCACACATTGCTCACTCCGAAGTGTCAGTACTTGGTGAGTTCTACCCTCCCTTATGAAAGCGATATCTTTTATTATTCAAATACGAATTAATGGCCACTAGATGCATTAGATAAAATTTGTATTTTTGCTCACTTTTTGCATATTTTCCATCACTCAATTACGCGATGCCATACTATACCTGCGAAAATTGAAATTAATGACTGAAAATCTAGAACTTTACACACCATCTTTTCCTTTATAGTAGGGTGATATGATCAATCTTCCAATTATAAAGGAATAATATCTTTTCAAAACAGAATAAAACATTAATTCAATAATTTTAAAGTAAATTAGATAATTTTTTGGTTGTTTAAGCGAAGAAATGAGATATAACGACTCAAATTATTTACACGATAGATACTCATTAAGACCTATACTAACGTAAATTCTATCACACGTACTTGGTTTGGAGTCGATTTTTAACCTTTAATGTCAATTTCTAAAACGAAATACTTGCTAATACTTTCAAACTCGTATCTTTAATGTAGTATCTATGGCCAAATAAAGAAAGAACGTTCCCTAGGGTCGTTTAAATACTAGACGAACTTTTCTAGGACCTTATAATTTGCGTAATGATTATACAATAAGGTATTCCTTTTTGTAGAACTCATTTCGAGCAATAAAGATGTGTTCATAAGTTTTTCGGAACGCAAAGAGATTGGTCTGTTTTAAGGTGAAGAAAATTGCCAAAGAAGAAATTAATATGATATTGACAAACCCCTAAATATTTCGCAACTGCTTCATTTTGGGGTAATACACGTGTTCTCTACTACATCTGCGTTGGTCGTTATAAATATTTTTTTTTGATACGACGGACCTCAAAACACTTATGCATCGGGAAGGTGGGTGGGAAGGATTGATGAGATGAGATTACCTAGATGGCGTGGAAAGAGGTGTGGACGGATACATAGTGCGATTATTATTATACGCAAAATTCTATGTTTTATTTATTTTTACCCGTGATACAGCGATTGCATATGTAAAAGTTGGTTCCCATTGAATTAAGAGCTCAACGTAAGAACTCAATCTATGTGTCGTTCCAACCGCCGCAAACATAAGAGCTTGAGGACTTCAGAGCATAGTTTTCTATTTTCCAATTTCACCTATGGAAACAACCTGTCTATACTGGCCCAGGGAGGTCAGCTGTAGAAAAAAACTCGTGTCGGAATAGCAATCAAGAATTTAATAGCATTTTGCTTCTACATTGAATAATTCCTGTGTTTACATGTACATTAGTATTTCTCAGTCACCGTGGCGCTGAAGTGTCAGTCTATTGCTACAAATTATACGCGATTGGAGAACTTAAGAACTCATACTTGCCCGTATTTGGGTAACTTAGCGATCTAGACTAAAAAGATGGATATGGGTCATCTTTCTCATTACGTTTAGTTCTTAATGCGTTAAACCTGTATAAAGGGTTCGGTTCTCACCCATATTCTTAACTTCAAATTTCTTAAATTCTTACGTTAAGTTTTCACACCTAAATGAGCAGGCCTTAACGCAAGTGAACGTCAAATACAAGAGAATATAAGTAGTGGTAAATACGCATCCGCGTTCGTTGACCTTTGAAAAAGAAAATAAACAAATGGCTATTTCTTCCATAAAGTTAAGCAAGTGGAGAATTTGCGGGGAATATTCGAGAGAAGATCTTCCTCTCCAGCGTATATACACCTAGATGACTCAGCAACAGCTCATGGAAAGAGCATATTATGAGAATAATGATTATCGCTATTAATATTTTCGAAGAGATGGTCTACATACACCCTCGAACCCACACAATCTTGAATCTTGTAATTTGTCTTTGATGCTTAAAATATAGTGGAATCTTGATTTACAAATCACTTAACATACAAACTTCATCAACGTTTTATTATGATCTTTAGATACAAACTTATTCCAAGATACACACTGTAATGATTTTTTTATCGTCATTCTAACTTATTGTAGTAAATCACAGACTACGTAATAAGAGTAGCTATGTAGTAAAATTTGTTCAAACGCGCCCACTTCCAACACTGCTGTTTCCTCATACATTCCCCACTGCAAGTGGGAAATGTCAGATGTCGCTGCTCAACCAATGCAAAGTGGCATATGATAGTTGGCACTTTGTAACGTATCTAACGTGCGGCTAACGCGCTTTAGATACGTTTCATCGTTTTTTTTTGGGTTAAAACTTCAATTTTGAAGATTCTTTTTAGATTTGAAGAAATATTTACCTTATGATCTTTCTAGAAACCTCAATTGTATAATTTTTTAAAAGTTAATTTGCTGCTTAGGAAGATGTATCTCACGATATGTTCTATATTTGGCGAATATTTCACTTCAAGTTAAATATAGGGTTACAGTCTCAATTTTTTTAAATCTATGAACGGATTCGTTGATATCCCATGAGTCAAATTGGATTTCGATAAAAGAACTTATAAAACACGATCATATTGAAACACAAACCGCTGACCAGAACGACTTAGTTTCTCGGGGTAACAACGAACTAATATCATTACACGTGGATACAATCTATTTCGTACGAAACACTTACTTAATTCGGGACCAGAACTTCCTCTGCAAACGCAGGCGAAAGAGCTTCAGGAAATGTTCCCTTCTAAATACCATGTTAAGGCTTGATTTTCACACCCTTTGGGCTCAGTCCCAAGTTAGCTTAGTATCCTCATTAACCAATCCGACCTCCCAGTTGAAGGCAATGGTTTGGATCGTTTGGTAAGTGATTTAAGTGTTTAGACCTTCCTCTTAAACTTTAAATACCATAAAATGGTTATTTTGACAAAAAACAGGAGTTGGATAATGAATTCAATTCCTTTCAATGTGATCTAATTCTTTTCCCACCTACTTTGCGTGTTCTTTCCTGTTGAAAAAAATGAGCCTCATACTGGAGGTCCTTATTGTGTTCCATTTCTATATTTTTTCCTTTTTGAAATGAAAATTATTGCTCGGCACATCCAGTTTCCTCGATTAATCTACAAATAAATAAATTCCTTTTTCAAATTCTACTACAGTTAATTATTGCATGAGAAGAGAGAAGGAGATAACTCTCCCAATGTGAGCTCATGAAAATTTGGCGCAAGTCATCAATTTCATAAGTTTCATATTTCATGTCACTCATATAAGCATGGAAAAGAAAAATTTAACTATCATACATGAGGTCATCGCTGAAAACAATTCATGACATATTTTCATTATAAAGAGAAATTAACATACCATAGCCAGTACGCAAGTCATATTGGTATTGTGTTATATATATTTTTGCCTTTGTATAATTGTCTCAAAGTTAGTATTTCCACATTTTATTTGAATTACTACACTCAATTTTTTAATTAATACCAGTATTCATTTTTCATTTTCCAAGTCAAAAGTAAACTCAGGAAACGCTGTATCGATAATTAGGGGAAATATATTTTGTGCAGTCTCATGGAACGTTCATATTCAAATTATAGTCCATATAAATGTCTATGTTGCCATTCCCTTCCTTATATCAACTTTGCTATAAATGTTAACCCAAGATGGTGCCAAGTTTAGCTCGCTATACACCTGAGCGGACTGATGCTACATCACGTGCGGCATGTTATCTCAGGAAAAATTCCTATAATTCCACAACCAATCGAAATGTGTGAAGGCAAAATACTTTTCATCCTACTCCGATTTCTTCCAACAATATGTTTTCTTCGTGTCCGTTATAGTGATTGGAAAAGAACCGTTTCTCCATTAACAAAACCTTTATTTATTTTGCTATCATTTCTCCCAATTGTATTCGCGGCAACAGTAGCAAGGTATATAGCATTCCGTAGTAAACACAAACTCCAAGATGGCGTGTTTCCGGAAAATGGCATTTTCCAAGTTGAGACAGGTGTCAGGTTCACATTAACTATGCTTCAGCAAAGCATGTATGAGAACAATCAAGCCAAGCTTAAAGTAGGCTACAGCTATGTAGATTTACGTAAGTGCATGGAATGATCTAGAAGGAGAAACTTCCAAGATCTTCAATTTTATTTTATTTTTTTCAAAAAATAATTTGAAACTCATTCTTGCGTATTTCCCTCCGCTACAGTTTCAACTCTTTTGTTTTAATTAATTTCCATTTCCAACTAATGCAGTTTTATACGCAGTCAGCGAGTTAACTTCAGCCCCATCATCTGTAGCCTTAAGCTCTTTTCCGAGCACGTCCAAATTTTCGGCGAAAAGCTAAACTATTATTACTGAAACAACTTTTCACTACGCTTAAAGTATTTTTTCATTTAAATGTATGTCTACTGCTCGATGTAAGCATGAAAAAATAGAGAAATGGGACAAAGCTACCCCAATCTAAATGAAGTTGTTCAATTAAGATGATTCCATCAAAGTATGTCTTTTGCAGTATAGTTAAAGGTGAATTCTGCAGAACAAATGCTTAAGGAATGATGAAAATTTACTAGCACATTCTGGAAAGCAACAAACTCGATCTATATTTTAAAGTGATAAGAACTACAAAAATGGACTAGACATTGGGGTACATAAACATTTTACGCTCAATTTAGCTATTCCATGCCAACCTCGTACTTCTGATGATTCCACTAGGGTATTAAATTAGTGTCCGCCTTTCTACTTCCAAAATAATTCTGACCAAGTTTTTATAAATCAACTAGACCTGATAGTTTTTGTTACCCAACAAAGTCATTGTTTGCGGCATATGTGTATCATTCCGAAAAAAAGATAAATGCGTTGACTATCAGGGATAGAAATAGTACCAAGACTTTTTTCTGCTGCGTTTTTTCACTGATAAAAGTTCAGTAAGATATCTATATTTACGACTTTTCGATATTTTAACAAAAATGTGTATTAGGACATTGTAAAAACTGGAAGCCAAAGGCTTGAGCGAAGTTTATTTCCTGGAATTCTATACAATTTGTATAAGAATTTAAACTGAAAATATTTGATTGAATGTTTACTAAAAACGTTTGATTTGAATTTTTCCTTCAAATCATAATATCACTCTCGCAAAACAATCATGGAAAAATAAGGTAATTTATTATATATTTTGACTGAAATTTGTTAACTCCGACTCTAGCATCCGTATTAAAAGTAGACTTTAAATAACTCAAATCTTAAACGATTCATAATAACTTAAACATTTTTTATTTAACTTTAGTTGAAATATAACAAAATCTAAACATGAAACATTTATTCTTTAATTGACAAGAATATTACACGCATGCCGGTTGTTATCAAAATAATTTGCCCAAATCTGGCGATGGATTATTTTGTGGGCGTAAATGGATACACTTCCATTAATGGCCAATAAATATATCTTTCTTCCATCAGTATAGATGACATTTTGTTCCACCCAATATTACCAAATGCTTTCTCAATATCGATTATAAACATTCAGTAAAAAATGTCAATTCCTTTCCTAGGATTCTAGATAAGATGGCCCATAAGGGCATATCCCAATTCCCATAATCGAAATTGGTCTTTTCCCGGGCATTCTTTTGATTTCCTTCCCATTTCTTTCAAAGATTACTCTCAAAACCTTCAGTGCGTGTCCCATAAATTCTCCGAGTGCTTTCATAATAACATCTCTCCCATCCTATCGAATGGGGACCTTTGGGTTCATCCGGAATTCCATGGTTATATTCCCCGCTGCTAATGTCTACCTATTAAATTTGTCATTTATCTCCGATGCATTTCCATAAAAGATAAAGAATAATGAAAGAAAATTAAATAATAATCACTCGACGAAGAATTAGGTGCACGGAGACACGGAGGCACCAAATACCTTCAACAGGGAATTGGTATTCTGCAGCGGCTTTAACGATTAATATGTAAAGGAGACCTTAAATATATGCACAAATAAAATAAGAATTGGAATTAAATTTCGGAATAACTCCGATTAATACCCAAATGCAGTTTTCCAGATAAAGAAAGCCTTTAAAATTAAATACACTTCAACTTGCTTGATTTGAGCCCATTTCTAGAAAGTAGGTCAAATCACAATTCCTCACAATCGGACAAATATGAACAGAACAAGCATTGGAAATGTTGATCACTCTGACTCCTCATGCTGTGAATTATTGACATTATTTCAGGTAAATATTTTCATCATCAAACACGTTCGTGTGCGCCAACTGTTAGGTCCTGTAACTTGATTTGTAACTCCCGGAATCGAGGTCCTAGCCGGTCGATGAGCTAGCCCCATAATCACGTTGCTGGGCTGCACGTGTCACTGGTGACCTCTTCTTTCGGGTAGAGGTCAAGAAGCCTCATAACAGGTGTAACTACATTGATAAAATACACTGGTACCCCAGCTTCTTCCATTTCTTTAGGCAATACTTGTTACGAAAGCCAAAACTTGTTCTCCAAGCAAAAGATTATCCGACGTTTAAGAAATTCGCGTATTCAATATCAAAGACAATAAACTAATTCCCCTATAATTTTTGCATCTATATCTCATCTTCTATTTAAATATAAATAATACTGAGATCGTATTCCGTCATTTTGGTGTTATGCAAAATGTCTGGCTTGCTTAAATAGCATTCAGAAGTATTAACTTAAATATGGTATCGCTATATTGAATCAAATCTGACTTGATTCCATGGTAATCGAGGGTAACCCTACCCATCCGCATTCCCATTCAATTCCCTTGTGTTTGTTTGGTTATGAATGCTTTTACTACTCATTTAGTTTTACTCAGAATTTCTTTTATGCATGTATACTTTGGTATTCTTTCTCAAATACTTCTCCTGCGTCACACGGGCGTTTTTTGCAATTATGTATCCATTCCTTTCCTGAATCAGTAATAATTTGCGTGGTATCTTTATATACTCTTTTTAAGTATTTATATAATTAGTAAACTATATTTTTCGGTCGGTGATAATCGCTTTCGATGTTGTTAATAGATATGACCCACGAGTCTTTGTTAGCAAGGATTTTTTGTCTCTTTCTTTCTATTAAATCTCTTTAAAAAATATGCTTCAGAAATGTTGGCGAGTGGAAGGATAAGAAACGTAAAACTGACAGAGTAGAAAACAAACGAAGTACTAGACATGGTGAGATGGAAGGAGAGAAGGGATTGTTAGGAGAAATACAAACCAGCAGGAAAAGTGAATGTACAGAATTTTAAATTGAAATGGGGAGTTGAAGATTTTGTTAGAGGAGTGAACGGTAGACAAACGAGGAAAGAGTTGAAATGAGATATATATGTTGGATGGAATGAAGGACGGAGGAGATATGCGGAGTTCATAAACGTTTAATTGCAGTGTGAGGTCATGTTGTGACTTTTGCAAGTCTAAGAAATGAGGGAATTTGAGTTTGTATCCATCCAAAACATATCTTTAAGACAAACTACTCAATAATACCAAAATTGTCAATTTTTTAGTTTGTTTTTGCAGATGTTCTTTATATCCATTTTTTCTTCTACAATTTTCTCTTCTCATCGTTACCTATTTTTATTAATTCTTCTCCCTCTAATTATTTTACTTTCGATTGCCTCGTTTGCCGCTTTGTAAAGAATAGTTCAATGTTTATCTGTTCTTCCTTTCCTTCTCTAATCGTAGAAAATTTTATTGATATAAAGCCTGAGACTGTTTTGGGTGCAGGCTTTGTATGTTATCATCTTGCAGGAGGTAAATCTTATAAATCGTTTCTTTCCCTTTTGTGTGTTTCAGCTTAGTTGTAAATCATATGGTTATAGTACGAGCTTCTCATGAATTTTAAACATACAAATATCATATCATTTATCAAACTTCGAGGAGCATAGAAAATAATTTAAAATTACATAAATTATTTGATCATAGTAAAAATGTTATTTTTTGGCAACGAGTCTGGGATACTTGAAAAGAACGAGTGTCACACATTCATATCATTTAGTTACTTCTACATCGCAGATTTAAAAAAAACTCTGTCGTGCATATTTTTACGTTTTATTGCATTAGAATAATTTTCAATACAAAATTGCTTTAATTACTTTAACTCTCGATAAAATTTCCTGTGGAAGAAAATTCGTTTTCCTAAAACTTGAAAGGCAATGACTTCTGTAAATCATCGGCATTTAATGGAATGTTCAGGTCTTTAAACCTAGATTTATTTTTTTTATTTACATCATTTATCTACACAAATATAATACTACTACATAATAATATGTAATTAAATAGCCGACATTAATAAATATAATTTAACACTAGGCAAATGATATTAAACCTAAATATGGGTACTTATTAGATCTTTGAGAGAACTATATTGATTCTTTAGGGAGAATATGCATGATAATGACTCTCCCTTTATTTTCGCTTCACAATTAATACGATCTGCCACCCTATATTTCTCTTTAATTGAGCGATAGTGAATTATATCCATTATTAAATGGCAGATAGATGTAGAATTGTGACTATGTTACCATGACTCCGTTTAAAGTTATGTCACCGCATCTCCCAGAGTTCTTTGAATTTGCTGAGTTGTGTTTTTACAGCTGTCGCATACTTTATTATTCAAGACGCATATCCTAAAAAGTGACTATCCAAAAAATCTTACCATATAAATACTCCCATTCTATTTTTCTTCAATTTTTTTCATTTGCTAAAGTTTCCCCCAACAGATTTCGAAGGAGAATATACAATCATGAAAGAGAACATTTTCTCCGCATAAACGACTGTTCGGCTAATTCCATGCAAACACATTCCAGGCCCAGAATTCTTCTGAAACTTCCTCTCCCTCCAATATCACTAACTTCTCTCAGGTTTCTACATTTGAAATTTGGTGCTACGACTCGTGGCTTAGTGGAATGCATTCATTACCGACTATAAAAGCGTAGTTGGTAATATTCAACACTTTTATTTAACATCAAAAACCTTTTAATTATTTCAAGTTCTACCTCGTTTCCGAATCCCTTCGCCTCGCGCTCCTCAACACCCTTCCTACTCTTTATAAATTAACTGTTCTCCCCATGCAAACAGGATCAGCTTTGACCTTCTCCTCGAGCGAGGGAGGTTGAGACCAGGAAGGGATACCGCATGTGGCGGTGGTCTTACATCCATCCTCCTTGGAAAATTAACCTCGTGGGATCCCACCGTGCAGAGGACATGAGTGAAATGAATGGCCGGCTTTTTGTTTGCGTACGAATTAGGTAGTAGGTTCTAGAGAGAGTAGTTCTAGAGCCTCCTTTCCCACTTTCAAATCCACTCCTTTTTCAGTCGCTGCATTCCCACAGCCAAGGGTAGTTTTCCACAAGTTATTCTTAAAAAAAATAATCTTTGAAATGGTAAATGCTACTGCGACTGGATGAAAATGATAAAAATACTATCTTAATGATAGTTGGATTTTTGTAAAAGGTGGCTTGAAATATTCCGATGTGGACATATCTTCCATTTCGTTAATAATCTCCTAATTACAACAACTCGTATTATCTAAACAATGTAAACATAAATGTATCTTTTACATGAAAAACAATTGACTGCCAGCTAATACCACTGTGGAAACGATTTCCAACATAATATGGTTTTTAAACGCAATCACATGTCTGGAAATCTAAACATATTACGCTAGTTGGATGCACCTCTAAGTACCAAAAACATAATTACTCATTTAAACATGTTATTACAATTATCTTTTTTTACTAATGATACACAATTCTTCCTAATACTATATTAATACTTCAATCGAATATACATACCAAAGAGAACTTTAAATAGCCTCTTGGCAGAGAAACTGAAATACATTTTGCTTTTTAAATTGCAACGTAATGACTTTTTTCTTACATTCGTGGGAAAGGTCTGATCCTAGTAATATATTTATGCCAATGTTGATTTCTCCAAATATTGTAGGCAAAAGGTTTTGCAGGATGAAGTCACACACACGGTAACAATTCAGAGTTTAATAAAACATCACGGCAATTTTTAAAAGGAGCTTCTAATTGAATTTCTCCCACATAATTCACCTTAAAAATTTTTTTTCGAAATTAGAAATCAAGAAAACTTTTGTGTATGTTATAGTCATGATATCCGTATTGTATTATAAGTTTATCTTCCTCAGAGTATTTAAAATCGATACCAACTCGCATAAATCTTGGGTTTCGATTCACCGATCTGTTTCAGTTTTAGCTATACAACATTAAAAAATGAATTCATTCTACAGTTACAAAACATATTCTACATCCCTTTCACTTAATTTAACCTGGATATGTTATCCAGAAAATTAATAATATGCAGATGAATTAATTAATGTAAATAAATAATATAATTTATCTCGTTATTTCTTTCACTTTAAGTTTATATTCCTCTTCATCAACGATTTAAATAGAATTTTGCCAAAAATATTAATATTCATTTAATTCTATAGACTCTTTATTCAGATTTAAGTGATTAATAAAGATCATTCAATTTGAAATATAATTATAATGGTAATAAAAAATGATTATTTTTTTCGAAAAATTCCGCAATTTTCAATATTTATTACGTTTTTCACACAGAAATGTAAAATCTGACGAAAACATTTATTTATTACCATATGTTCTTTTTAAAAAATAATCCTTTCATACGATTACATGCAATTAAATTTCAGCATTTCTTGGTACTGTGCACGGATAAAAAATATTTTTTTTGGGACTGAGATCGTCAACGCTGTTCCCTGGAATGAAGCACCAGGAGGTAACAACGGTCACCATGGTAACCTCTCGTTCTCGGCCGTGACGTCATTTGACCAGTCCAAACACGAGCGCCGGAGGGCGGATTCCAGAAGAAAAATGGACGGCGGAAGCGAGCGGGCGAATTTATGTACATTTTACACCCCTGTCAGGGGTTCGCGCAAAAACGCACGTCACTTGAAAGCCTCATCATTCCATTCCTGTCGCCATTCAATCTTTCTCTCTCCAGCACACGTCACATTCCTCCACTTTCGCATGCGACCCCAAAACCGCTTCCATTATGTCCCCCCCTCCCCCTCCTTCGATTTATTTCGACGCTGGATTAAACCCAATGCGAGGGTATCAATATTGCGATGTTACGTGCGCAATGAAGAGAAAATAATCCAAGCCTCACAATACCCTTACAGGTGAGGCAACAGAGGCAAAATCAGAGGGATATTTGACTAAAGCGATATATTCAAGGCCTAGCTTCAACATCACATAATTTACGACTATATTATAAAGACGAGAAAAAGCAATAAAAACACATTCCCATTCACAAACATTTTCTGTATGCCTGTAAAGCGTGTGGAGTTTGAGTATGATAGAAGTATTCATATATTTTATGTGTTTTCTTGGCGAATGATTTCTAAACAACTAGATAGTATATATTTTACAAGTAGACAGGTCAGGTTAAGATAGAGGAGGCAATGAAAATATTGAAGAAGAAAGAGTTATATAGAGGAATATCAGGGGAAGGTAGACGAACTGGAAATTTTATACCATAAGGAGAAGATGACTGCAGAAGAGATCTGCGGAAGAGATCAAACGAAATGAGAGGGATTGAAAAAATAAAATTACGTATGCTGACAGATATTCAGGGAGAAAGCTCCCAACGTGAAAAAGGAGGCAAAGAGATTTGGCGACAGGGTCCATTGAGAACTGTCTCAAGACTAAATGACGATGATACCCACTGCTATTAGGTAGCGCTCATGGACTTTTTCACGGCTGGTACCCGAGAGACTCACCTGCAAGTAAAGGCGACGACCCTCGGGGTAAACGTCGCAGATAGAGTCATATACTATTACTATAGCCCTATTCAGACGTTTTAAAAGGCTAAAACTCTCACGGATTGTTCATACTATGCTAAAACCTGCCTGGAAATTCGAATTACCACAGTGAAGTGGTCTGAGTTCGAGGTCAAAAACGGTTATATTCCCCTAAAAAATTAAAATGAAAAAATCCACTGCATGCCACCTTTCCAATAAACTTAAAATTACTGAATAATTAAGCTACAGATGTGAAACTTAAATGATACCAAAATGAACTTAACGGATTGAAGTGTTTAGTTACAATAATCTGTTTTCTTAAAATGTATGAAAATATTTTCGAATGCGATTTATTCAGCATTCTCTTCGTCCTTTCAAGCGGGGTAGCCAGGAGCGATTTTTTGTCCTGCTTATTCCCCATTGGCCCTAACAGCTTACGGAATGCTCCAACTAGTTTAATATAAGACCTGATCTTCATTGATTCCTTCCATTTCCCAATGGCTGCCTTCTGCCCGGCATAACGCTTCCACTCTCAGCTATAAAATTGTTTCGTAAAAACTGAGTGATGACCTTTTACCCTTTCGAGTGTCCCTGGCGATGCGGCGCCTGAGTAAGCCACTATTTTGACTTCCACGAATACTTAATGCAAAAAGAAAGGAAGAGCAGGGGCGCATTTCGTTTAGATTTGATTGAAGGTGGAGAATGGGATAGCGGGCGAGAAGTTTCCCACCTCCTCAGGGTGGATCATAATTGGATGGCGCGTTTCCAGAGTCGACGGAGCCGCTGCTGCTATAGATAAGTTCTCGTAAATAAGTTTCCCGACGCCTCTTTGTTTGGCCTGATGAGTGTTGACTCGACCTCTTGCCTCCCTTAACCCCCCCTTCCCCCACCGAGGTAGGAATAATAAGGGGGAGGGGAAGATGAGCAGATTACTCCCACTGCAACTGGCAAATAGGCTATAATATCGCTCGTGTTCATGTGAGACCCATATATCAAGCATGTTCGATAAAGTGATTACTGAAGCATACTTGCAAAGCTTGATTTTGCGTAACAAATAATACTTTCCAATTTTTCAGGCTGTTGATGATAAAACTTCTACATATCTTCTAAAAGTATTTTCATAAGATTTCGGTCATTATGGAAAATAAACTTCACCCTGGTTCAAATAACCATATCACCATTTTTTGCAAGAATTTATATGTTATTATTTATACCCAATATTCAAGGTTGCCATCTCCGGTATCAACTATTCATCAGGTTAGCCATAATAAATAAATCTTCAAAATTATCCTAAACACAGAAACCCTAAAGGATATATGCAAAGCTAGTTTTCCGTAATAAATTTCAAATTTCCCGAGTTCGTTTTCTTAGTGTGGATTATTGAGAAATTTCTCATTTCACTCAACAACATTTTTTCAGTGAAGTCTTCGATTATTATGGATAATGCCATCTTGTTTCAATAGTAACTTAAGCACCACTTTTCACATGAAAAATTTACAATAACAAATTAAGTACGCGTTATTTTAAGTTCCGACAATTTTGTGAGTCATATTGACATGAACTAAGGAATCCGATATATGTACGGATTTCCTTTGAATGTTATTGATTTTCATGTAAGATGTATGGAATTCCATAAATAGGTCACGAAATAAAATTAACGCCACAGGCGTCCCTTAATCTTGCGGAGATCCTTAGGATTACGGACTTCCATAACCGAATTCAAGGGGTATTGTAGTATCTCATATAAGTACCGAATCCTACAGTAAAACATAGGATTCCTATCGTTCGTCTCTTAAATACCGCAAAAAATCTATACATTTTTACAATCATTCCATTGATTTTCATTAATATCAACGGAATTACTTGGTTTTCCTATTGATTGCCATTAATAAAGTCTATGTCTGTACGGACTTGAACGGGTCTTCTGATTAGTGGCAGTCATTAGGGGACGTAACCGGTTGCTGGGGGGACTCCTATAAAAAATCCTCCTATCTACAGAATTCGACCCCTGGCCCTCGAACTGGGAAGCCAATGCAATAGCCTCTGTGTCAATTTGATCCCTCATGGGTGTTTTACAGTGAAGCTAACGAAGTGACGTAAGATGCGTGATACAACAGAGAGATAAGAGAGAAGGGAAATGGATGGGATAAGAAAATAAGGCGGTATGTCATTTGGGGAAAAGAGAATGTATTAAACTTGTTCCAAAATAGAGTGCGCTATTAATGGACTCTCCCCAAGGCCTATTGTAAACTACGCAGTTCCATTCACATAAACGACTCTCATATTAATTTGCATCTTCCGCACGACCCGGGAGGTGGACGTTGGCCCTCGGCGGACAAATTGCTGCTCGACTCCCCTACGCATCTTCTGGGTAACATTATTTCCTTCCCCATCTCCTTCTGCCATTACTAGGTCGCACGGGCTAAAAGTGGTCACATCCTCATTACCCACCCATCTGCTCCCTTGGGCCACAAATACGGAAAACAATACACCAATTGAAGGGTGTTGATAGGACCTTAGAAATATTCATGCATGCATGATATACTTATTGCCTAAGAAATGGTTAGTGAGGTAAGTACAGTTTTTTTGCAGCGTCATGATGTTATCGCATTTTGCTAAAAACTTGCGTACATTAAAATTGAATTATGACCTGAGTGCAAAATTAAAAAAATCAGTTTTTTTCATCACAGCCCGTTCTTCCAACTATTCCACCGATGTTCACACGTCCATCTTTATCTTAACTATCTATCCTATCACCTTCCGAAAGCTTTCCGCCATGATAAAATCAGCTCACTTGGTAGTGAAATGGCCGAAGGCGATGAATTTGAAGATGATAATTGAGGGATGATGATGCGTAAATATCGGTTATAATTAAAGAAGAAGTGCCAGTGGAACCATTGGTGATTCGGGGAGAGATGCCGGTGCTGAATTATAAATATTAGACATCTTGTATCTTCGCAATAGATGTAAGTACATTTGCGTTTCTTTGAGTAGCTCGGTATCGGTTTTCTTTTAATTAAAGAGTAATAAACTCTTCATTATAGGCCTAACATTAACTGGACCTTACCCTAACTAAACGGCGTCTTTCTCATGAAGATTCGGACTCTCTCGTAATTCCCTCGGGAGATATGAACAAAGCAGATGTCTCATGGGCTCAGTTTTTTATAAACAGGAAGAAAATGTCAGTGAACATTTTGCTCATCTGAAAAAATTTTCAGTAAAAAAATCAGGCGTACTTTTAACAAGTTAGTGACTTTGTTTGAAGGGTAAACTCAATTTTATCGAAGTCCTCGGAAAATCTCGCGAACATAGCCTAGATAACGAGTTGAGGCGCCATTGACGGGAAGAGTGACGAATAAATGGCGACTCACGGAAAACAAGGAGTAAAATTATCGCATGCATCAAACTGTTCCCCTCTACGTCCCATTCAATTTCCACGGGGGAAGCATTAAAAGCAGTAAATTCTTTCCGACGCTATTAAGCGATGATGACAAATGACATATTTTTATAACGCGGACACTTTAATATATAATTCAGCATATATGTGACAAATATTTACATTCCGTACAAATAGTGTCCTTAAATAGATAGATATACACCCAAAATATAAAGATTTCACATACATTTGACGCGTTTCGAGATTATATATCGCGAAGTTCAGCTCCTCTGGTACTATAAACGTTTCCCTAAAGAAAGTTATTTCATTTCATTCGGACCATGGGAAATCCTTAATTTTTCTGCAATATTTGACTTGTTTTGCATGTCATACCAGCGAGAATTGATGCATTGCATTAAGTGATTTTGAAATTATGTCACGTCAACAAATGCACGTGCTATTTTTTATCATTTTATTGTTAGGCAAAGAATATTGACACGTTATCCGTAAAATCCGTCTATGAAACCAGCCAAAGGTCGACAAGTTCCTCATCAAATAGGCTAGAATCGCAGTATTTTGAAGTATATCAATAGCAATAATGAAAAAATACATATAAAAATATTAATATAGGTTCCAAACTTAATATTTTTTGCAAAGAAAACTAAATTCTTCAAAATTTCGTCCTCGCCTAGGTAATTTATCTCCCTGGAAACAAATGGTGACATCATAGCTTTGACTATAATCGCAGCAATCAATTAAGGTACCCATATTTATTCCAGTTTGTTATCATTGCATTTTAATGAACGCTGAAAAATATTAGGCTTCATTTTTTTGAGGTGGAATAAAATTTGAACCTTCAAACCAGCTTTCGGTCACATAAGGTTGATTTTTTTCTGCGAATAAAATACTCGCCATAGCGCGTTTTAAATGCAATGTGTGGCACAGCTGATACCGGCAATAAAAACTTTCTGCATATTTCTGGATACAAATTATGGTCGTCAGTTAAAAAAATCACCTTCGTTATAGTCTTCAGTTCTCTCCTCAGGTAACTTTGGGCGGAAGGCTCAAAGAATATTTTATTGCCTTCGCTTCGTCATAAAACTGGGGAACCGCTGCGCCTTTGCAAATTGAAATAAATTTCTATCTACTATAAACATGATACATAATACCCCATAACACGAATGAGGTATTAATGATGCTCATAGTAGGTAAGGTAAACACTAAACGCATAATTACCTTTCGCCGGGGAATTCCTTTATGAGGCTCATTGTAATTTAATCGTGTAGAGGCAAAATGAGATCTAATTTACAAAGAAAGGTAAACTGCCTTTATTGTGCTGTAGTCGCCTTTTGTGTAAATTGCTTTCCTTTGTGTTTTAATTTTTTCAGCATAAAATTATTAGCCCGTCACATTAAAAAGTGATTGATTACCAATCCTCCTTCCAGGTTCAGGATGTAGTCCCCTTACAATTCAGGTTCAGGATATTCCACCCCTAATCGTTAATGAACTTCTATGTTGCGTCGGTCGAACTATAATATGGTACCAAATGAATTCATAGATACTATGTTGTTATGAATACAATTATGATTAAAATAACGCTAGTGCAATCATTAAATTATGTGCTATGTTTACGTAATTCATAATAAGTTGCACATTGTTTCACTTGTAACAAATATTATATACGTAGACAAGAAGTTCTCTCTGGTTTCCCACCGGGTCAGGTTGCAGTGCACCGACGTTTCGATGGCAGAGTCAGCCATCGAAACGTCGTTGCAACCTGACCCGGTGGGAAACCCGAGAGAACTTCTTGAATACCATACGCCGGGAAAACCTGAGATCCTTCATATATACGTAGAGTTTTATAGTAAGAAAAAAGGTCACGTCACTTTGCGGCTAACTGTTAACTTCATAACGTAAGGGAAGGAGAAGGAAGTACGCTCGGTCCTGTAAGGGAACGAGATTTGAAAGTCTTCATTACTATACCGAGGCAAATGAATTGGAAATAATAGAATAGGGTGATTTATATTTCTATAGCTCTGAGCGTCATATGTATCGTGTACCTCCCTACAGCGACTCCTATCCGGGGTGAGTGGAAAAGAAGCTTGACGCGCAGAAAACGATGCCAAACAGAGGAATTTTTCACAGAGTCTCCCTGAGTCAATTTTCACAGGTAAACCCCAGTGAAACAAAATAAAACAGATTTCCCTCACAGAGGTAACTGGAAAGCACACAGTGAGCATCCAGAGTCAAATAAAGACATCCAGTGGAGATTTAGGCCATTTTTTTCAAAAATATTCGGAGTTCATTGCTGCTATGAACTGAAAGCTTTACTTGGGAATATATAAACGTTAGTTGTCTGGGCTTCGGTGTTTCTGGTAGATGCAATTCGATCTAAACTTACTTTTATATGTTGCTGAAACATTTTATTGACAGTAATGATCTACTAAGGGTTTCGTATAAAAAGGTAACAATATTGTTTTTCTCTTTGTTTTCAACTATATTATATATTTCATTCTTGTATTGCATTATATGAAATAATATTATTCTGCAAAATTACGGCACTTAAAAATCTGTTCCTACAACGCGGTAGTCTCAATCAGTATTTCAGCCCAAAAATGTGGGTAGGCTGTTATAAAATACAATTTTATCGGTTAAATTCTTCCCGAAGGCTCAAGAAAAAACCCTGAAACCGTCACATTCAATTATATTTCAAATACATACGTATTCGAGTTGTGAGGAACTGAAATTTTATACCCACTGAAAATAATCTAGCGATAACTGTGATCAAATGGAGACTAAAAAGACAGCAAAAATACTAACCTAGCTAAAGATAGAACTAAATTTAAAGGAAAAACCGCGAGTTATTATAATTAAAATATCAGGAAACTCAATTACTATACAGGTTCTACAAAATAGGGCCATTGAAATAAATCTGTTTGATAACAATAGTTAATCACTTAAACTCAAAAAATTATAGGTACTACCCACAATGGTGAAGTGTTATTTGAAACTTTCGGAAAGGCAATATTCAAAATTACTAACCGATCATTTTAATAAACCTGTTAATAATACCAAGCATGACCGCTTTCAATGAGGTCAACTTTTGTTTGAAAATATTTATAAAACTCAAGGCTGAAATAGTTCAATAACAATTAATTCAGGGCACGTCAAAGGAGCCATTAGCAGAGAATGAATAAGTATATGAACACCAGAAATAAAGTTTAAAGATACTCAAAAATAATATAGATGAACTAGAATTAATTGAAAACTCTCCAAGCAACACGCTACTGCAAACTTCGATCGCCGAATTATATAATTTACTAAAAGATATTAATAATTGTCTTTCTAATGCTCTTTGTACAGAATGTTGCCAAAACTGCATCCTGTGTAGATTTCACGGGCCCTAGGAAGGACACTAGGGCCTTTGGAATGGCATATATGATCATCAGCAATCCTATCGTTCGTTTGGGAACACGGGTTGAGACTCGGCCAACGAGTTCATTAACCTAACTGTCAGAAGGGGCACAAGTGGGCAAACACAGAGTGTGTCGTACAAGGAGCTACTGTAAATAGAAAATAAAAAAAAGGAGAAGCAAAAAACAGAACACCAACAAGCGAGGTATGCTTGCATTTACTGGATATTTTCCAGGGGCACTCTGCTTATGAATACGCTTGATGTGATTCCAAAGTTAGCTTCCATGCAGGTTTTTTATCATGAAAAAAAGTCATGCCTTATCGAGAGAGTAATGATCTCCAAACTTTGGGAGACACGCCAGATGATCTCAAACGGAAAATTTTCAGTCGAACAACTTTAATTCAATTCCAATGCACTGAAACAGATTGAAGAAAACAAGTGAACTCGATGTTGTGCCAACCTTGTGGAGAATTTGATTTAAAATGAGAAATAGTAGAAAAAATTCATTTGAATAACCATATACTCATTCATAACGAACAAACCGAGTAAAAAGCTGAACAAGACGCACACATTAACACACCATGTGGTTAAGTATGATTTAAGCCTTATTAGTTTGAAAACCTGAACAGTATGCAATAAATTCTAATATTAGTTGAAGATATATTGTGGAAAAGAAACTGTCGGCATTTTGCCCCAATCCTATTCTTGCAAACAAGAGCGTTTTCCTTGCTTTCCAAATTAACAGGTATTATTAATTAACAAACGGCATTAATAAAAGCATATCTTTAGGAATGTGAAATTCATCATATTTTATTCGGTATCACAATTTTTTTCAGAATTAAGACATCCATAATTTTCTGGCAACATGATTAGCATTTAAATTGATTAGAGTAAGTTTATTCTCCACAGATTACGTACTCTAATTAAAATTGTGCCAATAATGAAAAATCTGAAATAATATTCTTTCGTGATTAAATAAAATTTCTGAAGCAGTCACTCATCACTGTTTCAATTGTTATAAGCACGGTTATTTAGTTACAATCAAATATCAACATATCGGAAGAATTAGGAGAATAATTTAGTCATTTCATTAAATATATTTCAAAATGTCACGAACTATGGAGCAGATAGACCTGCCAATTTCTTGCTTGGCACCTCCAGATTGTGGCATTTGCCATGACCATGAACTTCTAAAACTAAACCTCAGCATTTGAGCCAGTAACTGGCTGAAAAGAACACCTGCACGTCTATACTCTCCCACGAGAGCTCAGAGATGATTTCCCGAAGGTATCCAAACAATGTCGCTCGAATTAAAGAGTAAATCTCAGGAGTATCGAGTCTCTTACCGACGGCTGAAAACTTTCACCGATCCTCAGCGTTAAAAAAATGAAGTAACGAGTTCTGGAAATTGTAAAGTCTGCGAAGGAAAATTCTTTGTGTCATTAATAATGGCTTAGCAGTCAATTGGTTAGATTGTTTAGAAAATGGCCGGAGGAAACTGGGTTCAAATCCGGGTGGTGCCGATGGACAGCATAAAATCCAAGTCGGTCGATACATTTACTGAGCTTTCAGGGATTCCTAAAATTCTTCGGAAAATCAACTAGATTCTCTTACATCCAATTCTGGATTATATTAGTTAAAATTCTACCCATTTCCATTATATAATTTTCACAACGTAAATTTTCAAACAAGGGTTTTTAAGTAAATATGGATACATTTTAATTTAGTTTTAACCAATTTCCGTACATTTCTACTACAGGCATAAACATGAGGTCAATTCTGTAGGCCTTACCCCTGTCATTCATCCGTAAATTTTACGATAGGTAAGAATACCATTTGAGCTGCTACTTGTTTAAATCCTTAAAATATACGTTGAGAACCAAAGAGAAATCTCACCCTCTAACCGATAATAGGAAACGCTTTATAAAATAACATCTTTTAAAAGTTATATTAATATAACCATGAAATAGTAGCTCGTACTTAAAATAAAATGACTTCAGCATCTATTAACCCCGTTGTTGGATCCCTCTTCAGGTATCAATTAGCATCGGGGAATGCCTTGTTTATTAGCTATATATTATTAAATAGACATAAAAAACTAGTTAGTCAGCTGGATAACTAATTATCTTCCAGTATTGAACAAATCTAACAAAGAGATTCCGTTTTTCGAATCCCATACATTAAATCCACATGCATCTGCGCCCAGCTTCGGCTTTCATTTTAATGGATGCATAACATCAAATCATAACGCGTAATGTTAGTATCGTTTTATTTGAAAATACAGAAATCACTTTAGCTTATTTTTCACATGGCAGCACTGATGAAAGAGAAACATGTAATGCGTTGCCGTACATTAGCGCCCAAGTAATTATGCTGAAACCTATTCTATTGCTGGGAATGCAGCAACGTTTGCTAATGAATGTTATTTAATGCTCGAGGCTAGCAATAAATGATAATTGAATCCCCATGTACATACCGTATTATTACTGCGCAAAAATAGTGAGTGGGGCCTGCAAGTGAGTCGAAGGAAAGGTCACAAAAATGTCTCCCCATTTCTCTATGTTGTTTTAAGCAATTATAAAACAAGAACATTGCATAGTTAAACTTTTGGGACAATTATTGGAGAGAGAGAGACAAAATTGATTTAGTTCGTTCTCCAGTGCTCTAACGTCGGGTACAGACGGTGACGTTTTAAAGTACATTCTAGATGCATGATTGCATTCTTTATTTCTGTATGAACAGAGAAGAAACATACTAACTTTTTCACCCACTATCTATTCAAACTTGGGGAAAATATAAAAAAAATTACAAATTTATAATAATAAATTTGATGGTGGGATGTTGAAACTGTGATGGAGGGGAGACCGTTAAGCAAACGAGGAAGGGGTGGAAATAGGATGGATGTGTTGGACAGAATGAAGGGAAGGAGGAAGTATCACGCCATATTGAAGAAGGGACCATTCTAGGGTCGGATGTCAGACTGTGTTTTGCTATGAGAGGCAAGGGAACTATAGTTTTACCACCATATAGATTGTATTCTTATAAAATCTACCTAAACCGGTATATTACCAATAATAATAATAGTAATTTGGCTAACATACGCTCGTATTCCTCATCAGTATTTCGATTCTAATAATGGTTTGCTGCAGCCCTCCATTAATTCGCAAATGGAACAGCTTTCCGAAAGGTTTCAACTGGATGTACTCCATCGCTTTCGGTCCTGAGCATCTTCTTTCATTCATGTGTAACTTCTACCATTTCTCATCCTATCAAGAATACCGATCCACCTCCTCCCTCTTCCTCTTTTTCTTCAATTTCTCACTCTATTGTATTTTCTCAGTAAGCAAAGTCGACGAGATATATTCACCGACCAATATATAATTCTTTTTGATTCCCTTCAATAGTTTTTTCCCTCTCCTTTTCCCTCCCTCTTATTCTCATCAGCACTTCCTCATTCCTCAGTCTATCATTTTCTTTACCAAAAGCTTTCTTCAGTGTTTCTCACATCTCTTTTTGTCCGTCAATGTTTTACTACTGTAAAACACCACATTCCAAAAAAAATATTTAGCAAAACTATTTCTCCGTTTTATTGGAACTCTACTTGCTGTTAAAAGTCTCCAATTCTTTTCTATTTATTGCAAATTCCCTCAGTGCCTGATACCGTCCCTGCTTTACGTCCATCATCAATAACTCAGCGAGAGTATTAAGTTATATATTTTTCGTTTTTCTCAAGCTCAAATCTCCAAGCACTTTCCAAATGATTCTTTGGAATTAGTGAATAGGCTGAGGTCGCAAAAATGATAAAAAGAGATCTAGTTCCTTGTCCTCGTTTTCTGCTCTTGATTGCCAACATACTCTGAGATTTCAGCTGGAGTTCCAATGGTACAACTGCCATGAGACATCGGAATACATGGTTTAAAACTTTGAGGTATTGCTTAATTCGAAGTATCATCTTTTTGCGTGCTTTCACTTTGAAAGATATTTACGAATGATAGCTTCACTGAACTGAGAAAATTGGAAACCTATGTTTAACTCGGAAATACCTTGGTATTAATGCATATAATTTATTTAGCTTGGCTTGCAAGTCTTTCGCCTCCAAACATCTACAAACCATAGGTTGAGTGAAATATTGAGTCAAATAGTGATCACAGTAAAGGAAGCAGTAGTCAATTGATGAGATAATCGTTAAGATATCGATGCGTATTGAAAGCTATCCCAAAATGTCTTCGCTGTCTTCATACATTAGTTTCACTGAACTATCGGATATCATTGGTCTTGCATTATGTCGTTTCCAGTTCCACGTACTTTCTGTCCCCTTTAATACGATCTAAAATGCTTAATCTTCGCCTTCATCCTCCACGCTCGCATGACAGCTCAAACTTCTATCACTTTCTTCGATATCCAATTCCCGCTCAAAGTCCTTTCTATCAACTTCTTTTGACTTTTCCCTCCAGTTTCCTTTAGCAACTTCTCTTACGTAACATAAGAAGCTCATTCCTCCCCAGCACCTTATTTTCTTCATGCTTCTTAGGAGATACTTCTACCAAGTTTCAAACGTGGTCACGTAATTTTAACAAAGATCATGCATCAAAATGGTACCACAATAAAATACATATCAAACTTTTTGTTGACTTTTTATGTATGTATCTACATAACATCTCAGTAGTTTTTCCTGCTGATTTTACTATCGCAATCTACTATGGTTTAACACACCGCTCGAAACGTGGAATGACTAACTCTAATTTATGCCATCATACATTATTTTTAAGTTGATATTTTCGAGAAATCTCATTGCTTTTGTTTTCTCGTTATTTGACTTAACGCCACACTTACATATTGATCCGCTATTTGCGCTCATTAATAACTAAATAACCAAGGCATATACAACAATTATTTGAACATTACTTTAAGACAGACGTGAGAGGAATAATCCAAGACAGCACCAACAAATGCAGTTATAAATGACAAAATTTTAAGTCCTCTTTAAACCCATAGATGATAGTGATTTACATATACTCAAAATTTTAGCGCTCAATAGATTTCCAGAGGTTTTTATCTCGGATTTCAGGAACTTACATCGTATCTAGAATGAGAGTCGACGTCGAATGGCTTTCTTTGCACGTTCAAGCGGTGGTCGTGTCTGCGGAGGTCACCGACGCGAGGCGGTCGCCCTTTGTTTCCCTACCTGCCCTCGTCCCCATCCACTCACGTGCCGTTTCCAGCGCGAAGTAAAGAGCGCGAAGGTGATGGCAGACGTGATACATGGATCGATCATTCGATCGATCAATCGATCCCCTTTCCCATTCTCCCTCCACGAAGTAGGGCCAAAAAGTTTTCTGCACATCCAGATTCCCATCGCAGCGGCGGCGAGGTGCCGTGATTGCCTGGCAACTCTCTAGTTCCCTTAGTAGGGGTTTCGGCTAAAGTTGCAATTTTCAGTCTAGGTCATGTAAGAGTTCCATCTACAGTTAGTAAAAAAATTTGGAAAAATAAAAAGGTAAGAAGTGTTTTCTTGTCAAGTGACTTGTTTGCTCAACCAATCTACAGTCACTTTGAAAAGGGAAGAAAAAATAGCAGTTTCCTAGGGTACCATTTCTCTTTTAAAGTGTTAATTTTTGTTAATTAGCTTGTTCGTCTACTCAATTATAAAAATCAATATCAGCATTACATTTTTATTATTTTATTGCTATATTTAATATCAAATATGTATTTTTGTTAGTGTAGATAATTTATTAAGTTGGTTTTTATGGTTATCGTTAACAATTAAAATAAAAGTCTAGAAATTTTTAATTTGTTAAGGAGTTATTCTAAAATGCATTAAACTTCCGTTTCGCTGCGATTGATAGAGTCAAAGCCTGATGAAAAATGTAACAACCGATTGAACCTATTCCACGCCCTCCTTATTCCCCCAATCTTGCTCCTTGCGATTTTTATTTTTTTCCTAAACTCAAGAGACACCTTAAGGGTAATCATTACGCCTCGGACGATGAGGTGAAGGCAGCTGTCAAGCCCTGGATCGGTCGGAGTAAAGTCGGAAGAGTTTTTCAGAGATTAAATGAAAAAACTTACTACACGTTAGGATGAATGTGTTAGCCTTAACGGTGATTATGTTGAAAAATAAAGGTATGATTTTGAAACTGAAGAGTTGTACTTAAATGTACTTTTTGCCCAATCTTGCCATTTGTTTTTGCTCGCGCTCAACAAGCATGTGTGCATTACTTTTCAGCCCATCCCCGTACTTCCCATTTGTATCACTGCTGCCTTCATTATTTGTATCGATCAGATACTGTGGATGTGCATTTTCTTGCGAAATCAGAACTTGACTTTTGATTGAGCCACTCCGATCGGTTTTTATTTATTGTTCTTCGTGATTTCTGCATAAAGCCGCAATAATACACTCCTTTAAAACCTGTTCACCTTAAATTCTATCGGAAATTATTATTTACTGATCATAAGCAAATAAAATCATCTCTATGAACTTCGTTTATTTTATTTATTTAAGAATTACGTTGCAATTAAGCGATTTTCCTGGTGGCAACGGTCAAGTTTGGTCAAAGATCACTCTTACAACGAAAAATACATACATACAGGTACACGCACTATAAAAACAGATAAGAGACAAAATATTCGTACATAAAATGACACTTCCACATCACATACAAACAAACTTCCACATCACATACAAAATGCCGTCCACATCACATGCAAACAATATTTTAATAACCACAATGAAGTTTATTACCCAGTGGCTGCTTTACATTTTTACCTAAAACTTCTAGAATTGGATGGAAAGGGCTCAAACAAACCTCCAGGCAGTTGGTTCCAATCACTAATAGTTCTGTTTAAAAAAGAGTATATTGAATATATGTACTTTGCGGTCGTAGAAATATTTTGGGCCGCTACAGGATTATAATTTTGGTTTAAAGTCTCCGATTCACGTTTCGTTATTAGGGACAATTCAAGGCAACAATATTTGCCCTTCAACCAGAAACCTTTATGTTTCAATAGTTTTGTATAGACTAGGTATTCCTTTTTTGGCTCAGTTGTTTAGTAATTTGGGAGCTATGCTGCTGCATTTTTTTCATATTTCGAAAATCTTCCTTTCAAATGCGGAATACCGAGGAAATTTAAATTCTGTTTGCTATCTATTTTATCACGCGTTGATTGACGATCTTTGTCCGTTAGGTCCGGCATATTCTTTGCTTATCAGTAAATGTACAAGGCCTTCCCGGCTTTGGTATAACGTATGCTTTCATGAACTTACGAAAACGAAAAGCTCAATAAGAAACTTAATTGCGGTCTAATGTCTCCTCCTCCCGCTAACTTCACTCAAACTGTTATGAATCTATGTCGGATTTTTTCTTTAAAAAATGTCTTTATACACGTCAGATCTTTGATCTTCAACAATCACCGTGGCCGAGGTGCCTGCAGACTCCGTCTTTCACACTTATTCGTTTGATTTGGCGTGCACTATGGCAGAAACTGAAACACTTAAGTATTGAATTACGAGTAACGCCACAAATACTTTAATTTCATCCATTCGCTCTGCAGTACTGTCATTCTGTGCATTAATAATTAAATCTCCTTCCTATTTTAAAAGCGACCAGTGATCTTGGAATCATCCATTGACATAATAAACAATAAAGGAAATTCATTAGGCGTTGAATTACTTCGACAATACTACAATAGAGAATGCCTATTCCTTCCCATGTTCATATGTTCTATTCCATGTCATCTTTCTTAAACAACTTCAATATCTCAACCGACGTCAACAATGGCGAATTTTCTCAATCATTTAAACTTTTATAACTATCTCATGCTTTATGTCGTGCCTCCAACTGTTTACTATGAATTCACCAGTTTAATTTTCTATACTATTCTTATTTCGAGTCTTTACGAAGTTTTTTAATTAGTTACTCGATTTATCTCGTTAATTGGAATTATCTTCCAGGATTACACTTCAAGGAAGTTCGATATTTTTTTCTTTACTATTGCCACCATCATCCCAACGCAATTATGCGGTAATATAGTATACCAGCTTCATGCGTAAGCTAATACAATTCTCTATATTCGAGAGCTATTGGCAATCTTTTCGCATTCCCCATCGCTGGTAGTCTTCCTCTTCTATTGATCTCTTATTCAATATCCCAATTTAATATTTTTGTTCCCTTTTGCCGTAGAAAATTGTGTTAGCTTTCATTTGTCATGCTTAAATATTACATGATCATCAATATCTTGAAATAAATAAACATCTCATCAATTCTTTTGACTATTCTTATATCGTCTGCAAAACCCTACTTTTAGATTGTTTTTACGTGGGTACCAATCAATTTATCGCTTAATTTCATTGCCTTTATTGCATTCCCTAATAAAAACAACTGAAAATTATTATAAATCCAGCTTTTTTACTGCTGAGTCAGGCTTTTTTTTAACGGAGCCTTCCGTAACCGGATGTCCTTCTATAACCATTGTATGACAACTCTGCTATAAAAACACACTGATAAGCTCAAGAATAAAATTCCATTAATTCTGTTAGAGTCGACATTACCGGAATCATTCTTTATATACTAGAAAACAATGCAAGTTTGCTGGTCTTTTGCCAGACTTTTTTCCTGCAAGTAACGGCTGATATAGTTTCTCCAGCATCCATACATTTTTTAATACAAATTGGTCTTTAAGTAGAAATTTATTTTTTATACCTACCGTTCTACGTAAACGGTTTTAGTCACTATCTTCGACGCAAGATCGTAAGAGTGATAGTCTGAACACTTTCACTTTTATCTGCTTACTTACTAATCGGAGCAGACACTACCAATACTATGTTCTTCCGAAAGCTCGCCGGGTTTTTATCTGCTCCACTGATGTCGCAGATTAGTGGGTACAGCTTTGATAATGTCTTCCCGCCCATATCTTCAATTAACTCCGAAATGATAATATTGATTCTATGGGTTTTGTTTACCCGCTTAATGGAACCCCTTCAAAAAGCGATCCCCAGTTTAATTCCATTTGATTTATATCTGCACTTTCCGTCTTTCGTTTATTATTTCCAGTAGATCCTTAAATATCAGTTTTATTGCAGCTTTAAGCTAGGATCACTATCGATTTTTGCGTCTGGTAGTTTATGAAGGCTATAAATTCCTATTAATATGCCTCAAAATAATGTCAGAATTTGGTATCATCCTCTCTCTCCACATATGTCTCACTTATGACTTTTTCAATAGTGGTCTAAAGCTGGACATATCCTAGTACCAATTTATACAATACGAACAGGATTACCTAAGTTTTACTCATCTTTTATCCATTTCGCAATTCACATTTTCATTGTCTTTTACCTTTTGTACATTATACCACTCAATCAAACAAAATCACCTATTTAACGCCTGGGTTGTTAAATTAATAATATCAACCCTTCCATTGTAGCGGTAACAATTCGCTACAATTTCAGAACCCGTTCCTTCACAACACTGTCCCAATCCATCACTTCCATTCGAGTATTCCGACTAAATAAAAACTTCCCTTTTTGAGCCATTTTATTTCGCTTATTCCCAAAATGTCTAGATGGGATATTCAAGTTTCCACCGTCAGAACTATAATTCTTACAAAATGCCTTGATAATATTACGTTCCAATAGATAATCTTAATTTGACCGCACGAATGTCTCTCCCAGACCCAAATGAGAGCTTACTAGATTCTTCTAGCCTGAATACTTCATGCAAGGGGCTTTCATTTCGCTATTATAGTCATCCATCAGCATTACGGGGAATTTATTATTATTTTATTTTTACTATCATTACACAGTACCCTAGAAGCCACCGCTAGGGTGTATGGCAGGACATGTATTATAGCATATATCCAATATTTTATCTAACCTGTCATTCTTCATTATTACTTTATTCCCTCAAAACTCGTCGCTTCTACGTCTTCAAATAATTTCAATGTACTGCATTTCTATCGATTTTAGTCGTGAGTAAACTAACATTCCCCAGCATGAGTCGAATTAGATCCCCTTTCCTCCTCATAAGTGTCCTTCGAAGGTTTTCCTCTTCCCATTCCCTTTGAAATACTTCATTTATCATTGCGCGTATCAACTGAATACAGAGAGAGAATGTGGTGATCTCTCTTGTGGATAGAAATGTGATGGTTTCCATGTCAAAACTACAGGAGCTAAGGTAAACCAGTCCTGAAGTGAAATTCATAGTATTACTGTATCAAGTTCCTAAGATATCTTTACTTACTCCACTTTGCTTGTAAGACTGAAGGCTAATACCTTCTTCCAATAATGATTTGCGCCTTATTGGCTGTGATAGTACATTTTTTATGTCCCATCGCATTCCGAAAACTTCCTTGTCTGTCGCGATTTTTCTTCTTATGCCTCTACTACTTTGACCATTCTAGTCCAAAACGCCTCCATTATAGGAAACCTATTCTACCAGCTCTAGTTTTCGTTTTCATATTTTAACGGCTAATTTTGCCTTCGTCATTCTTGAAAACATCCAAACTTGTGTTTTGTTTAAATTTATCCCATTCCCAATATATCACACAGATTTTCTAATGTGTTAGGCAATGATTGAAATTGACACAATAATTATGTTAAAAATAAAACTTCAAACTTGTTCATGTATTTAATTTCAGACCCTTAAGAATTGAAAACATTAATTAGGAAAATTAAATGTGTCAGAAAACTTATTACATAATCCATGACAAATTTTACAGCTTGGAGATACCAAAAGCGGCTTGTGTACTTTCTCCTCGATGAGAGGTGGGATTTTAAATCAATTGAATGTCAAGGAAATTCATTTCTGTTCATCTTTATGCCTGTACTAATTATTTACTATTTTTTTCTGATTTATGCACCAACATGTAAACAAAAAATTGACTTACTCCCTTAAATATAAAACAAATAACTTAACTCTTTATTGTGGCTTAAAATAACGCATGGAACGTCCATACCTTACCGGGTTAACTCACCAAAATCACCTGCGGCCAGTGTTTTAATTACGATCTCTCCGGTTTTATCCTACTCCGTATTTAACGTGTCCTTCCTCGCTTCGTCCTTAGGGAGGAAAACATCAAGGTACTCGTCTAAAGCACGTTTATGCTTAACCCATTGATTACCTAATATTTTAACCAAAACAAAGTATATTATACGTATATTATGGTATTTATTTTGATATGGTTTCTGTTCTGGATTCAGAAGCATGTTTAAGAGAGTTTCCTATTGATAATTATGTTCTAAGCATGGTGAAAAATATTTTCCTTCGTGGGTAAACTCAATATATTAGCGCATTAAATCCTCCAAAATGATACCGCTATTAAACTCTGTATGCACTCGATTAAAACTTTTCATCTAAATCGCATTTCAATAATTTCCACCTCCTGATGTTTTTCGCGTATTTTAATATCGGTCATGATCGTGTCTAAGGACTTCGATAAGGTTGCTAGTTGTTGCAGAATTTGTCTTGTACCCATTGATGAAAGTTCCTGAGTAAAATATTATGCCAGTTTTGCACCAAATGAATTAATTAATCATCGAGGGACATTCATTACGGCTGTCAGGGAGGTGGCTGCCGCGTCGCCGCGCAACGGGAGACGAGATATAATTCGTCGTACTGTGACGGCACCGTTAGAGAACGCCATGACAACGGAGAAGGTTTCCAACAATTTATTATATATTCTCTGGGCCGACGTCCACGGGGGGAATGGATGAGGGGGGGGTTACGTTGATAAAAAATGACTCGATATTACAACCGCGATTGGCAAGACCAAGCTCTCTAAGGTTGATGAGTAAGAAGATTAAACTCGTAGAACGTATACCGGAGGAAGCGGTGGATGTAATGGTCGCTTCTCGCCATCCCTCTTTTACTAAAGGGATCAATCTAGACCGCGCATATAGGGAGCTTTGGGTCAGAATAATATGTTCTCAGAAATAACCAATTTGGAGCAATTAAGCTTTGCTGCAAGATAAGCCTAACGCTGATAAGAAAATATAAAAACCATCATCTCCTAAAAAAGTGATATTTTGAACGTGCAAAAAGAAAGAAAATATGTAATTTACATGATTCTACAAAGAAACTAAGGAAAGAAACAAAGGAGAAATTCAAAGATTTTTGCTATATTTGCAGCAAGATCACCATACGAGATGGGATATGCGAGGGCTATAGTAAACCGAATAAGGATGGCGATGAAAGTTTACTACCAGAGTACGCACTGAGTTTACCTTTTTAAGACTGTAAGATCTATAGAAAATTTGCTAAAGGGAAAGGAAAGCTTCAGTGATGAAAATTTGATTCTGCCAAAGTATAATGAAAATAAAATGGACAGACAGAGTAACAACAAAAGAAGTACTTTAAAGCGTGGGTAAAAATAGTGGCCTGTGGAAGACAAGAAAAAGAGAAAAACAGATTGAGCAAATCCTCAGGTACGATAGTTTACTGAATACCATAATTGAAGGAAACATAGATGGAAGAGTTATGTAGGACGGCAAAGGAAGCAGGTGATGAAAAATATCGGTTCAAAGAGCTACGAGGGAATGAAAAGAGAGAAAAGTAACGGTGTATCCTGGAGAGATGTTACAAATCAATTCTCTGACGGATAATCCGTGACTACAAGTAGTTTAATTTTAAAATAGGCTATCATAATTATTCCTACCAGATCTCCAAAATACGCAGTATTTATTTACACTCACATTTACGTCTGGTGGAAAAGGAAGATGTCAACTCTGGCCGTTATTCCATGGATCTCCGATAGTTTTTCGGAATTCCCCGGATCTTTAACGAGACAGAGAACGTGAAAAAAAGTGTCCTAAAATAGATTCAGACGATTCCTTATCAACTCATACCATTCAACATGAAGCTCTCTATAGAACATTGGCCACAGTTAAGAGCTACGTAAAACCTTGAGGCCTTTGGTGTAGGCACCCAAATCAAATTCGTACGACCCCTCCACTGCAATAACTCGCCCATATATCAGATTAAAGCGAACACGATTTTTTAGTTACCCTGTGGATTCTCCGGAGAAAAAATAAAAAAATTGTATTCCTTTAATGGTGAACGTTGGCTTAAAAAATTAAATAATATTTTTAAAAACTAGGGAATATTATAAGTTTTAATTAATTACAATCCGTGGACCTATTGTCATTGAACTTTAATAGTAATGCGTTACTTCTGGCAGTGGCGTATGCAATCGTATAAAATGGATTAGACACATCAGATTAATCCAATTTTTTTATTCTTCGTGGTAACAACTGGTATTGGCGACTTTATCAAGGGTACTCTCTCCCTGCGTTATTTCGGCAAATCATGCAAGTAATACGCAATAGTGCACTTCCCTTCAGCCTAATTACAAGCTAGAGCAACGCGCACAAAGGAAAATGAGACTAAGTGATCATTTGTCCCTTCGCACGCAAAAATGCATTTGACCACTACGGAGTCGAAAAATGGATTCCGATAATTTCGGCCCGGCTTCAAACTGGGAGATGCTTCAAAACACCGCTCGCTAAAAATCCCAAAATGTTTGATTTTCTCAGGACCATCGCTTTGTGAGAAACAACGGGCGGCGAATGGAAATTAACTGATACCCTTAATGCCCTGTTAATGAGCGAATTTCACACACCGTAGGACTTGATGAGCACTACCCTCATTTATCAAACCGAGTTAAAGACTTGCGGTTGCCTGTATGTCACGGTGTCGGGCGTGATGTGGTGGACCTTGGCCATAATGACGGGAAACAAGCCAGCAGATTTCCATTTAGGAAAGCAAGCTGTTTCCACGTCTCTGTGGTCGACTTTCCCCCTAAGCTAAAATGCACACACGATGAATCGAGAAGTCAATATAATAAATATTCATGACAAATGTTAAAAAGTTATTTTTTTAATTAAATAAAACACATTAGTTTAGTAGTGAGACGAACGTCAAGAAATGTTTGCCTATTTATATTTTGGAAAAGTCGTAATTATGGAGAGAAAATTATTTTCTTCCCCTTAAATATTTTATTTAATCTTTCTGCTGGATGGCAAACAGTACGATAAGTGAATAAAAAAACATAATTCACAAAAACCACAAAAATATATACCAGACATCCTATTGAGAGCAAAGAGCGCAGAATACGTCGCACTACAATTCATTCCCATGATTATATGAAAATTGATAGGGAGAAAACGATTAAAACAGTTATACTTGTGCATTCACCTCTTCTTCATGTGGTTGTATGAGATCCGACTCCAAAGAGTTGAAAATGGTTAAGAATTTTCATATAGTCGCCTAACACGAGACCTCTATGACAACCAATATGCAAAAACTTATTGGTTGTAGGCGTAACTTATTAAAAGCGGTGACACATATAATATATGTTCACAGTATTTGGGTGGTGTCCTAACAGGGTGGTGTCCTAACAGAGTGGTGTCCTAACACCCACCGCCACACGCCCTTGCGGCGGCTTGCGGGGTATTAAGTAGATGTAGATGTATTTACTTAAACAAATTTTTACGGTTTCGACTTTAAAGAACATGTTTTGGACCGCAATATGCCCAATAAAAGTAAAACCCGTCACTTTTTTCGAATGAATTCTGTAAAAAAATTTTAATTTCACCAATATTATTGATGTTTTCAAACAAACAATGAAGACGGTTCTCCCCGATTGGGAAACAATAAACAGAATGGAAAATCAATAACGTTCTAAATGTATAATGGTGATAATTATAACCAACGTAGGTCAGTTGTAACGGTTGAAAATCACCTTTTCTTTTGCACGAGTTTTGAATTAGATTTATTACCGCATTCGATAAAGTTAAACATTACGGAAACTCTCGACAAAGGATTTTGAGCGATGGTCGAAAATAGTCGTTTCTGATATCGAATTAAAATTAACTTTCTCGCACAAGATTTCCGGAGCGGAATTTGGTGAATAATCCTGCTGACTGAAAGGGACTTTAAACCTCTGGGACATGTGAAATACACACATTTGGAGAGAAAACGGTGCGAATTCGTTCCCCTCTACCGCGTACGGTTTTTCAGGAAGTTCAGCCACGCAGAAAATCACACAGATTCGGTAAAGCTGAAGGGACGCCCTCGGGCAATAACCGGAATTCCTACCCAAGCCCTTTGATCGGTGGTCAAATACTCTGGCCTTTTATGTGGCCATGTCGCAAAATATAGATATGAAAATAATACAGAAACATCCGACTATGAGTTACACTTGAATGCTAACATAGGACATGAGGGTACCGTCCATGAAAATATAAGGGGGAGGAATGGAAAGAGAGTTTAAATTACAACACGTACACAATATTATTATTATATTCATATGCACAATAATACAATAATATTAATATCTTACATCGGTAAATTACGTACACAATGAAACTGATAACGATCAAAATGGACCGTAAGTTTGAGCCGTTAAATTGTCTAATCACGGGATCCATGGAGTTCTTAACTTGACCAGTAACAAGAGATAAAACAAGCAAAGAAAAGTGACCCGACTCTTTTGATTGGTAAGCTTAAAGAAATACCGGTACTACCTAATTCAATGATCAATGAGTGAGAATATTAATCAGTCAAAGACAATATCAATAAATAAGTAAACATCTACCAATGTGTGAACTATTTGGATATCATGGTCAACTTGATGCGTTGGCAAACTGAAGATTGATTTCTATTGGAAGCTCTACCAATCCCTGCTTGTCTCATTCCTTCAGAGTTCCTTATGCCGACATCTTTCATTGCCTTCTTCGCTTAATTCAACCTTCGTCGCATTATTCCCCTCTACAATATCCAGGTATGATCTTCCGGAAACTATCATACCTCAGAATTTTCCAAATTAATTCCCCTCTCCTTCTCGCAAGTTTCCTCTCTTCATTCACTCTTCAAATTATTTCTTAATTTGTCACTCTCTAGTGGACGGGGAAGTCCAACGGGTCGCGCGATTGGTTACTAATTCTAATTGAGCCCCGGTTTGATTCCCTGGGATGTCTCTGGACACACTTGACTTCACCCAAGGTGTGCGATTTTTCGGGTACCAGAATCCTCGGAAACCAGAGGTGCCTCAGGGAAAGGAACTGGTTCCCCTTATTACCCTTATGTGTGAATTTAACACACCGTCGAGTAATAGGTGAGCTCTACTTGCAATGATCAAAAGAAGCTTAGAGTTTATTGCTATAGCTATGGTTACGCTATCTATTACATTTTCATAATTCTGCTTCAGCTTCGAAGCGCTAGTGATTCTAATCTTATTTTCTCCGTTTCTCCTAACTTCCATGTTTCACGGTAGTAAAAAGTTAACATGCATACGTGTAATGAACAACTTCTTTCTATTATAACTGATTCCTTATATATCTGTTAATCCTGATAGAAAATCTTCTTCGCCTGCGCTTATCTGCCAACATTCTTCCACTTACTACTTCCTTCGCTGGAGATTTTCCTAACAAAATTGCAATATTCCTTCTTTTCTTTATCTTTTTCTTGACTTATTTTTTTACCTTCCTTAAGACTCTGGTTTTGATTCTATTTATCTTGTAAAAAGTGTATTCGTCAGCTTTTCCATACAGACTCACATCCTCGTCAAGTATTGTTTCTTCTCTGCTGGTAACGTCCTCCCGTCCAAAAATCATTCCTTTTTCATCCTTCCTCCGTGAATTCGCATTCCTTCTTTTATATTTTCCTTAATATCATTCAATGCTTTCTCAACGTAAATATTAAATTCAGTGGTTTCAGACGCCAGTTACTTAAAGGGAATACTTAGAATTGGATAAAAAAATGCTTGGATCCCTTATTAGATTTTCTCAATTTGATTTGATCAGATTCGCTTTCACAGCATCATCAGATAGAGTACAATTCAGAGGGAAGCAGACTAAATATACCCTCCCAGTGTAAAAAAATGAGAATCTTATCGAGATGGGAGAGGACAGCAGGAAAAAGATGTGTAGGACTAGGTAATGTGTCAACTACGCGACGCGATTTGTTGCTAGGTTAAGACGTTGGGATTGGCAGCAGGAGAGAAATTGTGAAGAATGGCAGGCAGAAATTTCAGACGACATCTAATAAAGGTCTTCTTTCTTAAATTGAAAATATTTTGCTCGGAGGATATTTTCCAGTCATTCCGATGTTTCCGATCTAATGCCCATCCTCTTTGCATACAGCAGGGAAACAGAAATTACTCTCGTGTCCTTCATTTGCTAAATGTTCTGACCTCCCATGATAGCAATTTAAAAACGAGCGACGGAGTTCTCTGAATATTATTCTGAAATTTCTCCTCGATTCTCCACACAAATGATAACTCAAACAAGCTTACTTATAAATCCCTGATTTTTCCAGTGTGTAATTCTTTCCTTTCCTGTTGATAATGAATTCATCCAGACAATTCTTACAAATCTAATACAGCCGATATTAATCTTTGAGTAAACAATTCGTCACTTTTAGGGAAGGAAGTGTATTCGGTGTGTCTCAGCATGCACGGGCATGTCTGACATCTCCTGAAGATGTACCTAGTATTTGGAACCTGCGGTACCATACTGAAATATTTTGTAATATCTATCGAATTAAATCTTCTATTCTACACGTATAATGCTCACATACCGTTCCACGGATTATCAGGTACGATTATGTGCAACAGGACCTTATGCACTGATTTATTTTAGATATTGATCCTTAATTATCTTTAAGTACGGTCCCTACGTTCAAGACAAAGTAGTATTCAAGTTATCTTCCTGACTTTGCGTTCGTTTCCGTGTATTTTGGGAAGGGTGGATGTGAGCAAATCCTTTTCAAAAATGAGTATCCGTTGGCCCGTCAGTTGGTTGAACTTTGTCCTTCATATGTCAGTTTTGGGACAGCAGATTCACTCCCACTACTATTCTCTTGATGACATCGAAGCGAGTTCCTTTGAACTCGCTTATTCACCCCAAATGCTTTCACGCATATTGATTACAGGGCCTCAGGGATCGTCCAAAGTTTCTAACATTACTGATTGTATGACCTATTGTGTCCTATCTAACGGCTTTCTCTTCGTCAATCGGACTGCAACTTTTTCTCGTTTTTAATCTCGTAATGAAGTTAATTCTCCCTCCTACCGTTATCTACATCCAGAGGTTCAAAATATCCAACATGATTGACTCAACCAGTGCACAAATTACTTCCCTGGAGCACGACCAGTAAAATCTGTACTCAATGGACCATATCCAATTTTGAAAAAATGTAGTTTAGTCACAAAACACAGAAGGTTCCTCCTTTCAATCTTGAAGTTCATCCCAGAATCCGTCCCAAGTAACTAAATGAGGACTGCTCAATAGTCAGCTGATATTTAAGTGTTTGAAGCGTTCAAACCTCTTGAGATGAAGTTGCAAACGAATTCCCCTCACTCCCTATACCCTCAGTTCACGTATCTTTCGCTCACACCTTTGAATCATTCTCTGTTATGACGAAGGTGGGAGATCACCGACAAAATAGCCCAGCTAACGCGGGGGTGTTGTGCAAATATAGAACACACAATTTTCGTGAACAGCATCTCAAAGTCTCCAAGGTTTTTACAGGCACATTCAACGTATTTCTCGGTCCATAGGATGCACCGGCACATAAGATGCACCCTGATTCTTCAAGTCAGAATTTACAAAAAAAATATTTTCCAGGCCAAAAAAACGAATTATATTTATGCCCATATGTTGCTTACAAACTACTGAAAATAGTTATATTATCAACATTTTTAATAAATTTCAATTTTTACAACTTTTAATAATTTTTCCGGCGAATCGGTTTGCGCTCATCGGCCGAAATTCTACCCGAATATAAATAAGACGCAGACTGATTTTAGAGCAAATTCCGAAGTAAAAAAGTGCACCTGTGTTTAATTAATCAAGTGTATGTATTAATACGGATACAAAAAGGGGTAAAGGAATAGAAAAGCATAGAAAAACGAGCACATAGTTGGTAGGGTACGTAGATTGAAAGGTGAGGATTTCAAGCATAAAATGTCTCCTTAACGCTTGAACCGCGGATCTGCGACATTCCGGGTAAATGTCATACCGACATATATATATATATATATATATATATATATATATATATATATATATATATATATATATATATATGTGTGTGTGTGTGTGTGTGTGTGTATATATGTATTTTTTTATATGTGTATATATATATGAATATATATGTATATATATATATATATATGTGTGTGTGTGTGTGTGTGTAAATATGTATTTTTTATATGTGTATATATATATATGAATATATATGTATATATATATATATATACATATATATGAATATATATGTATATATATATATATATATATGTGTGTGTGTCCAATATGTAGAAAGGTGGACTTAACGCGGTCCGCTTGGTGCTGAAAGCGCGCGGGGCGGAGAGAGATAGGTGGGATAGGAGAACGAGAATCTGGCCGAACAAGACGGAGGGGCCAACATGATAAAGCTGGTGATGACGACAGGGCGCCGGCGCCAAACGCCTGTAGGGTAATGTACATATACATATATATGTATGGGAGCATCGGGAAGAGCAGTGGGACAAGGCGGGAGAGAGGGATGGGGGAGATGAGAAAGGGGCGTGAGTGGAAGGAAGGGGGGAAGTGGGCCGAAAAGAGACGGAGATACCCGAATGGGAGGTTGGCAGAGGGCGCGGGGTCGGAGGGAAGGGTTTTCGGCCACCCCTCCCTTGGAGCTGCTGCAGTGTCAGTCGCTTCAGCCGGTCGCCAGAGAGAGTCACGGTTGGCTGAAATTCCAGAAAGACTTCCCAGGGTCTCGGCAGTACGATAATAAAAGAAGGCAGGCGGAGAGATCAGAGTACTCGAGGCCTGTTAGGGAGTTGCATTCGCAGAGGTCCGAGTGACTCTGTGTCGGCAGGAGGCGACGTGATAACCCGTAGGAGACAAACCGACAACGCGAACATCCCTCCCTCCCTAACCAACTCCACTCCGGCACTCATCCGCCATTTCCATCCGACGTCCGGAAGGAACTCTCTTTGCTTTTGGCGGGCCGCTCTGCACGGGGCCGCACAGAAGGAAATCCGCTAACCGACCGATAACAACCGTGAGTATTCACCCAATAACCTACCGCTCCAACCCTATAACTCAATATGATATTTTTTACAAAATCCTTTTTTCGTATTACCGCGATAATTATTAAACCATTATTACCAAGCTTTTGTAACCAGCAGTAAAAAATGGAGGATAAAAGTTTTCACCTAAGATAAATATTTTTTTATTTTACAAACGAAGCAAAAGTCTATACGGAAGTTGGTTTTAGTGAAGGTGTCGTAATTAATTTTGGCTAAACGTAAATAAAAGTTTTCCCTCTTTCTCTGCTTTTATTTTCCATGCATAGAATCCCTTACTGGATGATATTCCCCTTGAGATTATAAGCACGATGGTAGCGATTTTTTTGACAAGTGAAATCTCTTTTGTTTTCACTGGAGGGAGTGACATGTTGGCATTCGAACCGAAAAAAAACTCGCAAAATTATTCGCACTGAATTTTTCCCGTTGATTCCCAGAGTTTTCCTTCCGCAGCACAGGTATGGCCGCTTGGGCGGAAACATAACCTCCCCTGCGCATCCCCCTCGGGATGGGTTACGGACGAGTAGACCCGTGTGTGTACACACGATCGTAAGGGTTTTTGGGAGGGTGAGGGGAGGGAGTACCGGGATGAGGGAGGAAGTTAGCTGTCAGGGTTCGCCCACTGCGGCAAGGACGAGAAAGGGTCGACATGGGCGGCCCACGAATTTTAACGACCCGTTCGACGAGCAGCGTGCCGCGCACAAAGTTTTTTCTGCTCCTGTAGCGCTCATCGTTCCGCGGGGACGCCGCTGAACACGCCCGGGAGTCCTCCATCCGGGATTCGAGCCCGGCCTACTCTGACCGCGAATTCGAGTCATCAAGAGACTCCGATATCGATAGTCTGTCACGAATCATGTGGAATGATCACATTCCGACTCTGGTTGACTCGGACGACGCCGTTCCCCGGCTTCAAAAACTCTCAGAAATTACTTTGCAAAATGCTCCAAAAGAAGAACCGGAGGAAATAAGTTTGCTTAAGTTAATAAGTGAGTCGTTTTGAAAATGTTACGATCAAAATACGTATTTTCAAGTCATATTGATTTTATATTTGGTTATAAAAATTTCCAAAGTGTCAAAAAGTTTCTTTCGTGTGCGTGTTTAAAATAAAACGTAATTTGAGCATAGTTACAACGACGCATTTACATTTGAGGCTATGTTATGCAATTTTTTAAATTTATATCGTAATTTTGTGAAATCGCAGGAATGCTGAATCGATAGTGAAATCGCATTAATAAATTTATTACTACAAAACATATTGCCATTGTTATTATTTTCCAACAGATGCATTCTTATGCTGAAGCGTAAACTAGAATAATGCTTAAAATAATAAAAATTTCGCGGAAAATATTTCTTATTTCAATTTTAATATTGCGAAATTTTTTATGTATCATTAGCACATAAGATACAATTTTTGGAAGCAAATACGTTGGAGTAAACATTTTTGTCCCGACTAACTTTTTTATCGTACCTTTACCGTTTGGGAACGAGCCTTTATCGTTTACGAAAAAAAATAAAAAGATTTATATACTACCATCGAGACGAACCACGTTTTTTCCACTTGGACTAAACTTCATGAATAGGAAACAGGAAACTCGAGCTTACCTCGCTCAGCAAAGTGGTTATAATTAAAAATCCATACTGTATCGTCAGGTTAGACAACCTGATAAAAATATAGGATATAAGGTATGTATGTATAACTACTTGACTGCATTGCTCCCATTAATTATGCTTACTCCTCTCGTAGCGACTTGAATGAAGAAACACTAATTGCTTCCCATTTCAATTAAGTGCTCAGGGTGTGGTGCAAGAATTAGGGATGCAACACCAAAATCCGCTATCACCTGCTAATCCATTCCAAACCCTGAAGTTCCTTCTCAATCACGTCATCTCCTCAAATGCCGCTTCGTCTAATTCGTACTCCGCCTTCAACCTCCGCATATCCTTCACCTTCCTTCCTTCCCCCCTCCCATTCCCGTCGTCACTGCCACCTGAATCATTTAGAAGTAGACCGTCGTACTTCCCCATGTAATCTGCTCGATAAGTTCACCTCTTCGTTTCGTCCGCGCATTCGGAATAATTTGATCCGACGCCATCTTCGATTCCGGAGAAACTCCTCAAACAATTGGTGACCATTTTTCAGCCCGATACCTCTCAGGAATCGTTGTAATCAGCTCTTCGCCGATCTCTCCTGTCGCCTCAGTCGCTTCCTCCGCCGACTCCCGATGAATGTTTCACGTCTGATACCCCTTCGCTCCTCCGTCCTCCCCCCCTCCGTCCAACCCTTCCCATTATCCCGACGTCGGCACACAATCTCGGGTAAGATGTCTCGCTGTAGAATGGTTATGCATCTGATTTGTGGGCCAGCACTCTCCTGCTCATCCCGGTGACCCAAGATTAAGCTCCTCTCATCCCTAACTGATCCTTGGTGAGCTTCTTAATTACTAGATCTTAAAGTCTAGATACGGAATCGGGGAAAACTATTTTTAATCCACTATGTTATTAACCGGTCATTATTTGAAAGCTGTATATAGCCGAAATATTGGTATATTACGCTACAAAGTCAAACTTAAGCTGAATGGTAGAAAATCGAAAAGAGAAGAGGGGTCGAGATCTGAAAAAGTTTTTAAGATGCACTTAATCCTGGTAATATTCGTTAGTGATCTTTTTCTGAGAAAGACGGTAATTTTTCCATAGCGACATTTTATGCCACGATGAAAATTCATCAAAACTTTAAAATTCATGAATATATCAACGTTAAAAATTTCCGTGCGGAAATTATTGTAACATGGAAATGAGGATTAAATTTTTCCTAAGAAATATCAAGGGGTATTTCTCAAAGTATAATAACTTTGGCAAATAACAACGGCGCTACACGATGACTGTTTTCATGAATATTAAAAAGATTGAATGAGTGTGTGGGGGAAAATTTTGGTTATTATCAAATTGCGCTAACGCAAAAGAATTTTCAAAGATACTGTTAGCTTACGTGATACTACCGGGTCAGTACCAGGATTTTAAGTAAAAAACAGAATAAAACCGGTAGCCTTGTAAGTATCATCTACCCTTATGTACGCGGGAGCGCCGCTGATAAAGTATGCGATGCCAGTAGTGCAATTCGGGATCCAGTATTACCTCCAGCATCACGGAACGAGAGTTGTCCATCTCCTGGGGGTTGACGCTTCGCCACACATCGTGAAGGATATACGGTTGATGTGTGAAGATGGGGTGGAATGGGGAAAGGGGAACAGTTCCTTGATTTGAGTGTACAAAGGGGGATGCCGTGGGGAGAGAGAGAGAAAGAGAGAGTTTTGCACCAAAACTGCGGCAACAAAGAGGAAGCGAAATTTCTTATTCCACTCGGTTTTTTCTTAACGATCGAACTTCCATGGACGAAGAAAAAAAACGCGAACGTTTTATTTTTTTACGCCAGGGGAGACAATTCTTTTCGTTCCTTTCTCCCATCGCGGATTGCGATGCTTTTCGAAAGAGCGTTGGTTCGTCTGGTCACGTAAATCGTCTGTTTCGCTCGGAAGGATTTACTCGCCAACTCTGGGAATGCACGCCGCCTCCTTGCGATGAATTTCAGAGCGTCTCCGCAGATCATTCATTGCATCGCTGATTCAAAGGAGAGCATGAGAGACCATTCGTCATCACTTATAATCATATGATAGAGCGTAACAGTCCCGAAAGCATGTGTTTTCGTGATAAACAGATATCCAAAATGTCTTCTAATTTTGTTTTAAATAGTAATTTAAAATGTTAGCGCCAAGATATTGAGCATCTTTCGATTAACGTTCTTTCAGCGTTCTTTTTTCACAGATTTTTATTTTCTTTTTTTTTCAACCACATCAGGATGCGATTTAACAATTTAGCAACCACAAAACGTGACATACGTGTCATATTCTCATTTAGATACTTGTTATATCTGCAGCATCAACAACAAACAAACTTTTTTATTGATATCAGAAATAAATAATAGGGGAATATAAATGCTGGAAGTCAATTTTATGGTTTTCAACTAACATTTGCAAACGCAACTGCAAAAAGTTTTAAACAATAAAATAAAATATTGACTGGCAAAGTGTTATGAAAGCTGTATTGCCGGTAAAAGAATCCGAATGACGAAGTGCAACGTAAATTGACATGGATCTAGGTTCCCACGAATTTTTATCTTAATAAGCGAATTTTTACCTGTTAGAACGGCTAAATTGACGCGGTGGTAAATTTAATTTGGAAAATTCCGAGGAGCCCTATCTCCCCTGTACTAGGGATCATCAGAGGTAATGGTAGTTGCTGCAAGGTGGATTACCCACACTTGGTAGGCCAACGTGAAGGAGTACTACTAAAGGCAACCTAAGAAAAATCTGAATGCCCAAAAAACGCCCAGGAAAAGGGCTATTGAGTTACAGTGTCACGTTAAAAGCATTCTTGAGGAAGGCTCCGAGAAAGAATATAAATCATTTTTCCTATGTAACAACGATAAAATTGCTTCAGAAAATAATTAATCCTTATAACAGGAGGACTCAATCGACTAACGTATATACTATACCACACCTGAGGTAGCTACCTGTGAAATATGATGGGAGTTACTTTAGTTCAAGTAGGTTATATAGATATTCGATGTTTTCTGGCTCAACTTTGTGGAAGTTCAGGTTCATTAAATGAGGAACAAACTGTATCTCTCGACTTTTCTTAAGAACAAGAAATGTAAGAACAGTGGGAAAATACATTGTGTTCTTAATGAAAAGGTTATATCTGTATATTACAATTATGTACATATTTAGAAACTGCATTATCAATTGAAACATTTTCCCAGGATCACATGAGTATTCAAATGAAAAATACAGATAAGATAGTATTAAGTTGAATTCAAAGATTCAAAAAAAAGACAAAGGTATAAAAATGGAATCCAAACTTTTGACGTGTACGAAGAGGACGGAGAACAGGGTTATAAAAATGTAGATGTGGGCAAGGAGATGGTTACAGAAGAAGAAAGGTCAGAATGAATTGATAGCGAAAGCTGAAAAAATGACAGTAAAACAATTTTTCGCCATTTTATTTTCCGGAATTTTTGATAAAACGAAAGAAGTCCACTGGTACAAAGGAAACCGACGACGACAGGTAGGCCCATGATTATATTGATAACAAATTAAGCTCCACCTGTGGGATTTGAAGCGATCTCTACTTATGATATTTGTATTTCAGTTTTCAGTAACAAATATCTTTAATCAATGAAGGAAAATATCGAGATAAATAATTAAAAAATTCATTCTCTATCATTACGCATAACCAGAGTTTTTGCCGCTTTCACATTAACAAACTTTTCTCCGACCCCCTTCGGAATGTGATAGCAATAGGTCATTTCAAGTTTTTCTTTTAAATGATGAATGATTTACTTTAACGCAGAAATTTGTTTATGTATCCAGCTTTGTTGTTTTTCGCGGTTATCTGCCCTCCGATATTCACTCCTTCCTCAACTTGACGACAAGTTTTTTTTAACTATTCTCTCAAATTTTTCGATTGCTCCAATATATATATATATATATATATATATATATATATATATATATATATATATATATAACGAAAACGAAAGGGACCCTGTATATATATATATATATATTGAAAATGTGCGGTAGTCCAGGGGGTAGAGCGTCTCTGGACACCTACAGCTCCACCCAAGCTATGCGATTTTTTGGGTACGTACCAGATCTTCCTGGGAAACCACAATCGGCAGCCCTTGATGTGTGAATTTCACACGCCGTCGGGCTTAGTACTGGGTGAACTCTACCATCACCTACCAAACCGACCTTCGGGTTGATTACTGTGTTTATGTTATATACATATATATACATATATATATATATATATATATATATATATATATACAGGGTCCCTTTCGTTTTCGTGATGTATAAGTCTGTTTTCAGGTTAATAAAAACTATATTGATTTGATAAGTTCTTCGAGTTGTATCCACGGCAACGATATCAACTTTTATAGAATTCCCGACACACAACATGTGGGGCCGACATTTTCTGGAACGGCAGTTTATGGAATTGGAACTGGGATGGCTTTTCTCTACAAAAGCAGAGTGAAAAATCATGTATTGTAAATCCAGTCATTATGAAACACTTCAATCATAGAATAGGAAAAAACTACAAAGTCATTAGTTACAGAATAGGTTATTAGAAAGATAGAGTTGAGTAGAAAATGGACAAAACATGATTCTAGGGAGAAGTGTAAACTAGGAAGTTGGGGAGAAGTGTTAAATAGGGACTTCGGAAGAAAGAAAAACTAAGTTAAGAAACTATAATTACGAAGGTAACTTAGCCGCCTATGAGAAAAGATATGCGTGGATAATAAGGCTTTCGAAAACTAGGATCAGAGAAACATTGAGAAAATGAAGTCAATGGAGCGTAGGAGAAACAAAGGATTACAGAAAAGTTAGACGAGGGGACGAGGTTTTTGAGAGAAATCCGAAAAAGGCAACAAAAGCGGAATTAGAGCATACCGAGATATAATTTTAAGTCACAAAATGACGTCGAATATTAAAAAATTCTCTTCTAATTTGGTAAGGAAAATTTAAATGTGTCAATTCAATGGGGAGGGTATAATCCGGACCACAAGGAAGACTTTCTCTCCTTGGAGTACCTAGAGAATTGCTGCGCCGTGGCTCATACATTGTTTACGCGGAATACGCGGTTTACCGATATTCGTCTGAATTAAACTGAAATAAATTTGCTCAGGGTGAAATTAAATTCACAGAATGCGAAAAATATTAATATTTAATCAATGCCAATGTTAAGAGTATTTTACCATCACCAAAGATTCATAAAAAAACTCTGAACAGAATTTTAATTCAAAATGTAATAACTTAATTTGGCTAAATCGGCAATATTTTGACGTTGTGTATGGAATCAGGGTTAAGGGTAAATCCTTGAAGCATCTACAATATGGAATCCAAAGGACGACATAACGTACAGAAAACTAGGTTATATATATATGCGCAAGTTCTAAAGAAACAATTTTTATGAATCAGGCCATAAAAATCTATAATATAATAAGTGAGCAAGGAATTTTAGTTTATCATCGGTTAAGCCACGCTTAACACAAGACGCGAGCCATTCGAAACGAACGGAAGTATTGCCGATTAGCTAATTTAATCAAGTAAAGAAACATCGTTTACATCGGGGGAAAATCTTTTTTAAAGAAAGTAATTGTGAGGAAATTATGAAAAAACCTAGGATGGGTGACGCTTTGAAGGATGAATAGAGAAGGCTGGACTGGAATCGTTTATAAATATATAGACAGAGCTGTCAGGTTCCCTTCTAACGCTAAAGTGGGCATTAGTTGGCCCGAACACTAATCGGTGAGGAGCACGATTTAAGATTAAGCTCGATGATGAGTCATTTAATGACACAAGATGAGTAGGCCTCAGTTCTAGTAGATTGCAACTCAGAAGCGGATCTTTACGGGGTTTATTATTTCATAAAAGTTGAATATAATGTTAAATATTAAAAATATTGTAATAATATAGATATAAACGCACCCCGCAGTAGATAACTTTATGCTATAGGAACACTAGTTATTCAAATTACAGTCGGTTTAATAAGTAAACTTTATTTTAAGTTTGAGGCCAAAATTATTTCCCTTGGATCCGCCCTTGTTTCAATACAGCAAGGCTTGAGTTCTGCGGACCAACAGTTTCTGTCAAAAATATCCTTACCATTCCTACCCCCAACAATTTTCGTTTACTCTAATTCACAAGATTAACTTCTGGTTTGTCCTCATACCTCCAGCCACGCATTCCTGTCGAGGTTCGCAGGGTATCATAGATGACTGCGGGGGTTGGAGCTCAAATGTGGAGTTTCTTTCACTCTCTCCGGCGTCCCTATTACACTGGCACTGTTCCCGCTATCTTCCAGAGTGCTCTCAGTCCCGCAGCATGCTCTCTTATACGTTGGAGAGTCTCTTCTCCTCACAACCCCTGTAACACTTACCCTTGCTCCAATTATTCGCCTCTCCCGGCTCAAAAGACCTCGACATCCGGGAGAACACTTCAATAACCACATCCGCACACGACTAATAATATCCTAATAAAATCGATAAACCTTTCCTTCAATCACCTCCTGCTATATAGGACGGCTCATGAGAGGTACGTAGAAGGCATGTCACGTTCAAATGGCTAAGGGTACTGTAGCCCAAAGCCCTCCTTGTAATCGAACGTGCACTCATTGTTAACGTTGTCTATTTATCTAGCATCCTCCTGCGATAGTATCTACTCTTTTGAGTATACATCCACTCAACCTACCACTTTACGGCGCTTTACAGGGGCTGAAAATAGCATATGAAAAGGATGGAGAATGGGATTACGAAGGAGTTAAGGGGAACTGTATTAGGAAATTTGGGGAATTAGGTCATTGCTGTGAGAATTGTGGGCTCTTACGCATGAGTCATTTATCCATTAGTTTGGTCCTGTGTCAACTCGACATTTTTACTGCAGAAAGAATACTGCCATCAGATATTTTTACGAATGAAGTGAAGTACATAAATATATCGACATTGCTATTTTTCTCCCTTATTCGTGAATAGAACCGCGGAAGTCACTAGCTTATGGTTGATGGATTAGATCGGCTATAATGTGCAAGCACCAATTCCAAATGTATTTTACGTAAAGTAAGTGAGAATAAAAATTCTAATATACTAGGATAAATATTTTAAAATACATTTTGAGAGTGTTTTATGACTCTATTAGGGGTGAATAAGCGTCATTATGTTAACTCTTTCATGAGAAATTAGTTTTGCAAGTACTTAAATTTAAACAAATGGATTCTCATCGACATCCAATAGATCCCGAGGCATTCAGTGTCTAAAGGCAATATTAGACGTAGTTCAATGAGCATTGAACCTATATTAATCATAATAGCAATTTTATAAGTGTCATTGCCTAAGCCTACACATTTTAATAGTACATAAAAGCCCAACGCATAACTCATCAAGAAATTCATACTCTTCATTGCACATAACTCACATCGGACGCGGCAACTCTTTCCTTTTGGTGAACCAGAACGTGGATTTTGCTTTTATCATACTATTATTTCATGCGAATCATCTGTCAAATATAATGTTCCATGATTGTTTCGTGGCATAACTGATAGCATGCACGATCTTAAAAAGAAAATATCGGTTAATACTACCGTTTAAGAAACTTTTCTGCCTTCTAAAAGCTCTGGGAACTTAGATTGTCCTAGATGAAGACCGTTATATACTTCAAGGCGCTTATTATTTGAGGAAAACGAATGATTTAATATTTTTTCAGCGGTAGCAGGTATCTATTTATGGAATTGCATCGTGTTCAATATGTAACTTTGTTTCAGCAAATGTTTTATCACACCCCGGGTGTCGTAGCTCATTCCAAAGCTTTACCCCACTTCCCTCACTATAAAAGGTATTAAAAGATATGAATGGACTCCGGAAGATGTCGTAGCGGTACGAGGATGGTAATAAGTAAATATCTAGGGAAAGCAATGTTAACTCTTTTAATATAATTTGATCAACTGGGTAACTTCCCCTCTGGAACTCACCCGAATATTGATGAATGCCACCTTGAGCATTGCTTATATTTAGCCTCCGATGGCCTATTGACAGATATTCCCTTTTCTGCCGATTTGAGATTGTCTCTCTAGGTTCATAAGGGTCTTAGAAAATTAATTATTTGATAGTTCTTAATAGTGTTTTAGAGTAAAATTATATTTTTAAGAATACAGTCCGACAATTCCAACTAATAATCACTCAATTAGGAGAAGTTTTATCTTTCCGATAAAAAAACTAGGAAATCTGACTCCATTTCTAACTGCTACCGTGTTCAAGAAATGAGAAAACAGCGTGTTAAAATGTGATCCAATAGCTGTATGTTAACGCGTACTGTTGAATTTGCGCAACATAATGCATACGTCAATGGCAGCCAAAGAAGATCGCTGTTAAACCATAAGTCTAATTTTTTTCACTTGGGGCTAATATTCCTTATGGAAACATGGAAACTTTTGCTGTCTTGACTGACGACTTTTCTTACATTAGATTATTAAGTTATGGCGAAATTCCATGGGAATCTTTGGCAATCATTGGACTGTGAAATAAAAAAAATTACGAAGCATTATTTCATTGTGACACTCACTAAGAGGAACTAACTAAGAGGACTTTCGTCATTTCTATTCTTCAGAGTACGTTTTATCCTTCGTTTTATCCCCCTGTGCTAAAAATTTTGCAATTATAATATGAAAAAGATTGTCTACAAAAACGTATTAAATCACTGTATCCTATCCTAAAAGGATTAATTATGCCGGAAAATGAATAGGCGAGAAAAGCACCCGTATTGCTTTGGATAGATTTTTAAATATCCGAGCGAGCCGTTTTAGGTTAAATATAAGTGCTATAAACAAATATCATTAAATTTAAGATAACATTGGATATTTAATATTTGAATAATTCAAATTATAAGTTTTAATATGAAATTCAAACGCAGAAAATCTATATATTCAAACCTGTATGATTCTAACATTAACGGTCGGTCAATTTTGACCAAATTCTTCTCAGGTCTTCTACTCTTTTAATAAAATATGAAGACAGATTATTTCCATGCAAACCCCATTAAAATCTGTAGTCACGAGAAATACCGTCAAAGGGAAGGATGTAACGGTTTCTGTACAACAAACGATTTGTTCGAAAATCGTTATTCCTTGTATCGACTCGTTCGTTCTCTCATGTGGTTTTAATCTTACTAAATTTTCCCTCGTTTGATTCCTGTAATTACTTTTATCTATGTATTTCCGTGACCTTTACGTGACCAGATTTTCACATTTTGAGAAAATTAGGCCATTTAAAATTCCATCATCCATGTCGTTCCAGTCGACCACCATCAACTGTAGCGTTTCTCTAAGGTTCACTGGGATTACTCTTGATCCAGGTATAGATAATTATTACTTGTTGCCCTGAGTTTTTAAGAAATATTGGCTCCGTGTCTAGATAGGAATTTTAACCAAATAATATTGATTTTTGCCAGAAATAGATAATATTTCACTGCCATCATAATAGAATATTCTCCGTCTTTATAGACGTTGATACGAAAGTATACGACTGGCGAATTTAGTAAATAACCTTTTACAAAAGTTCATAGAAGCAAAATAGATAGCCGATAAATTATCACCGTATGATAACGATTTGAAATATTATTCTTGCGTTTTTTCTACGCGTTTTATATCGCACAAAACGTCATTATACCTAAATCCAAAGTTTTAAGTAGGCAGCTGTGACCAGTTTATAATACTAATTCCTATCCCTACTGGTTTCGTTTATGCTTTCGTCGAACATTTTCATAAAATTCACCTCGCCTTCCTTAATCTTCGATTGTCATGTACTCTGGCCTTCATGGGCGTCTGCCCTCCTTCAAGAATCCAAAGCACCTATCATTTTGTCGGCTTAAACTATTAGTTACTTCTCTGCTAGAGTGCAATGTCCTCCGAGATTCCTGATTTCTATTCTTTTTCTCTTCTGTTCCAATTTTTTTTAAAAGCTTCATCATTCATCAGATTTTTCCAATGATTATTCAGTTCTTTAAGTCTTCAATCCATCCATGGATACAGACTTTACACGCAAAGATTTTATACACCGAAGTCCTACCCTACGATTGCAGCCATGTTTTCTTTGGTGTCGCAATCGTGTAGTCATTTCTTGCAAGACGCTTTATTCTCTTGAATGTCCTGCATTTGACGTCTCTTCTGTTTATTTCATCACATTTAATAATTATCAAAGTCATTGAGGGTCAAAGGTCACTCATTCTACGAATTCCATCCATAGGAGGACCTGCAGTTCAATCCGGATTGGCACCAATAATCTCCTCATCTGATAAAACGCATGCTTATTATTTTTTTATAATGAGAATTCACACTAAGAAACCTTGATGAGTCTAATTCGCATCCGCTATAGTCTAAATCAAGTGGTAGATTAATATCATGTTGTTCATTAATAATTTTTTAACACCGCATGCCTCAAATGCAATTTTGACAGAATAAGTCTCAATATGAAGCATAAGGAAAGCATGCGTCTGGTCAAACATACGCCAGCTGGTGCATAAATTGTTCATCTACCTTATCTTGGTATCCAAATGTATCCAGGTGGCTCATGATTTGTACATTTGGGAGTTGGGTGGATGATGTCGTAAAACTGTCAGATAGTATCGAACGTTCTTGGAAAATGGCCCCAAGTTATAACCCCCAAAAAACTAATATTTTCGAACCCAATGGAATTTAATGGGGATAAAATTTGAAATTTATGGCAAGGCATCTCATTTAACGACTTCAAAATAAGAAAAAATCGATCAACAAAAACAAATTTTAGTCTGAATTAAAGATCAACTGTCATTTTTACTGCCATAGTTATTAGAGTTTAGTTTAAAGATTGAAAAAGATAAAGCAATAACGCAAGTTTTTTGCGATAATATCGTCTTTTCATGCATTATTACCAGCGATGCGGCCAACATTACTTCCGACTCGAAGTAGCTATATTTTATTCGAAGAGAAATGGAAAGCACATAAACTCGGAAGTATTTTAGACGCACACGCAGCGGATATGTAAAGATTTGAGGGAACTAACGAACGGAAGTTCACTTTCTGACAAATGAGGGAAGGAAATTACTCTAAATTTTTCTCAGAGATTTAATGCTAGAATTATGAGTATCTAAGTGTATGTTATGTAAATGTACTTTAAATATAGTACAAATTGAAATAAAGTTTATAATATCTCCATTCAGAATCGAAGAAGGACCGGCAATATTTGTTATGAAACACTTGAAATTGTTTTTTTAAACATATTACTGATATATATATATATGTGTGTGTGTGTGTGTGTGTGTGTGTATATATATATATATATATATATATATATATATATATATATATATATCTTTATATATATATACACATTAACATCTTCTTAAGAGAAGACTTGTTCTTAGCCTAATTTCGATGTTGAAAATAATGTTTAATTTAAATGTTATTACCACAACAAATTAACATAAAAATACTTGTTGGCATCATGTATGCTATCATCATCTAGGGACATAATGGTATATATCATGAAAATGCACGAATAAATTTTATTTACGAAAAAGATGATTTGTTTCAAATTTTTGCGGGCGTTTAGAAGCATACTATGGTGCTTCACACTTACGCTAATATAATGGTTTGGCAGCATACAAAGGTTTGATACAATAGCATCCGCATAACGTGATCGCAAAATTCACCGACGATTAGGCAAATATTTTTTTAAGGCTTTATACTTTAAAGAAAGATGAACTTCCAAATATCAAAATAAAAGGATTTTGTAATTTGAAAAAGTTGAACACAAAATACGGATTCATAGAATTAGTCTTGAGCTGCTAAATTTTCCCTGCTGCCCTCCTTTAAGAAATGGTACTTTGGCGCATGCGCCAGTCCTATGCCTCTGTGGGAGCTGGACGGGGTCAAGGGGCTCTAAAAGGCGCCCATTCTATATCATGGGGCTGGAGGAAGAGCTCTGATTGGCTAGAAGTGTATCGATTGCGGTGACATCTAACAGTGGACCTGTGTGTCTCATTCGTAAAATGCACTCAGCTAGGGGATTAGCAAAACACAAGTATTAGCAGTAGCGGCTTAGTTCCTTCCTCGTTAATCTCGTTTGTCCCTTCATATTCTCAATTCGATCAGTAAAAGGCCCGTTTCAATCATCGAGAGTGCTCCAAACGAGCCCTTCCTCTTGTTAATAATTTTATTCCTTCTCTTTTCTCACATTTAACAGATCATTTGATGTTCCAACAACAGTTAATGGGTCTTCTTTTTCCGTGGTCAGTTCGGCTGGATGGGCACCACATTCCTCAGATTTGTTTTCGTTTCTTGCAACGATTCCCTTTGGGTCTACTTTCTTAACTTGAGCTATTCTATCAATTAGGTCATCATCTTTGGACATCTACTTTCCCAATGATGCCTCTGGGGTGGTGAAACACATTGCTAGGTCCAATTTTTATTTTCAAATCGCCCTATCATCCTTCATTTCCGTTTTTTCTCCTGCCTAAACTTCAGCTTTATCCCCAGTGATATTCATCCCTCAATTTATGTTCAAGGATATAGATCAGTAATAACAAAATAATTAACCAATCGAATTAGCCCCCAGGAAACCATTTCTTTCTTGTCTAAAATGATTTCAAGGGTTGAGCTCCCGCTATTTTTAGAAACGTGTTTACCATACGCTTCAGTTCGTTAGTGTTATTTTTGGAGAATATAAATTAAAGAAGAAAAATGGCCAAAACCGATTTATATATATATATATATATATATATATATATATATATATAACATTTTGATGGAACAATAAAACACAAAATAAAATAGATAATACGTAAAAGGACACTCGCATTTTAGATTGTTTGAGCTTTCGGCCTTCTCTGAGGCTTTCTTCAGGTCAGACTGGAAGATCTCAGAAGAGGACTTTGGAGTCTGAAGGGGGAAAATGCAGGGTATGCTGGGAAGTTAATTAAAGATGGCGGTTGAGGATGGGAATTTTAAAAAACCGGAAAGCCAGTGTATATGCGGATTCGCGAGTTCTCACCTCTACATTACCGGCTGAAACGGGTAGGGATTCTAGGATAATTAGGGAGAAACACTGGTCGAAAGAAAGGTGCGTGTGAAGGGATAGGAAGAGAAAATAGTAAGGCAGAATTACAGGGGTAGTGGTGATTGTTCATGCGAATGGATAAAGGGCTAATGCAGTCGCCTATTTAAAATGCAGTGCTTTATTTGCATGACAAAGGAATGAAAGGTTTGCTGTGAGTCCTCCGGTCTAAAGATATTCGTTTGATTTGTTAATCATTCATATACACATAAATATATATATATATATATATATATATATATATATAATTATATATATACATATATAAATATATATATAAATATGTATATACATATTTACATATATATATGTATATACATATTTACATATACTGTATACATATATGTATATACATGCATACATATATGAATGATTAGCCCAGCAAAGGAATCCCGTTAAACCGTAGGGCTCACAGTAAAACTTTTACGAGAGTTCGTGTATTAGAACAGTACCGAGAAACCTACTGAGGTGACGAAGGGAATTGCTGTGAGGAGATTATAGTACATAAGAAGGTCACCCCATCTCTTCTCCTCCTGCCAACCACCCTTCGCCCTAGCACCTCCCCAAATGGGAAGAAGGATAACATGAACGTAAAGGGATGCCGTTTCTAGTGTCAGTCAAAATATCGAAGAGAGAATTGTTTTACACCCCCCATCCCACTTTCACCCCCTCTCTCTCTGCCTTTCACGTGATGAGAACAGAAACAAGGGTCCGTTCGGGGGCACATGACGGGTTTCCTCAAGGATCGCAAAAGGGAACACTTTCTGAGCGCTAAGACCTCGCTAGTTACTGTCATTAAAATCCCCTCCATCGCCCCCAATCAACGTCAACACTATTTCCAGCACACTTCCAGAAAGCTCTCTCTCCCCTCACCTTACGTCCGAAACCACAGCCTTCTCAGCCCGAACGTCTGTTTTGATAGGCGAGGGTGGAGCTCACCTGGTACCGAGCTCCTCGCTTAAATACGTGAAATTCAAACCTTAACAAGGTATTAAGGGGCTGCAGTTTCCAACTCCGTGCCACCTGAGGCTTTCCTGAAATATCTGGTTCCCGGCAAAATCACAAAGCTCGGATTAGGTTGGAGGTATCCAAATTTTCAGTTTTATTCGGAAAGGGTTATCTTTCAGAAACTCGATTGTTGAGACCTGATTGACTCAAAAAATCACCATTTTTCACCAACGAAATCGATATCAGAGGTCGTAAGATCAAACGATATTGACAAAGGTAGTCAAGTTCTAGAGTTTCCTGATTAAATCCTTTAAACCTGACATCCTCGCTCATTAGCCGAACGCTCTAGCCAATAGGCTACCACAATATCACCAACTTAATTTTTTACACACTATGCTATTTCTATGTGAAACATTTCAATACTAAAGGCATTGCAACTATTGCAATACGTAAACGCAAGCCATAGTAAAAAACGAAAAGATAAAACTAATAGAAAGCACTGCAAAGCCGATTGTAATATATCAAAATATAATTTTAAACATCTTTACGTTAACTAGTTTTTTTAATCTACAAAGCATTTTTGTATTTTTATTTCTTTCGTTAAAAAATAAAGAACGGGCAGTGATCTTCCAAAAGTAACTCAACATTCTGATACACTAATAGGAGGAATTTTTGGGAAGAGATAATATAAAACATTCATAACGCGTAAAATAACTTCTTAACAAATACGTAAATCAATAAAAATGCTGTAGTAATAGTGGCAATAATTTCAGTACTATTGTATTAAATTGAATTTAATCTTAAATTAAAGAAGAAAACGGCCAAAATATTTACGAGTGCGCGTAAGAAAATACATAGCACGATAGAAATAATAAGTTCAATGTAAATCGCTTATTTTCTTGCACACAGCTGGTCGTAGTAAGCTAAGACACCTAACAACCAATACATTACGTGTGCACACTAGAGTAAAGGTACCGACGAGATAGTGAGAGTAGAAGGAGACGTTACATGTGTGCTGGCAAAAGTGAGTATGGGGTGGGAGAGATTACAGAAGTTAAAATGTGGTCACTAGAAAATCCGAGAAATAAGCTCTCGTTTTTCTCTTGAATGCGTCATTTTACGATAGAATATGCAACTCCGGCAATTTTGATGCTTCAATTACTTTTAAATTTAGCTGTATCTATGAAAAATAGTGTTTTAAACATGTAATGTTTTTTTCAGATTTTCAAGAGTGAAAATAATGTCTAATTTCTGATTTTTTTAGCGATTAAGATTAATATCTTTACTCGGAAATTAGTTTGGCTAATATCAAAATCTATTCCATTGATTCAAACTCACTTCAAGTTAACATATACCTGCTTAAAAAGCAATAACACTAGTGTATCACCAGTTTCAAAAAGGTTTCACCTTGTCATATTTTAAGCGCGATGGGCTTACTTGTAGTTCTTCCCGCATTCTTTCCTTCTTTCATTGTCTCACACCAACTTCTGCGCAGTAAAAAAAAGATGGGGATAATCTCTTCTACTCGTATGTCTCTTATCATAGGTTTCTCTAAGTTATCCTTACCCTTAATACATCATAGATGTTTGCTCCAAGTATAGGAAATCGTTGAAAAGCCTAAGGAATCATTAACCTACGATTATTCTTAATCTCGGTTTGAAAAAACAATCCAATTTTCCTATTTTTGTCAATTTATTTATTTCTTATATTTGTGATTCACCATTTTCTTTAGCCAGTTGCGTATCCTGAGTTTTCATCACTAAGAGTGTAATAAAGTTATGAATAAACGTTATTCAAAATAAAATTATAAATTAAATGTTGTTTTGACAATCAACTACGCAAAAGCAAAAAATAAACTATATTTTCTAAGGGTAAACCAACGTTAGCGCCTATTTACAGTTATTGTTCCATGTCTAGGTTCCTAGGTTATAAAATAATGGCAGATCTTAGCAGCGACGTAAAATCACCCTCTCGTCATAATGCCGAGGTACCTTGAGCAGTGATATTATGACTCATTTATTATAATGTAAACATAAATAGTTTAGTTATGGCTTCATAACACGGGAATCTAATATATTCATAGACCATTGCATTTAAACGTTATTTCAGCGCCTGATTACATCATGTTCGTCATTGTCTCCTTATTTTCATAACCAAAAAGCAATCAGCAAGTTGCAGAGCATTCGTGATTACATCCCAAGTTTGGATTTGTATTAAGATGCATTCAATGAGTATTTAAATTCACCCATTTACATCCTCGCCATTATAGTCTGTGTATTTTCACTATACTCCGTCCTTCTTGGCCCCATATCCCTGTTCCCCTCCAAAGGTCTCCTACGTCTGGTGCGGGAAAAGCCAGAAACCTTATCCTTCTACCATTCCTTCCACCCACGCAACTCTGCGCACGGCCGGAAACCACTGTTCCTTGAACAAGGGTCACTCACCCGAAAATTTACCTCACGAGTGAGTATTGTTACATTTTCTCTGAATGTTCCTGCCACGATCTCTTCCCTAAAGCCATCATGTGTACATATAACAGTGTTTAAGCAAAAAATGCGATACAAAAAACGCGAAGAATCACATAAAAAACGAAAATTCATTTTTTTAAATAAAAATGGTTGTCCCGGTCACCTTCATCAGAGTAATATGACTGACATTAATCGAAAATGATGCGCAATCGCACATATATACCTTGTTGTTACCAATGTACAGAATCACTGTTCATATCAATGCTTCAGGTAAAAAACTAGATCTTGATTAGGATAAATTATGTTCTTTTTTAGTAAATGTTTCCCCGAGACTTGCAAAGGTAATTTGAATATTTTAGAATGAATGCAATGAAAAAAATAGGAAATATAGAAGTAAGAAATGGATAAACAATCCAATCAACACCAGGGAGAAGTGGAGCGAAACGTGGTTGCTCTCGTACTAATCTCAGTGTAGTAACTAGAAAAAAATACCATATTACTTCTAAGAATATATATGGAAGCGTAGAAAAGAATACAGCGGAGGGACAAGCTTAAAGAACATCAAAACTCTTTACATTTCAATTCATTGCCCTCCGCCCACTCTATAAAAACTTTGCTTCTAAACCCGTAGTTTCTACGATACGTTTTCTTAAAACCTTTTGAGTATCAAGTCCAAAACGGTTGTAAATTTTAATTCATTTTTTTATGAAAAATGATTAATATATTCCTAATTTTAGGATTAAAAAAAGTTATTCCAATGTTGATTAGGATATTACGTTCCGAAAGGTTTTCAGACCGGTCGCTTTACATAATCGTAGATTGCCTGTGAAATAGTTCCCTACCTGTCCCTTCCTGATTTAATATAAAAAATAAGTATTTTACAGTAAAATTTCGCCAAGTATGCACAGAATATAAATTTAAATGTTCCTAGATAGGAACAAAAATATTGTAAATGTATGGAGCTTTTTTCTGGTTGAAAGATATTAAAATAAAAATTACTTTCTATCACGTAGTAAAAAAATATAATTTTTCACATAGAAATGAACGTTACCTAGATTGTTAAAAAAAGTTGCAAAGAAAATTGTTTGAAAAATTATAAAGCTTATGATGTCATGAAAAATGTTATGATGACATGTCAGTACTTTCAATGTAAAGTACCTACCCATAGATAAGGAAATGTATAAATAATATTTCATTAGAATTTAATATAATTATAAAATTAGAGTAACAAAACAAATCAAAATAAAGACGAGAATAAGAAGAGAAAAACTATATAAGATTTATATAAGGTTTTTTTCAAACTGACAGTATACGAAAAACAAATGTAATAATTTGGGAATAAATATTGAGTCACAAATTCTACAAATGTTATATCTTTAGATGAAACACAAATGATTACGATGGACAAAAATAGGAATACTTGACGGACTTCCACGAGAATTCCACCAATTAGAAAAGTAGCAATCGGTAAATTCTTTTTAAAACTCTCTTCCAAGACCGAGGTTTCGACACGTACTAGACAACTTCACCAGCTCAGTTCATGATTCTAATCCGAAATTATGGTCGGAGATTTAGGGGAAAGTCTATGGCGGATTTGCCAAGTGCCATGTGTCGGTTTGCAGATTCCGTATATCAAGCCGAAGAAAATCCCACATGAACGGAGTGGGATATTTAGTGTCTTAAAAGGAGGATTTTGGACGACTCCACGTGTCTTATCCTCAAACGATCGCGGTCTCAAATCCGCGTTAATGACCACACGGGCCTGGGACGTGGAGTGGAGAGAGAGTGGGAGAGAGGGGATGAAGGGGTCACCGAGTCGCTCCCTCGGGAGAGAGGACGGAGACCATCACCTTGTGAACTTTCGCATTTCGGGGGAAGACTTAGTTCTATTCGGATGACATTTTCTTTCCAGGCCGTTTGCCTTTTCATTACACGCTCCTCCGCCCCTCTTCGCCGCCGCTAAGGAATATTCATTCTTAAGGGCGTTCTCGTATGACCACCGAAGGGGCTGACGTCCTCTTTATTGCCAAGACCCCACTTTCTTATATCCTCCGGCTTTGTCCTCTCATCTGACCCCGAGAGCACTGTAAACTTTATTCCTTAATAGACTCGTGGAATGATTCATAAAAATTTTTTAAAAATGTTCTTATTTATCTTTTAGTGTGATACAAAATACTTTGTGTGTACTCCAACCATAATTATGTGCCCTGATGACGGAGTTAAAAATGGAGAAAAATAAACTTCAAACGAATCCAACTCTTGAAATAGTATCTTGGGCCTCGAAGATCCAATTACAGGAACTAACGATTGACTTATTTACTAGAAGACGAGGTTAATATGAATCCAAAAAATGCTCTGGCTACTCGTATTCAATATAGTATGCAATTAAACGGGGAAATCAGTCATCCTTGAATGTAATTTATGAAAGAAAAATTCGAAGGGGAGACTGGAAAACGTTGATATTGGTAAAATCACCGTAAATGAAGTACGAGGGCATTGATTTCCCGCCTCCAAGTTAGAGTAGGAACGGATTTTTAAGAGAGACACTCTTTTAGAAATATTGGCACATTTCGGATGATGAAAGATTCCTCATTTAATTGTCATTCAAACTTTCTGTTTGTAAGTTTTAAATCATTACACGCGCAAAAGAAAAGCATATAGGGTTACATCTGGAAATTACTAGGGATAAAATAGAGAAATGAAGCCATTAATCCTCGAATTTAAAGCTTAATCAACAACTTTCTGCCTATCTTTTCCTCAACTTCTCAATTGTCACAGCTTTTAACACTCGATTTTAAACTGTTCTTCGCAGCTGCCCCGCCATAGTGTGGCCTTACAGGTTTTACAGGGCCCACCGACATTTGTTCCTTCACATCTTTAAAAAACATGGTAAGTAATTACTCTGGCACGTTCCATTTATATGCCCGTACCCTTTCAACTAAACGTGCCAAACTTTCCAAAGAGACTTAACATGACCCTCAGGGTAAAATGGACTACTAATGCTTCTGACGGTATCTGGAGACACTTTACGGAAAGGGCACGTTTTCAATTTACCAAATAAAACAAACCTCGTTAATTTCCGTAGCTCGCCGTAGAAAGTTACCAATACGTTCGCCTGATGGGGCGAAGTCAGGCATGGAAAGTGACAGAATCCCTCAAACTATCTGTGGAGGGTATGAGGAGTATGTAGACAAATATTCAGACAAGACTAGCGAACAAAGAAGTAAAAGCATAGGAAAAAAAATTCTTATGCTGTATATGAGTTGATTAAAGAGACATGATAAAAGAATAAAATTTTCGGTGAGCTTTGTTAACTAATAAGTCCCTATGAGGGTAAAAATAAACTTAACATTTCCACCAAAAAGATTTAATTAAATCTTTCTGGTGGAAATGTTAAGTTTCTTTTTACCCTCATAATGAAGCGGTATAAAATGATAGGATGTTTCCGTTCCACTTGTTAACGTCTCTACCTGGAGTATGCTGTAGGCTATGGAGGATTTTATGTCCCGGCACGTTATGTCACAGTGATTTTTTCCTGAGAAATTTCACGAAGAAACAAGAAAAAAGTCTACTGAAGGCAGATCAGTCTTGATTTCATTAGATTCTGCGGTGTTAAATACCCTTCAATATGGCTTTATGTACGTAAAATTAAAATTTTTATTTTTTATTACTTTAATACAGTGGTACGTAAGTATACAATTATACCAATGGCACTCACATTGCCGAAAGTTAAGTTTTAAAATACGGTCAGATTTACGGTGCATTGTGAAGAGAGGCCAGCGAGTCGCCATACTGATTCGGTAGGGGCGATTCAAGCAAATGTGCGTTAGCCTTCCATCGGTGGCCTACAGACTCGCCTATCCAATTGAATTGCAGCGACATTATGGGCGGGTGGACTTACTGTTCGTTTTTTTCGCTGGCATTAGACTCAGTCAGAGCCCAACCGTGTTCACAATATACGAAGCAAAATACCTCAAATCCAACCCCGGTATCGTAAAAAACGTGTGATGGAAAAGACGCCAATTTAACCAGCGGGTTTCTGCTAAATAGAAACTTGATTTTCTCACGCGTTAACGGAATAATGGAAAATAATACTAATTTACCTGAGTAATGTGTGATGTATATTAACTTCTATTATAACTTCTACTTCTATAGGCTTTCAGTTAAAAATTTCAACTTTTACTGTTCAAATGCATGGTTTAATTTATGAAGTAATGGCTTTATACAAATATTTGAACAGTATATAAAACATATACACAAAGTGAAAGTTCTATAAATGAAAATAGCAAAAGTATGAGAGGACGAATTAAAAAAATGTGCTGCCGTATGGTATACATATGACAAGAAATTACTTCCTTGTTAATTGGAGTAAATAAGCTTTCAACTTCCGTTTTTCCGGATAATTTATTCTTATGGCTTCAACTAACTGCACAAAAGGACATTTTCACCAGCTATTCCTGAAAATAACTGACGAATGGACACCACTACGAAGCTTTGTCATTTTTCCCATATCCTTCCCGTTGAACAACTCTTGCAGCTACCGAACGCACTGTGATTTGAATTCTGATTGGTCCGTCTGTACATTCGCAGATCTGATACACCACGGTCGGTTCTTGAGTTGGACCTTGAGTATGACCACAAACTCGACTTCTTCTCGCCAGTATTCCCTTTCTTGGCATAATGCTTTGTAGTAACTTTATCGGAGATTCTCGATCAAGTCTGCCGAGCGATTTTCAGGCATTTAATGGGAGCTCAGCTATGATGGCAATACATGCAGTGGCCGAGTCATGTAGGGACAGCTGGCGGATGACATACTATAGAGAAGTAAAAATGAAGATACAGACCGCCACGTAGGTAACCATGGGTGTGACGCGACGGACGATCATCACAGACGCACTCAAACCATAGGGATGCGGGAAACGAATGGACCATTAAGCCGTAAAAGTCACGATAACACCGCGCTTATTCATTTACATTTTATAATCCATTCCTGCCGCGTCGAGCGTTTTACTAGCCTGAATTGACCATGATCGTCACCAAAGTTTGCTCTGTATTCCTCATATATTCCGGTCCGTTTCACTCTGTTCCAAAGACCTTCTTGCAAAGAATGAGAGTTTCTGCTCGTAGAAGAAGCAAAGTCAACGTCACCTTCCACGGAATTGAGAACTCTGGTTTCAGTGTTTTAGAAAATAGGAACTCGTGGTTTAAATCGTGAAATGGATGGCAGAAGTTTTTAGCATAAAAATACCCAGGGCATGGCCCAAACGGGCCGGTCTAAAAAAAAACCCTCTCGTGTAGGGTGGCACCAAAAAGTGCTGGGTAAAGACCAATGTCACGCCTAACTTGGTGTTGACCTTAATAGAAGAGGACCAATATCTGACCACAAGAATTGGGTAATTTTCGACCGATCTTTAGCGCGAATACCCCTCGTCGTTAGCGGCTAATTTTTCCCTCCGTGGGGTTACTGGGATAGGACGATGACATGATTCAGACGAATGGCCGAGTCTTGACGAAATCTGCCGAGCATTTTTAAGGCCTCTGGTCGTGACATTTTACTCGCGATAATCAGGTAAGCTGAAAGCCGCTGTAAGAAAGCTGCAAGCCTTTGCGAAGAAGTCACCACCTCACTAAAATAGCAAATGATATTTCACTAATATATGACAAATGTCTGTTTAGGGCATAATATTTGCTGTATTCATTCTTAATTAAGATAGATACCGGTAAAGCCGGCAATGGTACCGGATACTTGTATACCGGTAAAGTCGTTCATTGATTGACCCGTGGACTAAACACCGTCAAAGATGTACCCGACACAGCATTAATGAGGGATATGGATAGTTCTATTTCTAATTCACTGGATTACCACCCGTAGGGCCAGGGTTCGAATCTCGAAGTTGGTAGGACTTTACAGCCATATCCCGATCTCTACTTGATAGCTCATGAGCAGAGTACTTTAATTGAAGTAAGCCGTCAGTCGGTTGGGACATTAAATTGTGGACGCCTTGTCGCCATCGTTAAGAGCTGGCTAATACCAAAGAGAGGTTTCTCTCCACCCTTCGTCCATTCCCTTAACATTCTAACCCCTACCAAATTACCCACACATCCCCATTGGGGCCATTGGGCTTAGCTTTCGGTTGCCTCAAAAGCTACTACTACGATATTGGAACTGCAAAATATGCACTAAAATAAACCATTCTTCAAATCCACAGAGTTATTACTTCCTTTCCTCCAATCCGTCCGAAGCGTTTAAATTCTTTCCCCATCTCTACCTTGCTTACCTAATATTCTTCGCTCAGCCAGAGTCTTTGATATTCCGTTGTCACATTGTATGCCTGCATCAATTTACCTGCTTCCTTTGAATTTTACCTACAAATTTCTCTCCCCTACTAGTATGCCTAGAACTCCGTTCATTTCTCTCACCGGCCATTTCACTTGATCAGTTCTCTTCCACGTCCACATCTAAAAAGCTCAAAGCTGCACGCATCCTTTTACCTCAAGGACCAATATTCCGAATCGTAAAATATTACACTCCATATGCACAGTTAATTTATTTTAATTTATTAAATTTATAAAAAATACACAACGTTTCATGAGCAACCACTCTTTAACAGACTGCTTAAACAAAACTGGCCAACACATAAATAAATATATGGGTAAATGTACAAAGAAATGTTACCCAATAGAACGTATCTAATTAAGGAGTAATTTTCCCTCTCCTGATTCAGAATTTGAAAAAATCAGGACCTCACGCATAAATATCTCCCAATGCAGCATGTAAAGGGTATATATATTTTTCCACAAAAAGAAAAATATTGCATTTATCTATGCATCATTATTTTTTCGACCAGAGAATTATTTCATACCATAATCAATTTCCTACTGAAGACATCAGCTAAAGGAGTTCAGGTTAATTGGTTCAATTAATGGCAAACCATTGCATTTAGAGATGGGAAGATTTAACGAAACTGCAGTTTAAAACTCACATGAAAATAATCCCAAATTAATATTTCTGCATGTCCTTTAAGACACCATTAAACTTAAGTCCACTGCTTATTAAGTATAAAGGCGCTGTGGATCCCGTCGAATTTATATAACGAGGTGTGGTTATTGTGACGGGCTTTATTCGGACAGACTATCCGAAATTTTAATGTAAGAACTTGAGAACATTTTAGTGCTTTTGAATACAATTATGAACTAAAATGAAATTTTGCGAAATACCTTTTACATTGTGACCACAGCCGTAACTTTAATAAGGACATTTTACATTTGACAAGGAGCCGAAGTTAGCTCGGCGATTTAAAATAACTAGAAATAAAAATAATAGGCGACCCTGAAATGACCGTCGTAAATTAATACTTGCATTCTGCCTTCTCCCCCGCTCTTTCAGCAGCTACATAATAAAACCCTTATTCTCTCTTCATTTTCCTCTTCTCTTCCTCCCCTCCCTCTTTCCCTTTCCTCCTTATTGAGTATTCAAGAGAGTTGCTGTTTACTTTGCCTCGCCTGATGATGACGCTAATGCATTGAAACCCGGTCCATGTAACTTTTGATTGTGATTTGGTAACATTTGTTTATTAATAAAGTTTGTACAGTGTTCTCTAAAGGAAATTTATGATCAAAATGGCGTTGTAATTACAGTTTTAAAAAGCTTCCACTGGATAAATCACTATTTAGAGATGCTATGGTTGAATCTCCCGGAATACAGACAGAAAATGCATACATAAAATAAAGAAAGAAAATTTTTGAAATTCGGACATTTTTTCATTAAAACTGAACATTTAAGTTAACGTGTAATTTGATGCGTTCGGAGATTAGGTTATTCGTAATTGTGTGGCAGATTGTTGGTGTAAATACTTAAGCGCTCTCGACATTTCTACAAATTCTGACGACAATTTTGAACTGACAGGTGCGATTTTTCTCAGTGTTGATTTATTTATGCTCATAAACATTTATTTTTCAACAGTCGCGTGTCGTGAGACTAACTGCGTGCCAGGTTGGGGTGGGAACGGAAAAGAAAAGTAAAACGAGTCAAGAAACATGTACAATTACCTTTTTAGAGCATTGTTGGACTCATGGAATAGGGTTTTTCCTGTGAACCCGCGATCGCTTCCGCGTCGAAAGACAGCCAGCCAACGCTTACTCATTAGGACTAGCAAAAAACTATTTTCTCCCTAAGTATGCTAAAGTCCGACTTAGGAATTCTTTCTTTTTCGTTGGAGGCAAAGCTGGTGTAGCTACTTAACAGTCATACCGTCTTCCCATTATAAGCATTTGACCCGTTCGACAAATATAAACCGGCAACTCTTCCAGATTCATTGTGTTTATCTTCTTAAGGTGGAGCCTTGTCGTTGCAGCCATTGTTCTCTCTCCATTTCCGTTCTTTTCAGTTCATTGTACGTTGCTGCTTTCATAGTATTTTTTATATCATCTGTAAATTTCTTTCTTGGCCCCCCTCTTCCTTGCTTTCTTATTGTTTTCCCCTTTCATTATGTTTTCCAAGAGGGTATCATGTCTGAGAACATGCCCAACAAATTTCAATTTCCTTTTCTTCATCTCTTTTATTAGATTCCATTCCTCGTTAATTTCTCTGAATACTTCTATATAACTCTTCTTGTCCGTTTATCATGTTCTTAATATCCTTCTCCTTTCCTCTCCTTCCTTTCCAGTTTACACGTTCTTAAATATTTCAAAATCTTGACGAAAAAACCAAATTAAATAATTTTGTCGCCAGCAACGAAAAAATTGATGAAGGGCAGCAAAACTATTACTATGATGGCCATTGCCCGGTTTTCCCAGCATATTTTCAATAGTTTTTTCCACCAACCAAACATATTATTGTAATTTTTATATTAATTTATTTATGGTAACGGCATTGAATGCTTGATTGTTTTTGCAAATCCAAAAGTGCCACGTTGTTTCCTACATGAGATCTTCATTGTATTACCGTCGGCACTGGCTCATAATTTAATGTAAATGCAGCACCAGGCATCCTCATCTTAATAATATATGTATAAATCTGAAAATTGTTTTATCTATTTGGGGATACGTCACGTCAAGACGCTATGAAGTAAGAGCTTCAAATTATTTGCATTAATAGGGTAAAAATACACAAAGTGACACAGGGTGGGTCCTGATTTGGCTACAATTCATTTAAAAAATTCCTTAAATGAATAAAATTGATTTTTTGATGAAAATGTTTTCACCCATACATTATAATCCACGTTTGGCTCAGAATTAATATTTCAATACATTTGCTTCAATTACACAGTCACATTCTTTCTCCAGCTATGATATCATTTGCGAGCGTTGGTGTATACTATGACTCATGCCGTTAGCTCAAGTTTGTACATTGCAATCAGCTTCTGCTGCAAAATTCAATAGCCTCGAATTATTTCTTTGAAAGATAACTTTTATAGTACATCAGTCCGTGTTTTTTAAATTCGGTGCTCATTATGTCTTGCAAAAGCAAATAGTATATGATCACGTTGTATATCAATAAAAGGAATAATTTTATACTTAATTATGTAAATTTTTACGAACAAAAGACTACCATTGTACACATGTACGTAAAAGGACGTATGATACGAATTAAATTCAGAATCCAGGGCAAATAAATTAGTCTTGGAAAGCCGAGCATAACCGCTAGTTGTAAATTGTTTTTAGAAGGAGAACGAAAGTATAATATAGCTATGAACTAAGCTAATAGGATCAATATTTGACATTCTTGTTTCTGGAAAATTAAGCAGGAAAAAATAAATCCACAGCGGTCACAATGGTTTCCTTCGATCCTTTTTGCCGGATGTTGTATAGACCAACCATCCATTGTAATCCCTTCACCAACCGCAAGGGTAGAGTTCCCATGGTACGCAGTGCCAGGACCCTGCCGGTTCATGAGCAGGAGGGGATTAAAACAGAGCTTAGCCGATCGGAAAAGGAGAAGTCAGCGGAAAGGCTAAGGACCGCCTTGTAAATACACGTACGTAAACACACTTCATTTATAACTTCTCCAATCCGAATATTGGTTGGCTTCAACCTTCCATTCTTCCAATTTATAATGTTAATTCACGTTTTGCCCTGCGAGAGCTTTTCATTCTCACATATCTCCATACTTGGTCCACATGTTTGTCCTTTAGAATATCCCTTGTGACGAGGGATGTGGTGGTCCATGGAGTAGAGCGCTGGACCAGAGGGCTCGGTTCGGAGACTTGATACCACTAGATAGTTACTCTAAACCCGCCTTTTCAATCTGTGTGATTTGTTTGTGATTGGACTACTTGTTTACATATTTCCACATAACCACCCAGGTCAGTTTTCATTTCACTGAATTCTTCGTACTCGAACTGCTTAGTAATCCCTTATTTAAATTAACTCATGCCCAACGACCAGTAAGTTTGTCAGGTGTTCCCATCGCTCCAACCCACTTGGTTCTGTCATTTGTGAGACACCAACAATTGCGATTGGTGATGGATTGAAGGGCAGGAATACATTGAAAGGTCTGTCTTGAACGTCATACAGAAAATGCACTAAGAAAAGAGGAAAACTATTCATAGCTCACCGAAAGGGATTTGAACAATAGCCCTTATTTCAGGAAACCACTACACCGACCATTGTAACGATTCTTCAGCATTCAAAATACTGAGAAAGAGAACAGTAAAAATGGAATGATCGATTCCGGAAAATCGACTCCTGTTAAAGATATAACCAAATCCACAGTCGACTCGGATAAATATACATGGTTTCAAGCGACAAGTTCGCACGGCAACTTATCCTGGAAATCGATCACACCCATTCATAATCGATTACACTGTCGATTAAGGTCTTATTCGATTCTTGCTGGAAATAGCCACCTTCCTATACAACAACCACCGGAATTCATTTAATTTGACAAATCAATCGAAACGGACTATAAAAATAAGCACTTTTATTTTGATATTCGAGCTGTTTTTTTGCATTGCTTTTATCGCATCAATACTGATGAGAGTTTGGAAGGCTCAGTCATTATTAAACCTTCCGAGAAGTCAACCGAACATCCAATTGAAAATCAATGATTTCCGAGGCAACCGTAGAGTTGTTAAGGTAAGTAAGCGCACTCAATGCTCGCAAGGAGGAAGAAAGCGGTCAAAACAGTCATGAAACGGTGTTCTGAGCAGCGGTTCCGCCATTTCTTCCATACAAAATTAATTTTCTGCCAAAATTACCATTATCTGTCACCAAAATCTCTTCAAAAATATGTATTTATATATTTTTATGATTAACATATTTATAAATTAATAATGCTTAAATCGTTCCAAAACAATAAGAATTTTAGGTTGCGCTCCGCGGTTATCTCATTTTTTGCTTTGAATAAATACTTTGGAGCTAATATCGGGTATGTCAAATGTTGTCCATTCCTTCATTTGGTAAAACATGTAATAACTCTAAGTGCTTTCAAGGATCCCTACCAAAAATTAAGTAAACTAAATTAATATATGAAGTAAACCCCGTATATGTATATACCGGAGTTGCCATCGCCCGGACAATGGTCGTAGGTGACCCGGCATTGGTATCCTTGATAACGACGTTGGTAACGATAGAAGCAACGTCATGCGAACATCCTAACTCTTTGGAGGCAACTCCGCAAAGGATACGTTTCTTTTAAGCTCAGAGCATTTCAAACCACCGGTGACTAAAACTGAATTCCGAATTCAAGGAAGTTGGTTTCAAAGGTGTGAATTGGGTGGATTCATCTACCACTTCGGTCGGGATAGCTCAAATCTAATTTTTGCTTAGAGTCCCGGCAAACGGTACAATGGTAGTTAACCAGCAAAATTACTTCAAGGATATTATATCGAAGTTATAAAGAAAAAATGGAATAAATAAAACCGCACAGATGACATTAAAACATATCAAAAATTCTTACGTAAAAAACGGAATGATTATTTTACTCAAATATCTCCACCTATTATAAGGTATTTATGTTTTATATTGTTATATTCTGCGCGTTAAGGAGCACACGCCCGGGCATTTATGGGAATTGCCCGAGTTCAATCCCGCAAAATGGCGCCGGGGGAAGTCACAACAGACTGAGGCAATCCAGCCTCCCGCTGGACGAGAATGCACAAGTACCCTTTGCTTCTGCATCTAGTGGTATCGAACAACCTCAAGAACATGGCGGGCCGCTACACCCGAGGTCGAATCAAGGGTCCTCTCCTGCCGTATCGAACAAAGGTTTTAACGCCAGGGAAACGTTTGAAGGGACGATCCGATAGCTCAGTGAGTTTGGATTCTTTTTATAACTCTTGCCTTCCCCCTCAACGGCCTTCGCTCAGATCGGACCTACTTCCCGCGTGACTTCTTGGGTTCGGAAGCATTGGAAAAGGTGTGTGCGTATGTCCTCTCTCTCTCTCGTCCTCCTCTCTCTCCAATCCGGCACACCAGATGAGTGTTCCCACGGGAGTTCGGAGCGGTCGAATGGACGAGAGAGAGGCGTCGGGCGCTATCTGGACGGCTACCTCATTTCCGGAAGGTTTAGTACGCTCTTTCACACTCAAGGACGCAATTGATTCCGAAAGGGGGAGATTAGACGGGAGAGGATTTTCCCGAAGAATTTAAATAGAGAACTAACCGAGCAGAAATAACAGTACCATGAGAAAAAATGTTGCATTTGAAAACAATTAAATCTCGTCCACTTTTCGCTCTCGTAGGGACAGTGAGCGTACGATTCAATTCTGAATAGTGTTACATTCCGGAAAGGCGTTTCTCCTCCGAGTCCTATTCACCAACGGGCAGGACTTGACGTTCATTCATTTATTTTATATTTAAATTATCTCTTAATCTTTTTCGTAATTTCCCTCGTAGGTTCTCAATATATTTTTTCACTTTTTCCGAAGAAATATGCGCAATGTTTTGTGCTTCAATGATAAAATTAAACTTTCGCAGGAATACTAAAAACTTATTTAAATTTAATTTTATTTTGTGCTGCAATTCATTTGAGCGTGTCTCTTTCACTGTAGTGTTTAATATTCTCCTCCATTAAACTCCCCGAGTTTTGGCAAGCACGAACAATTACGTGTGAACATTTTCTCAAAAAAATCACGAGCGTATTCCAGTGAGGGGGCCATTTGTCCTGCAATTTTAATTGTAGTTGTTGTGGATTTTAATAGTTTTATAAGGTTAAAAACTCTCTGTCGGATCTATTCTGCTTAAAAATCTGGCCTAACCATTACACACGGTATTTTATGGCTGAATGATGCAAGATCTGACTAACGGAAGACATATATGCCCTAAGTTGCTGAATTTCATTAGTGTGAACATTCATCACCCACATTTTTGATTCGATTTTGGTTTGAAAAGTCGTAGAGGAGATTAACGATACGTAATACTTTTCCTACAAGAGTTCTGAAAAATATTTTTTCCAAGCGTATTCGTTATTACATTTTGTACCCATTGTGACTGGTGGAGCTATTTCCGAGTCATTTTTTCCACTGAAGCAAATGCTAAACAGTATTTTTTTCTGAATTAATATTTCCCGACAACCCTAAAAGATAATAAATGAAAAAATAAACAATAGAAAAATGTGTACAGCGTAAAGGAAAAATTCTGCGATAATATTAAAGCTCTCATTAGAGGGTGGCGAAATTTAGTTCAACAATTCAGCTCAAAGAAATCATCTTACTACTTAAATTTCGTGAAAATAGCTCAAATTCGATCGATCAAGTCGACTCAACTTAAATAAGCGAAACATATATAAAGCATTTGTTTCAATTAGGTAGAAAATCGTCGGAACGTACGTCCCAACAAGTTTTCGGGTTGATGAGTCAGTTAATGGGTAACAGAGAGGTTGTTTTGCAACTCTCTAGTCAGTTCGTTCCACTGAAGGGCAAGTCACGATTCCCCGAATACGATCAGCCCCCGCGACCTTTTGCATGTGCAGATTGCGTCATATAGCAGAGCGCGGGTTCATAACGAAGAGTGGAGGGGGGGACGCAAACCCGTGAGTCATACCAATTGATCCCTTGAGGATGCGGGCGAAACGTTGTCCCCCTAATGAAACTTAGGCTCTCGATGCACGTGAGGCAGCGTTAGACTCTGAATACCCCGGTAAGTGCTGTGCACAAAGGAAACATTTGCCTGATGTGCAGATTTGGGACTCAGAGAACAGAATCGTAGCTACTGAGTTTATGGGAAACAATTAAGCATCATACGCTAAACAGATCCGTTAGTTAAACGATAGTTAATGAACCAAAGAATCGCAAATGGGGTTCAGAAACTTAAAAACTTCAATTAATATTTTTTCCAGGCATACTATGCAACAAAGGAAACAGCGTCTGGTGTTGTCATGTTTCGCACACCGTGATCTCTGACTAAAGGAAGGTGTCATTGTGTACGGTAGAAAAGTGACAATAGTTGATATTTTTCACCTGAGATATCTGTAAATTAAAGTATTTTTCAAGGCTAGAAGAACTACGAGTACATGACGGTACTGAGTCCATCTTATTCTCCAAGTGCAATCGGTTCAAAATTTGGGAACAATAGCGGCATTTATACTTGAACCGAATATCCCGGAATGTTCTGCAACACGCCCTCGTCTAGAACACAACGGACTATAAACTGTCCTCAATAATTCCACATCCTTATGGGATTTTTAATTATTTAGGACAATTTATAGACCCTATAGGGTTTTCAAAACTGTCCTAAAGAGTTCAAACCCAATAGTGTTTTCAATTCTTGAGGAAATTTTAATTTAATAATAATTTATTTAATAATTAGACTCATCGTTTACGCTATGTACTGGAGTTAGTATCAATCATGATTGCTAGTCACTTTTTGATTCAGGAACTGATCATAAGCTCTAAGTCTGATTAGCCTAAATCTATTTTTTTAAATCTCTAAACAACTATAAATAATTGAGCATAGAAAACTGATATCGTATTCCTGAAAGAGCTGTTACACCTTAGTTACGACTTGTCACCTTAACGTTAGAAATGATGTTACCCTGCCAAAACTACGTTGAGATACATTTTAAATGTTTTTGGAACAAAAGGTGCAATCTAAGGGTTATTCGCCTTGCACTGAATAGTTGAGGCCTTAACTTTGTAGAATTCCATTTTTAACTTAGGAAAAATAATATTATCTTTGCTTTCTACAGAATAAACTTTATTCGTCGACTAGTTTCGTTTACACTGTAACATCATCAGAACTAGTTATTCGCCTTGTCAATTGCAGACTTCATTTAGAGATTTCAAACGTATTCCAGACTTATCATCATGTGTAATGTATCCTCCTGTACACTGACTCGCGTGAATTACAGGAAAGCATGGCTAAAAAGACTCAGTTTACTCAACAGTCGAACGGTTTATGCACCTAAATCCCATAATTGCGAAATTGAGACGAATCCACCGGCATGGAAATCATTTTGTGTGTGTTCACAAAAACATTTTATCACGAGCTGCCTACGTTGAAAAATATTTTTTTTATACTTTTTAATATAACGAATTATTTTTTCTTTCGGGTTATATCTAATGCAAGGGGCTAAATCCGGGGCTGAAAAAAATCAAAAGTCACCGGATCTCATTGGGTATTCCAGGCGATGTAAATATTGTGAACCGAAGCGAGAATCATTCTTCCTTCCTCTCATGAATATTAATGCAATTCGTAAAAGGATCATCAACCCTCCGTAATTTTTTGTAGCATCAATTGAGAGAGAGATAGAGACAAGAGAATGAAGATATGCATAATTAGAATTTAACCGGAAGCTAAGCCCTACGCACGCACAGCCCGCAAAAGCCAACGGAGGACGTGGGCTCGTGAAATATTAGTAAGCTCGGTAAACGTTGAGATTCTTTGTACACCGTTGCAAGTAAGCAGTAATCTCGAACCGAAAGGACACATGCAGCATAGCATAATGTGCTGGATTATGGGTAAGCCTTCTCCTCGTGCAAGAGAGCTTTTCACCATATACATGTAGAACCAATACTGTCCACCGTAATCTCGCAACATTTGGAAACGAAAAAAATTGACTGTTCGACTGATAGATTAAATAAATCATCAGCTCATCTATTTAAAAAGGTTTCCCACATGAATTTTTTAAACAATTTCACTCCCCTTTTTTAATCAATCTTATCTTCGCACAATCCTTTCCCATACTCGCATCCATCATTCCCTTCTCAGTATACCTCATATCCTTTACAAATATTGCATATATATATATATATAAATAAATAAATATATATATGTATATATATGAATATATTTATATATACATATATTTATATATACATATACTTATATATATATATATATATATATATATATATATATATATAATGTATCAAATTTAGCACTAGTAGACACAGACAAAAACACAGAAACACACAATAAAGAGACTCACTAAGTTTCGAATTTTCGGTGGTCGCAGGCACCTTCCTCAAGGAAGAGAGAGACGGAGCTCTGTCTGAGTTCTATCCCTCTCTTCATTGAGGAAGGTGGCTGCGAGCACGTCCGTGAGACTTTCAAAAAGTGTTACATAAAATATATATATATAACACGTTTTTAAAGTTTTTGTATAGATACCTGTATATATGCGTGTATGTGTGTGTGTATATATATATATATATATATATATATGTATATATCTTAGAAAACAAATGGTCTTCAGCGACTTAGGCGCGTCGTGATCAAAGCTGCGAAGATTACAATCATTTGTTTTTACTTTCACAGTTAGGTTAAGGCTAAGAAATATAAACGCTTCCTGTATGTGTCCACCCAAAACCTACCTTAAACGGCAGACTAAAATAATAATAGCAATTAAAAAACAGATTTTGCGTTATAACATGCCTGAAAAATCATCCTTACTTGCCAATTTTTATTTCTCCATGCTAGGGTTCTTATGTTCCTTAACTTATAATAAAGTGCATTACAATTTATAAGAATAAAATCATAATTATTATTTTGGCAATAGGATGCCATGATGTCCGATTTTGATAAAGTGCGCGCAGTAAACTCAGAATAAATTATCCTTAGTTTTTAGTGGACAAACTCTATGGCTCATCTTTCCACCAACTCTCTCACCCCAAATTTCTGAACACAACCCTGATGTGTAAATTCTTCCCTTCGGTTTTGAGTCGGTAGGTGTGCTCGATAGAGCCTAAATTTGATGCGCAGAGCTCAGAGATAGTCGAAAATCCTTGATACTTCAAGCACGTACGTCAAGGTTGAATCATTTGTAACCCCGCGCCGAAGCTTTACGCGCCCAAAATGGCGTAAACCGTATCTGTTTTTCATGTTCTGAAAACTTCGAGTCGCGAAAATAATATTTTCCGACGAAAAATTCCCGACGAACTCACTTTTCCGCTCGTTGTTCGAATTTCAATGTTTCAATCATACTCGATTGTTGAACTTTTACTTTTTTTGAATTAAATTTTTGGTCTTCTAGTCTTCTTCTTTGGCTCTAGAAGTATACAAGGAAAACATACATGAATAAGAAAGAGAATGAAATAGAATATCAATTTTCGTATCTTCTTCATAAAAGGAGTCACCAGCCCTGGGTGCCTATTTCTTTTAATAAACTCAGAAGTGATAGCTGAGATTTGCTGTTGAGGTATGTCGGCACGCTTAGGCATCCATTTGTTTAGTAATTGCACTCTTCGGGACGGTATCTACTCACGCATGGCATAAAGTCATGGCAAAATTTTGTCACAGAAGTACTGAGTAATTTCAACTCTTGCCTTAAGTTCGCCAAAATACGTATTAAATCATTTCGATATTAATGTAATTTCCTTAAAGCAGTAAAATAACATAATATGACCTGAAATGATAATGTGGACTATTTTCATCAAAGACATGTAAATATGAAGATTTACAATTTAAAAAAACACTCTTATTTTACAATCTCCTTCGACGAAGGTTAATTAAAATAAAAATGTTTTCAGAATCCCAGTCTTCAATCGTAAACAAAATATTCCCACACTCCTAATGTCAAATTTCTAGTTTTGTTCCAAATCTTATTGAACGGCTACGAAACAAAGGGTGACAAATGAAATCTAAAAAGCGGTATCGCTAATGTAGTTCAGCACAGTCGTCTAATTCCTCAAGCTACGTCGCACCAAGTGCGTGGGTGCGCACTCAATGCCTCACTCATTTTTTTCACACACAGATTTCGCATTCCAAACATCAAACAAAACAGGACACTAATTTTTTATTCGTCATGGAGCTGGTGCCGTGAGAATATGCCGCCATTGATGACGCAAGTTTCGTGAAAAATCGCCGTTGATGATGGGGGTGTCAAGTCACGACACGTGTCACGTAAAGGGAGACTTCCGATTGTCAGATTTTTTAGCGGAATGGACTGTCTACCAACAATCTGACGCTAGCATCCAGTTTCCAATTCGCGGACGTGAAGCGCGAAAAAAAATTTTAACAAGTTAATTAAACACTAAAGTCACGCCACGGAAAGCAATCAAGTGGGACGTGTTGGAAATCAATCTCTCTGATTCCCCAAAAAAAAAGATGGGAATCTATTCATTAATTCATTCGTTGTTTTCCTACATTCCCATATTAATTCCAAAAGTTAGTTTTCCTTCTCCTTCCTCCTTTTTTATTATCCAATTCGCTTTTTCAGTATCCATAGCCACTGGACAAGAACCAATAATCCGGCAATGCGAATGATCCGTACAAACGGGCAATACGAAAGAGGAAGAGATTTCGGACAATAAGTACAAAAAGGAAACATCGGGGACGTGAGAAAAGAAAAAAATGAGAAGTATTACACTTTGAAAATCGCAAAAATGATTAAATATATGGCATGGGTGGAGCGGAGAAAAGAAAAAAATTATTTACGGGGGAAGTAAATCATAAAACAAAGAAAATTAATGCGGACCAACTACCGGAATACACGAAGGATTATGTGTGGAGTGTACTGTTTCATAGGTCATGGACGCTACTAAAAAGGCACGGGAAAATACGAAAGGCACTCAAAATGTGACTGCATGAATGCAAGTATGGGGAGGGCATAACAGGAGCATACAATAAAAATGAAGGCTAAAAGGAAGGAATTATAGAATGAACATTTAAAGTTGACGGAGAGAATAAAAGGAGCAAAAGGCTGAGATAGAAATGGTTTGGAAAGGACGTTGCCGACGACTACCAGAAGAAGAAAAAAATATTTAGATTAAACATTCCTGAATAGGAAAGAGTTTGCTAACATTGGCCGTTGAGGAAACTACACGAGAATAGGAAATGGAGGAGAAATGTTGTGAAAAGCGATTTGTAGGCAGAAATAAATTCGGAAAATGAATAGGAGGGAGGAAAAACAGAATGGAGAGGAAGGACTTAATCGAAACGCGCGGATACGCATCGATACATGCATATGTATGTATATTCATATATCGCTTGATGACGCACGCATGAGAATCCAGTGAGACGTTGGGTCGATTTTACTCGGTGTTCGGGACGGAGAAGTGGTGCCCCTATCTTGTGTTCTCCTCGCACACGAAGTGTGGGGTGACGTCAAGATCATAGAAAGCGTAGATATAACATCCATGTATCCATGAATCTCTTCCGAATTGTGTTATTTATATGCTAATGCACAACGAGTTTTTAAAATTTATCATCTCGTTTGAAATAAACAAATCAATTACTCAGCCTCGGTGTGTCAAAATAAATATGTAAAGCAAGATATAAAAACAACCCAAAATATGATACAAATAATTGATTTTTGTCAAAAGAAAACTATGGGAAATATATTTATTTAATTTGTTTACTTTTAACAGTTGGTCAATATCATGCAAAATAAAGAGGGGTATGTGATGAAAAAACTAATGATATGTGCATAAAAAATAAGGTAAAAAAACAATGGGGCAGTGCGCGTGGATTTTCATGGCAATCGGAGCATGAAACATTGGAATAGCGGGTCAAGAGATGAATACCCTTTGAAACTTAGTCCAGCGCTTGGATTTCGAGACGGGTACTAGCAGTAAAAGGAATAGATGAAGTTAGGAAGATATAATTCTAAAGAAGAGCAAAATAGGATGCGGGCCATTTTGTGCACCACACGTAAAATTTGATTCGAATGCATGGCGGAACCTTCGCATACGATGGCTTTGTAAGTAAACTAAGGGAAAACGCATTTTTAGAAAACCACTCAGCCTAACCAAGAGCATCAAAGTTGAAACAAATACATAAAAATGGCAAAAGAGCTATCAAAACATAGAAAGCGATCATTGATTATGTCAATATGGGATGGTTAGGGTAAAACAATTTTCGTACTGAAAGACTGCTCATGACCAAACAAAGAGAATACATTTTCACAGATTTTTCAAATGTCACAATTAATTTTGAGAGTGAGCTGATTGAATTTATTATCTTACCGAGGTAAATGCCCAGGGAGACCTCCACTCCGTAACTGCAATAAAATTGCGTATCAGGTTGGGTCAGAAAAAAGAGAGGTAATCGTGACGCCATAGTAGTAATGAGGTCACTATTATAGAGGAACATGGAATATATCAGGATGTATTATTCGGTTTTGTAAATTTTCGAGAAGGCGTTCACTAGAGTGAATAGTTTAGAATTAATAGATGCATTCAGGAAAATAGAAATTCTAGGAGTGTTAGAAGATTTACATATAATCGTAACTTGTAACATCACGAAATGTTCAGGTGCGAATGGTGGATGAAGATTTAGGATGGGTAGAGTTGGAAAGAAAAGTAAGACAGGGGTGCCCATCTTAATCAGCGCTTTTCAACGTATATGAGGATAAATTTGTTTAAGATGCATGGAGAGAATTGAAGATGGTGATCAAAGTCGGTGGAGAATTCAGAAAATCAGTTAAGTTTACGAATGGCCAAGCTTTAGTTGGCCAGTCAGCCAAGGGGTTGCATGCATTGCTGAACTCATAACAGGAAAACAATTGATGTGATGATAATCAACATAAAAAAATCAAGTTTATGAGGTTTTTGAAAGGTAGAAAGGCTATATTAAATATTAAGATAGGAAGGCAAAATCTGGAGCTGGTGTAACAGTTTATCTATCTCGGAAGCGTTCTGAAGCAAAATGGTCAAAGTAGCAGGGACGTAAGAAGAACTGCGTTAGACAAAGATGATATCACCAGGAGGAGAAAATCGATGACAGAGATGGAGAGTAAGGACGCTAAGGTTCATCAAAACATTGATTTCAGCATAGTGTTGTACGGCGGTGGAAACATTTTCTTTGAATAAAAGCGGCAGGCGGAGAACAGAGGCTTTTGATAAGGTGGTGTGGAGAAGGGGAAAAACGTGAAATGCACGGAAAGGAAAACCAACGAGGAAGTGCTAGTAATGGTAGGGAAGAAGAGAGAACTATGGGGAGAAATCCATAAGAGGTAGGAAGGTTTAATGGCGGAATTTTAATTGGGGATGGAATGCTTAAGACTGCGATAGAGCGTTAAAACGTCGGGCAAGCGATGAAGAGAGAGGAAAAGGATAGGCATGTTGAGCACGGATTGCAAGAGGTAGAATGTTTGTGAAATCAAAGAACAGTTGAATAGAGAATAATATATCAGGCTGTCTTATTAAATGGAGCCCAAAAATTTATTGATGATAAGTTTGTGTCCACCCAAAACATACCTTCTGCAGGCTTTAAATATAAATAATTATAATATAGATAGTAGATAGTAACGCTCTCATTTAAACTAACTGTGGAAAACACGTTTGGGATATTTTTGACACTACTTACAGGAAACCAGGGTTCGTCAAACGAATAGAAGGGAGAAAACTCAAGTGGAAAAGTTAGGGAGGAATATTATCTCCTGCTGGATTGACGACATCTTTAATGCGCGTGCGAAATTGTTAGGGGTCCTGAGTAGGAATCAAATACGGAGTTAAAAAGGATCATCAGAGAAAGACTTGAGCTTTCTGAAATGACGTCATCAAATAACAGAAAACTGCCCGATTTTATTGGATATCTCTCTTCCTTTAATGGGTAGTGAAAGCATGATTAATACCTACTTGTCTTAAACTGTTAATGAACAACAAATCAATTGAGGTTGATCGATAAAACGATATCATCAACACCTATAATCGATTATTCGCATGACTATTGGCTCGTCACACACCCCCGTGGCTGTTTTCAGGGTAAGTTTAGCTTAGATTATATATATTCCAATTAAAAATAAACGAATACCATATTTTTATTGTCTTTGCCAACTGATTGATAACAATGAGATAATTAATTGAAGATTTCATTCTTATTTCGAATTAAGGAGTGGTTTTTGCAATTACCATATACGTGCCTGAATGCTCAAGCTTAAAAAGACACCTCCTGGTGATCCAAGAATCGCTTAGCAGGACTTTTATAATGCTGTAAAATTTAGATAAACGACGGATCTCTTGTGAATGATATGTTTTTTTCTGATTTTTCTTTAGTGCTGGTAAACTGAATTTGTAAATGTGAAAAAGGGGTGTAACGCATCTTATAAGCGAACTGAGTGGATGTAGGATCAAATCAGACGAGACGAGAATGAATAGAATAAGCGAATCACGAGTCCGGAAGCATTAAACATTGCGCGCGTCGCATTCCTTCTGGCGTGCGTATGCACGAGTGGAGCGACGTAAAGCGGACGGGCGAATACCGGTGATTACGTGTAGCTAAGCAAGGGGAATCCCGTCGCTTCTTAATTAAGAGGATACATTTTTAAAAGCCACAAATGGGAGTAATTAGAACGTGTGTGCCGGTAACTAACATGGAATCTCGGCAAAGCGTATCATCATTAAAAGAGACAGATTCTTGAACACAGACAATGGCTGAACCACTTCGTCGTTTATTCTGCATGTTGGTAAAGACTGTGCATGGTGATTCATTTGGGGCACCGTCCAAGAATAGAGTTACGCTATTTTCGACCGCATACATCCCCATACCCTCGTCCCAACGTCACCCACCTGTCATGATAGAGCGAGCCCACGTCCTAAAATTGAGATATTTCGCTCACCTAACGCTCAGTATCTTAATAGTAATTTTACTCCGAGTAATTGCATAAGCGTAATGGTCTAAAGTCAAGGGATAACCCTGAGCCATGGAGAAAGGGCCCTAAAGAGGCTGGCATTCATCAAACTCAGGAAAATGTAGCGATGAAAAAGCGAATCAGAGGTATTAGGTATTTTTCTTTAGAAATACCTCTTATAGAGTATGCGGAGAGCATACGAGTTCAATCTAAAAAACACTGATGATAGAATCGAGCAAGGCATAGGGAACGGCCCCCTTATTCGCAGTATATTCACACAAATGATCACGAAGCGTCACGCAATTACTACCAGATCAGACCGGGAACCTTTAGATACGCAAAGACTTAGAGTAAGATTAAACCTATTGCAAACATACCAATCACGTGGTTTTGCATCCGAAATAGAAGTTATAATTCCGTCCCGTAATTACAACGGAAGGGCAGACAATTGTCACAAAATAACAGAGATAGACTGCCGAATGAATAGGCCCAAGCGCATGCTTTTCTCGCCCACTATTCAGGACAGCATTAAGACAAAAGTGTGTAGACACTGGTGAAAATAGTTAGGAACATAGAGAATACTCAAATTTCTAACACCCCCCGCCATGCTCTTGGGTCGAGGGGTGAGGATGTGTCATATAAAAAAATTGTAGGTCTAATTAATTTGTTAATCATCCATCCTGAATTTGTAGAATGCTAACCGTTAATTAGTGACTGAGTATCACGTGAGCCCGTTATTTTTAAAGGTTGTTCTTGCTTGTCTTCTTAGTAGAGTAGTCAGCGTAGGTAGAGTAGTGGAAAAGAGTATAATATTATTAACGTGTATAACGGATGTAGCATGGATGATGTTAGGTCGCCCCCCCCCACGTGCCCTGTAGGCGGATCACTAAGTGTCATGTGTTTTAGTGGAAGTAATGGAGTAGAGTAGACTGGCGACCTAGCACCCCCTACCACACGTCCTTGCGACCGCTTCTGGGGAAGTGTAGTGATGAAGATGGGATAGATGATAGTATTTCCCATTTCTTTTTTTAAGTATTTTTGGAGAAGCCCGCTCACGTTGCAATGAAATTAATGACAATAGTCAACACAAAATTTGCTTTATTAGTTGAGGTTGGACCTCACCCATTACTGATGCCTGATTCCCATGAAAGTCCCACATTATCATTGGGGTATGAATGGGGGCGAGTACCTTTCTCTATGCCACCTTCGATTTCTCCGGAAGATGTGATGACCGAGGACCCTTATGTGAAAGTAAAGATGCCAAGAAGCGTCACACGGAATCGAACCCGGACTTTCCGGCACTCTGACGACTGGACACCCACATTCCCGGCTTTGAACACGAAAAAATCTCAAACGGCAATAAACCTGTCGGGAGGCAAGAATCGGAATTATACGCTGAATCTCTTCCCGCAAAACCAAACCTATTGTTCCCCGTCAGCTATACAAACGGGAAGCATCTGACTTTTGGAAGGGTTACTTGAAGGGGTGGAGACGAATACGGCTAAGATTTATTTAGTTCAGTTGCAGTTTACGTTACGCGAAGATACCCCTACTCATCCTAATTCCTCAACCCTCGCAAAAGCTCGTGGTGTCATTCATGGACGAAGTCCGGGGTGTGGAGCACTAGAATTCAGTGGAATGCGGACGGGGAGGATCATAAAGGAAAGGAGCGGCCACTCCCATTGGCCCATTTTATTAGTCGCCCCCCTGCCGCGGGGGTGGACAGGTTGGGGGGTGAGGGAGAGGGTGGGTTTTAAGGGAGAGGGGACCAAAGGGGTCAGGAAGCTTCGAATTAAACAAAAGACAATCGACCGGCCGCGACCCGGGAGGCTTCCACGAGGGAGATGGGCGGAGGGGAAGGGGAGGGTTGGAGGGAAGGGAGGGAGGGTGGTGGGATGGGGGAAGTAACAGAAACTCCATCCACTTGGCAAAATGGACTTTCCCCTCCACCCACACCCCCCAATCCCCCCTCTCGTGCATCCAGGACAGAAAGACAGGCGAACGCGCGCGAGCATTATTCAATTATTCACCGTCATTCAACAGAGAAGGAGAGAGGGGGTTGAGGGGAGAGGCACCCGCTTAAAATCCCCCCTTTTTGCATTCCTACGACCCAAAAGCGAAGAAATTATGTATTCCACTCTTCCTCCCTTAAATTCCTTCTCATTCCCCTTTTATTCCAGTAATTCCCTTCGTATGTCTCTCTCCAACCCCCAGGGCTTTATTTCAGTTTATAAATAAATAGAAATAGGAAGCATCACGGAATTGCAAACAACATCTATGTTAGAAGGGGGAATACCATCGACAAAGAACGTAAACAGCATGGTACTATTTGAGTGCACGGATACTAGAACACGTCGCACCGCCTTAGTTAATCAGTGCCCACAAAGGGATTCAAATGGGACAATACTGCTTACGTTAATCTACTCATTATAACTCATTACGCAGGCGTAATTCATGGTTATGTGATACAGCGCAATGTTTTAAATGAGGTCTAATTTCTTTCATTGACAACTTACTTCCGTACTTAGCACAGGCTTTGGATTCATTACGAGAGCGATGCTCTGGTGTCGTATAGATCGTGGAATCATGCTTAAACGGTTCACACACATTTAAACCATGCATTTGTGGTGTTCCCAGACGGATTATCAAAAGACTCACGGTACACGTATTATGAGATTTTAGTCGTGCTTCCGCAAGAGCGCTAATGCTATAATGTATAATAAACACTTATGGGGGGCTTCACTTGGAAAATATAGGCTCCGCAGCGGGGAATAAAGGACGAGGGAAAGAAAATGGTTTCCAGGACAGGCAATTTCCATTTATCTTGGCGATTTAGTTTACATATGCATGGTCTCATTAAGGAACTACTGGTAACAGGTGTAAAAATACGACTTTAATAACTATAACTCAACAAGAGTGGACTAGAAAAACTATTACCGTGAATTTTATTTTTTCAAGGCTGGTTCAATAATGACCAAAAATACTAAAATATCCCCCTACCTAGTACACAATTGGAATAACTAATGTTTAGGACATTGGTGATCTCCCATGGAGCATGATAAACAACATAAGCGTTACGCTTTTGTCACAATCGAATTGCAAACACGTACAATGTTTTCCAACAACGCTGATATAAAGGACAATGATTTTAAAAATTCAATTGTTCCCGGCTCAACCTTATGGAAATTCATTTTAATTAAATTAAGAATACAAAGTATCTTTCCACTGTCCTTTATTTGCGTACAACCGGTTTCAACGCTCAAGCGTCATCATCAGGTACTTGATGATAGTATGATAGTACCTGATGTTAGTAATGATAGGCATCGTGTAATAATAGACATGATAGACATAGATAGTGATGATAGACATCATGATAGTACCTGATGATGACGCTTGAGCGTTGAAACCGGTTGTACGCAAATAAAGGACAGTGGAAAGATACTTTGTATTCTTAATTTAATTGACAATGATTTTATTGATATTTACTTTAACACATTATAAAAATATATGCACATAATAATATGGTGAAGGCTGACTGATAGTATCAACAGAAGGTTCGTGGCTGGAAAAATGTACATTCAAAACATTTAGATGTACAACAGATCATCAAAAAATTTAAAGTTTATAATTACAGTTCGTCAGACTACGGAGAACATTACTAAGGACACAAACTCCTCAGAACTTGAAAGTAGAACCACGTTTTACGAATCAATTCATCTGAGGTTTTTCTGTGGAACTAACATCAGCAAACAAAACTAGCGAGATTAAATTATGGCAAATGGCCGAGGTGGGACTCGAATCCCCTATCTCTTGCTTAGCAGGCAGAAAATTTGCTCACCTCAGTAAACTTACTGGTTATAAAATAAATTATACCGTAATTTAACTTATTATCTGAGGTTTCCGTGCCGAGTATATTCCAATTTATCTCTGATATCGTAAAAGAAGAAAACTAGCTGGCTTCACTGGGCACTTTTCATTAATCTTCAATTAAGGGATTACATTAATTCAAGTTATGATTATGTGACCTGTCCATTTAAAGTAGTGTTTTTGGCATACAACCGTAATCTCCTAGGTCTTAATACTGCAGACTCTTCCTCACCTTTGCCATGCCAGTAGTCACGATCAATTTTAAATAGTTAAAAGCATGACCCAAATGCTCTTACTAAGTATAATGCCTGTACGAACGTTTTTACGAAATTATTAAGAGTACGAAATAACTTTAGACCACCCGATGACTCGTGATTTGGTCTACGAATGAAATATGGGAAAATAGTTCCTGGTAATATATTTTGCATGGCCATGTGAAGAGTACATACTTTAAATTTGAAA